>NC_140584.1:1027220297-1027870284 GCF_964204655.1 Triturus cristatus
GTACCATACATGTGGTACACATAGCACATACACAGGGAATGTCAGCATAAAGTTCTGGGGTCCACAGTGGAACTTTACATTAATCAATCAGAGGTTTTGAATTGTGCTACTCACCCGTGAGGGTCACAAGGTTTTGGGGGTGGGGTTGCGAGCAGCTCCGTAGGTCATTCGAAGAGCCAGGTCTTGAGGTCCTTTCTGAATTGATGCAGTGTCGGGCTTCGGCGGATGAGTAGAGGGAGTTCGTTCCAAGTCTTGGTCGCGAGGTAGGAGAAGGATCTGCCACCCGCTCTGGACCTCTGGAGGGGACCGTGGCTAGGGCGAGGTCAGCAGAGTAGAGGTTTCTCTTGGGGGCGTGGAAGGCCATTAGTTTGTTGAGGTATTGGGGTCCGGTGTTATGGAGGGCTTTGTAGGCATGTGTGAGCAATTTGAAGGTTATTCTTCTTTCAACCGGGAGCCAGTGGATGTCCCGGAGGTGCTGGGTGATGTGGTCATGTCTTGGGATATTGAGGATAAGTCTGGCTGCGGCGTCCTGGAAAGTCTGGAGTTTGCAGATGTGTTTTTTGTTTATTCCAGCATAGAGGACGTTTCTGTAGTCCAGACTGCTGGTGATGAGTGCGTGGGTGATGGTCTTCCTGGTGTCGTGGGGGGATACATTTGAAGGTCTTGCGAAGTATGCGGAGGGTGTTGAAGCAAGTGGAGGACATGGCGTCAATCCTGCGGTTCATGGTGAGTGAAGAGTCACGTATGACGCAGAGGCTGCGAGCGTGGTCCGTTAGGGTGTGTGGGTTTCCGAGGGCAGGGGGCCACCAGGTGTTGTCCCATGCAGAGGGGGTGTAACCGAGGATGAGGTCTTCTGATTTCTTTGAGTGGAGCTTCAGGTAGCTGCTGCTCATCCAGGTTGCGATGTCTTTCATTCCTTCTTGGAAACTGCACCTGGTGATGTCAGGTTCCTTGGTGAGGGAGAGGATGATCTGGGTGTCGTCGGCGTATGAGACTATGTTGAGTCCGTGTTTCCTGGGAATGGTTTCGTGGGGGGCCTTGTAGACGTTGAAGAGTGTGGGGCTGAGGGAGGATCCTTGAGGTACTCCGCATCTGATCTCTGTTGGTTCGGAGATGAAGGGCGGGCGTCTTATTCTTTGTGTTCTGACTGAGAGGAAAGATCGAATCCAGTCTAATGCTGTTCTCTGGCGTTGTGGAGTCTGTTGGCTAGTGTGCGGTGGGAGATGTTGTTGAAGGCTGCTGAAAGGTCCAGGAGTATGAGGGCTGCTGTGTGGCCTTGGTTGAGGAGGGTTCTGATGTCGTCCGTGGCGGTCCTCGGTGGGAGGTGTCTAGGATGTTGTTGGTTTCTGTGACGTGTGTCAGCTAGGTGATGGCGACTTTCTCAATGACTTTGGCAGTGAAAGGGAGTAGTGAGATGGGCCTTAAGTTCCTGAGATCCATCGGGTCTTGAGGAGGGGTTTGACTTCAGTGCGTTTCCAGTCGTCGGGGAATGATGGTCTTGAGGGAGCAGTTGAGAGTTTGGCATAGTTCGAGTGCAATGGTGGTGTGGCCCTGTGGAAGATGTGCAGCGGGCAGGGGTCAGTAGGTGCTCCGGAGTGGATGATTTTCATAGTCTTTGCGGTGTCTTCTGTGTTGAGAGGGGTCCAGGTGAGGAGGGGCTGTTGAGTGGGGTCACTGGGGGGGGTGTTGGGGCGGTGCTGTGTGCTTGGTCGTTGAATATGTTGTAGAGCGTATTGAGCCTGCGGTGGAAGAAGGAGCTGAGTTTGTTGCAGAGGTCTTGGGAGGGAGGGACGTCGGTTGTTTTTCTGTTGGGTCTGGTGAATTCTTGTCTGATGGCGAAGAGTTCCTTAGAGTTGTGGGAGTTGGAGAGGATTCTGTCTTGGATGAAGTTTCTCTTTGTTGATTTGATGAGTTTGTGGTGTGCCCTGGAGGCGGCCTTGAAGGCGGAGCGTGCTTCCGGGGTTTTGCTGTTTCTCCACGTTTTCTCCAGTCATCGTCAAGGGCACCTGGATTCTCTGAGGTCCATGGTGAACCAGCTGGCTTTTGTGTTGTGTCATCTGGTGGTGTTCTGGAGTTTGACGAGAGTGTTGGTGCAGTTGGCGATCCAATGGTGGAGGTTGCTTGCTACTGTGTTGGCGTCTGTTATAGTAGGGGGAGAAGTGCAGCTGAGGGCGGAGGTAAGGTATTCTTCAGAGACTTTGTTCCAGTTTCTGCTTGGGAGGCAGGTTTAGAGAAGGAGAAATGGATGTAGTGGTGGTTTGTCCAGAGCAGTTCCGTGGTGTGGCTGTAGCGAATGATGGGGTTGAGTGTGTTTCCTGCTGTGTGTGTGGGGGTGGAGACAAGTTGCTTCAGCCCTATGTTGGTGAGGTTCTACAGGAGAGCGGTGGTGTTGGGATCGCTGAGGTTGTCTAGGTGGAAGTTCAGGTCTCTGAGCAGTATGTATTCCGTGGAGGCGAGGGCGTGGGGAGTGATGTAGTTTGCGATGTTGGTGAAAGAAGAGCGGGATCCGGGAGGTTTGAGGTTTGAGGCGAGTGTTCCACGGAGCGTCATTCTAGGGTTGGGCTGGATCTGGGAATGCATGTGCTCCATGAGGGGCGAGGCGTCACCCGAGTTGGTGGTTAAGGCGGTCTTTCCTCAGGATTTTGTATCCGTCTGGGATGCTGGTTGCGATGTCTGTAGCTGAGCTGGAATTGGTCCAGGTCTCTGTGAGGAAGGTGAAGTCAGGCGAGTGAGTGTTGAGGAAGTCCCAAATTTCTATGTGTCTGTACATGGAGCATACATTGAGGAGGATGCAGCTCAGAGGCTTGTGTGTGGTGGCGTCTGGTGAGTTGGGGGTGGATGCCTGGGTCCGGAGATGGGTGAAGGTGCGGCAGCAGTGTCTGCAGGAGATCGGGCCATGGGTGCAGCTCGGCGTCAAGAGCTGGCCGTTGTTGTTGCGTCCAGGGTTGAGTGCGTGGAGAGTGCTAGTGTCGTAGTGGCAGAGGGTTTGGGGGCCCAGGGTCCCTGGCACTGGTTGTGGTCGGGACCTGGACAGGCGCAGACGGGCTTGCCTTGGCGTGCCCGCGGCACGCCAGCAGCATGGTCGCACAGCGGCCGCCATTAAGTAGGGGTCGGGGGAGGGTGAGCAGCTGGGAGGCGGGAGCAGGAAAACACTGTGGGGGAGGAGCCGCAGGGGCAGAAGCAGCAGGAAAAAAGGCAACAGAAAAAAGAGGCAAAAAGAGAAAAAGGCAAAGGAGAAAAAAAGGCAAAAGAGAAAAAGGCAGAATATAAAGGCAAAAATGAAAAGGCAAAACAGAAAAGGATGACACTTACAGAGCCGTCTAGCAGAAGAGTAGGCTCTTCCACTAGACCACCAGGGATGAGGCACAGGAAGGAGCCTGTGGGTAGAGGAGGGCCTCGAACACCGACCTGGGTCACAAGAAGGCACTAAGGGCAGTGCTTTAATGGTGGAGCTGCACGAGGGGAAAGCAGTTACTCTGACCAAGAGGTCAGAGGTCTTGCTCTCTTTGGCACGCAGCGGCCGCCTTTAAAAAGGGGTCAAAGCAGTAGAGGCTCGTGGAGGGAGTTCGGTGGTGCAGTGAGGCGGGGCGGGGGAGGGGCAGGGTGGGGAAATGTAATCACCGGAATATGGAAGAATGGAGGTAAGTACACATTTAAATAAATAAAACGAATTTCGTTGCGCGCGCTGCATCGCATTTTGGGATGCAGTGCACGCAAAGGAATTTGTTTAATTTATTTAAATGTGTACTTACCTCCGTTCATCCATATTCCGGTTTTTACATTTCCCCGCCCCGCCTCACTGCCCCACCGAACTCCCTCCACAGACCGCTACTGGGTCAAAGGGAGGGTGAGCAGCTGGGAGGCGGGAGGGGGAACATGTTGGGGGGAGGGGCCATGTGTGCAGCAGTGGCGGCAAAAAAGCCAACAGAAAAAAAGTGGCAAAATGAGAAAAATGCAAAGGAGAAAAAAAGGCAGAATAGAAAGGCAAAAAAGAAAAGGCACAACAGACAAGGAGGTCAGAGGTCTTGCTTCATGAGAGGGGTGTGTAGAATATCCTCTCTCTGACAGAGAGAAAGAGATCTAGTCATACTACTGATTCACAATATTTATGTACACTGCTGCCACTACTTTTCATGATTCACCCAGGGCATGGCCAGTAGTCCTAGACCCATTACAAGGGCATGAAATATGTGCCTCTCAATACCACAGAGCAGGTTCTGGACTTTGTATTACCAGGGACAGGCCTAGGACTCTGTGCACAAACTAGGGGCATATTAACAAGGGCCGGCGATAAATATCGCAAAGCGCGCTTAGCGCTTGCATATTTATCGCCGGCTATCTCTGGAATTTATCGCCCGGTCTGCACAGATAGTTGGGATATCGCCGTTTTCCATGGTGGAAAACGGCGATATCCTAGATGATAGGGCTTGTGGTCTTAGCCACAAAATCCACCCCCCATGTTAAGTATGCCTTAGTCAGGAATTTACCAGACGTTAAATTCCAGCGTTAAAGCATACTTAACGCGATTTTAAAAATCGCTACTCTCCCTTGCTAATATCGCGAAGCTGCCTTCGCGATATTTTCCCAAGGGAGTCTTGTCAGGCACGCCTCCTTTGCATCTCATTAGCGATGCGATCGGAGGCGTGCTGCAAATGGGCGCTAAGTCAGCAAGACACGCGATAGCGTGTCTTTGCTGATAAGGCGATGAAATTATTGCTGCTTTTCGCCCGAAAACGGACGCAAAAGCGGCGATAATTTCATATTGCCGCCTTGTTAATATGCCCCTAGATTAGTGCAATTCCAGGCTAAAATAAAAGTCAGAATACCTGTTTCACATATACTGTCTACTCCCCTAGCTTTGTTATGCCTAAAAGAGTCTGGGTCCTCTCTGCCTCACTCTATAAACACACCTCCCCTACTTCCTTGTAAAGGAGACTACACTCTTTGCCGCCTCACTCACTACACCTGCTGCTTACTTACTTCTAAAAGGTACTACATCGTCTCTGCCTCATTTCCTACACACGTAGATCACCTACTTCTGAAAGGGGCTACACCCTTTCTTCCTCACTCGCCTCATCTCTAGCATACTTACTTGTCAGAGCCTACGCCCCATCTGTATCACTCTACACAACCTCAGCTTTCTTCCAAAAGGAACGACACCCCTCTCTGCTTCACTCAATACACTCTTAGTTTACAGACCCCTGAAAAGTACTACACTCCACTCCGCCTCATTGGCTACACCACTCAGCTTATTTATTTCTAAACGGGACTAGACACCTCCTGGCCCCACTCCCTACACAACTGGCTGCCTTACCAACAACTACACTCCTCGCTGTCTCACTTTCTGCACCTGTAGCTTTATTATTTTTAAAGAGTCTGCGCCCTCTCTGCCTGACCCGTTACACCTCTAGCCTACTTCCTTTTAAACAAGACTACACTCCTCACTGACTCACTCCCTACATCCTTAGATTACTTACTTCTAAAAGGGCCTATGGCACTCTCTGCTTCACAATCCTTTCTCTTAAAGGAATCTACACCCTTTTCTGTCTACCAACCTACACACCTCTCTATACACCCAACTTACTTGTAAAAGCAATTACATTCCCTCTCTGCCTCGCTCCCTGTAGCCTTAGATGACTAGAAGACTAGTGGGGCCAATCCTTGGCATACTTTGGGCACCCTTGACATATATGTAATTGTCCCTGGCATAAGGTGCTCATTATGACATTGTGTGGGCAATGCTGAAATAAATATATCTGTCCCTGGTATAATGGTGCCCCTCTCATAATAGTGCTCATCGTTTACAAATTCTTGCCAGTGCTGGTGTAATGGTTGTGTAAATCCACGCCCTATATAATGATAAACAAGCATGCGAGGCAGAACCAGTCCATGTTTAGCAGTTGTACATGTGAGGACTTCAAATGAAACCAAGCTGATGTTTGGCGACCAGACATAATTCCAAACATCCGTTTACTAAAATTGAAAAGCTGGTATATGTGGCCATAAATAGTGTTTTATTCTTTCATGGATATGATAACCTTTTATTTGAGTAACTGAATATATCTATCAAAAAGGATTAGGTTGTTTTTAATATCAACATTTTAGTATTTTCAGAAATTGGAAAATTCATGTTTGGGGACAAATGATTTCATTTCTGAAATACATTTTAAACTGATGTTTGAGTGATAATTCATGACAGCTTGGCAGGTTTATTGCTGATCTCGAATCCTTGCTTCCAGGTGGCTCTTATTCCTATTAGACCCGCTACTCTACCAGGGGGCAGGGGTCATGACCCCCACCACCCCTGGGAAAGACCATCCCCATATTTTAGAGATCCCATCCACATGGCAGGAATCTGTGTGCTGTAAGGGGAGACACCTTCACAACAGCTCCCTTCACAGCACGGCAGGGTTCCCGAGCAGGCGCTGTGTTCACAGCACCCACTCAACGAACGTTTTGATTCAGAGAAAACGAACTCCCAAAGCATAAGGTGGCCTTTGAAACTGCACCCTACCTCGCGTTCCTCATTCCACACAAGGAAACAGAGAGGGCCCGATTCACAGAACTAACTTAAGACAAAATCCTAAACTTACTACCATTTTCGTATTCACAGAAGGCACTTACTCACTTCGGTATTCACAGAAGACACTTACTCACTTCGGTATTCACAGAAGTTAGTAGTCCTAACTTTAGGACTCCTAAATGCCTTCTGTGAATACCGAAAGCCTTAAAATTAGGATTTTTCTCAGTTTAGTAGTAGTAGTAAAGTTAGGAGTCCTAACTTTAGGACTCCTAAACTGAGATAAATCCTAATTTTAAGACTTTCGGTATTCACAGAAGGCATTTAGGAGTCCTAAAGTTAGGACTACTAACTTCTGTGAATACCGAAGTGAGTAAGTGCCTTCTGTGAATACGAAAATGGTAGTAGGTTTAGGATTTTGTCTTAAGTTAGTTCTGTGAATCGGGCCCAGAGGATCTACAATCTCTGGCTTACCCCTTTTTATTGAAGCTTCACCCCTCGTTGCCTCAAATTCAACACAGTAAGTTTACCCCCTTTGACCTGAGGTTACACTTTTAGTAGCCTCACTATACACCAGGGCTTTTTGTGAGATTTTAAAAAGTGGGGGTCTCTAAAAGGGGCGTGGCCTATGTAATTAAAGACATGGCTTTTAAACACGTAAACTGAATTTTGTGATTCCCATAGTGGACCACCTGACCAGTATTTCGGTGCCTTTCCCAGCTTTCTACTATTGCATCCAGATATATAACACAACAACTGGCAGACCTAAAACCAACCAGGACTATTGGCTTTGCCAATGGTTGTCAGCTGTTTAAGATTCTGAAACCCTGAGCTTGAACGAATATCACCAAGACCTGTGGAAGGCGTAGTGGTCTTCAGTGTGTCTCAATCACTCCCATTTTGTTTGCTTTATGTAAAACATCTATGCAATTGTTCTTTCCACATCTCCTCCATCTGCATATCTTACACCTCTCCTCTTTCCTCTTCAGCACCCTCTTTTCACTTTTTTCCTGAATGCGCTTCTTCACATCTCCTTCACTTCACCACCCATCTCCAAACACACTACACACCCACTCACCTGTAAGCACTGCATTTTCTTTTACTTTTGTCTTGTCAATAATGTGACAACTCTGTATATCATATTCACATATTTTTGCAGAGAATCACCATTGCAACTAGAATAGCTCTCAGTTATTCTGTGCGCTCTGCAGACCTTTTTGACTCACTGACAGGACCAAGTGAGAAACTTGTACAGCCGTCAGCCTCAGCTTCGGCGCGCTCAATTGTCGCCCGTTGTAAACACCTGAAGTGCCTCAGGTTAAATGATGCACCATACACGCGTGATATGCAACACGAATTACAAAGAATAGAACATCTTGGAAATATCTAACGCTGTTTGGGGATGCAAGATTAAATAAAGCACGTTAATTATAAAGGGTAACAACATGGATTACCTAAAGGTTTTTCAGGGGCGGTTCCTCCGCAATGGCGGAGGAGCGTCGCCCCACAGGCTCAGAGGCAGCAGCTGAAAAATAAAACAATATTTTATCATCATTTTATTTTTCAGTTGCTGGCTCAGGCAGCGTGTGTATAGAGGGGCGGGGCCAGAGACGCGGGAGGGTGGAGCAGGACTGGTTGGTGGACTTCTATGTGCTCATGTGTGTTTGGCCGGCCGTCTTAGGCTAGCTAAACACACATGTGCACTTTGGGTTCCCCAACCCAGCTGTACTGCACAGCCAGGTTGGAGAAACAACACAGACTCTCTGTGCCTGAGCAGAGCATCAAACCAGCCTTATCAGGCCAATCCTCGCGCTGCTCTCATAGAATGAGAACAGCGGGGGAATTGCACAGGGAGCCTGTGATGCTGTCCCAGTGTCAGCTGGGACCAGGAAGCACAGGAAGACCGCGGCACCAGGCGGCCGTCAGCTTAAGGTAAGTCTCCTTTTTTTATTATTATTAAACCGCGCTCCTCCTCCACCCGCGTCACCACTTTTTGTTTGTGGTGGCCTCTACTGGGTATTTTCCATGCATCGTTCCGAAATCGGTCACTATTGTTATAAATAAAGAACATGAATATAGGGCCCACTAGGGATCCATTTTAATGTCTATTTTTAATTACTACCGATTTTTTTGGATAAACAAATGTTTATTAATTACTACAGATTTAAGACCCAGTCCATCTAATGGGAAAACAACCATTACAACGCAGTCATTACAACGCACTACCTTTACAATGCAACTGCCTTTATATCGCATGCAATTACAACGCAGTCATTACAACGCATGTCACTACAACACATGCCATTACACCGCATACCATTACAACGCATGCCATTACAACGCATTAAAGTAATGGAGATTTTTTTGTTTTAGGATGGGTATGGTTTTTGGGGTACATGGGAATAGTAATTTTCACTCCTACACTATCCAACACTTTCCCCACTGTTCCACTCACTGGAGTAGGAATAGTAATTTTTACCCCTACACTATCCAACACTTTCCCTACTGTTGCACTCACTGGAGTGGGAATAGTAATTTTTACCCCTACATTATCTAACACTTACCCCACTCTTACCCTAAAAGTATTATGCGTTGTAATGGTATGCATTGTAATGGTATGCGTTGTAATGTCATATATTCATTTAATGCCTTGCTGAGTACATCGTCCAAGTATATTTTCTTTTCTTGAGGCGTCACTCTTGCTTCCACATTTTCAACACTTTGCTCACTGTTCCAAACCGCAGCTTAGTGTTATATCTTTGAAAATCTTCAAATTGTTAGCATAGTTTGTCATACCAATCTGACTTGCCAGGTGTGTGAAACAAAACAATTAGTTTAAAACGCCCTGGAGGCTTCAGCTGATGACGTCAAAGGTAAGAAAGAAGCAGTGAAGTGAACAAGCACAGTGGACAGGATGGGCCTGAATGCCTGCCTTTAAAAACAGGCTCTTTTTCACTGCCTCACTCTTCTTTGCTCCATAGTGTTAATCTTTTAACATAAGGCTGCTCCTTCGCCCCTGGCTCTCTCCTTTCTACCCCCATCAGCCCGAACGCGGCTGCATTCCCTACACACTTCTGGTTCCCCCTGTTATCCCTTTCCCTACTGCACTTTACTTGCTTTCAAGTGAGGCTGAACAATGCAAAGCCAAATGTGGCAACCAGGGCTGGCTTTAGGTCAGTGCCACAGTGCGTGTGCACTGGGTGCTGACCTGTAGAGGGGGCCCTGACCTCAGGGGGTGCGTTGTGTTTAGCAATAACTTATAATTGGAGAGATGAGGGCCACTTTTGCCTGGTGGAAGTGAGAAAATCCGAGGAGGCGGTCATGGGGCATGGGGGCGCCAAAAATGATTTTCGGACATAGCGCCACCAGCACTAAAGCCGGCCCTGGTGGCAACAATGGCAGCAGAGCACTTTTCTCTACCTCTTAACAGGGCAATCTTTGATAGCTTCTCGTTTTTACCCCAGGATGCCTTCTTTTCAACGAGACAACAGTGAATCTGCAGCTACCTAGTGTTCTACCCACTCTCTGTCTCCCTTCCTTTCTGTGAGGTTACTTTACTGACCGCGCCCCTCTTACATTTCTTAATCCAGGGCTCAGTCCTTTTTAGGCCTAACCCACTACCAGCTTTTTGCTATCAGTCGTCGAAGACCTATTGTGGACATTACAGCTACTTTGAGTGGGCTTGGGCTCAGACCAATGCTTTCCATTGGTTGGGTTTCTTGTCATTATTCCATCCTTTTGATTGAATGACTTGTATCCTTCCTCTGCTTACATTCAGAGGAGTAGTACTCCTTTACTTCAACACTCCATGCAACTGCATGTGTTCTCTGGCTTTTTCCATTGTGTTCTGCTTCCCCAGTGAAATCTAGACTCTCTGTGTGTCTCGCCCAGCTAGTCTGTTGCTTCTCCTGTCTCTATTATGTATCGCTTTACATACTCTGTGATGCTCTCCCTTATGTCACCAACTCATTTGTTGCTTCTCTCACTCCTGTCTGTCCTACTTGGCTTTCTCATTTTAAAAAAATGTATTTAATTCACTTAACTCTTCCGCTGCTCTCCATGCTGCTACTTCAACTTATTACACCTCTCTCCCTGCTTGCTACTCAACAACTCACCTTCCCGTCTTGTGCTTTAAAAAAAATGCTTTTTGGATGGGTCGTCAACTGCAATTTGCTGCCAGGTCGCTCCTTTCTAGCTTTGGTAATCTTTTTATGTTTTTTTATTTACCATTCCAAGATATGTACCCTCCATCTTAGATTGGTAAATAAAAATGAAAAACCAAATGGCCGCGCGTCATGGCACATACATGCCCATAGTGATGCATGCGCATATGCATGCTGATGCTGGGGCCCCCATTACATCATGAATGATGCATGTGTGCGCTTGTGTCATGATACACGCCAATTTATGCATCATCACGCTTTTTGTGTTGTTCAGCATTGGTAATTACCATTTTTTCTTTGGTTTTGCCAATGCTGAATGGCATTGTAAAAAAAGCAGTGGTACAGCCAAAAGGTGTGTAAGACCAAACACAAAAGGCCAGACCTGTGTATTTGTTTTACACTCCTGAATTCGTCTGTGCTGCCTCTCCTTTACATCTCTGGTTGGCTCCTTTTGAGGTCTCGCCTGAGCCAGCGCTTCTAGCTGAGCCAGCGCTTCTAGCGCTGCTCTGGTGAGAGTTTTAGTAAGCAGGTTTTGGAAGTGCTAACCTAGTGGCTTTTTTCAGGCCTCCAGCTTGCGTTCACGATGGCGTGCACGCGCACAGCTGCTATCCTGGTTTCTAGCATTCCTCGCATGGCCGGCTTTCCTCCCCCTCTCTCACCCGCTCCTCCCCCTCCCTTACTGCACGGAAGAGTTTCAGCCTTAAACGTAAGGAAACACTTGGAAACGTTTCTTTCACGCTATGTCAAACCCTGTGTACTTGTAGAAATACATTACTATTATATACATCACTACTAACGTTACGAACACAAACCTTACAGATTAAATACAGAGCGTTTAATTGTAGCTGAAAGCACTTCTCTTCAAATACTGCATTTACTAATGCTAAGGAGGGAACAGACAACAGGTGCCACTGGGCTCGAAGCCAGACAGAGCCATCCGGCTTGATTAATGGCTTGGCATTTGCAAGTGTTACAAGTACACAAACCACGGGCGCCAGGAGAGAACAAGCCATACCGAGACATCTGATTAACACAAAATCTTTTATGCAGGAAAAGCTTCACATTTTTAAACAATGACATCCAAAACAGAACTGTTTACGTGGTCACATTTTAAACACACATTACAGTGGGCAGATTTGAGCATTTTCAAAAAATCATTTTAGATTTGGATTCAGGAGTTTTACAAACACGCACACTGGTTGGTCCATATGTGGTAGTCTGTAATACGTTCTTCAATGGAACTTGCCTGTGCCCTTTATATAACTGCAATGACTGCGCCCGAAGCTGCGCAGTCACTGAGCGACATCAGCAGCTCTCAAACGCAGCACAACAATAAAGCGGCAACACTATGGAGTGCTTAGTGGACATTCAGACCAGGAAGAGCATTCGTCTGCGCATGCTGAACCACTCTGATCGCAAAGTGTGCGTCTGCTTGCTGAGGCTTGGGCCAAGGGTGACAGCAAGAGGTGCTGGTGAAGTTGGGTTTACTTAGTATTACTATAGTTACGCTTGGAGTGCATATCTGGATGGCAGCCCAGTTTGTGATTTGACACATTGTGCTTTTCTTTGAGCTCTACCATGTTCACAGGTAGCTTGTGGCTGTGCAGCCTTTCAGTACTCATTAAGTTTCAATTACTGGATGGGAAAAAAGGGACAGGTTTGTGTAGTACCAAGCAGTAGCACGCATCCTCGGCTGGTATGAATAATGACTTTGCCTGTGACCAGTGCTTTTGCCTCACACACACTCGTAGCTATCATCAGGTCTCGAGTCCCACATACACATCCCTGCCTCTCACATAAGCCCTTCTGCACATCCCTGCTTCTCACACACTTCCTTTCCCTCACACACACCTGTGACCCTCGCGCACACATGACCCTGCACACACGCATATACAGTGACCCTCCCACAGGTTCTCACTCCATCCTTATTTCTCTGAGCTACAAAAAACAAAGCATCCTTCAACATATGGAAGCTCGTCAGACATCAGAAGGATGGGAATGCGCAAACAAACAATATTCAGAAAATAAGTAGAGAGGTGAATTGTTTGCTGCCTCTGTGCTCCAAACATGATCCATCAGAGAAAGGCTGTCTAACAACGGGCCCTTCTGAACTCCCCCCCCACACACACACACACAAGGCAGTGCCTCACCGAGCCAGGGCACAGGCGCCAGCTGCTGGTCCCCACTGTGGGCATGGGCGGCACAGAGCTGCTTATAGACATGACATTAGATTAGCGTGGCTTTCAAACTGCAGCTGAAGCATCACAGACTAAGGCCTGGACTTCAAAGAGCTGTGTAGACACTCGGCTCGTGCCCAGCCATGCTTTGTACTGAAGACAGACGCGGGCAAATGCACCGTGAGGCACATGCAACCACGCTCAGCCTCACCCTAACTGTACTGAGTGATGCCCTACTGCACCTAGCGGCAAACAACTCCAGGAAGTAACGCACAGACCCAACGGCTGGAACGCGTACTAACTTAATAACTGTACTGCGTGGCACACAACTCCGAATGGTAACCAAACAGCACATATCTGTCGTCAAGTGGTATTCAGATGGAGGGAGTGGCATTCAAGTCTACCGGGAGACACGCATTACCAAGGGGAGCCCAAGTGCTTAGTTTGAGCCAGTGGTTTCCGGTGCTCAGCACCAGCACTTAGCTGTCAGCACCGGCACTAATGACAGTGTACATGGTGGCGCTGTCAGTGGAATTTAGAGATAAGGACAACACCTGTTTATTAATTCAATACACAATAAAACAAGCATTGGCATAGCCAATAGGTCTTGCCTTTGGTGCCTTATAAGTATTTAGTTATGCAGCACAATATCCTTCGTGCAACAACATCAACTGTTGCATGGCTAAACACTTATAAGGTCCTAAAGGCGAGACCTATTGGCTATGCCAATGCTTGTTACTTTAACTACATTGTCAAAGGACTTTTTTTAGGTACATGGTTGCATCCTTTTTATATCATTCCCTGTCTGCTGGCTCGTGTTAGCTCTTGCCAATACAGCGCATGCGCTGTGCTGCAAGACGTATTGTTTAGAATTCAGTGGGGCTACAACCCACCCACAGCATACGATTCATTGTTTTCATTGACACTGTCATTTGCAATCTTTTGATTGCTTTGCTCATGCAGGCTTTCCTTATTTTCTTATTTTAGCTCCTTCCTGAAGCATGGATCCATTACATATGCTCTTCCTCATCTTTTTGCATTGTATTATTTTTTTAATTTATAAGCGTTTCGGTATTATTCCTGCATGTGCAATGAGCTCTCCTACTTTTGAGACAGGCATACGCCTTCTTATTTAGGTTGCTTACACCCTATCTGTCATCTGTATGGATGCTTTAGTTAGTTACACCTACAACTGTACTATTCATCATCACTCTACTATACACTACTCTACTCTAAGCCACTCTACTATACTCTACTCCACCCCACTTTATGCCACTCCACTCTAAGCCACTCCACTCTGCACCGCTCAACGCCACTCCACTCTACTAAAAACTACTCAATTACATGCCACTCTACTCTACACCACTCTACTGTACGCCATTTACTCTAACCCAGTGGTTCCCAAACTTTTCACTCCTAAGGACCCCCATTGAGTCACTACTGGCAGCCGGGGACCCCCGGGCAATTTGAATGATTTAAATGTCAAACATTAAAACTGTAATTCGAAGAAAATAAAAACACACACGTATGCACATCAAACAAAGACTAAACTTAAATTACTAAAGATTTTAGTATTTTTATATTAAAATATTTGCAAAAATAGAATACCCTAATGGGAAGGTTGGTGCTGCATCTCGAGACTAACTTTTCATTGTTTGGTTTTATTTCACAGCCTGAGTCTCCTGCTCCTGCTAAGGCTGGACTGGAAACTTAAAGCTGCTCTGGCAAATGTTGTCAGACTAGTCCCCATACAGTGCACACCAAGTTCAGCGAGTGAGTCTGACCACTACAAAGGGGGCATTGGGGGCCTCTCCCCCAAGAAAATTTTGGGGAAAATGGTGCATTTTACTACAAATTTTTTCATTATATATTGAATTGAAATAATGACCTTACTATGCACCAGCATGCAACAATCTTTTGTCAATCTTCATTGATTCCCTCACTACTACCCTCCAACAGTGCCTCTCATCTCTCCACAGCCCCACTGTCACATGTATTTAATTTGTTTTATTTGCTCCTCTCATACCACTGTAGGGTGTCAGAGCACTTTACATCACACACATACAGAGACAATGAATCATACGTCTGTAAATCAGTGACTAGAAAATGTTACAAAAGGCAAAGGGGACTACAAGGTGTAGTATTCACAAGTCATCTATACTGATAGGCAGTGCTTGGTCTGGAGAGCACAAACTCAGGATTCAGTTCATAACACAGGGGTTAGCATTGACTTTAATAATCAGGATTTATTTCTACCCAAACAAACCTTTTTAGCAGCTTCTGGATAATGAAAGACTGGGAAAAAGCATAACTTACTAACTTATACCATGCAGTTTACTTGCAGCTCTTTAATGTCAGTTCATTGCTCACTGTGCTAAATGCGATTGGAACTTGTGAACTGCATAATAACAAAAGAGTCTCTGTGGCAAAAGCAGGAACTGACTGAGCAATGCACAAAACAAAATACTGTTTTTTTTAAATGCATGGTAGACATTTTTTGCAGCAGGCATATTAACCATCTGGGCTTCCTAAGATGACTCAAAGCTGCCACTGGACAAACCCCCCATCTCTCTCCAGCAGGTACATTAATCATCGGAGTTATCTTGACACTTTTATTGGTGCCCAAAAACTGCTTTTTATACAAGGAACTTTGCATTGCTTTTAAAACTGCTGCCTGCGGACCCCCTGGGAATGTGCCACGGACCCCTGGGGGTCCCCGGACCCCAGTTTAGGAACCACTGCTCTAACCTATTACACTCTACTCTACGTCACTCTACCCCACACGTGCCACTCTACGACACGCTACGCTACTCCACTTATTGCAACTCTGCTCTACACCACTCTAGTCCATGCCACTATGCTCTATGCCACTCTACTCCACACACTCTACTCTATGCCTCTCTACTCTATGCCACTGTATTCTATGCTACTCTACTCCACTCCACTCCACACAATGCCACTCTGCAGCACTGCACGCCTCTCTACATCACTCTACTCTACTCTGCACCACTCTACTCTATGCCACTCTACTCCACGCCACTTCACTCCACCCTACTCAATGCCACTCTACAACACTCCACTCTATGTGACTCTAATGTACTCCACTCTATTTCACACTACACCACTCTACTCCACTCTATGCCACTTTCGCCACAGTACTCCAGTCTATTCCACTCTACTCTATTCCACTTTATGCCACTCTACTGTACGCCACTCGACTCCAAATTACTATACGTCAATCCACTCCACCCTCCTCTATGCCATGCCATTCCACTCCACTCTACGCTACTCTATGCCACTCCACTCTACACCACTCCAATCTACATCACTCTACCCTACTCCACTCTCTTCTATGCCTCTCTCCTCTATACCACTCTCCTGTATGTCACACCACTAACTTTTAGCCACAGTGTAGTACTACATGGCTAAAATACATTGGCAAGCCAATAGCTCTTATATAGGTGAGAATTATTGACTTTGCCGGTGCTTGTTTTTGTAACCGTCTGCCTCCTTTTTTGCCACTTCTAAAGATTTAAAGTTCCTGAGTGCTCATTTTTTACACCCTTCTTTTTTCAAGACCCCTAGCTGCCTCTGTTTTTACCCCTTTGCTGCCTGCTTTCTACATCACCCCACTGTCTCCTTTAATACATGCCTGATATTCCCCTTTTCCACACCTCTGTCTGCCGCCTTTTGTACATTCCTGGCTGAGTCCAAAGCATCCGTTTTTTTATTTATGTATGATTTGTTTCAGTTAGTTTAGAAGAGATTTGATGGCACAGTCATGCAAATCTGTGGCGTGTGTTAATGTTTTTTCTTGTCCTAATTTATTTAATACTGTATTTTTAGGAGCAACTTGACCAAAAGTTATGGAAGTGTAGAACATCGCATAAAAACAAAGCAATATATCGGTGAGAGAAAATGCTAGGTTTGTAGTTTTGGAGAGAATGGGAATGCCGAGCAACATCCTAGCTTTACTTCTTGATGCCCAAGACCACGTGCTACTGTTAGTTTACGATAGGATGGTTCAGAGGGATCTACTGTGATCTGCAGGTCACAAGCCTGAGGCCTGGTGATGCCAATGAGAAAGATTAGCCTGGGCCGGACCGGGAACCCAATGCAGTCCTGTCAGACCAGCCTCCATACAGTACATAGAGAGTTCATTGAGTGAGTCTGACCACCACAAGGAGGCTTGGGGGTGTTCTCCCCCCAAGAAAATTTGGAGGAAAATTGCAAAAATTGTGCATTTTACCACACATTTTTCATTATATATTCAATTCTATCCATTTTTAAAGCATACTAAATGATGACCTTACAGTGCACGAGGATACAGCAATCTTTGTTGGGGCTCTTCAATGATTCAGGGGTTTAACAACATCAGATACTCCACTACCATATACTCACCTGGGCCCATAAACACACAAAGTGTGCAAACCGCTGGTTGACAAAGTTTTGTTGTTTCTTTCACTATTTAGGATTAGTCTACAAAACCTTTCACTAACCCTTCACGGATCAAAAAGTTCTTTCCTCTGGTCAATTGACCATTAGTTGAACTAGTTGATGGTGAAAATGACATAAACTAACTTACTTATACTTTAATTATAATGAAATAACCACAGACTCCTTAAGTTTTAAAGGTTTATCAAAAACTTTAAGCATGTGAACCACTTCAAAAATACAATACAGACACCCTCATTCGTAGGAGAGAAAATTCAATTCTCAAAACACATACTTCGGACTCAATGCAATGAATCATGCTCTGAAAGGGAGAAAACAGAGAGAAAAGATCATTAAAAAATAACGGAAAATAATAATTACCAAGGATGGTGTGAAAGACCGAACCCCTGGCCAGATGGCTGGTGTGGGTCCCCTGAGATAGATCAGGAAACAAAGACTTCAGGACAGGATTCAGGACAGGATAGTTACCTCTCTAAAATAACGACGACTGCGCCGCACCCCTCTCTGACACTCTCTTCCTCCCCGAGATTCTTCTGCAAGTCTTCTTCTAACCCAATTAATTAGGATAGATAGTTCTGCTTCAGTCTCATCAGCATCTCACAGCATCTGCGACGGCATCTCCCCCGGCATTCAGCATCTGGAAATCTTCCTCTCATGCTCCAGCATTTTGTTCTAACTAACTAACTAAAGCTATCTTAATTATACCTTTTGTTCTGGTTATTCCACCCATTAATGTTTCAATTTCATAAAAATACGAACTATAATTGGTCAGGCAAGGGGGGATGATCCATCACACCATGCTTACATGTCATCTAATTCAGTTAAACCATTGTTCAGAAATGCATCCCCTTAATTTGTATTCAAAACTTTATTTCCCACCCGCCTTCACATTTCATTTGCAACATTTGTTAAAATCTTGACATGTAGGTCCATTCTGTTGAACTTTTCACAGTTAGTTCTCAGGGTAGAACACTTCATGACCTTGGCTTCTTCCCAAACTCCGAGTCATTCTACCGGGTTCACTTTCAATTGTCATGTCATGGTTTAGCTTACTTCGGTCATACACGAGAGGCCCAAATGCGTACTAATGATAAAGTCAGAAAGACAAAATGTTACTTTTAAAAATAAATGATTTCACTGTATACCACCCATCTCTACTCTATTCCCTTTTGCAACATTTGTTAAAATCTTGACAAGTAGGTCCATTCTGTTGAACTTTTCACCGTTAGTTCTCAGGCTAGAACACTTTGCGACCTTGGCTTCTTCCCAAACTCCGAGCCATTCTTCCGGGTTCACTTTCAATTGTCATGCGCAGCTATCACATGGTTTAGCTTACTTCAGTCATACACGAGAGGCCCAAATGCGCACTAATGATAAAGTCTGAAAGACAAAATGTTACTTTTAAAAATACATGATTTCACTGTATACCACCCATCTCTACTCTATTCCCTTTTATTTATTAATACTTTCCCCGCATTAGCATTAGAAAAATAGCTTGTTTTTCTCTTCAGCAAAGCAGATGCCATGCACGCGAATTTTTAAGCCGCCATGTTAGTGCTTTCTGCTCATGCGCAAGAATTTCCCTCCAAGCATTAGCTACTAAGAAGCTTCAAGGGGCAATTCGCAAAACGAATAAGTTATGCTCGGACATGACTGAGCGGATAACTCATGTAGAAGCACGAACTGCTGCTGTGGAGGAGGAGGTTGAGAAACTGTACACATTCAAAGCTGCTCAGGAAAAACTAATTCGGGACGTAGACGGAAACTCGAGGATTTTGAGAACCGGCAGTGCCGGAACAATGTCCGGCTGCTGGGCTTTGAGGAAAATGTGGAGGGAGGGAACATTTTGGCCTTTGTTGTGAAGCTACTGAAGGGTGCTTCCCCAGAGTTGGCCCACTGGAACTGGGAGATGGAAGTGCAGCGGGCACATCGCTTCCCAATGCTCAGGAAAACTCAGTCCTAAAATCAGGGAGAGCGAACCAGAGCGATATTGATCTTCATTGACAATTTCTTGCTAAGGCAGGCAATTATAGATCGAGCCAGACCCGACTCAAAAAGAACAGTAGAGGGGCATACCTTCTTTGCTCGGCCAGACTTTTGCCACACAACGGTCGAGCGAAGATGGAGGATACGCCACATGATGATCACCCCATTTCAGGGGGCGGGCTGCGAAGCCTTTTTGCTCTTTCCTGCATGGCTTAAGGTTATCCACAAGAGGAGGGTCAGAATGTTTTTTTCTGGAGATAAAAGTCCAAGAGTTCCTCATGGAATTAACTGAATCACGAGGGGTGAGGGCCTTGGCCAATACAGCAGAAAGTGGAAAGGGTGATACATGGAAGGACTGATGTTTTCTTCTAGATGATATGATTGGTCAGGCAAAGGGGGATGATCCATCACACCATGCTTACATGTCATCTAATTCAGTTAAACCATTGTTCAGAAATGCATCCCCTTAAATTGTGTTCAAAACTTTATTTCCCACCCGCATTCACAATTCATTTGCAACATTTGTTAAAATCTTGACATGTAGGTCCATTCTGTTAAACTTTTCACAGTTAGTTCTCAGGGTAGAACACTTCACGACCTTGGCTTCTTCCCAAACTCCGAGTCATTCTACCGGGTTCACTTTCAATTGTCATGTCATGGTTTAGCTTACTTCGGTCATACACGAGAGGCCCAAATGCGTACTAATGATAAAGTCAGAAAGACAAAATGTTACTTTTAAAAATAAATGATTTCACTGTATACCACCCATCTCTACTCTATTCCCTTTTATTTATTAATACTTTGTGCATTAGCATTAGTAAAACAGCTTGTTGTTCTCTTCAGCAAAGCAGATGCCATGCACGCAAATATTTAAGCTGCCATGTTAGTGCTTTCTGCTCATGCCGAGAATTTCTCTCCAAGCATTAGCTCGTCATACTGCGTAGATGCAGTTGACACATGCGCAGTTAAGATTCCCCGTTTAAAGAGTTTTCAATCCTTCGTCTATGTCATCAACGCTAGTAAACACATAAGCAAGCTTCGCTAACCCGCGTGTTCATGTGGTGCGCATTAGTTTAACACATAACAATTTTAATAATAGTAAGTAAAGGAGCGGATTGCATACGAGCAAGTCTCTTTTCCATGAGTCCTTGCTCCATCATTCCCCTCTCAGATGGCATTTTTGAGCCATAACAAAATTGCCCATCTCTAACCCGATTCCAACTTTTAGCACATCTCATTCTCATTCATCTTTTGCTTTCTCATCTTCATCTTTATTTTCTAAATCTTTCATCTTTTTTGTAGATCCTCCCTTTCATTCCTTTCAGCTGAATTTCATCGTATTCCCTCTTTCTTTTCTTTCCTTTCCCATTCACTTAATATTTTCCTCTCTGTCCTTTGTTTCTGCAATTTCTGCACCAAATCATTGTTGTTAATACTATTAATGATATGCCAACTATTGGAAGAATTATTTGACGTAAAATACTTTTCCCTAAATCAGAAAACCAAGTCCCTATTGAAGTAATACTTTTTTGTTAGTCTCTCCCATACACTATCAACCTCAAGTGGTTTCAAATCTTCTTCAAGTTTTGTAACATTTTCAATATACCCTCTAATTTCCTTACTTTTGTCAGGAGTATACGTGCAACAATGTTGACCTTTCAACATTCTACAGACTCCGCCCTCTTTTATAATATCAAGCGCAAGTCGTTTTTGCAAAACCATAGACCTGATTGCAACCATTTCTGTGTTTATCATCAAGAAACCCCCAGCAGTATCCATCGAGAGACGATCAACTACTGTCGACAATTTACAAATTCTATGTGTAGTCAAAATGACTCCCACTGAAGGTATCAATGCACCAAATATATCACCTACTATTTCTGAAAAAACTAGTCCTCTTTCTCCGTGTTAGTTCATTAGTGTTTTCATTGGTTCCAGTGATTCTTTTTACATGATATATTTTCGGAAATACTACCCCTAAGTAGCAGCTTCCATACCATCGTGTGGACAACTTATAATAGGCATTATTTCCACACACGTAGGAAACCCCTGGAAATACCGTATCAGTTCCCCCTTTTAGTTCTCAACCTCCCAAAATTAGGAAGTTATGTTCACATTCACTGGAACCAATAAATACATTATTAGAATCTGTCTTTAATCAATGGAGGCAGGTTTTCCCTTTCTTCTCAAAGTCTAGGAACATCGCAGCATTAGTCTTGCCAGTTGCATAGATTCCCTCTTTCCCAGCCCATGGTGGAACATGAGCTTTCGGTTCAGCAGCCTTCTTTTGGAAATCCTGTCTCCTTTTCTCAACTAAATTTAAAAACACCTTCTCTTCTTCACGTAAAATACATGTTAAATTATCTTCATGTGCTTTAACTATATATATTGACTTCATTGTGAAGAAAAATTTACCCATAAACTGTGCCTCTTGACTACTAAGTACTGGAATCATTGTCTTTCTAATAGGAAGTTCTGAAAATACTACATCTAAATTTGAATAATAATACTGAAGCTCCTGTTCTATAAAACAGACTTGTTAGAACACTACATGATGTACCATATGTTAAAAGTAAATGGTGATATGTAACTCCCTCTGACACTGACTCTGGTAATTTCACACAAACATAACTATCACTAATCTCCATTGTATCTACATACTGAAATAACAATTTTGTGAATGCATTTAAAGATGTATCATTATCTAATACTGTGTGTAGGAGAGTGGAATCTGACTGATGGTTGCCCCCAACTTTTTGCCTGGTATTTAAGTGGTTTTTGACTAGTCTGGCTGGGATCCTGCTATCCAGGACCCCAGCCTATCTGCTTTCTCCCTAAAACTGTTGTGAGTACTCTAGGTACAAACATAATTGGATGCTGGGCATGCCCTACCAGTCCCTTGTAGATGGTACCCTAGGTACCCAGGGCATGGGTCCCCCAGTAGGCCTACCAGGGCTGCAGCACTTATTGTGCCACCCTGGGACAGCCACCCAAAATGACACCACCAGGCCACTACTGTAGCCTGGGTAAGGTGGTGCTAGCACCCCTTACAGGGACGTAGGTACCCTATGTCCCAAGCCATACAACACATATACTCTCATAGGTCACCCCTATGGCAGGCCCTGGTAATCCTACAGGGCTGGGTGCTGAGGTATGTGTGAGGGGGGACCCCTACGTGAGTGGGACCCCTCTGCAACCTTCATAACATCGTTACTGGGTTGTTTGTAGTGTAGCCATACCATATACTCTTAACCGCATTATAAGTTATGGCGTCATCGCTGTAACTTAGGAATGGCTACACAGAACCATATCGTGTTTGGTGTCAAACATGAAGGAATCATACCCCCAGTCCAGCCATGGGCATGGGGGCACGATTCCCCCTTGCTAGGAGGGTGATATGGGAAAAGCGGTAGAATTTGGACACCAATTTAAAAGTGCACATGTACCACAAAATGGCTACTGTTCGCCACCTACACGACTCTGGCTGGCTGTTGCTGGGGAAAACCCCAGCCTCGCCATCTGGACAATAGGGCTCCTGTGGCAGGGAGGTGCCAGCACCTCCCCAGACAGGATATGTGGATTGGAACAGGGTGGGTGCACCAAATGTCCTTTCAGAGTTGCACGTAGGCAGCTGCAGAGCCCCAATTCTGCATACACCGCCTGGAACCGGTTCAGGGGCGTCCTGCCCCTCGCCCAGGCGGGAAACACACAAAGGGGAGTGGGTGTAGCCACCCTTTCCCGCCTCTACTCTGATTGGTAGGCTCTCTTTTGGACCATCCCCTAATCTTGGGGATATATGGGAATAACTTTGCCCTAGAGCCTTAGATTCGTACAGGACTTCACAGAACTGACCTTCGACGAGCTGCTGCCCAGCTGACTGAAGAAATCTCCCTTGGGATAAAGGAGTTATCCCCCTGCTTGGCAGGCACCTAAAAGACTACAAGATACCCGGTTGGAACTTCGTTGCTCTCACGACCTTCGACGCCTTCCAGCAACCTCGAGGTGGGTCTCCAGTGCATCCCAGCGTCCTGTGAGTGTGCCCAGCAAGTCTGAGCACCCTGGACCACGTGGGTGTCGAGATCCCCGTATACCCTGAGACACCGGCCACCTCTTGTCCAGCACACGACCCCGACCAGTGGGGAAGTTGTGCTTTGGCCCATTCTTGAGCCAACCTTCAAGCAGCATTTGTGCCGACCCTCAGCTCCCTGGCCCGCTCCGGTGGCCCGTGGGAGCCCTTTTACGCACTCCATTTTGCTGCCTTCCGCGGTCCCTTGTCTCTCGACTTGTGGGCCCTGACGGAGGACAATCTTCTTTTCTAAGAGTTCCCCTGGTTGCTCCAGGCCTGCTCTACGCTCCCTGCAAAGGAGAGCACCCCCAGACCTCGTGGGTCTGCACCAGCAGCTGCTTTGTTTATCTTGCGTGGGTTGCGGTTGCCAATGCTTAGTGGATCCAATCGGGACACTAACACCGCAGCGACCTTCAGCCAACGTGGGACAGTCGCCCTCCAGAAGCTGGCCTTCCTTGAAGCCTCCCGGAGCCCGTGACTGCAGAGCCCAGCTGTACCTTCCACACCTGAAGCACCCGACATCCACGAGCTCCTTCCTGTGAGCTCCCTGGTCACTGTGCTGTGACCCAGACTCTGTCCCCTCTGCTTTCAGGTTCATCTTTGTCTTTTCTTCAACTTTAATCTTCACGACTTCATCGACACTTCCAGCTAGCAGCAGTTTGGACTCCTTTTCCACAGAAAATCAGCCCGCGACCCGACACCAGAATCGACCTATGCACCCGGCTTCCCTGGGGCAGGTAACAGTGGTACTTCGGTACTTCCGTGGTGGTGGGCTCTCCAAAGCCTTAAGTCTCAAGCCTTAACTTTGTACTGTTGTTAGAAGTGTCCTTAAACCTTAATTATTCAACCGCGACATTCTCCATAGGCTAACATTGCGATCCCGATAGCAACTTCTCGCACTGCACACGCCTCCCGTGGGTCCCCTTCCTCTTAACTGTGGGTGGATTCTTAAGGGGCCAGCGATCCTGAATGCCCAAGGCATTGCCTGTAGAATTGTCGTGGTTCTTATACCACTATTTTAGTATATGGTTTGGTCCCCCCCTGGGGCCCATTGATTTCTGTGCTATTTATTGTGTTTATAAATGCTTGTTTGAAGTGTAACTTTGCCACTAGCCACATAAAGTGACTGTGGGATTCTGTCTAGAATAAATACATATATTTTATATAAATACCTGTGTGGGCTACTCTTTCATTTGGTTATTCAAGAGGTTATTATGGTAAAACAATAAGCTTAACACTCCTTCAAGACTTAGCCTGAAGGCTGCTCTCCACAGCTACCACTAGGATAGCTTTCTTTAAAGGTTGTCTTAAACCTATCATCAATAGGAGTCGAATTGGACTGGTGCAAGGTGTCCCTATAACTAGGAACAGCATATGCCAGGCCAACTTCTCACATTGGTGTGCAGCGGTTGGATTCAAGCTTGCCATTGTTTTACCAGATAACAAATTGAATTTCTAAAGTGAAAGCCACTTGGTACCAAAGGTACATATAAATTCAAGCTAGAATACAATAAGTTCTACTGAACTTAGAGTTGTGTGTAGAGGGTTTAGCACACCTTGACTACAACTCAAGAGAGGGTTCAGTAGGCCACACTTAGTGTAGGTAGATACATCACTACACTAAACATGTCTTCAGGTGGCACTAAGGCTATGGAAGGACCCCAGAGGGTCCCAATAGATAAGTATGATAATTTCACCTTTGCAGAGCTCAGGGAAATGTGCACCCTTAGAAAACTGAAGACAAACAAAGGTGCCAACACAAAACGTCTCAGGGAAATCCTGCTCATAGCAGACTTTATGGAGTCCATAGGGTACAGAGTGACGGACAGAGTGGGTGGGCACCCATCAGAAGAGGACACTCCCAGAGTGGACTCTGATGATGAACAGGAAGAGGATGAAAATCCTGACCTGGAAGAAACAGACCACTCACAGCATGGAGGTGATGGCTCAAGAGGCACTCCCTCCACCCTTAAAAGGAGAGTGGTGGATCCAAGAAGGAACAGATCCCCCTCAGTGGGATCCAACCATTCTAGGAGATCCAAAGGGTCCTCTGCCTCTTCACAGAGAAGAGAATCCTCTCATGAGAGTAAATGCAGACTGATCAAATTTGAGCAGGCTAAGCTTGAGCTTAAAAGAGAACAGTTAGCATTGGACAGGGAAACCCTGGAGCTTCAGAAAGCTTCAAAGAAGTGGGGTCTAGAGATCCCTGGTGGCAGTGATGAAACCCCTAGAGTTAGAGAGAAAGTCCCTGACAATAGGAACCTCCACAAGATTGTGCCCCCCTATCAGAATGGGGATGATATCCACAAATGGATATCTGCTCTTGAAAGGGCCTGTAGAGTACAGAGGGTCCCAGTAGAGCAGTGGGCAGCAATCCTGTGGCTCTCCTTTTCAGATAAAGGTAGAGACAAGCTCCTCTCTGTAAGAGAAGAGGATGCTGATGATTATTATATCTTGAAAGCTGCTTTAATAGATGGGTTTGGCTTAACCACTGATCAATACAGACTTAAGTTCAGAGACACCCAGAAAGCACAGAATCAAGATTGGGTAGACTTTGTGGATTGTGCAACCAAGGCACTGGAAGGTTGGTTAAATGGCAGTAAAGTTAATGATTATCAAGGATTGTATAATCTCATTATGAGGGAGCAGATTCTTAATAATTGTCAGAACCAACTTTTACACCAGCACCTGGTGGACTCTGATCTGACCTCTCCCCAAGAATTGGGAAAGAAGGCAGACAAATGGGTCAGAACCAGGATTAGGCCTAAGAACCAAGTTGGTGACCAGAAGAAGGATTCCACTAAGCCCAAAGAGAAAGGTGGGGATGATAAACAAGAAAAGTCCTCTGAAGGGCCCCAACAACCCAGTGCTGGGGGTGGGTCCCAAAATACTTCCTCTAATAACAAGAAACCATATTGCCATGTGTGTAAGAAACCTGGCCACTGGAAAACTGACTCCAGCTGTCCAAAGAATGGCAATAAAGAAAATGTTCCTCCAAAACCAGCTCCAACACCTCCTGTTGCTACTAGTAGTAATCCCCCAGGTGGTGGGAGTGCACCCAAAAACTTAGTTGGGTTCTCTTTGGGGACACCAGTGGACTCTGGCCTAGCCAGGTCCCCTGCATTAGCAACTATGGTCTGTGATGGTGGCATGGGGTTTGCCAACTTTACCATGAGTCCCAGTATTTTGGGCAGGTACAGACAAAAACCAATAATCAATGGTCAGAAGGCTGTGGCCTATAAGGACACAGGGGCCAGTGTCACCATGGTGACCAAGAGGCTAGTGCCCCTAGATCAGCTTTTACCTGGGTTTAGCTACCAGGTGACCAACATAGATGGAATCAGGACAGATCATCCCATGGCAGTGATAAATCTCAGCTGGGGAGGGGTCACTGGCCCCAAGAGAGTGGCAGTGTCCCCAAACTTGCCTGTAGATTGTCTACTGGGGAATGATCTAGAAATCTCAGCCTGGGCTGAGGTTGACCACAAGGCCCATTTGAAAATGGTAGGAATCCCTGAGAAAGTGGATGAGACCCTGAGGGCCTCACCTCCACCCCAGGAGAAAATAGAAAGAGTGAAGCCTGAAACTATGGATCACTCTACCCAAACAGAGAGCATAGGGGAAGAGGAACAGTCCTCCCCCCACCAGACTACAGGTAAGGGTCAAGTTTCTCAGGGAACTGATCCTGCCCCTTGGGAAGTAACTGCCCCAGAAGTGGACAGGCCTGACCTGCCCACCTCTCTGATGGCAGGGGATCCTTCCAAGGTGGTACCCAGTCTGGAGCAGGTATCCTGCCCCTCTCTACCCTGCCTCAGTCAGCCCAGGGCTGCAGAGGTCAGGGAGGTCAGTGGACCCTTATTGGGCCCCTGCCCAGAGGAACCCCCTCATCAACAGATTAGGGACACCCAGCAGAGTAGTTTCAGCCAGGTGAATATTCCTCTACAAACTGAGGGATCCCCCTTACCCCTAGGTATAGGCACCCCTCAAATGGATGTTGTTGAGCCCAGGGAAACCTGGGGCCTAGCTGCCCCAAACCTTCCAGTGCCCTCCACTATTCCAGCCAAAGGGATCCAACCCCCAGCTGTAGGCAGCCAGAGGTTGACCCTTAGGGCCAGATATGACACAGTCATGGGCAGAAAGGCTTCCATAGTGGCCAGTGATCTGAGGAGGTTGAGACCAACCCAAGTAGGGTCTCACTTCCAGACTCAGACACCCCACCAGCCCACCTCTGACCCAAAAACCAATACCGGTAATTTCCCTAGACTTTGGAGAAACTCTAGAACCCCTTGGGGTAGGATTTCCCAAGTGGACCATGACACAGGGAGCAACCATGTTAGTACAGGTTCTTCCTTATATGGCCACTCAGGAAATAAAGGCTTATCTGGACAAGGTTTGCCTTATCTCCTTTCGTTTGGGGGGGGGGTTATGTAGGAGAGTGGAATCTGACTGATGGTTGCCCCCAACTTTTTGCCTGGTATTTAAGTGGTTTTTGACTAGTCTGGCTGGGATCCTGCTATCCAGGACCCCAGCCTATCTGTTTTCTCCCTAAAACTGTTGTGAGTACTCTAGGTACAAACATAATTGGATGCTGGGCATGCCCTACCAGTCCCTTGTAGATGGTACCCTAGGTACCCAGGGCATGGGTCCCCCAGTAGGCCTACCAGGGATGCAGCACTTATTGTGCCACCCTGGGACAGCCACCCAAAATGACACCACCAGGCCACTACTGTAGCCTGGGTAAGGTGGTGCTAGCACCCCTTACAGGGACGTAGGTACCCTATGTCCCAAGCCATACAACACATATACTCTCATAGGTCACCCCTATGGCAGGCCCTGGTAATCCTACAGGGCTGGGTGCTGAGGCATGTGTGAGGGGGGACCCCTACGTGAGTGGGACCCCTCTGCAACCTTCGTAACATCGTTACTGGGTTGTTTGTAGTGTAGCCATACCATATACTCTTAACCGCATTATAAGTTATGGCGTCATCGCTGTAACTTAGGAATGGCTACACAGAACCATTTCGTGTTTGGTGTCAAACATGAAGGAATCATACCCCCAGTCCAGCCATGGGCATGGGGGCACGATTCCCCCTTGCTAGGAGGGTGATATGGGAAAAGCGGTAGAATTTGGACACCAATTTAAAAGTGCACATGTACCACAAAATGGCTACTGTTCGCCACCTACACGACTCTGGCTGGCTGTTGCTGGGGAAAACCCCAGCCTCGCCATCTGGACAATAGGGCTCCTGTGGCAGGGAGGTGACAGCACCTCCCCAGACAGGATATGTGGATTGGAACAGGGTGGGTGCACCAAATGTCCTTTCAGAGTTGCACGTAGGCAGCTGCAGAGCCCCAATTCTGCATACACCGCCTGGAACCGGTTCAGGGGCGTCCTGCCCCTCGCCCAGGCGGGAAACACACAAAGGGGAGTGGGTGTAGCCACCCTTTCCCGCCTCTACTCTGATTGGTAGGCTCTCTTTTGGACCATCCCCTAATCTTGGGGATATATGGGAATAACTTTGCCCTAGAGCCTTAGATTCGTACAGGACTTCACAGAACTGACCTTCGACGAGCTGCTGCCCAGCTGACTGAAGAAATCTCCCTTGGGATAAAGGAGTTATCCCCCTGCTTGGCAGGCACCTAAAAGACTACAAGATACCCGGTTGGAACTTCGTTGCTCTCACGACCTTCGACGCCTTCCAGCAACCTCGAGGTGGGTCTCCAGTGCATCCCAGCGTCCTGTGAGTGTGCCCAGCAAGTCTGAGCACCCTGGACCACGTGGGTGTCGAGATCCTTGTATACCCCGAGACACCGGCCACCTCTTATCCAGCACACGACCCCGACCAGTGGGGAAGTTGTGCTTTGGCCCATTCTTGAGCCAACCTTCAAGCAGCATTTGTGCCGACCCTCAGCTCCCTGGCCCGCTCCGGTGGCCCGTGGGAGCCCTTTTACGCACTCCATTTTGCTGCCTTCCGCGGTCCCTTGTCTCTCGACTTGTGGGCCCTGACGGAGGACAATCTTCTTTTCTAAGAGTTCCCCTGGTTGCTCCAGGCCTGCTCTACGCTCCCTGCAAAGGAGAGCACCCCCAGACCTCGTGGGTCTGCACCAGCAGCTGCTTTGTTTATCTTGCGTGGGTTGCGGTTGCCAATGCTTAGTGGATCCAATCGGGACACTAACACCGCAGCGACCTTCAGCCGACGTGGGACAGTCGCCCTCCAGAAGCTGGCCTTCCTTGAAGCCTCCCGGAGCCCGTGACTGCAGAGCCCAGCTGTACCTTCCACACCTGAAGCACCCGACATCCACAAGCTCCTTCCTGTGAGCTCCCTGGTCACTGTGCTGGGACCCAGACTCTGTCCCCTCTGCTTTCAGGTTCATCTTTGTCTTTTCTTCAACTTTAATCTTCACGACTTCATCGACACTTCCAGCTAGCAGCAGTTTGGACTCCTTTTCCACAGAAAATCAGCCCGCGACCCGACACCAGAATCGACCTATGCACCCGGCTTCCCTGGGGCAGGTAACAGTGGTACTTCGGTACTTCCGTGGTGGTGGGCTCTCCAAAGCCTTAAGTCTCAAGCCTTAACTTTGTACTGTTGTTAGAAGTGTCCTTAAACCTTAATTATTCAACCGCGACATTCTCCATAGGCTAACATTGCGATCCCGATAGCAACTTCTCGCACTGCACACGCCTCCCGTGGGTCCCCTTCCTCTTAACTGTGGGTGGATTCTTAAGGGGCCAGCGATCCTGAATGCCCTAGGCATTGCCTGTAGAATTGTCGTGGTTCTTATACCACTATTTTAGTATATGGTTTGGTCCCCCCCTGGGGCCCATTGATTTCTGTGCTATTTATTGTGTTTATAAATGCTTGTTTGAAGTGTAACTTTGCCACTAGCCACATAAAGTGACTGTGGGATTCTGTCTAGAATAAATACATATATTTTATATATATACCTGTGTGGGCTACTCTTTCATTTGGTTATTCAAGAGGTTATTATGGTAAAACAATAAGCTTAACACTCCTTCAAGACTTAGCCTGAAGGCTGCTCTCCACAGCTACCACTAGGATAGCTTTCTTTAAAGGTTGTCTTAAACCTATCATCAATAGGAGTCGAATTGGACTGGTGCAAGGTGTCCCTATAACTAGGAACAGCATATGCCAGGCCAACTTCTCACACTGTGTGATGTAAATTTGTCTCATCTGGTGCTTCTAGTTCTACTCTGTCTCCTTTTACTGTATCTGTTTTTTCGTTAGTAACTGTTTCGTTCTTCTTACTTATTATCATAAAATAAGGCACCGCTACTAGTAGTAATAACCATACTGAAATCACTAGTAGAGTACTACATATACAAGCTCTACAGCATCTTTGCTTTAAACTTCGTTTCTGTTGTCCAGTGACTTCATTTTTCCTCATTTTGATCTAAGAAGATTTCTCTTCTTTTCCTTTCTTTACTTGGAATTTCAAACTGCTGTTTTTCAAGGAGGCCTCACTTTTCCTTCATCAATCTGTGTAGTATTTATTTCTTCTAACTCCTCACTCAAGTCTAAATTTTCAAACTCTTCTAAACTTACATAGGTCCACTCAGGAGCCTTGTATTTGTTATTCAGAATTCTCAATCTTGAGCTTCTAAGTGTGTTTCTCACAATTGAATGTGTAGACTGAGTTTGACTAGTAACTTCATTCACTTGTTCTTGTCTTTCTCTTGTTCTCCTCAAATAGTATCTCAATCTCTTCACTCCACTTGGCCAGTTGTCACCTTTTTTGACCCTCTTAACTTGAACTGCACTTTCACCCTCTCCGTCTTTTTCGAGGGTTCTTTTATTTTCAGTATTTTTAGGCACAATCCGTTCTTGTTCAGAATCACTCTCTGACTGTTCCTGTTCAGGTCTTATTGTTGTTATTTCATCCGCCTGAACCTGTTCTTCTTCCTCTATCTGGTCCTGTTCGGGTCTTATTTCAATTTGATCTTTTTCTTCTGCCGAAACTTGTTCTTCTTCTTCTAACTGGTCCTATTCAGGTCTTACTACAATTGGTTCTTCTGCTGCCTGAACGTGTTTTTCTTTTCCTGACTGTCCCTGCTCAGGTCTTTGTATAGCTCTGCTCACTTCTGCCTGAGTATGTTCCTCTCTCCCTGTCTGGTCCTGCTCAGAGTTTTCGGTAGTTTTGTTCTCTTCTACCTGAGCGGGTTCTTCTACACCTATCGGATCTTCACTAGTTTCCTGTCTTTTTAATCTGGTTCTTCTTCTTGTTTGAATAACAACTTCAGGTATGTCAATCTCTGGTGTGCACTCCCCCTGACTTGTGCTTGGTTGTTCCTCATCTATTACTTCAGAATCTATCATTCTAGATTCTCTGACTTCACAACCTTCAGCAGTCTCAACTGGTTCAATCAGTTGCTGTTGTTCTTCAACAGGGTCTGGAACTCTTTTGGTATGGCTAGCATGAATCCAATTGGGTAAACCTGAACACTTCACTGCTGTAGTAGTGACCAATAGGACTTGACGTGGTTTATCCCACCTGGGTGCTAAGCATGACTTTCTGGCGTGTTTCTTCACTACCCCCCAGTCTCCAGGGTTCAAATCATGCACCTGCGTTGGCTGCCTGGCAGCTGCGTCTTCTCCAGCCTGGTGAGAGACAGAACGCACTAGGTCAGCCAATCCTTTGCAATAGTCCAATACCAAATCATCAGTTATATTCATCAATTTATGTCCAGGAATGAATACTTGTCTCATTGCCCTTCCCATGAGTATCTCATGAGGACTCAATCCTGTTTTTCTATCAGGAATACTTCGGAGTCCCATCAACACGAGAGGCAATGCATCTGGCCATTTCAGTGATGTGGATGCACACACCTTTCCTAATCTTGACTTGATTGTGCCATTTAGTTGTTCAACCACTCCAGAACCCTCTTGGTTGTATGCACAGTGCAGTATTGTTCAATTTTGAATGCTTCACAGATTAATGGAATTATCTCATTATTAAAATGAGGTCCTCTATCTGATTCCAAAGTCACTGGAAAACCAAAACGAGGTATCAACTCCCACAACAGTAATTTAGCAACTGTGAGGCTGTCATTTCTTCTGGTGGGATATGCCTCTACCCATCTCGAGAACAGGCACACTATGACAAGTACATACCTCATTCCGTTGCTTGGAGACAACTCTATGAAGTCAAGCTGCAATCTCTTAAATGGTCCTTCTGCTTGTCCTATTTTTTCCCAACTGACCACTGTCTTCCTGCCTAGGTTTTGCTGCTGACAAATTAAGCATCTCTGGCAAAGACTCTCTGAGACTACCATAAACTTTGGATTATACCAATTTTGTCTGAAAAGTCTGATCATGGCATCCCTACCAACATGTGTGTCCCCATGATACATTCGTGCCATTTGAGAGAGTAGGCAGTTTGGCATGACTGGTCTGCCATCAATGTATACCCATACATCATGCGCTGTAATCTCCTGAGGTCTGAGCCGGGAAAACGCTAGCGGCTTGTCGCACTGGGTATTTTGCTCGCTAAACCTCTTTTAATGCTTATCTGCTGCTAAATACGTTTTTATGTGGAGGCATTTTATGTTTTAAAAACGTTGGGACACTATTGCTATTTTGCACAGCTTACCTGTTTTGAGGGGTTGGATAGGCAGGGCCGGGGGCCGCCATCTGAGGGGGAGTGTTGGTCGGTGGTCCAGCTTCCTGGTCCATACCTGTACTTTAGGACGCATGACGCGGACGCGCAGCGCTGTAATCTCCTGAGGCCTGAGCCGGGAGAACGCTAGTGGCTTGTCGCACTGGGTATTTTGCTCGCTAAACCTCTTTTAATGTTTATCTGCTGCTAAATACGTTTTTATGTGGAGGCATTTTATGTTTTAAAAACGTTGGGACACTATTGCTATTTTGCACAGCTTACCTGCTTTGAGGGGTTGGATCGGCAGGGCCACCATCTTAGGGGGAGTGTTGGTCGGTGGTCCAGCTTCCTGGTCCATACCTGTACTTTAGGACGCATGACGCGGACGCGCCGCGGGCGCGTCGAAGGCGCGCCTAAGGCAAGCCCGTCTGCGCCCGTCCGCGCTCGGACTGCGCCTTGCGCCAAAACCCCTGCTCAATTTTTCTTAGGTAAATTACCTCCTCTCAGTTATTCCAGCGGGCAACTTCTAGCTTTGGATAAGGTTACAAGGTTACCTGGCTGTGTTTGTGTTACACCCGGGACTGTGTTGGGTTCTATACCAATGCTATGCCCGGCGTGTTTAACAATCTTGCCAGGTTTAGGTATCAGTAAAGCTTTAAGGGAGGCTCACGAGAATGGTTTAAACATAAATAAAAATAGGACAGCGGCTGCGTTCAAATGCTTATTGGTGAATGCACGCTCGTTAGTTAAACATAGTGTTAAATGTGCAACACTGCTAGAGGACAATAACATCAAAATAGCGTTCATAGCTGAAACATGGACAGATGAAGCTTCGGGGCCCGATCTTGTGAAAGCTACACCCCCTGGTTTTTTATGTGATACTGCAAGCAGACCTTTTAAGAAAGGTGGAGGACTGGCAGTGATCTATGATAGCTCCATTAAAGCGACTTTTGACATAATTGTCAAATCGTCTTATGAAGCTTTGTCCTTCTCTTTTACCCTTCACCACTGTCACATGTTTAGGGGTTTTCTTATTTATAGACCACCGGGTCCTAGGAACCCGTTTTTAGCATAGGTGGGAGTGCTTCTCGAGGAAGGCTTGACCCTGGATTCGCATACCATTTTGGGTGATTTTAATTTCCATTTGGAAGTCGATGCTGACAAAGACACAGAAAAATGTCTTGATCTCATGAGTAGTGTAGAGCTAAAACAATTGGTACGGGTTCCTACTCATCTGGCAGGGCACACACTGGACGGGATTTTTTCCAATTCCCCATACATTTCTGTCACTGATGTTCTTCCGCTAGCCTGGTCTGACCACTATGCCATTAGGTTTGAGGTAACTGGCCTGAAAGATCAGGGCAGAGACCTTTCTGTGGGGAAATTAGAGCTTGGAACAAGGTTGGAGGGAAAGATCTTACGGATCTATTACTTTCCACACAGAGACCCCTCCCCACAGAGGTTGAAGAAGCCTCCTTTGGATATACAGAATGGATTGAGGATGCCTGCCTTATTCTAGCCCCAAAGAAAGTAATTATCCCTAAAAGGATACAGCCTACGGCTCCCTGGTACTCGCTAGAATTGAAGGCACAAAAATTGAAATGTAAACAACTGGAACTGGCTTGTAGGAAGGACTATCTACCATCCGTAAAAGAGATTTACAAACAAAGCATTTTGTGTTATAAACATCTGTTGACGGAAACCAAGCGTGAGTTTTTTGCAAAACAGATTAAACTAGCTAGCAACTCAACTAAGGAACTTTATAAAATAGTTACTAGGCTAGCGCACCCATTGCCTGCTCATTTTACAACTACTCTGGACTTCTGTGAAGAAATCGCTACTTACTTTCAGACCAAAGTGGAAACAATTTTTAATACTTTTAAAGATCCGGTGGGCATCAACCCAGGACCTAAGGCTTTCCCGGTATTAAACTACACTTTGGATATTTTTCCCCCAATAGCTTACCTAGATACCCTTAATCTTTTGTTATCTGCTAAATCTGGGTCGCCTCATGATCCTTGCCCAGTTGCGATAGCAAAACTGGCATCTGAACCCATAGCCATGACTTTGACATCTCTTTTCAATGCTATGTTTTCTCATGGGCGGTTTCCTAATAGATGGAAGGTAGCCTCGGTGCTTCCATTGCTGAAGAAACCTAGTTTGGATACGAATGATCCAAGCAGTTTTCGCCCTATTTTGCGTCTTCCTTTGCCGGCGAAATTGGTGGAAAAGTACATGAATAATAAGTTGAGTGCTTTCCTGTGTGATGCTAATGTTTTGGATCCCACCCAATATGGTTTCAGAGAGGGGCATAGCACTGAGACCGCCCTTCTCAAATCTACAGATGAGATTAGGAGAGGGCAGGACCAGGGCGGTAAGGCGGTGCTGATTCTGCTCGACCTTTCCACAGCCTTCGATACGGTCCATCATGGAGTGTTGATGGACCGTTTGTCGGTGTGCGGAATACAGAATAAAGCATGGTCTCTTATAAAGTCCTTCCTTTCCGATAGACTTCAGACAGTTGCTTTGGGTGAATTTGTCTCCAATTCTTTCTCCCTCCCCTGTGGGGTCCCACAGGGTTCCTCCCTTAGCCCCACGCTCTTTAATGATTATGTATCTCCTTTGGCCCCTTTGATCGAGTCTTTCGGCTTCTGTCTAACATCATATGCCGACGATACTCAAATAGTAATCTCTATGCAACCAGGCCAGGAGAGGGCGTCGGGGGAGAGGCTACATGACTGTATGGGAGCAGTGGGAGGTTGGATGTCGCAAAATTGCTTAAAGCTTAATGCGGGTAAGACAGAGGTGATGCTATTTGGCAATAATGTTAATCTTTGGGCTCCTAATTGGTGGCCTGAGACTATGGGTACTCTTCCAGTTCCTTCCAGAAAAGTCAAAAATTTGGGTGTAGTGCTGGACGAGTGCCTCTCTATGCAGAATCAAGTGAATGCCGTAGGCTCAACCACCTCCTATATTCTTAGGAGTCTCGGGAAGGTGCTACCTCTTTTGCCGGCAGACTGCAAGCTTACAGTGGTTACGGCCTTGATTATGTCACGACTTGACTACTGTAATGGTCTCTATCTGAACATGCAGGAGGGAAATTTACGAAAACTCCAAATGCTCCAGAATTCAGCAGCTAGGCTGCTCACGGGAACATCGAAGTTTGCCTCTATTGCCGACTCAATAAAAAAACTCCATTGGTTGCCTGTAAAAAAGTGAATTCTTTTTAAATCTCTTTGTTTAGTTTTTCGCGCACTTCAGAATACAGGTTCACTACATCTGAGACAACAGTTTCGTTGGTATGTACCGGCAAGATCTCTGCGCTCCTTAGGAGCAAAATTGATTGTTCTACCCATCATAAAGAAAGCTAGATGGGGCGGTAGAAGTTTTGTCGCAGGTGCAGCCAGGGCCTGGAATGAGCTTCCTTTTAGTTTGAGAAACTCTAAGGATCTATTATCATTTAGGAAAGCGCTTAAAACATGGCTCTTCTGATTCTCCTATCTTTTTAGGTGTTGGGAGGACTGCAGCAAGCGCCGGGACACCCTAGGGTATCTGCGCGCTATAAAAGTCTTACTAACATAACATAACATAACATAACATCTTCTGTCCTCCTTTCACATCCTGATTTCATCCAGATTTCCCTTTCTCTCTCAACTTCATTCTGTAACTGTCTCACCTCATCCCATGTATCTAGAGCTGAGAAATACCTAAGTTGGCAGCTGATTTCACTCTTTTCAATTTTTCTGTTTAGCGCCATATTATTTCTTGCACAGTATTGAGCAATTTGGTCAGCATATCTGTTACCTGCTGCCACATAGTCATTTCCTGACTGGTGAGCAGCACACTTGACCACTGCTATTTATTTTGGCAATTGTATTGCTTCCAAAAATTCTTTTAAATTTTTACCATTTCTGATAGGAGATCCTGAAGAATTCAGAAATCCCTTCTTCATCCAGAGCTGGCCAAAGTCGTGCACAACCCCGAAACCATTTTGACTATCAGTAAATATGGTTATTCTCCAATTTTTCCCAATTTTGCATACCTTTGTTAAGGCCACCAATTTGGCTACTTGTGCAGACTTGACTCCTGGTAAACAGGATGCTTCAATGACCTCAGAAATGTTACATACAGCATAGGCTGCACTAAGTACTCCTCCCTCAGTTCTTAGGCAGGAGCCATCTACAAATAGTTCATGATCTGGCTCTTTCAGGGGCTCTTCCTTTATATCGGGACAGGGCTTAGTACACATCCAAGCAATCATGATCCACTTCATCTTTCACTTCTTCACAACATAGGTCTGGCAATAATGTGGCTGGGGTCATCATTGTGCATCTTATTACTGTCACATATTCTGCTCCAAGAATCACTTTTTGATACTTAGTCATCCGACTAGGGGTAAGATGCTGTGTTCGAGTTCTTGTTAAAAGAATCTCAACTAAAAGTGGAACATAAACTTTGAATGAATGTCCCATCACAATCGACTCACTTTGATCCAGGCTCATACAAGTAGCAGCTACTGCTTTTAAGCAGCCAGTTAAAGCTGAAGCCACAGGATCCAAAGTAGCAGAAAAATATGCTACAGGACGTCGGCATAATTCATGTCTTTGAGTCAAAACTGATAGTGCACAACTTTCTCTCTGGCACCAGAACAGTGCAAATTATTTCATGTAATCAGGCATGCCTAAGGCAGGGGCCTCACACAGACAATTTCGCAATTTCACAAATGCTTCCACGCACTCATCATTTCAGACAATCGGATCTTTTTCTCTTTTCTGAGTCAAATGAATTAATGGTTTTGCCAGCAGGGAAAACCCCATAATCCACTGCCTACAGTACCCAACTACTCCAAGAAACATTCTCATCTCCCTTTGTGTCTGCGATAACTGCATTTGCTTAATTATTTTTATTCTCTCTGGGGTCACTTTTCTAACTCCTCTTTCTATTTTGTGGCCTAAATATTTAACTTCTGGCTGACAAAACTGCAATTTCTCAGGAGACACCTTGTGTCCTCCTTCGGCCAAATGGTTCGGTAATGCAATTGTGTCAGCGACACAGTCTTCTCGTGTTTTTGATGCCACCAATAGGTCATCAATGTACTGAACCAGAACTGAGTTTCTGGGCATGACCAATGTTTCTAAACACTTTTTCAGGATTTGATTAAAAATTGAGGGACTCTCTGTATACCCTTGAGGAACTCGGCACCATGCCAAGACATGGTCTTCGAACTGAAATACGAATAAAAATTGGCTGTCTGGGTGCAAAGGAATAGAAAAGAAGGCTTTGCATAAATCAATTACTGTAAACCAGCCTGCATTCCAGGGTATCTGGTAAAAGATCACTGCTGGATTTAGCACTACTAGACAACAAGGCACTACAATTTTGTTTACTTTTCGCAAATCCTGCACTATTCTGTAATTTCCACTAGGCTTTTTAAGTCCTATTATTGGCAAATTACAAGGACTACTCATTATTTCTTTCAAAATGCCTTGTTTGACCATTCGGTCAATTTCTGGAGCAGCTCCTGCTTTTACTTTTGGACTCATTTTGTACGGTCGTGTGTTTGGATAAACTGCACCTTCCTTCACCGTCACTTTTACTGGATCTACATTTGCCATCAACCCAATATCCTTTCCTGTAAAATACCATACTTCTGGGTTTACTGTTGTTTTTAATTCTTCTGGCAATTCACTTTCTTTCATCAATGAAAACATTCCATCTACTTCTGTACCTTGCTTGGATAACACCATATCACACCATCTGGTGTACAATAGATTGCACAATAGGTCTCGTCCTAACAGATTCACTGGACTAGAATCACACACTACAAACCGATGCATGTCTTTAAAATTTCCAATATTTACTTCCATTGGCTTAGTGATTGGGGTTCTAATATGTTGATTCGAAACTCCTACAACTTGGATTGAGTCTCCCGAAAGCGGTAGGTTTGGGATGTCTGCTGTTCTCATAGTAGAAAGGGTTGCACCAGTATCCAATAGAAAAGTGATATCATTACCATCCACTTTCCCATCAACAAATGGACCTGACTGATCTACCGGCAAGAATGCACCAAGCACGCACTCCACTTCCTCCCCCCTCAGGCACCGTCATTGCTCGTAATCCGATTCATCGTTATTGTTCTGTAAAAGATATTGTGACACCACAGAATTTTTCTTACCACTTTCTCCTTGAAATCCGGCACTGGTATTGTACTTTTGAGGGTTCACAAAGTTTGGCATAGGAGCTGGTGGCACCTGATAGTGTTGAGTAACTACCTGCTGTGGCTGATTCATAACCACTTCATTCTGCGTCTGGGGATTTAAGTTTTGATTTGGCCCATTAGTATTTTGAATACTCTTACACTCATTCTTCCAATGTCCAAGCTTTCTGCACGCATGACAAGGAAACTTCTTCTTTGCTTTCTCCCTATTCATTCGTCCTCTTATTTTCCACCATTCATCACTTGATCATTCTGATTCTGCTCTGTCACCTGACTATCAGTCTGGGTATTTAATTTATTTTCCTGCTGTTCTGCCAAGTTCACGTGTGCTCACATCATTTTCTCCTTTAATTTGCTACGCCTTGCCTCAATGTCCTCTCTGCAATACTTTGCATATTTGAAATTTCATCTACTGACTTGCTCTGCCAGCACATGTGCTGTTGAATCATCTGCCTAATTTCTGGTTTCAAACCGTACACAAACCGATACACAAAATGTCCCATATCCTTATCACCAATGTTCTCAAAGCCACTATACTGCTCAAACACCTGTAATAACCGCTCATAATATGCATGTACAGACTCATTGGCTCTTGAGTTGTTCTATCTATCTTTACCCAATCTGTTTCTTTTGGAGGAATTTTTCCTTTCAGAAAAGTAATTACTTGGTGATATTTCTTCATCACCTCATCCGAGGGTGCACCTGTTTTATGATCTCTTGGATACTCCTCACTTGGCCAATCAATTGTGATCTTACACTCTGTCCATAAATCGGCAGGTACCACAATATCAAACAAACCATCTAGATCCTTCAATAAAACTTTCGAAACTTTCACAAATCTTTCAACCTGTTTGTACCATTCAACTGGTTTCTCTCTTAACCTAGGAAAATCATTTATATATGACAAAATACCCAGTCTGCTCCACAGAACATGAACATATCTACCACCAGGAACTTCTCTCATGGGACACAATCTCTCTGCTTTTTCTGATTTGATCTCCCTATATCCACTCCAATCTCTGAAGCAATCTCAGTCAATCTCTCATGAAACAACCTTGCATTTCATAACTCCTACATATGAATAACAATTCTACAATTCTTCCTCACTGTAAAGAATTAATCTGTCTATTCCCTCATTTCCAGCTATCATTTCTTCCAACTCCACTTTCAATTTGTAAATATCTAAAATCTTTGGTACTGAACTTCGTTTTTCTATTCCCTGTGCCCATCTTTCCAAATCTTAGGGAGTGACTGCTGTTGAACTTCTAGTTCCTAAAGGTACCATAGACCCTTTTTCTTTCAAATTTTCAGGTGTGATTCTTTTTGGAGTTTCAGTTACAGGCTCCCTTATGGGAAGGTCCATTAATGAAATGACTGAATCGCATTCACTAGCCTGATCACCAGATATTACTACCTCTTTTCTGGGGTTACTTAAAGAAATTGTTACAGCTTGAGGTTTTGGACAACTCATTTTATCTCCATGTAATGGGATAACAGGACCTATAGTCACTGGCATTGTCAGAGCTTTAGCATTGAAATTCAACTGATTTATTTTCTGTATTAATTCTTCCCTATTTTTATTCGATGCTTCTCTTTCATTATCATGGAGTACCCTATTGACTGATGTATCATGTAAAATTTGAGGAACTAAGGGTGTTCCTATTACTGGCGCACTTGGGGTGACTCAACTGGGTCCTTCTTGGTACGGGGGAGGATTTTCAGTTCAAATATCCTACAATAATTCATCATCTGACTCACCATATCCTGTCACATTTAGGTGTTTTGCTTTCTCCTTACATTTGCTTCCTAACTGTTCTTCAGCCATTAACACTGGGTATAACCCTTCTGATACCATAGCTCTTCTCCATTGTCTCATCTGACCTTCAACCAACTCATGCAAATATCTCGGGAAAAATCCTCCATATCTCCCACTTCTGTTTTTCTCTCGCTCAAATGACTCTGTTTCCCGTTCTTCCAAAGCCTCAAAGTGAGTTAACCTAGGACTCGGTTCCAAATCATTCATTCTCATTCTTAACCCCTTCGCTGCGGGGGTAATTCCCCCGCGGTGCGGGGGGGCAGCGGCGGCGGCGCTGTGCTCGTGACGAGCCCAGCTCGTCATGCTGCTCAGTGGAGCTGTGCTCATGACGAGCTGGGCTCGTCACAACTCCGCCCACTAATTGATTCTCCCGCGCAGGTGGGGAATCAATTACGCGTAGGAGTGGCGCGACGGTTATGACGAGCCCAGCTCGTCATGAGCACAGCTCCACTGTGATCATGACGAGCTGGGCTTGTCATGAGCATACAACGGGTTAAATTCTGAAGAATTCTCCCATTAAACGTACCATGTTCAGAAAAAGCTAACACTCCATTATCTTTTGTATAATCTATCCAATTCTCCAACCATACACAAGTGTGATATCCTCTTTCCATCATCATAAAGGAAGCAGGTGTTTTCGGTGGCGGAATAGGAATTCCCTCTCTAGTCAATACAGGCTTATCTTTCTTAAAGAAATTCTTAATTCTTTTTATCAACGATATGTTTCTCTTTTCTCCAAACATTCTGGATGAACAATATATGAAAGAGTATTCCACAAACCCTTGAACTCTACTATCTGCGCGATTCACACCAGCAATCAAATCAGAATCCAACATACAATTTCTCTTTCGACCAATCCTAGCGAGGCTTCTATTTTCCTAACCAATCAAACTCAGGCTCACGCTCGTGGTCTGACCAATGCTAGCGCGGCCTTTTGTGACATCAGTGTTGCTCCTCACTACTGACCCCTCCTTTACAAAGCTGCTTCTGTTTCACGCCCGCTGTTTCTACCAATCCCAGCGCGGCTCTCTGTGACGTCAGTACAACTCCGGCGACTGACCCTCCCTTCACAAGGTAATACGAAAACGTATTTCGTAATACTTTTCATTGAATTCTTTGTTAATAACAACATAAAAACATTCGCTACTCTGCCTGTTCCACTAAATAAAAGGATAGATTTCCGACTTAATCTGGAGTCTCAGAATTGCTCCTCTTCTACTGTGAGTAAAAACCTCTGTTTACTCTTCATTCAAGCTCGGAAGAACCTGCTACTCCTTCAGAGTTACCCTTACTAGGAAATAAGACCAAAGTTTCACCAGCGAACTCTTTGCTATTACTCACACTCTACTTTTGTACAAAATAGTCCCTAATTTAACACTGCCAGCCCTGCTAAGCTTCTCAGTGCTATTCCAACAGACGAGTAACCTCACTGCAGTATGGCTTCTGTCACCACCCCCTAGTCATTTCCCAGGAATTCTGGACAACATAAAACAAGACGCTAACTCTTTTGTTACACATAAATCAATGATCAATTATCAATATTTATCACCAAACTAGTCAATAATAAACATAGCTGTGCTACCAGAAACCTGATCCAGCGGTTTAACAACAACAGATACTCCACTACCATATACTCAGCTGGGCCCATAAACACACAATCTGTGCAAACCGCTGGTTGGCAAAGTTTTATTGTTTCTTTCACTATTTAGGATTAGTCAAAAATACCTTTCACTAACCATTCACAGATAAAAAAGTTATTTCCTCTGGACGATGCACCATTAGTTGAACTAGTTGATGGTGAAGATGACATAAACTAACTTACTTAATTATAATGAAAAAACCACAGACTCCTTAAGTTTTAAAGCTTTATCTAAAATTGTAAGCATGTGAACCACTTCAAAAATACAATAGACACCCTAATTTGTAGGAGAGAAAATTCAATTATCAAAACACATACTTCGGACTCAATTCAATGAATTATGCTCTGAAAGGGAGATGACAGAGAGAAATGATCATTCAAAAATAACGGAAAATAATAATTACCAACGATGGTGTAAAAGACCAACCCCCTGGCCAAAGGGCTGGTGAGGGTCCCCTGAGATAGATCAGGAAACAAAGACTTCAGGACAGGATTCAGGACAGGATAGATGACCTCTCTAAAATACCGACGACTGCACCGCACCCCTCTCTGACACTCTTCCTCCCCGAGATTCTTCTGCAAGTCTTCTTCTAACCCAATTAATTAGGATAGATAGTTCTGCTTCAGTCTGCATTTGATTCTTCATCAGCATCTCACAGCATCTCCGACGGCATCTCCCCTGGCATTCAGCATCTGGACATCTTCCTCTCATGCTCCAGCATTTTGTTCTAACTAACTAACTAAAGCTATCTTAATTATACCTTTCGTTTTGGTTGTTCCACCCATTAATGTTTCAATTTCATAAAAATACGAACTATGATTGGTCAGGCAAGGGGGGATGATCCATCACACCATGCTTACATTTCATCTAATTCAGTTAAACCATTGTTCAGAAATGCATCCCCTTAATATGTATTCAAAACGTTATTTCCCACCCGCCTTCACATTTCATTTGCAACATTAGTTAAAATCTTGACATGCAGGTCCATTCTGTTGAACTTTTCACCGTTAGTTCTCAGGCTAGAACACTTTGCGACCTTGGCTTCTTCCCAAACTCTGAGTCATTCTTCCGGGTTCACTTTCAATTGTCATGCGCAGCTATCACATGGTTTAGCTTACTTCAGTCATACACGAGAGGCCCAAATGCGCACTAATGATAAAGTCTGAAAGACAAAATGTTACTTTTAAAAATACATGATTTCACTGTATACCACCCATCTCTACTCTATTCCCTTTTATTTATTAATACTTTTCCCGCATTAGCATTAGCAAAATAGCTTGTTTTTCTCTTCAGCAAAGCAGATGCCTTTCCCGCGAATTTTTAAGCCGCCATTTTAGTGCTTTCTGCTCATGCGCAAGAATTTCCCCCCAAGCATTAGCTCGTCATACTGCGTAGATGCAGTTGACACAAGCGCAGTAAAGATTCCCCGTTTAAAGCATTTTCAGTCCTTCGTCTATGTCATTAACGTTAGTGAACACATAAGCAAGCTTCGCTAACCCGCGTGTTCGTGTGGTGCGCATTAGTTTAACACATAAGAATTTTAATAACTTGTTAGTAAGTTAAAGGAGCGGATTGCATACAAGCAAGTCTTTTTTCCACGAGTCCTTGCTCCATCACTATCACCCTCCAACAGTGCCACACATCTCTCCATAGCCCCTCACGTGCATTTCATTTGTTTTATAGTACCTCTCACACCAGTGTAGGGTGTCAGAGAATTTTACATCAAACACACATACAGAGACAATGAATCATACATGTGTAAATTAGTGTATAGAAAATGTTACATAAGACAAAGGGGACTACAAATTGTAGGATTAACATGTCATCCATACTGGTAGGCATTTTTTAAGATTGCTTCATCTGGGGAAGCACAAACTGAGGATTCAGAACGTAACACAGTGGTTAGGGTTGTCATTACTAATAAGAACGTATTTCTACCCAAGAAAACCATTTTTAGCAAAATTAGGATAATGAAAGACTAGGAAAAATCATAACTTTCTAACCTAGATTACGATTGTAACTCATGAACCGCACAGTAACAAAAGGCTATCTGTGACAAAAGCAGTAACCCACTAAACTATGCATTGAAAATACTGTTCTTCTTTGCGGTGGGCATATTAACCCTCTGTGCTACGTTGGGTCAAAGCTGCTACTAGGCAAAACTCCAATCAGCAGGTACATTAATCACCAGATTTATCTTGGCACTTTTATTGCTGCCTGAAAACTGCTGGATATACAAAGAACTCTACAATGCATTTAAAACCCCTGCACTGTTACAAACCCAGTCTCCAGTACCAAAAGCCGCCCCCCACTCTTCCAGCCTTCTGAGGAAACACCCGATACCGGTACAGCCAGCCCGGCTTTGGATTCAGCGAGATCCAGTATTGGATTTCGGTAAGCCTGCAAGGAGAGTATTCCCCCAGTCTAGATGTACATCCTTCAGAAAAACCTTTGGAGGTATAGATTGATTATCTCCCTACTTTGCTGCACTGGCTTCTTTGTGATCTTGGTAATGTGGTCTTGCAGATCTATGTTCTCAACAACGGTGGAACCCAATGATATGACCAAGTGCACCAGTTTAGATGAAAATCCAAGAGAAATTTGAGAACCTCTGTTGGATAATTATATTAACATTTCTGTCTTGCTTGGGTTTACTTGTAGGTGGAGAACTGCCGGCCAAGTTTCCAGATTGAAGGGGATAGGCTTTAGCTTATAATTCTTATTTAAAGATAACACCCCTGGGTACAGCTGGGTGCCATCTGCACATTGATGAATACAGATCTGCAGCTCTTAGAATCAGCGCTCCGCTTTTGCTGCAGTGAGGGACCGTTCCATTCAATGTTGGCCAACCATCTTTTTTCACCCTTATTGTTTGTTTACCTGGTTACCAAACATTGGATTGGTCCGTAGCACACCCTGGACCAATCTTATATATCTCCATTTCAAATTGTTTTCATTGACTTGATGAACCTCAAGATAATCTTAGGCTGCCATCCTCTATGTCAGAGCACATATGGGCACAGAAAATACATTCTGTGACAACAAGTCATCTCCTCGAGGCCACTGTCGCTGGGAACAGACTGGCAGGCGGGTGAATCAGCCACTGTCAGGTAGATGCCCAATGTGGGAGAGGATCTGTGGTTTGCAATGCGACACAGACCTATCTGAAAATTGACATTGCATATCCTGGGAATAGCAATGTTGCAGCATCTGCCTTGCGTGGTCAGTTCCCTGCAGCTTACATCAGGATTAGTGCTGCTGGTGCTTGAACATGTCAACCGAGGACCCAACCAAGTGTTGTAAAGCGCTCCGATACTTTCGGGTCTGGCTAGCGCTATATAAAACTCCGAAAATAAAAAAAATAAAATAAAATCACCCCACTCTGGGTAGCTTTGGGCATGCTTCTGCTCTGCTCTAAATCTGTCTCGGTAGTGATGGCGAAAGGTTGATGTGCTAAACTGGATCATATATAAAAAATGCAGTGTTCACACTAAATATCTTATCTTCGTGTTTACTATTGCACAGGGCATCTCAGTGAATTCCAGTGCCTCTTTTTAGTCAATACAAGATATGTGGAAGTGTCTATAGTATACTTCTTTTTATACTGTGTGTGACTTTATAACCACTTAATGTTGTATTGCTCAATTATGACTCCTATGAATCCCCACACGTACCTCTTGTAAACGTTATCACATACCATGTAAAGCGCCCTGATACCTTCGGGTCTAGCTAGCGCTATATAAAACTCAAAAATAATAATAATAATAAATACTGTGTGACATGGACAGGGGGCTCTTGCCCTAATGTTGGTTCCTTCTCTGTTTCCTCCTTGTGAAATCTCCAGCTCCAGGGCGGGGGATGACTTACCAATCATGCCTATGGCCGGTGGTGGTTGGGAAGACATGTGCCAGCGCTAAAACGTAATTCTGCGTAGCACATTAACAGAGATGGGATGCGTGCTATGGCCGTCTCGGCAGATTACGATGCCTGGAGCACTGTCAGGGCGCCTAGTCTTAAATCTCATGAGGTCATGGCACAGAGGCGGCCGGGGTGTTTGTTTTGGCTGGAAGGGGTAGTCACTCCCTCTACGTGTGTGGTGGTTCCTGGAGCACGAGGCCGGAAGTGACACACATCGCTTGTATCCGAGATGCCTCGGGACAACATCTGCACCGCCCAGCTGCAGTTATTATTTTGGACAGCCGGTCTACCGCTCTCATCTTCTCTGTCTGGACTGGGCTGTTGAAAGGTGTGCAGGAGATCTTGTTATCACATTCTCTGAGATTCTGTCATGTTTGGAGTTTTGCAGGTATGAAGGTCGAGGCTCTGGGACATTAGAGGCATGCCACAGCAAGGAAGGAGCCCAAAAAAATGAAGTACCCCCCCACCTCCCCTCCTCTCCCACTCTGATCAAGCAAATGAAGCGCGCACACACACAACCTTTAATCGGGGATTCAGGGGGTTGGTTTTCCCCTCAATCAATTTTTTTAAACGTGGCAATAAATGCTGCATTTACAGCACAATATTAAAAAAATGTAGCAAAAAGTTACAAACTTACCAGCAATGAATGGACACGCATGAAATAGTGGGAGGAAACAAAGGCTACCTAGGGTAGCCTAGTCCAGGGGTGTGGAAATGAGGGGGTCCATACAAGAGCTGCACCCCATGACATTTTAAGAATATTTGGACAAATTGTGAATACAAAATAAAATTTCAAAATCATTGGCTAAGAAAATGCCATAGGTTCGAGCTGGGTAAAAAGATTTTGTAAAATCAAAGCATTTAAAATTCATTTTACCTATAAATTGGTTAAAAAGCAATATTTAGCCTTAAATAGGTCTTGTTTCCGTGCAGAGGGGACATTCAGTCATCCATCTGCACAGAACCATTTGAACTCCAGGCTGGGCATTCCTGCTGTGGTATTACAAGCACAGTCAAATATAGTATGTTGACTGCATACCCACTGATCTCTTTACGTACATCTGTGGCTGCTGAACAGCAGGGACAGTAGTTTGAGCCTGTGGTGATTACACGGTGCTCATGATGTCGGTTTCCAGGGGTCTTGGAATGGTCACTAACAAACATGCACATTTGTGTTAAAAGGCAATAGGATTTAAAGTCACTTTGACAAATTTGGCAATGCAACTTAACACATTCAAGAGGTATTTGCCATCTTTCTTCAACTCAGCCGTATTCCCCCTTCCAATTTCCCAGCTTATCTTTTCCACCTAGATGTCAGTCGTTCACCATGACTGAAAATATACTTAAAGGAGCCGTGCGAAGAAGTGATATCACAGGTGTTAGCTATACAGATGAATAAATGCCTCCATGCAATGTAGAGGTATAGGCTGCTGATCTGGCCACATAACTTAGCAAGAGACCAAAACACTTTTTGCTGCTGTAATTTGAGACTATATCTGTGTCTGTTGGAAATTATATTACAATCAGTTGGAAATTATATTAAAATCAGGGTTAGTCTGGTAGAGTAGTAATTGCTAAAAAAAAGTTTTTGGGTCTTATGAATCAGAAGGGACTTTGCATAAAGAAATCTCTATATATCTGTCTCTGGCAGGTAGCAAGACACAAATATGCACGTTTGTCAGTGACCATTCCAAGACCCCTACAAGCCAACATCTTGAGCACCCTGTGATCACCACTGGCTTGTAAACAAAAACACTACTGTCCCTGCTGCTTAGTAGCCACAGATGTACGTAGAGATCAGTGGGTGTGCAGTCAACATACTATATTTGACTGTGCTTGTAATACCAGAGCAGGAATGCCCAGCCTGGAGTTCAAATGCTTCTGTGCAGATGGATGACTGAATGTCCCCTCCGCATGGAAACAAGACCTATTTAAGGCGCTAGGGTTTGCATCACTAAATATGGATGAAGCCAGTTGTGAGGTTTTTTGCAACCTTCCTGAAGGTGCATGAAAAAGGTTGCGAGTTTGCGTAGCTTTTCTCTTTGCCACATCAGCCTAAAAATGATGACTTTTACAATAACTTATTTTATTTTATTTAAAATGGTTCCGGATACGGTGTACTTCGCAGAAATCTGCAGTTCCCCGACACAGTGTCATGCTGCAGAAAGCACGTCATGAAAAATGTAAACGATTTAAAATGTTTGTTATCATTAAAGATACACGCCCCAGTTTGTCATATCTTCATATTTATGTTTCTGTCTCTGTTTATGTGACCCATGCTGTGCATGGGACGTTTGTGTTTCTATTTATGTGACCCATGCTGTGTATGGGACCTTTGTGTCTCTCTTTATATGACCCATGCTGGCTATGGGACGTTTGTGTCTCTGTTAATGTGACCCATGCTGTGCATGGGACGTTTGTGTTTCTGTTTATGTGACCCATGCTGTGTATGGGACGTTTGTGTCTCTATGTGACCCATGCTGGCTATGGGACGTTTGTGTCTCTGTTTATGTGACCCATGCTGTGTATAGGATGTTAGTGTCTCTCTTTATGTGACCCGTGCTGGCTATGGGACGTTTGTGTCTCTGTTTATGTGACCCATGCTGTGCATGTGACGTTTGTTTCTCTGTTTATGTGACCCATGCTGTGTATGGGACGTTTGTGTCTCTCTTTATGTGACCCATGATTGCTATGGGACGTTTGTGTCTCTGTTCATGTGACCCATGCAGTGTATCGAAAGTTTGTGTCACTGTTTATGTCACCCATGCTGTGTATGGGACGTTAGTGTCTCTCTTTATGTGACCCATGCTGGCTATGGGACGTTTGTGTCTCTGTTTATGTGACCCATGATTGCTATGGGACGTTTGTGTCTCTGTTTATGTGACCCATGCAGTGTATCGAACGTTTGTGTCACTGTTTATGTGACCCATGCAGTGTATCGAACGTTTGTGTCACTGTTTACGTGACCCATGCTGTGTATGGGACGTTTGTGTTTCTGTTTATGTGAACCATGTTGTGTATGGGATGTATGCGTCTTTGTTTTTGTGACCCATACTATACATGGAATATTTGTGTCTCTGTTTATGTGATCCATGCTGGCTATGGGACGTTTGTGTCTCTGTTTATGTGACCCATGCTGTGCATGCAACGTTTGTTTCTCTGTTTATGTGACCTATGCTGTGTATGGGACGTTTGTGTCTCTGTTTATGTGACCCATGATTGCTATGGAACGTTTGTGTCTCTGTTTATGTGACCCATGCAGTGTATCGAACGTTTATGTCACTGTTTATGTGATCCATGCTGTGTATGGGACGTTAGTGTCTCTCTTTATGTGACCCATGCTGGCTATGGGACGTTTGTGTCTCTGTTTATGTGACCCATGCTGTATATCGGATGTTTGTGTTTCTGTTTATGTGACCCATGCTGTGTATGGGACGTTTGTGTCTCTGTTTATGTGACCCATGCTGTGCATGCAACCTTTGTTTCTCTGTTTATGTGACCCATGCTGTGTATGGGACGTTTGTGTCTCTGTTTATGTGACCCATGATTGCTATGGAACGTTTGTGTCTCTGTTTATGTGACCCATGCAGTGTATCGAATGTTTATGTCACTGTTTATGTGATCCATGCTGTGTATGGGACGTTTGTGTCACTGTTTATGTGACCCATGCTGTGTATTGGACGTTTGAGTCACTGTTTATGTGACCCATGCTGTGTATAGGACATTAGTGTCTCTCTTTATGTGACCCGTGCTGACTATGGGACGTGTGTGTCTCTGTTTATGTGACCCATGCTGTGCATGTGACGTTTGTTTCTCTGTTTATGTGACCCATGCTGTGTATGGGACGTTTGTGTCCCTCTTTATGTGACCCATGATTGCTATGGGACGTTTGTGTCTCTGTTCATGTGACCCATGCAGTGCATCGAACGTTTGTGTCACTGTTTATGTGACCCATGCAGTGTATCGAACGTTTGTGTCACTGTTTATGTGACCCATGCTGTGTATGGGACGTTTGTGTTTCTGTTTATGTGACCCATGTTGTGTATGGGATGTATGTGTCTTTGTTTTTGTGACCCATACTATACATGGAATATTTGTGTCTCTGTTTATGTGATCCATGCTGGCTATGGGACGTTTGTGTCTCTGTTTATGTGACCCATGCTGTGCATGCAACGTTTGTTTCTCTGTTTATGTGACCCATGCTGTGTATGGGACGTTTGTGTCTCTGTTTATGTGACCCATGATTGCTATGGAACGTTTGTGTCTCTGCTTATGTGACCCATGCAGTGTATCGAACGTTTATGTCACTGTTTATGTGATCCATGCTGTGTATGGGACGTTTGTGTCTCTGTTTATGTGACCCATGCTGTATATCGGTTGTTTGTGTTTCTGTTTATGTGACCCATGCTGTGTATGGGACGTTTGTGTCTCTGTTTATGTGACCCATGCTGTGCATGCAACGTTTGTTTCTCTGTTTATGTGACCCATGCTGTGTATGGGACGTTTGTGTCTCTGTTTATGTGACCCCTGATTGCTATGGAACGTTTGTGTCTCTGTTTATGTGACCCATGCAGTGTATCGAATGTTTATGTCACTGTTTATGTGATCCATGCTGTGTATGGGACGTTTGTGTCACTGTTTATGTTACCCATGCTGTGTATTGGACGTTTGAGTCACTGTTTATGTGACCCATGCTGTGTATGGGACGTTTGTGTCTCTGTTTATGTGACCCATGATTGCTATGGAACGTTTGTGTCTCTGTTTATGTGACCCATGTAGTGTATCGAACGTTTATGTCACTGTTTATGTGATCCATGCTGTGTATGGGATGTTTGTGTTTCTGATTATGTGACCCATGCTGTGTATGGGACGTTTGCGTCTTTGTTTTTGTGACCCATGCTGTATATGGGACATTTGTGTCTCTGTTTATGTGACCCAGGCTGGCTATGGGACGTTTGTGTCTCTGTTTATGTGACCCATGCAGTGTATCGAAAGTTTGTGTCACTGTTTATGTGACCCATGCTGTGTATGGGACGTTAGTGTCTCTCTTTATGTGACCCATGCTGGCTATGGGACGTTTGTGTCTCTGTTTATGTGACCCATGATTGATATGGGACGTTTGTGTCTCTGTTTATGTGAGGCATGCAATGTATCGAACGTTTGTGTCACTGTTTATGTGACCCATGCTGTGTATGGGACGCTACTGTCTCTCTTTATGTGACCCGTGCTGGCTATGGGACGTTTGTGTCTCTGTTTATGTGACCCATGCTGTGTATCGGATGTTTGTGTCTCTGTTTATGTGACCCATGCTGTGTATGGGACGTTTGTGTCTCTGTTTATGTGACCCATGATTGCTATGGAACGTTTGTGTCTCTGTTTATGTGACCCATGCAGTGTATCGAACGTTTATGTCACTGTTTATGTGATCCATCCTGTGTATGGGATGTTTGTGTTTCTGATTATGTGACCCATGCTGTGTATGGGACGTTTGCGTCTTTGTTTTTGTGACCCATGCTGTATATGGGACATTTGTGTCTCTGTTTATGTGACCCAGGCTGGCTATGGGACGTTTGTGTCTCTGTTTATTTGACCCATGCTGTGTATCGGATGTTTGTGTCTCTGTTTATGTGACCCATGCTGTGTATGGGACGTTTGTGTCACTGTTTATGTGACCCATGCTGTGCTTGCGACATTTGTTTCTCTGTTTATGCGACCCATGCTGTGTATGGGACATTTGTGTCACTGTTTATGTGACCCATGCTGTGTATTGGACGTTTGAGTCACTGTTTATGTGACCCATGCTGTGTATGGGACGTTTGCGTCTCAGTTTATGTATACCATGCTGTGCATTGGATGTTTGTGTCTCTGTTTATGTGACCCATGCTGTATATGGGACATTTGTGTCTCTGTTTATGTGACCCATGCTGGCTATGGGACGTTTGTGTTTCTCTTAATGTGACCCATGCTGTGTATTGGATGTTTGTGTCTCTGTTTATGTGACCCATGCTGTGTATGGGAAGTTTGTGTCTCTGTTAATGTGACCCATGCTGTGTAAGGGAAGTTTGTGTCACTGTTTATGTGACCCATGCTGTGTATTGGACGTTTGAGTCACTGTTTATGTGACCCATGCTGTGTATGGCACGTTTGCGTCTCAGTTTATGTAAACCATGCTGTGCATTGGATGTTTGTGTCTCTGTTTATCTGACCCATGCTGTGTATAGGACGTTGTGTCTCTGTTTATGTGACCCATGCTGGCTATGGGACATTTGTGTCTCTGTTTATGTAACCCATGCTGTGTATGGGACGCTTGTATCTCTGTTTATGTAACCCATGCTGGCTATGGTACGTTTGTGTCTCTGTTTATGTGACCTATGATTGCTATGGGACGTTTGTGTCTCTGTTTATGTAACCCATGCTGTGTATGGGACATTAGTTTCTCTCTTTATGTAACCCATGCTGGCTATGGTACGTTTGTGTCTCTGTTTATGTGACCTATGATTGCTATGGGACGTTTGTGTCTCTGTTTATGTGACCCATGCAGTGTATCGAACGTTTGTGTCACTGTTTATGTGACCCATGCAGTGTATGGGACGTTAGTGTCTGTCTTTATGTGACCCGTGCTGGCTATGGGACGTTTGTGTCTCTGTTTATGTGACCCATGCTGTGTATGGGACGTTTGTGTCTCTGTTTATGTGACCCAGGCTGGCTATGGGACGTTTGTGTCTCTGTTTATGTGACCCATGCAGTGTATCGAAAGTTTGTGTCACTGTTTATGTGACCCCTGCTGTGTATGGGACGTTAGTATCTCTCTTTATGTGACCCATGCTGGCTATGGGACTTTTGTGTCTCTGTTTATGTGACCCATGATTGCTATGGGACGTTTGTGTCTCTGTTTATGTGACCCATGCAATGTATCGAACGTTTGTGTCACTGTTTATGTGACCCATGCTGTGTATGGGACGCTACTGTCTCTCTTTATGTGACCCGTGCTGGCTATGGGACGTTTGTGTCTCTGTTTATGTGACCCATGCTGTGTATCGGATGTTTGTGTCTCTGTTTATGTGACCCATGCTGTGTATGGGACGTTTGTGTCTCTGTTTATGTGACCCATGATTGCTATGGAACGTTTGTGTCTCTGTTTATGTGACCCATGCAGTGTATCGAACGTTTATGTCACTGTTTATGTGATCCATCCTGTGCATGGGATGTTTGTGTTTCTGATTATGTGACCCATGCTGTGTATGGGAAGTTTGCGTCTTTGTTTTTGTGACCCATGCTGTATATGGGACATTTGTGTCTCTGTTTATGTGACCCAGGCTGGCTATGGGACGTTTGTGTCTCTGTTTATTTGACCCATGCTGTGTATCGGATGCTTGTGTCTCTGTTTATGTGACCCATGCTGTGTATGGGACGTTTGTGTCACTGTTTATGTGACCCATGCTGTGCTTGCGACATTTGTTTCTCTGTTTATGCGACCCATGCTGTGTATGGGACATTTGTGTTTCTGATTATGTGACCCATGCTGTGTATGGGACGTTTGCGTCTTTGTTTTTGTGACCCATGCTGTATATGGGACATTTGTGTCTCTGTTTATGTGACCCAGGCTGGCTATGGGACGCTACTGTCTCTCTTTATGTGACCCGTGCTGGCTATGGGACGTTTGTGTCTCTGTTTATGTGACCCATGCTGTGTATCGGATGTTTGTGTCTCTGTTTATGTGACCCATGCTGTGTATGGGACGTTTGTGTCTCTGTTTATGTGACCCATGATTGCTATGGAACGTTTGTGTCTCTGTTTATGTGACCCATGCAGTGTATCGAACGTTTATGTCACTGTTTATGTGATCCATCCTGTGTATGGGATGTTTGTGTTTCTGATTATGTGACCCATGCTGTGTATGGGACGTTTGCGTCTTTGTTTTTGTGACCCATGCTGTATATGGGACATTTGTGTCTCTGTTTATGTGACCCAGGCTGGCTATGGGACGTTTGTGTCTCTGTTTATTTGACCCATGCTGTGTATCGGATGTTTGTGTCTCTGTTTATGTGACCCATGCTGTGTATGGGACGTTTGTGTCACTGTTTATGTGACCCATGCTGTGCTTGCGACATTTGTTTCTCTGTTTATGCTACCCATGCTGTGTATGGGACATTTGTGTCACTGTTTATGTGACCCATGCTGTGTATTGGACGTTTGAGTCACTGTTTATGTGACCCATGCTGTGTATGGGACGTTTGCGTCTCAGTTTATGTATACCATGCTGTGCATTGGATGTTTGTGTCTCTGTTTATGTGACCCATGCTGTATATGGGACATTTGTGTCTCTGTTTATGTGACCCATGCTGGCTATGGGACGTTTGTGTTTCTCTTAATGTGACCCATGCTGTGTATCGGATGTTTGTGTCTCTGTTTATGTGACCCATGCTGTGTATGGGAAGTTTGTGTCTCTGTTAATGTGACCCATGCTGTGTAAGGGAAGTTTGTGTCACTGTTTATGTGACCCATGCTGTGTATTGGACGTTTGAGTCACTGTTTATGTGACCCATGCTGTGTATGGCACGTTTGCGTCTCAGTTTATGTAAACCATGCTGTGCATTGGATGTTTGTGTCTCTGTTTATCTGACCCATGCTGTGTATGGGACGTTGTGTCTCTGTTTATGTGACCCATGCTGGCTATGGGACATTTGTGTCTCTGTTTATGTAACCCATGCTGTGTATGGGACGCTTGTATCTCTGTTTATGTGACCCATGATTGCTATGGGACGTTTGTATCTCTGTTTATGTGACCCATGCAGTGTGTCGAAAGTTTGTGTCACTGTTTATGTGACCCATGCAGTGTATGGGACGTTAGTGTTTGTCTTTATGTGACCCGTGCTGGCTATGGGACGTTTGTGTCTCTGTTTATGTGACCCATGCTGTGTATGGGACGTTTGTGTCTCTGTTTATGTGACCCATGCTGTGCATGCGACGTTTGTTTCTCTGTTTATGTGACCCATGCTGTGTATGGGACGTTTGTGTCTCTGTTTATGTGACCCATGATTGCTATGGGACGTTTGTGTCTCTGTTTATGTGACCCATGCTGTGTATGGGACGTTTGTGTCTCTGTTTATGTGACCCATGCTGTGCATGCGACGTTTGTTTCTCTGTTTATGTGACCCATGCTGTGTATGGGACGTTTGTGTCTCTGTTTATGTGACCCATGATTGCTATGGGACGTTTGTGTCTCTGTTTATATGACCCATGCAATGTATCGAAAGTTTGTGTCACAGTTTATGTGACCCATGCTGTGTATGGGACGTTAGTGTCTCTCTTTATGTAACCCATGCTGGCTATGGGACGTTTGTGTCTCTGTTTATGTGACCCATGCAGTGTATCGAACGTTTGTGTCACTATTTATGTGACCCATGCTGTGTATGGGATATTGTGTTTCTAGTTATGTGACCCATGTTGTGTATGGGACGTTTGTGTCTTTGTTTTTGTGACCCATACTATACATGGGGCATTTGTGTCTCTGTTTATGTGATCCATGCTGGCTATGGGACGTTTGTGTCTCTGTTTATGTGACCCATGCTGCATATCAGATGTTTGTGTTTCTGTTTATGTGACCCATGCTGTGTATGGGACGTTTGTGTCTCTGTTTATGTGACCCATGCTGTGCATGCGACGTTTGTTACTCTGTTTATGTGACCCATGCTGTGTATGGGACGTTTGTGTCTCTGTTTATGTGACCCATGATTGCTATGGAACGTTTGTGTCTCTGTTTATGTGACCCATGCTGTGTATGGGATGTTTGTGTTTCTGATTATGTGACCAATGCTGTGTATGGAACGTTTGCGTCTTTGTTTTTGTGACCCATGCTGTATATGGGACATTTGTGTCTCTTTTTATGTGACCCAGGCTGGCTATGGGACGTTTGTGTCTCTGTTTATTTGACCCATGCTGTGTATTGGATGTTTGTGTCTCTGTTTATGTGACCCATGCTGTGTATGGGACGTTTGTGTCTCTGTTTATGTGACCCATGCTGTGTATGGGACGTTTGCGTCTCAGTTTATGTAAACCATGCTGTACATTGGATGTTTGTGTCTCTGTTTTTCTGACCCATGCTGTGTATGGGACGTTGTGTCTCTGTTTATGTGACCCATGCTGGCTAAGGGACATTTGTGTCTCTGTTTATGTAACCCATGCTGTGTATGGGACGCTTGTGTCTCTGTTTATGTAAACCATGCTGTGCATTGGATGTTTGTGTCTCTGTTTATGTGACCCATGCTGTGCATGCAACGTTTGTTTCTCTGTTTATGTGACCCATGCTGTATATGGGACGTTTGTGTCTCTCTTTATGTGAACAATGCTGGCTATGGAACGTTTGTGTCTCTGTTTATGTGACCCATGATGTGTATTGGATGTTTGTGTCTCTGTTTATGTGACCCATGCTGTGTATGGGACGTTATGTCTCTGTTTATGTGACCCATGCTGGCTATGGGACATTTGTGTCTGTTTATGTAACCCATGCTGTGTATGGGACGCTTGTGTCTCTGTTTATGTAAACTATGCTGTGCATTGGATGTTTTTTGTCTCTGTTTATGTGACCCATGCTGTGTATGAGATGTTTGCGTCTCAGTTTATGTGGCCCATGCTGTGTAGAGAACGTTTGTGTCTCTGTTTATGTGAATCATGCTGTCTAGGGAACGTTTGTGTCTCAGTTTATGTGACCCATGATGTCTAGGGTTCGTTTGTGTCTCTGTTTATGTGATGCATGCTGTGTATGGGATGTTTGGATTTCTGTTTATGTGACCCATGCTGCTCTTGGAACGTTTGTGTCTCTGTTTATCTGACCCATGCTGTGTATGGGGACGTTTGTGTCTCAGTTTATGCGACCCATGCTCTGTATGGAACCTTTGTGTCTCTTTTTATGTGACCATGCTGTGTATGGGATGTTTGTGTCTCTGTTTATGTAACTCATGCAGTGTTTGTGTCTCAGTGTGAGTCTAATGCTCTGTATGCTAGTGGGTCACTGTGACCCATCGAGAGAGTGCCTGGTTAGTTGTATCCTAAATCGAACATGTGTGTCTCATTTTGTATGTCCATACTTGCTGTGTGCAGCAGTACCTGTGTTCAAGACTCTTGTCATTTGTCTAGTTTTAATTGTGTCTCATGATCAGAATGACAAACAATTTTCTTTAAGTAAAGCCATGGCAGAGCAAAATTGCCAGCTTCGCGAATGAAAAATCCCAATTTTAATATATAAAAGTCACATTGCAATTTGCGACAAGGTTTGCAAATTGCAAAATCCTCATAGTGAGTCCTTGCTGGTCGCAATGGAAAGTGGGTGGTAAAGAGAAGTCTCTCTCTTTTCTGCGACTTGCAAGGAAATCTGTCAATGCTTTGCAACTGCTCCTTCAATAGCAAAGCATTCAGCGGATAATGCCTGCTGGGGGCAGAAGGTAACCAATTTGCAAAGTGGAAGCTGTTCCGTATTCACACACTGTGCTGTAACCATTGTGTGTTCTCCCAATGTCCATTCCATATGTATCATTTTGTGTGGCACCGTGTTACTTATTGCTATAAAGGACGGGGTCACAATGCAAGCACAATGACCAAAGGGAGCAGCCAATACTGTTATTGGCGGGCACCAATAGGGTTATGGGAGGGACGGTCAATCTGTATTGCCATTGGTATTTTTAGAATTTTCTGCGGGAGCCGGGGGCAGTTTAAAGGCCGGCAAAGTCTGGCTGCTGCCATGATTGGCTGGGGGGTGGGGCACTGGTCCGTGGGTGGGACCTGCAAGAGTGCCAGGTTAGCCAACATGTAAGCTGGAGGGGCTTGGAGGCATTGCTCTCTTTTCCATGCCTGGGGTCTTGCAGCTGACAGGTGCACCTGCTGCCCCCTGCATCCTGGTGTTCCTATTCTCCAACCCTCCCATCCCTAATGCCCATTGCTTGAAGAGTTTGTATTTTTCTTTAATGTTTTGTTTGGCGTAGTTTGCAGAGTAGACTCGTGATTGGCCACAAAGCACATAGGGGCATATCATCAAGGGAAATATCGCTGCTTTAGCGGCCTTTTTTGCCGCTAAAGCAGCAATATTTTTGTCGCCCTATCAGCAAGCTGTCGCTAACAGCTGTTAGCGACAGTTTACTGGCAATATCGCCTCTTGTCAGCACGCCTCCCATCGCATCGCTAATGAGATGCAAAGGAGGCGTACCTGACAAGACTCCCTTAGGAAAATATCGCTAACCCAGCTTCGTCATATTGACAAGGAGGGTTAGCGATATTTAAAATCACGTAAAGTATGCCTTAATGCAGGAATTTAACGCCTGTTAATTCTTGACTAAGGCATACCTAACATGGGGGTGGATTGTGTGGCTAAGACCACAGGCCCTATCATCTAGGATATCGCTGTTTTCCACCATGTAAAACGGTGATATCTCCACTATCTCTGGAATTTTTTTCGCCTCGGCGATGCGCGTTGTTGATAACGCGCTAACCGGGCGATAAATTCCAGAGATAGCCGGCGATAAATATGCAAGCGCTAAGCGCGCTTTGCGATATTTATCACCGTACCTTGATAATATGCCCCATAGACACCTTGCATTAGTCATTCAAATGTCATGTGGATTCTAGATTCAGCTTCAATTTTACCTCAAGCAACGGCACTGATACTGTAGTAATGAGGGGGAGTATTGTTGAGGGGGTGCTACAGCGACTGTCTCTAGCACTTCACGGGTACCCCTTAGCACAGCTTTGGGATGTGGGGAGATGGTGTTTGTGCCAGGGACCAAGGTATGGTGCAGTTGCCCAGGCCCTTCTCCCAAAGGGTGCCAGTAGGATCACTCTTTTGGGGTGGCTGTGGCATAGTTTTATTAGGGGCTCAGCTTACAAGTTGGCCAGGGCATCCTTGGTAATGGAGAGCGGGGGAGTTTTTCCAGTGAGAAGATCTAGTGGGGGTACCAGAAGGTAGCAGCTGGGGTACCAAATCAATAAGGTGATGTTGGAAGGACCCGCTCGGTTGTCAACCATGACTCTAGGTAATCTGATTGGGTGAGCAAATGTCTAGTTTTCTCTACTAATTGATGTATATAATGTTTGGAATCATATGATGCAATTACTGTTCAAGCTTGTTCGGAAATAAATGCAGCCTGAAAATGTAAATCTCATATCAGACTTTAGTAGGTTTCAGATTGAGTTCTTGGTGGGTGGGAGGAAAAGTGTTAGTAAAGAGATTTTACTGGTGGGCCTCCCTCACCCTTCCTCAGGGGGGGGTCCCTTACCTAAGCGGAAGTGTAGGAAGGTGGAATCTGACTATATGGTTGCCCCCAACTTTTTGCCTGGTATTTGGATGGTTTTTGACTAGTCTGGCTGGGATCCTGCTATCCAGGACCCCAGCCTATCTGCTTCCTCCCTAAAACTGATGTGAGTACCCTAGGTACATTCCAATTGGATGCTGAGGACACGCTACCAGACCCTTGTAGATGGTACCCTAGGTACCCAGGGCATGGGTCCCTCAGAGACCTACCAGGGCTGCAGCACTTATTGTGCCACCCTGGGACAGCCATACCAAATGATACCACCAGACCACTACTGTAGTCAGGGTAAGGTGGTGCTTGCACCCCCTTACAGGGATACAGGTACCCTGTATCCCACCTATGTACAACACATGTATTCTCATTGGTCACCCCTCAAGCAGTCCTTGCTAATCCTACAAGGCAGGTCCTGGGATATGTGTGAGGGGGGACCCCTACCTGAGTAGGGCCCCTCTGCAACCCTCATAAGAATCATTGCTGGGTTGTTTGTAGTGTAGCCATACCATATACTCTTAACCGCATTATAAGTATATCGCGATAGCGTGATAACTTGAGAATGGCTACACAGAACCATATCGTGTTTGGTGTCAAACATGTAGGAATCATACCCCCAGTCCAGCCATGGGCATGAGGGCATGATTCCCACCTGCTAGAGGGGCGATATGGGAAAAGCGGCAGAATTTAGACACCAATTTAAAAGTGCACCTGTATCACAAAATGGATGCTACTCGCCACCCAGACAGGCTATGTGGATTGGAACTGGGTGGGTGCACCATAGGATGCCTTTCAGAGTTTCACGTAGGCTGCTACAGCGCCTACATTCTGCATACACCGCATGGAACCGGTTCAGGGGCATCCTGCCCCTCGCCCAGGCGGGAAACACACAAAGGGGAGAGGGTGTAGCCACCCTTTCCCGCCTCAACTCTCATTGGTGGACACTGATCTGGACACTCCCCTAATCTTGTGGATAAAGGTGAATAACGTGTCCCCAGAGAATCAGATTATTCTTGGACCTCACAGACTTGACCTTCGACGAGCTGCTGCCCAGCTGACTGAAGAAATCTCCCTTGGGGTAAAGAAGTTACCCCCCTGCTTGGCAGGCACCTGAAACACTGCAAGTGACCTGGTTGGAACTTCGCTGCTCCTTTGGACATCGACGACTCTTCTCAACCTTGACGTGGATTTCCTAGCATCCCAGAGGCCAGTAAGCGTGCCCAGCAAATCTGAGCACCGTGGACCGCGTGGGTGCCGAGATCCCCAATACCCCAGGACACCGGCCACCTCTTGCGTAGCACACGTCCCTGACCAGTGGGGAAGTTGTGCTTTGGCCCCAATATTGAGCCAACCTCTCAGCAGCAACTGTGCCAAAGATCAGCAACCTAGCTCACTCTGGTGGCCCGTGGGCACCCTTTTACGCACTCCAAATTGCTGCCTTCCACGGTCCCTTGTCTCTCGACTTGTGGGCCCTAGCGGAGGACAATCATTACTTTTAAGAGTTCCCCTGGTTGCTCCAGGCCTGCTCTACGGTCTCCTCGAAGGAGACCTCTCTCAGACCTCGTGGGTCTGCACCGGTAGCTGATTTGTTCATCTTGTGTGGGTTGCGGTTGCCAAGGCTTAGTGGATCCAATCCAGACACTAACACTGCAGCAACCCTCACCCTTCATGGGACAGTCGCCCTCCAGAAGCTGGCCTTCCTTGAAGCCTCCTGGAGCCCGTGGCTGAAGATCCAATCTACGCCTTTTCCACTTGAAGCACCCGACATTGAAGGGCTCTTTCCCTTGAGCTCCCTGGCCACTGTGCCGTGACCCAGACTCTGTCCCCTCTGCTTTTAGGTTCTTCTCTACAAGATCTACAACTTCATTCTTCACGGCATCATCAACGCTTTTGGCTAGCAGCAGTTTTGTACATTTTCCCATTGAAAATCAGCCCGCGACCCGACATCGAAAACGACCTATGCACCCGGCTTCCCTGGGGCAGGTAACAGTGGTACCTCGGTACTCCCGTGGTAGTGGGCTCCTCAAATGCTTAACTCTAAGTTTTTAACTTTAAACTCCTGCTAGAAGTGTCTTTAATCTGTTTAAATCAAACCGCGACATTCTCCATAGGCTTTAATAGAGATCCCGATAGCAGCTATTTCCACTGCACGCGCCTCCCGTGGGTCCCCTTCCTCATCACCTGGGGTGGATTCTCAAGGGGCCAGCGATCCTAAATGCCCTAGGCATTGTCTGTAGAATTGTCGTGGTTCTTATACCACTTTTCTAATATATGGTTTGGTCCCCCCCTGGGGCCCTGTGATTCCAGTGCTATTTATTGTATCTATAAATGCTTGTTTGAATTGTAACTTTACCTCTAGCCTCATAAAGAGACTTTTGGGATTCTGTTTGGAATAAATACACATATTTTATATATATACCTGTGTGGACTACTCTTTCATTTGGTCATTCAAGAGGTTATCTATGGTAAAACAATAAGCTTAACACTCCTTCAAGACTTAGCCTGAAGGCTGCTCTCCACAGCTACCACTAGGATAGCTTTCTTTAAAGGTTGTCTTTTAAACCTATCACCTTAAGAGTCAAATTGGACTGGTGCAAGGTGGCCACTATAACTAGTGACCAGCATATGCCAGGCCAACTTCTCACATTGGTGTGCAGCAGTTGGATTCAAGCTTCCCATTGTTTTACCAGATAACAAATTGAATTTCTAAAGTGAAAGCCACTTGGTACTAAAGGTACATATAAATTCAAGCTTAGAATATAGTAAGTTCTACTGAACTTAGGAGTTGTGTGTAGAGGGTTTAGCACACCTTGACTACAACTCAAGAAAGGGTTGTCCACACCTAGTGTAGGTAGATACACCAGTACCACTACACTAGAAATGTCTTTAAGTTCAGGTGCCCATAAGGCTCTGGAAGGACCCCATTGGGTTCCAGTCGACAAATATGATCATCTCTCCTTTGCTGAGCTTAGGGAGATGTGCACCACTAGGCAACTTAAGACAAACAAATGTACCAATACTCAACGTCGCAGGGAAATCCTGCTCATAGCAGACTTTAAGCAGACTTTAGTGTCTGATGGGGTAGACAGGTTGGGTGGGCATCCCCCAGAAGATGACACCCCTGGGGTGGACTCTGATGAGGACCAGGAAGAGGAAGATGAACTTGACCTGGATGAACAAAACCATTCACAACATGAAGGTGATGGCCCAAGAGGCACTCTCTCCATCCCTAAAGGGAGAATGGTGGATCCAAACAGAAGGAACAGATCCCCCTCAGTGGGGTCCAACCATTCTGAGAGATCCAAAGGGACCTCTGCCTCTTCTCAGAGAAGAGAATCCTCCCAAGAGAGGAAATGCAGACTGATCCAGTTTGAGCAGGCTAAGTTACAGCTCAGGAGAGAACAGTTGGCATTGGACAGGGAATCCCTGGAGCTTCAGAAAGCTTAAAGAAAATGGGGTCTAGAGACCCCTGGTGGCAGTAATACCCCTAGAGTTAGAGAGAAAGCTCCTGACAATAGGAACCTACATATGATTGTGCCCCCTATCAGTCAGGGGATGATATCCACAAATGGATCACTGCACTTGAGAGGGCCTGTAAAGTTCAGAGGGTCCCAGTAGAGCAGTGGGCAGCAATCTTATGGCTCTCCTTTGCAGACAAAGGTAGAGACAAGCTCCTCTCTGTCAGAGAAGAGGATGCAGATGATTATTATATCTTGAGAGATGCTTTGATAGATGGGTTTGGCTTAACCACTGATCAATATAGATTAAAGTTCAGAGACACCCAGAAAGCACAGGATCAAGATTGGGTAGACTTTGTTGATTGTGCTACCAAGGCTCTGGAAGGTTGGTTAAATGGCAGTAAAGTAAATGATTATCAAGGATTGTACAATCTCATCATGAGGGAGCAGATTCTTAATAATTGTCAAAACCAACTCTTACACCAGTACCTGGTGGACTCCGATCTGACCTCTCCCCAAGAATTGGGTAAGAAGGCAGACAAATGGGTCAGACCCAGGATTAGGCCCAAGAACCAAGGTGGTGACCAGAAGAAAGATTCCACAAAGCCCAAAGAGAAAGGTTGGGATAATAAAACAGAAAAATCCCCTGAAGGGCCCCAAAAATCCAGTTCTGGGGGTGGGTCCCAAAATCCTTCCTCTACCAATAAGAAACCATATTGCCATGTGTGTAAGCAACCTGGCGACTGGAAAACTGACTCCAGTTGTCCAAAGAATGGCAATAAAGAAAATGTTCCTCCTATTGCAGCTCCAACACCTCCTGTTACTACTAGTAGTAATCCCCCAGGTGGTGGGAGTGCACCCAAAAATTTAGTTGGGCTTTCTTGGGGAACTCAGGTGGACTCTGGCCTAACCAGGTCCCCTACACAAGCAACTCTAGTCTGTGATGGTGGCATGGGGTTTGCCAACTTTACCATGAGTCCCAATATCTTGGGCAGATACAGACAAGAGCCCATGATCAATGGTCAGAAGGCTGTGGCCTACAGGGACACAGGGGCTAGTGTCACCATGGTGACAAAGAGACTAGTGCCCCTAGAACAACTTTTACCTGAGTATAGCTACCAGGTGACCAATATTGATGGAGTTAGGACAGATCCTCCCATGGCAGTGGTAAATCTCAGCTGGGGAGGGGTCACTGGCCCAAAGAGAGGGGCAGTGTCCCAAACCTTGCCTGTAGATTGTCCACTGGGGAATGACCTGGAAATCTCAGCCTGGGCTGAGGTAGACCACAATGCCCATTTAAGAATGTTAGGCATCCCTGAGAGAGTGGATGGGATCCTGAGGGCCTCACCTCCACCCCAGGAAGAATTAAAGGGAGTGAAGCCTGAAACTATGGATCACTCCACCCAGACAGAGAGCATAAGGGGTGAGGAACAGTCCTCCCCCCACCAGACTAAAGGTAAGGGTCAGCTTCCTAAGGGAACTGATCCTGCCCCTTGTGAAGTAACTGCCCCAGAAGTGGTCAGGCCTGTCCTGGCTACAGCTCTGATGGTGGGGGATCCTTCCAAGGTGGTACCCAGTCTGGAGCAGGTATCCTGCCCCTCTCTACCCTGCCTCAGTCAGCCCAGGGCTGCAGAGGTCAGGGAGGTCAGTGGACCCTTAATGGGCCCCTGCCCAGAGGAACCCCCTCACCCGCAGATTAGGGACACCCAGCAGAGTAGTTCTAGCCAGGTGACCATTCCTCCACAAACTGAGGGATCCCCTTTACCCCTAGGTACAGGTACCCCCCAGATGGACTTTGTTGGGCACAGGGAAACCTGGAGCATAGTTGCCCCAAACCTTCCAGTGCCCTCCACTATTCCAACCAGAGGGACCCAACCCCCAGCTGTAGGCAGCCAGAGGTTGACCCTTAGGGCCAGATATAACACAGTCATGGACAGAAAGGCTTCCATGGTGACCAGTGACCTGAGGAGGTTGAGACCACCCCAAATGGGGCCTCACTTCCAGACTCAGACACCCCACCAGCCTGCTTCTGTACCAAAACCCAATACAGGTAATTTCCCTAGACTTTGGAGAAGCTCTAAAACCCCTTGGGGTAGGATTTCCCAAGTGGACCATGAGACAGGGAGCAACCATGCTAGTGCAGGTTCTTCCTTATATGGCCACTCAGGAAGTAAAGGCTTATCTGGACAAGGTTAGCCTTATCTCCTTTCATTTGGGGGGGGGGGGGGCGGGGGTTATGTAGGAAGGTGGAATCTGACTATATGGTTGCCCCCAACTTTTTGCCTGGTATTTGGATGGTTCTTGACTAGTCTGGCTGGGATCCTGCTATCCAGGACCCCAGCCTATCCGATTCCTCCCTAAAACTGATGTGAGTACCCTAGGTACATTCCAATTGGATGCTGAGGACACCCTACCAGACCCTTGTAGATGGTACCCTAGGTGCCCAGGGCATGGGTCCCTCAGAGACCTACCAGGGCTGCAGCACTTATTGTGCCACCCTGGGACAGCCATACCAAATGACGCCACCAGACCACTACTGTAGTCTGGGTAAGGTGGTACCCTGTATCCCACCTATGTACAACACATGTATTCTCATTGGTCACCCCTCAAGCAGGCCTTGCTAATCCTACAAGGCAGGGTGCTGGGATATGTGTGAGGGGGGACCCCTACCTGAGTAGGGCCCCTCTGCAACCCTCGTAAGAATCATTGCTGGGTTGTTTGTAGTGTAGCCATACCATATACTCTTAACCACATTATAAGTAGATCGCAATAGCGTGATAACTTGAGAATGGCTACACAGAACCATATCGTGTTTGGTGTCAAACATGTAGGAATCATACCCTTAGTCCAGCCATGGGCATGAGGGCATGATTCCCCCCTGCTAGAGGGGCGATATGGGAAAAGCGGCAGAATTTAGACACCAATTTAAATGTGCACACGTATCACAAAATGGATGCTACTCGCCACCCACACGACTCTGGCTGCCTGTTGCTGGGCAAAACCCCAGCCTCGGCAGCTGGACAATAGGGATCCTGTTGCAGGGAGGTGCCAGCACCTTCCGAGACAGGCTATGTGGATTGGAACTGGGTGGGTGCACCATAGGATGCCTTTCAGAGTTTCACGTAGGCTGCTACAGCGCCTACATTCTGCATACACCGCATGGAACCGGTTCAGGGGCATCCTGCCCCTCGCCCAGGAGGGAAACACACAAAGGGGAGAGGGTTTAGCCACCCTTTCCCGCCTCAACTCTCATTGGTGGACACTGATCTGGACATTCCCCTAATCTTGTGGATAAAGGTGAATAACGTGTCGCCAGAGAATCAGATTAATCTTGGACTTCACAGACTTGACCTTCAACAAGCTGCTGCCCAGCTGACTGAAGAAATCTCCCTTGGGGTAAGGGAGTTACCCCCCTGCTTGGCAGGCACCTGAAACACTGCAAGTGACCCAGTTGGAACTTCACTGCTCCTTCGGACATCGACGACTCCTCTCAACCTTGAGGTGGGTTTCCTAGCATCCCAGAGGCCAGTGAGCGTGCCCAGCAAGTCTGAGCACCGTGGACTGCGTGGGTGCCGAGATCCCCAATACCCCAGGACACCAGCCACCTCGTGCGTAGCACACGTCCCTGACCAGTGGGGAAGTTGTGCTTTGGACCAATATTGAGCCAACCTCTCAGCAACAATTGTGCCAAAGATCAGCACCCTAGCTCACTCTAGTGGCCCTTGGGCACCCTTTTACGCACTCCAAATTGCGGCCTTCCGCGGTCCCTTGTCTCTCGACTTGTGGGCCCTAGTTGAGAACAATCATTACTTTTAAGAGTTCCCCTGGTTGCTCCAGGCCTGCTCTACGGTCTCCTTGAAGGAGACCTCTCTCAGACCTCGTGGGTTTGCACCAGTAGCCGATTTTTTTATCTTGTGTGGGTTGCGGTTGCCAAGGCTTAGTGGATCCAACCCAGACACTAACACTGCAGCAACCCTCATCCTTCATGGGACAGTCGCCCTCCAAAAGCTGGCCTTCCTTGAAGCCTCCCGGAGCCCGTGGCTGAAGATCCAATCTACGCCTTTTCCACTTGAAGCACCCGACATTGAAGGGCTCTTTCCTTGAGCTCCCTGGCCACTGTGCCGTGACCCAGACTCTGTCCCCTCTGCTTTTAGGTTCTTCTCTACAAGATCTACAACTTCATTCTTCACGGCATCATCGACGCTTTTGGCTAGCAGCAGTTTTGTACATTTTCCCATTGAAAATCAGCCCGCGACCCGACATCGAAAACGACGTATGCACCCGGCTTCCCTGGGGCAGGTAACAGTGGTACCTCGGTACTCCCGTGGTAGTGGGCTCCTCAAAAGCTTAACTCTAAGTTTTTAACTTTGAACTCCTGCTAGAAGTGTCTTTAATCTGTTTAAATCAAACCGCAACATTCTCCATAGGCTTTAATAGAGATCCCGATAGCAGCTATTTCCACTGCACGCGCCTCCCGTGGGTCCCCTTCCTCATCACCTGGGGTGGATTCTCAAGGGGCCAGCAATCCTAAATGCCCTAGGCATTGTCTGTAGAATTGTCGTGGTTCTTATACCACTTTTTTAATATATGGTTTGGTCCCCCCCGGGGCCCTGTGATTCCAGTGCTATTTATTGTATCTATAAATGCTTGTTTGAATTGTAACTTTACCTCTAGCCTCATAAAGAGACTTGTGGGATTCTGTTTGGAATAAATACACATATTTTATATATATACCTGTGTGGACTACTCTTTCATTTGGTCATTCAAGAGGTTATCTATGGTAAAACAATAAGCTTAACACTCCTTCAAGACTTAGCCTGAAGGCTACTCTCCACAGCTACCACTAGGATAGCTTTCTTTAAAGGTTGTCTTTTAAACCTATCACCTTAAGAGTCGAATTGGACTGGTGCAAGGTGGCCACTATAACTAGTGACCAGCATATGCCAGGCCAACTTCTCAGAGGAAGGCCTCTAATCTCTACACAGTGAGACCACAGGTTATTCCCACCTCATTAATGTGAGTGAGGCAGCTTATGCTATACAATGTGTGCCCAGAGCTGTAAAACAGATATTACATTGCATCTATAGAATGAAACATAAGTTAACTTTACCACAGGTCGGGGAATGCTAAATGTCAAAATGTAAATGTCAAGGTACTTATAGAGCGCACTGTCACCAGACGGCCACCTTGCGGTGTCGCCTTTGCGGTTTCCTGGCGCTGATACTCATACCGCTGTGGAACCCCTCCTGGCTTTCCCTGTGAAGTGTCCACTCCTGGGCGCCCCCAGGGTGAAGCCAGGCATCCTTAGCGCTGTTGGGGTCGGTGTGGAGGCAAAGCAAGCTATTGTTTTGCTAGGGTAGTGCACTGGTCAATGGGTAGCAGAACATCAAGTAATTATAAACCATTTAACTACTAGTAACATTTCCAGCCCAGCGGCTATTGAAAAACTGGAGCAATGGAGTGTGTGGGTTTGGTTACATGTATGCATGTAAGCTTTCCATGCACTTTTTGCCTTTGCGCCTATATGTATCCCTCTTAATGCGTGTCTGGGTTTGTATACACTTATGTGTTTCAGAGTGTAGCATGTATATGTCTCTTTTATGTGTTTGTTTGTTCTAGTGTCTCTGAGTATGTTTGTGTGTTATTCATTCTGTTTCTATCTCCATCTCTTTGTCTCTTGCTTCTGGGGGTTTGTGTGGGTCGTAATTGTCATTTTTGTGTTTTATCCCCAGTAATGGTGTGTCAAGCCCTCTAAGTGATACTGTGTTTGTGTATGTATTGGTTTTGTATGACCAAACCTCTTAACATGTGGTTGACTGTGTATGTTGGTGTTTCTGTCTTTCATATGTGTGCCCCTTATTATGCATGCAAATGTATCGCAGTGTTTTGTACATTGGAAATCACATGATTGTGTCTCAGTGTCTGTGTTTCTCTGTGCTAATAAGTGAGTCTCATGGTTTCTGTATACGTTTTGTTGTTTCTACTACTGTTTCTCTCAATTTCTTTATAGGTGTGTGTATTATGGGTTTCATGGGTTTCTTTGTGTCTGCATTTGTAAACATGTCGACTAAAGCTTTCTGTGTTCTTATAAAAGCCCCTGGATGTTTAAGTGTGCTATTTGATGATTATGTGTGACTGCGCTTTCTCTGTATCTGGTTGTAGGTTGGATATTTTTATGTCATTCTGTACCCCTTAGTCTTTATGTATGTATCTATGTGGTTCTGAATTTGTGTAAATGTGCCTCGTTGTGGGGCTGTGTTTTTAAGTGGCTCTGGGCCTCATGTACGTAGCCGAATACCGGTCGGTAACGGCCGATTTTCGGTAATTATACCGTTACCGACCGGTATTTAGGCTTTTGCAATGTAGGGGGCTCATTTCTGTATTCGGTAATTTACCGAATCGGTAAAATTACCGAATCGGTAATTTTACCGATTCGGTAAATTCCGAATACAGAAATGAGATGTAGGGGGAGTGTGTGTGTGTTGTTTGGAGTCGGTATTTACCACCAACTAATAGTTGGTGGTAAATAAAGTATGGATGTGTAAACGCATTTAATAGCGGTTAGAAGTGTGCAATGTGGCAGACATACATGCCCTTAGGGCATGTATGTGTGCCACATGTGCACACATGGCCGAATCAGGGGTGCAACAGGGTGTCAATGTGACACCCTGCCACCCTTGCATGTGCTCCCCCATTACCGAATCGGTATTTACCGATTCGGTAATGAGGCATACCTTCCCATCAATGGGAAGGTATGCCTCATTACCGAATCGGTAAATACCGATTCGGTAATTACCGACTCACTCCGATTCGGTAACATTTACCGAATTTTTGCCTACATACACTTTACCGATTCTTAAATACCGATTCGGTGTGATTCGGTATTTTAGAATCGGTAAAGTGTATGCCACCTACATGAGGCCCTCTGTATTTAATCATATCTCTTGATAAGTGTGTGTGCGCGTGTGTGCTTGTTTGTGTGTGTGTGTGTGTTTGTATGCTCGCATGCACCTAATGTAATGGAATTTATATGCACCTCTGGACATTATCTGTTTGTTAGTATCAATGTATTTCAGTGACTCTTGCTGTAGAACAGATTAAAAAAATATATATTATGTAACAGGGACTTTTAGCCAGCCCTCTTCATCCAGTAGCCTGTCGCTGGGTCATTCACGTTTTCCTTCTGTGCACTGCAGCATAGGTCAGTAGGCCAGCCCATTTCAGACGATGACTAACTTCATTGTGAGTGCCGGCATTCTGCACCTTTCACAAGGATCACATTAACTCACAAAGTAGTTCCATTAAGTGCCAGGTACTACTATGGCAAGGTGGGCTTTCTAAGACCAAAAATAGGTTTTGGCTTTTAGCCAGTTTTTATTTTTTTACATTTATGCAGTTTCCCCAAAACAAAAAGTTTTGCAAAAACTATGACAAAAAAACAAGCATTGACAAAGCAAAAAAGGCTGGCAGCCAATGGCAGACGCTGGCCTTGCCGATGATTGTTTATATATTTGTTGAGGATTTTGTTAATGTAACTGTTAGAAATCGGGTCCCTAGTTGGCAGAGATATGCCCCATGTCCAAGTAGGGACCGTAATCCTAGTCGTGGTAAATCACAACACAATCCTAAATTATCCTGTGTTCACCTCACCCCCCTGGTAGCTTGGCACAGACCAGCAGGCTTAACTCAGAAGGCAACGTGTAAAGTATTTGTGCAATAACTCATACTACAACACAGTAAATACATCACAAAAAGACTCCACAACAGTTTAGATAAATTGAGAATATTTATCTGAGTTAAAAGAAGTCCAAAATGATCATAATCCATCAAGTAGAAGTCGAGTTATTGAATGTTGAAGAAATGAATGCACTAAAGCGCTTAGAAGCAGGTAGTGCTAAAAAGGTTACTGCAGGTCGACAGGGACTGGTGCAAATCCAAAGTTCAGGCCGACTGTGATGGAGCCAGCTACAGGGACCAACTTGGGCCTGCTGAACACAGTACCTTGGATCTTGGGGCACAGTCTGCACGGTGAGACTTTGCGTCATCGGGCTTCGGTACCAAGAGGCTGTGCTGCGAGGCTTTGTGGGGCTTCGCGCTACTTGGAGTCAGATTTGGCAGAAAATCAGCTACAGAATCCACTTCTGAGGCCCAGAACTTGGAACAGGCACCTCAGGCAAGGGTATGACTCTGAGTATGACTCATAGGACACAGAGTCCGGTAGCACCAGTAGAACTCCAGGAAGTCTTTTGTGTCCCTGAGACTTCAGAAACAGGAGGCAAGCTAACAAACCCTTGGAGATCACCTTAGAGGAAAGATCAGATCACTTTAGAGGGAAGGCAGACTCCAGCTCTCCTTCCAGCAGAGTCAGAGAGCAACAGACCGCAGGGCAACAAGCAGAAATACAGTCCTTCCAGAAAAGCACCTCAGTTCAGACAGAGTTTCAGTGTAGGTCCAGAAGCGTTTGATTTGATGGGGCCAGAGACCCAGTACTTATACCCAAATGGGCCTTTGATGTGAGGGAAACTTCAAAGAGTGGTTTTGAAGTGCACCAGTATCCCTTTCAATCCCAGGCCTCACTCCAGTCAACCAGTGGGGCGTTATTAGTCCTTTACATGGGGTCAGGCCTCTACCTTTTGAAGGGTAAGGGTGAGCTCCTGCCTCCCATCTGCCCAGGAATGCTTATTGGAATGCAGATGAATGCAAATGGATGTCAAATCACACCCAGACCTTTCCGGTGTCTGTGGCAGTCTAGAGCAAATGCAGAAAGGGATCTGTCACCTAGGTCAGGCATGTATTAGAGACAGGCTGTAAGGCGCACAGAGCTGTAAGAGCAGAGAAATGTCCACTATCTAAAAGTGGCATTTCTAAAATAGTAATGTTAAATTCGACCTTGCCAGTAAAGAGGAATTATCATTATCATTCTAAAGACGGTAAACATGAAAAAGCTACCACTTTCTGATCAGTAATTACAGGTTAAAGGTATTTTAAGAAAAATCCAAATTCTAGTTTATGAGAGCAGTAGGCCTCACAGCAGTTAAAAACAAATGTAGTTGTTTGTCACTGCCAGGACATGTGAAACACAGAATTGCATGCCCTGCCTTTTACTGACATAGCACCCTGCCCTTTGGATTATCAAGGGCCTTCCTTAGGGGTGACTTTTATGTAATAAAAGGGTAATTTAAGGCTTAGCAAGTAGTTTTAAATGCCCAGTCGAAGTGGCAGTAACCCACACACAGGCACTGCATTGAGACATGGTTAAGGGACTACATATGTGGGTGGCACAATCAGTGCTGCAGGCCCACTTGTAGTATTTAATGTACAGGCCCTAAGCACATGTATTGCACTTTATTAGGTACTTATAAGCAAATTAAGCATGCCAATTGGGTATTAGCCAATCTAACCATGTTTACGGGGGAGAGCGCAAGCACTTAAGCACTGATTAGCAGTGGTGAAGTGTGCAGAGTCCTAAAGCCAGCAAAAACTTGTACAGGAAAATGGAGGGAGGCAGGCAAAAAGTTGGGGGAAGAACTCCCTATGGCTGTCAGGTCAAACAGTATCTCTTTCTCATGCTGTGTGTCTCTGTGTTTTTCAGTGTTGTATGCATGTCTCTGTAACTCTATAATAATTAGATGTGGTTTCTGAATTTTGTATGCGTATATCTCTTGGGATGTAACTCCCTCTCACTGCTTCTCCACGCAGAGTCTGTTTCTTGAGGTGTGCGTCTCGCTGACTATCTTTGAGTAACTGTGTTTTAGGTGTGTGCTTTTAGCGTATATGCCAGTGGCGGCTGGTAGGGGACAGTGGTGGGGTGGGGGAAGGTGGCAGGGGGGTTTAGGAAACAGATTAAGAAAAAAAGACTTACCTGCTAGTCGCCAGCCGCCGCTGTCCCATCCGCCGCCTCTCCTCGCAGGAACAGGAAGAACCCAGGCGTCCAGACATCCCTAGCTGATAGTATCATTGTGATTGGTCTGAGCACCGTGGTTCAGCACTCAGACATGGGCATGGGCCTGGGCATTTTGTCCACCTAGGCTGTAATGCTGCCTGGGTGGAGAACATGCAAAGTGCACCAGGCGCGCAACACCCATTGGACTCACAGGGCTTCAGCCCCCCCCCCCCCCCGTCGTGTGTGGCAGCCCGGGATGAGACAGCTTCCCGGCGCACACACAGCCGCACCCGAGCACTTCACAGGTCTTTAAAAGACCATTTGCATGTTAATGAGGCCTCGCTGTTGTTTCACCCCTTCTAAGAGCCCCTGCAGCTCCACTCTGCCTATGGCTTAAAAGATTCAGCCCCCCCTGAAATTTTTTCTTAGCCCCCCCCCGAAATGTAACTCTAGTTGCGCCTCTGAAGAGCACATGACTGTTTTGCTGGCCCAAGAGGGCCGGCCAAACAGTCATGCACACTTGCGGTGCAGCAATAGCTCTCCCCCCCTCTGGGTCAAGGTGCTCAGCAGCAGCGGATAGTGGCGGGAGTGCCGCGGGCGGGCGGGCGGGGTGCGGGAGGGGCAAGATGGTGGGTTGTAAACTCTGGCTCACGGCCGACCGGAGTAATGTAAGTAAATAAATAAATAAAGCGAATTTCATTCCGTGCGCTGAAACGCATTTGCCGGGTTGTCCATGGCTGATCATCAGTTGGCTCTGCCTTAAAAAACCTTCTGCCAAGAAGTCTTCCAACAAGGACCGTCAGCTTCAGAGCACCAGCAATCTCACCCTTTGGTTGGGGGAGTGGGGGGTCCAACACTAATTGTTCTGCCCATCACAGGCACGGCGGTCGCACTCATGGAAGCAAAACAGAGACCCCTGTTTTGGGGATTTCTTTATGCAAAATAAAAAGTAATCCTGACCAGTGCCATGGCGGACTGTTAAGATTTCTCAAAAGTTATTCTGCTGCAAAAACAGAAGCAATTTCGCCAAAACGATGCCCTCTGACAAGTCAGTGGGAATCTTTAGTCATGGCGGGAGGTCTTCCGGCAGGATGGCAAAGATGGTGACTTCCGGCAACCTACTGGGCTGACAGGTTGCACAACATTCTCTAAATGAATCTGCTCTTTCCTGTGTCCCATTCTCTTTTGTATATGTCTGGACAAGTGTGTATGCCTCAGTCGCCGCGTGCCTCCCTCAGGGTCCTTGTTTGTCTCTGCCTTTGGGTGTAACCTCTGTGTTGTGTGTATCTGTGTGCGTGACAGGCCGCAGGGAGGCGCCGGGGTCGGGTAGCGTAGTCTGACTGAGCACGAGCCGGGCAGGCCCTGACACTGGATCTGCCGCCTGGGCCCGGGCAGAGTCCGGTGTCGACATCTGAGGACACCGCCAGCCGTCTCATCTTCCGCGGCGTGGCCCTCCCTGTGTTACCCGCACCGCGGAGCCCGCCCAGCGCTCCATGTACAAGAATACAAACAACTGCCTCAGGTGCAAGCAGGGGAGATTAACCAAACTCAAAAACACTGCAGGCCTCAGACCCCGAGCTGTCCTAAAATGACCCTGCCGTCAGGCCATGCAATGCCGAGGCGATCCGTTTGTTTATTTAGGGATGTTTTATGCAGCACAGGCCAACTGCACGTACCACTTCCGTGCTACCTGAAATGTGACGTGATAGGAGGCTGCAAGGGCGCTCTGCACTGTGTATTGATTTCACACGTTGTGTAAAGCGCACAGTGGGTCTGATGAGCTCCTGGGAGATTCAAAGCATCCCTTAAAAGGCAATTTACACAAAACCCTTAAAAAACGAATACGTTAAATCAGATCAGGTATGCGGTTAACTCGTATTGTCTTTTCCTTTCCCCATCAATATTAAAAACATCTTCGGTGTTTCTTAGAGATGCGGCGGTAACACCAGCAGATGCCACAGTAACACACATGGCAATGCTGGCCAGAGGTGCCTGCAGCAACATTGTGCTGCCAAGAGAGAGCTTGTGGACTTATCGGAGATAAACATTGTTTCCGACAACTAGGACACAAGATAGAAGGCGCACGTCTAAGTGCAGCAGGAACTGCTGCTAGTAATGCCATTACCAGATTAGACCTTTCCGCAATACTCACCGTCTCCGTTCATCTTTCGACCACGATATCTTATCGTCAGAGGTTGCGTCAGAACGTGCTCTCCAAGAGTGAACGAAACAACGAACCCCTTTAAAGAACTTTACTGCAAATAGAAAGGCACTTTGGCCCCAACTTGTGTAAAGCTCCCGCACTGGAGGTACTCCTTAAATTGAGTTACTATAAGATGTTGTCTTTTTTTTATGGAACAATACTCGACTTTTGTTTTTTCCACAATTGTTTGCTCAACAAAATATTTAAGGTTTTTTTAAAACTATAAACGTAACATTACCGGGAAGTAATTGAACCTTTAACCACTTTGCTCCTCTGCTCATCATGACCCTAATATTATGGGGACAAAGAAACAGAGTTATAGATTTGATCATAACATAGCAATGCAACATAACATATCATTTTGTAAAGCGCTTATTAAACACCAGCAGGGTTATCGTGCGCTAATTGAAATAGCAGATGTTTATTACATGATAATATAATAGGTTAAGTCATCAAGTTGCTGAACAAATTACTCTTGTACGAGTAGACACAATAGCAACACCATCTATTCATAGTGGAGCAGCTACTGAGCGGACACCAAACCGAGTCAACTTTGTCTTACCTACCTGAAGCCGACAAGGCAAATTGAAGGTGTTGGGGTGCACCCAAGTAGCAGCTCAACATATACCTGCCATGAATACTCTAAGCCATTCATTCTAATAGGCTAATCTTCTAATAGGTATCCCTTGTAAAGGGGATAAAATATGGACAACACATGACAGTCCATCTTTTATCGCAACACAAAAAGATGATAGGCGGAAAGCTGAACACTGTCAAACATTCACCCCTAGTACAAAAAAATCCATAGTTTTTTGCTCATCATACCATTCAAGTTTGGACCCAGCCATATACAAATCAGTCTTGACCCTGAACCCCATGAGAACAGTCCAGCCGAACTGCCAGGCCAGGTGCTCCCTGGATCGGAAACAAGCGTCCTGGGGCTGGTTTCAGGGTATCACCCGTCATTAGCCAGGCTAGCTTGAATCCAATGGTATAGTGAGAACGGGAACCATATCTGGGCATATCTTTCCCTCTTGGGGTGACTACAGCAACACAAAAAGATGATGGAAGGAATGCTGAACATTGCCAAACATTCACCCCCAGTACAGAGATCTGGGCCTAAATCCATTGTTTTTTTGCTCACAATGCCATTTCAGTTTGGAACCAGACATATGCAGATCAGTCTTGACCCTGCTCCCCATGGGAACAGTCCAGCCCGAACTGCCAGGCCAGGTCATCCCTGGTTCAGAAACAAGCATCCTGAGACCATTTTCAGGGTATCACCTCTCATCAGTCAGGGTAGCAGGGTCAAGACTGATTTGCATGTGACTGTGTCCAAACTGGGGTGGCATGGTGAGCAAAAAGACATTGGATTTAAGCCAGATCTGTGAATGGGTATGAAGGTTTGACAATGTTCAGCAATCCGTCCATCATCTTTTTGTGTTGCTATAGTCGCCCTAAGTGAGAAGGGTATGCCCAGACGTGGGTCCCGTGCTCGCTATGACACTGGATTCAAACTAGCCTGGCTGATGAGGGGTGATACCCTGAAAACCAAACCAGGTTTCTTGTTTTCCAGTTTCGAAAGGAGTTGGCCTGGCAGTTCAGGCTGGACTGTTCCCATGGGGAGCAGGGTCAAAACTGATTTGCACATGGCTGGGTCCAAACTGGGGTGGAATGGTGAGCAAAAAAACTATGGATTTAGCCCAGATTTGTGAATGGAGTGAATATTTGACAATATTCAGCATTCCGTCCATCATCTTTTTTTGTTGCTAAGGTCCATCTTTTATTGGCTCAGGCACCCACCTACCTTTAGTGAAGAGGGCTGGTTTTCAGGAAAGCCTCTATAAATAGATGCTGCCAACTAGATTCCTTACTTTTAGCTCGCTGGTTCAGGGGGGTTCTCCCTCACGAGAAAATGCCAGAAAAATTCAGCACCTAATGGTGCATTCATATAAATTGTTTAAAAAACCAGAGCTACTGAAGGGGCAATAATGTAATATTTCAGTGCCCCTGTGTGCAAGACTTACACACACAAAGGTTTTGGTGCTCATCGTCCTCGGGGAAACGTTGAAAAATGGTAGAAAACCGTGATTTTCTGCATAATTTATCAAAATATTGCTAGCTAAATGTATTACAAAGAGTTGAATAATCTGATTATGCATTACAAAACCTATCATTTCTCAAAAGGTTTGTAGTATTTTCTTCACTCCATTCTGCTCTTTCCAAGTAGATGCTTAGTCATGTTTTATATACAAGATGATGGACGGAATGTTGCACATTGGCAAAACATTCACCCCCAGTCACAGATCTGGGTTTAATCCATCGTTATTTTGCTCACCACGCCACCCCAGTTCAGACATGGCCATATGCAAATCAGTCTTGACCCTGTGCCTCATGGGACCAGTCCAGCCCGAACTGCCAAGCCATGTCTTCCCTGGACCGGAATCAAGCATCCTAGGAACGGTTTCGGGGTTTCACCCCACTTCAGCCAGGATAGCTTGACTCCAGTGGCGTAGTGAGCACGGGACCCACGTCTGGACATACCCTTCCCACATAGGGCGAACAGCAAAACACACAAGATGATGGACGGAATGTTGCACATTGGCAAAACATTCACCCCCAGTCACAGATCTGGGTTTAATCCATCGTTATTTTGCTCGCCACGCCTCCCCAGTTTAGACATGGCCATATGCAAATCAGTCTTGACCCTGTGCCTCATGGGACCAGTCCAGCCCGAACTGCCAAGCCATTTCTTCTCTGGACCGGAATCAAGCATCCTAGGACCGGTTTCGGGGTTTCACCCCTCTTCAGCCAGGATAGCTTGACTCCAGTGGCGTATGACAGTCAACTTGGAAGGTGCAAGTTGAAAAAGTCTAATTCAGAATCTCAGGCCTTAGACAACCCAGCTAGGTCAGTCCTACAGGCTCATACAGCAATGCTACTGTTCGATTGTAGAGAGCTTATAGGGTCTGGCAACAGGCAGGTTTCGTCAGCGCAAGATGCTCCCTCCCTAGACACCAGTGGTGATTACATCATAGAAACCTTTATCAATATAGATGATATGAAATATCTTTACACAAGTCATTAAAATCATAACAGTAGGTGCCCTTTGGCAAGGAGCCCAAATTATCAGTAAGCCTCCCAAACGCAGCATGAAATATCCCTCAAATATCAGCCATGCAATAATTTTGTCTGAAATACCAGCTTGCCAGTCTCTAAAAAGATAGACAGTGCTTTAAATGGGGAGGTACTCTCTGGTACTGAGTATCACCACTTGTTTAATTTTAAGCAGAGAGTACCTGCACTTTTCAGCATTGCTTCAACACATTTAATTGGAGAGTACCGGTACTTCTCAAGAGCAAACAGGTACTCTAAATGGTGAGTACCTGCCGTCCTAAATTTCCATTTAAAGTACTGATTAATAACATTTCTCAGTAAAATGCAAATGTTTCATTTTGGGTATCTACCCATTCCCCCCTAATAAAAACTAGTTATTTTGAAGAAATTGGCATTTTGTCTGAAAAAGCCAGATTTTCATTCCTACTCAATACGTTTGTCTCCCAAACATGAGCTCTCATTTTCACCAAGTGTTCCCATTTAATATTGTTACTTATGGACAGATCCTACCCTTCATGCCCATTTATCTATATCATCATCAAACACCAGGGATGCCAACCATATGACAAAGATGTTCACACCATTGTTCCAGGGATAGCCAAAATTGTGTTTGGAATGGCCACAAAGTCAAAGATGAGTAGTGTTGTGTCAGTGCCACTATTATGCAAACGTCTATCACAGTTAAAAATATCGACTATGCAGAAAGAATGGGGAATTCTTATAGAATGTTGTCAAGAATGGACAAAATGTGTCAAGGGTAGGCATCTGTTATGCAACAGACGTCCACAATGGTTCCAGGAAATTCTAATACATTTCAGGTGTATGCCACTATTGTTCCAGGGTTAGCTAAAACGTCACCAGGAATGCTCACAATATGTCAATGATGGCCATGATCAAGCCAAAATGCTGCTATGAATGCCCACAGTATGTCAGGAATTGGCTACTATTATGCCAGAGATACCCTGAGTGTAGCCACAAGGGCCCTCGATATTCCAAAAAGACCACCATTATGCTACGGGTCCCAATAATGGCCACAAAATGTTAATGATGGACCACTAGTATGGCATGGATAATCAGAAAGCTTTGCAAGAATCTACTCAATATCTGAAATAAAGTGTTCTATAAAGTTGGGGGTTCCACCCACCGTGCACCAATGTACCCGCCACTGTCATCAGCTTGTTCCCTGTTCCACCTTTCTCAGGATCAGAAACACTGAAGGACACAATCTTATATAGATAAAGTCTGACTGCTTTCCTGATACTAGGTGAGTGAGGGAATCACCTTTAAGCGAAAGTGGCAGGAAAAAGGGAAGAAGAAAATGCCTGTTTCAGAAAAAAATCAGACATGCTGGTAACAGTTGTACTACTAAGCACTACGGAAAAAAACACAGAAATGGCTCATACAAAAAAAGTCCTGCAATCTATGGTGTGGGTGGCTGCCACCAGGAATAAGACTCAATAGGACATGTTGGAAGCACCTTCAAAACCAGCAGCAGGCCACTTGTCAATAGAGTGGAGTTGGAGCATGGGTACAAAATTTGAACCATCACAGTCACCTAAGACAATTAAGGGGGTGATTATGATGGCGGACAGACTGCAGTCCGTCTGCCATCGTCCCGGGGATTGGGACCAGCTACCTATATGGCGGCGGTCCCGCACATGACATTAAAATGCGACCGCCACTGTGGCGGTCTCATTGTGTATGTTTACCATTGTGGCGGGTTCTCCTGGCTGCAGCAACCCCCACATTGGCAAAAATGCATGTTGTGCATGTTGTGCATTTCCCTGCACTACGTGGCAGGCACCACATAGTGCCTGCCATCTGGTGCAGGGAACTGTAAGGGGCTCCATAGGTGCCACCCAAGTGCAAAATGTGCATGCCCCTGCACAAGGGGGGCCCGCAACTGGTCTCCAAACTACATCCCCGCCAGCCTTTCAATGGCGGTTGAACCGCCATAGAAAGGCTTGCAGGGATGCAGCATCGAAATCTGGCGACCAGTGACTACCACCATTTTTTGGATGCGGGTTGGGTCCGACAGGTAATCGTAAGGATTGCCTCTGTCGTACTCGTGGCAGACGGGCTTTCCGTCCGCCAGGCACACCGCCCGCCATCCTGATCTGTCAGGCGGAAATAGGCCTTACACCCTGGCGGAAGCGGGTTCACCGCCATCGTAAACAGGTCCTAAATCTTGAGCAATTACACACATTAATGGAAACCCGAAAAGTAATCTTGGAACAATTATAGCTGTGAAATACAAAGGGGTCCTCAGTGTTCTGAAAGAAGTCCAGCCAACTTTTATCCCAAGGAAGCAAGTGATAGTTCCATAATAACACCAACACCAAAAATTCAACCATTTTTACTGGATCAGAAGAACATGTTGCAGATCGTTGCAAGTACCCCATAGTTCATATGTAGGCCAGTGACAGACAAATGCCCCCAATGGTGCCTTAACTTCCTTACTGCAAAGGCTACCTCTCTGGACAAACATCTCAGTATGCAAACCACTCAATCTCCTAACCTACAATCACATGTACAGCAATGTCTGGATAGGGAGTGGAGACCAATGCCGAAGGGATGTAATCAAGAGAAAGCACTCGCCCTGACACTTTTAATAATTTACTCAGGAATTGGTACCATGACAATCTCCTGCATGATGGAGCTACTGCAATTACCAATGACCGCTCCTTCTTCAGCTTATAAACTCTTCCAGTGATCAGCGCAAGAGAGTAGCTCTTGCTGCCACGACAGAGAAGGGGATCCATACCTCATGCTAAGACATCAAGGGGCAGATTTACAACTTCTGGCGCATCCCTGCAAATCAGCAGGGATGCGCCAAGACAGATGCGTTACGCAAAACTACCCATGTGCCACCATGGATGCGCCGCATTTACAATGCGGTACGCTGCGGATCACGGATAGGCAGATGGCTGACCTATCTGCCGGCGTAAGGTTGGCGCAGTGCGAGAGTCGTGTCGCGGGCGTGACGCAACTCCAGCACTGTTCCAACCCGGCCTATCTCCAACATGCTGCGTCACGGATTACGCCTGCTTCAAGCAGGCGTAAGGTTTTGACGCAGCGGCGTCGGAAAAGTGACTGAGTGAAATCTTGTAGATTTCACTGCATCACTTTTCCGAGGCTTTCCTCCGACGTAACGCCCACACTGTGACGGAACGCCCACATGAAACTTGACGCAGGTTTCATGTGGCGCAGTCGCATGGGGCTTGTAAATTTGCCCCCCAGAGTCCTGGGGCAGTATATCAGCATCAGAGCATTGGTGCGGAATGTAGCTCGATCTGCACCCAACCACATCCTGGAAGCTCTGTAGAGGCAGGCCCAGAGAAGAGGGCAACAAGAAACGATTGTGTAAATAAGATCTATTGTAAATAAGACCTTGTAAAAAAAAGACCAAGTGATAATTTTGTGAGTCTTGTACAGTGCTCTATGTCCTTGGGTCTAGCTCACACTATAAAAAAACCTCAATTAAATAACCATGTACAATGTATTAAAACCTTTAAATGGCACCATGAGGGAGTGCATTCACGGTGGAACTTCAAAGGATAATGTTTGTAATTTTTGTAAAGCGCTCTGACTGTAGTGTAGTTCCTATATCCCTGATAGGCTCTGCGCATTTGAATAACATACAGTATAGATTTGACATAGGACTAAGGTCAGTATGTCTCTATCGAGTATATTAAACTTAATTACTTGTGTGTGCCAGCTAACTCAGAGGTCACTAGAAACTTCTCTGTTATGGGGTCGGAATGCCCGGGGAGGTATTACCCAGAACGGTGGACTAGTGGGAGGCGCAACCTGATAAGACACTTCTCTTTTCTACACTGCAGGATGACTGGCTAGCAGCGTCACATGACGATAGCGAGAGTCCTGCTGCCCCTGCGTACTGCACCTTTAACTGGAAGTGATATCCGACTCCGCCCCCAACCGTGACGTGTCAGGCTTCGGTCCAACAAGAGACAGCGAACCCTGGAAGAGGGTGTGTCCCTACACCGGAGGAAGAGAGAAGAGCGAGGAAGCGAGGAGAGTGGAAGCCGCATCGATCCAGGAGGAACGGGAGAGTGAGGAGGAGCGCGAATACCAGCTGGTGGAGAAGACGTCGGGAGGCCGAAGGCATCAGGAGAGCCGAGGAGCAGCCAGGACCGTGCTTCGCCCAGCCACATTTCCGGAGGAGCGTGGCTAACTCAGGTACGCAAGCGGTTCCTGGGCTGGGTGGGGAGGCGGGAGAGACCGGACGCCTAGGGGAAACGCACTCTTGCCTGAGTCCGGCACTAGTCACTACCCCCTCCCCGCACTTTCACTACCCCATTTTTGAGGTGACGTCACTCATTTGTAGGTGCTCCTTCACTATCCCACCCCACCTCGTTTTTCACTGACCTAGAGACTCACCTGCTGCCTTTCCTTTTGTTTTCTGCATATAACTCGAGTCACCATCTGTTGTGAACCAAGACCGGGACCCCTGAAGGCCGCGAGGGATGCCCAGACGACTTCGTGAGAGGGGAAGAGGACAGTGGGAGCCTAGGACTGATCCCCTGATGTTGTTGATTCCGTGTCTTTGTACTGACATCAAGAGAAACACTTGTATTGTGTGAATAAATCCTCCTTATAACACCAAAGAGTCGTGCCTGTTCCTAATGACCCGCTAACACTCTCGAATATGCAAGAAGGGATTAGTCTCCGACAACCGCATAAACATGACAACTTTGTTTTCTTTTAGAATCGGAACAGTCTCAGAATCGTGGAAACAATAGATAACAGTTTCACTCAGTCAATCGTGCATGCTTCGTTTCTACAGAGTTGCACAGAAATAGAGAGACGGGCATTTCAAGAAAAGGGTTTATTGAACAGTCTTATTTCTCATGTAAGAGATATTAATTGCTGCAATCGTAAGACAGACTGCAAAGTACAATATGTACGAGGATAGCAGTAAGATAAAATAATACTGCAATAGCATGATTTGTAGCTATGACATATATTGATCAAAATACATACATAAATAAATAAGCTAAAATGTGATACTCATCTGATGTTTCTAAATTGATCTACCCCGGTGTACCTAACCTACGTGCAGTACGAGGTTTGAAGTAGGTGCCATTTCTAAAGTATAACTAGCTATATTTTAGTTTAGCCAAGAGTTGCCAAAAGTTTCTTTAAGTTCTAGTCAGCGCCATACCTTAGAATGAGAGAGGTTGGAATCTCTTTTCTGGACTCGATAGTCTAACCCCCTGCAAGGGAAGTCAGAGAGTTCTAGAGCTGGATTCCCTGCGAGGAGGATGGCAGCGTCAGGTCAGTGCATCAGGCTGGAACTCGATCTTCTTCCGAACTTGCCGTGGTGAACCGCGTAGTCTGGGTTGGATCGGATCCTCCGGGAACCGCAATTTGCCAAGGCAAGTGCTGGTATATTTATACCTTGAAGGTGTCTAGGAATGCCAGTTTTGACGTAAAAGTCGGGCAGAGGAACGTCATGAATGAACCCCTAGGGAATAGATGTTCATTCATACTTAATGAGTTCTTGGAGAAATCAATATTCAAGCTGAGGGAAATTCCTAAAGGCTTAAGGGTCTGGTTTTCCAAGAATTCGTTGTGACGTGGATGGACGGATGTAGGTGGCCATGCCTGTATTTGGTTTGTACGGACAATGTCTAAATCAGGGCCGGATTTCTATGTCCAAATAAGGGCAATGTGAATTGTACCTATATAAGGGCATAAATCGGGAAACCTATATACGGAATCTAAATCTGCACACAACACCCACACCAGTTTCGTATGAACGATGTTACTAAATCCTAAACGTTCTAAACATATCTTAAAACAGAGTATCGCATGGGTTTGCTAAAATAAGCTAAAAATATATCTAAAACATATGTCCTAAAAATACATTAAAAAACCATTCCTATGCATAGAATGTTGTGCATATCAAAGGCAATGTTCCATTCTAAGCATAGGATCATATTGGAATGCTAAATGAATGAACCAAAATATATACATGTGATGAAATGGCTCATAAATACAGAAGAAAAAAGGGTCCGAAACCATTTCATATCAGGTTACACAAGTCAAATTGTTAATCACGACAAGGTGGCATGCTGTCCCTGGAAGTGTTATCAAATAATTCTGTTCTGTATGAATAGTTCTACTATAAGCAGATTACTGTACCAAAAAATGAAAAATACAATTTTGGGACGGGGAAGAAGAAAAAATATATAATCATAGAAAAAGTTCCAAAGTCAGTATCACGTTTGAAAAAGAATGAAGGCCAAATTCAGAGTCTCTCCGGAACACTATGTGCTTGAATCAAAAGTCAGTGTGTGGGGATGGAGAAAACATAACATTTTCAAATCCTGTAAACAACAAGTCGCCTACCGTTGTGGGTGAGAGTTGGAATACCTCGTGTAGAAGATCAACATCACATAGATGCAAACTATCGCCTTCAGCATGGGAAGCATCAGCAATGTCCGGATTGGATGTTACCTGCGTGCCTGGTGTTTCCTCTCGTACCTCAACAGTAGCATGTTGCGTCTGTGAGATCTCAATGAATGCTGCCATTAGGATTGGTAGCCGCTGGGGACAACACATAGCATGGGCCGTTATCGGGTCCAGCAGAGTATCAATATCAGTAGGCATGACTGATGGGAGTGTCAGACAAATGTCCAGCACGCATTCTTCACCGCATAGCAGGCAGCGTAGAACAGGTAAGATGCAATCTTGCCAGATTGGTCTGAATGGCAGAAACCAAGTGGTGTTTAATTCTCGTAGACGAGGTAAACCCAGAATTTGGACGATGCGCTCACGACACTTCATCTCCAATAGAGTTCTTTCCATGGTGAACTTGGTGTCACTGGTGATTTGGCTTGCCATATCGTAGCAGTAGGAGAAAAAATAGTATCCCTGCAACGAGTGCTAAAAGGAGCGGCAGTCCGCCAAACACAGAGTGCACGAAGTTTGAAAAAAGTCCTGCACACACGTTCTTAAATACATGTACCATACCACTCGTATCAGACATGTTTAAGATACGACCTAACATTTCTGAGAAATGTACAGGGCCATTTGTATACAAAAGGGTATGTATCTCTGCAGAAGTCCTTGTGACTTGGAGATCATAGGTTTCTTTGGCAGAGGTCAAAGGCACAGTTTTTTGTAAAAGAATGGCTTTCATTCTGCTTAGAGTATCAACTCGTATAGAAGAGATATTCAGTGAAGGCCATAAAGGCGACTCTCTGACTATGTCTATTTGGGGAAACAAGACCTGCATACAGCAAGTGACCCTGGATGTAACCGTTACTAGATATGGGCTACCTGGCAGCATGCCACAGCAGCTGTGATCATTCAACATGATGTAACTCCCATTTGAGGGTTGACCAAAGAGTGGATTAATCACTGCTGCCGGTGAACCGTGCAGGTGGCAGGATAAGTTTGTAGTGGAACCATCACAGGCCCCGTGTAAGTTAATACCCTGACAAAGGAGAGAACTGCTTAGTGCGTGTTCACAGTTTTCACCGCTAAGAAACACTTCACGTCCCCCACTCTAACATCTGTGTGTGTACTGTAAATCTCAGGATGTCTTGACCCAACATTTCATATTTGCCTGCTGGTATATTTTTTAGGCAATACTGAAAATGGAAAGTTGTAACATGAGTTATTTTACCATGTAGGATCCACTCATTAGCTGTTTTTTCTGCCACTGTGAATGTTAATTTCTCCAGTTTTTCAATGCTCAGCACCGTATAGTCTGCTCCCCTTTGTGCCAGTTTGATCTGTCTATCAGTGAGATTGAATTCTGCAAACAGTGACGTAGTATTGATTAAACGCCAAGGCACATAGCCTGAACGCAGGTTTTGAAGCGTCAAGCCTAATGATAGATGATAGAATGTAGTTGTGACTGACCATGTTGCAACATGACCAAGTCTTGTTCCATGATGTCTATGACAGAGGTTACAATGCTGTCCAAAGAATATATTCTGGACGACAGAGTCGTTAACCCATTGTCTACTACAGAGAGATTTCTCTAAATTAATACGATCAATTTCTCGTATTTGTTCTGCAGTCTCTGCTTGGGTGACCTTCCATGCTTCATTATAAGCAGCATAGATACTGGCATATATGAAACGTTTTTGACGCAGTTTTCTTGGTCCTAGCAAGAATTCCCTAAGGTCTGCGACTTCTTGAAGTAAATTTAAGTGTTGTTTTACATCCTCTAGTGTAGCTTTCTGTAGCCAATCAAGGAAAAGTTTCCCTACACGGTAAGTTGCTACTACCCCCGGATGCTGTCTTTGAACATAATGTGGGTCTGGCCTATGAAAGATAAAACCTTGTGTTTTGTTCAGGAATCTATCATGACAGTTGTTTGAGTCTAAGGGCCAGAGCAACCATTTTTTCATTCAGGATCTGATCTGTTATTTTTCACAATAGTATGTACGTCGACCTCCCCCTGTGTAGTGTTTTCACTTGTAGGTGCAGGTATAGACGGAGTGTTCATGTCTTTTATCTTGGCTATTCCAAGGCATGATGTTTGTTGGACAGTGTCGTTCAAAAACATAATTTGCTCAGGGATGAAACAGGGTCTAAACAAAGCTTCTATTCCCTGTACTTGCCAATCTTTAGTACCCTAGACAGTTTTCGTCTCAATGTTGTCTTTCCAAAAGTTGTAACCCTGTCTAGACAGTTGGGCAATAAAGGCTGTAGAATAAATCTGTTTGGTAGTCGTTTACATATTTTTCATTCCTGTCTTGGTGACATTCTTAAAGTAAAGTGTCTCTGCATTCGAGATATTAAACTCTGAAAAATATGGAAATTTCATTGCAAATGTTTTCGAGCTACTCTTTGGTGGCAAAGGACAATGTTCCCATTGGTTATACATAAATACATTTCTAGGTGTTGCAGATTTATGCAAGAAATGATGACCATAGTGGTTATAACAATACAGTTGTTCATAGTCTGATGAACCTTGTAAATATTCATTATTAGTGAATGCAGTTGACATCTCTAGATCAGACATCATATTATTAACAGTCTCGAAGTCCCAATCATCAGAAAAGGTACTGGAGGTAATAAAGTCACTTAATGAAATTTTAAATAAATGTGGAATCTTCAAAAGCTCCGACGGGCCAAAAATGTCATATTTGGTTTTGTCCCAAACTATACCATCAGGTATAGGAATCGCTGTGATTTTCACTGCTGACAAGTCTCTTGCTTCACGATGGGATGATTTGTGGGGCTGGAGAAGTACGTTCAGTCTTTTACTTGCTGTGTCCATTTGAATATATCTTCCATTAATCCGCATACCCAGAGTCATTACCAGAGCTAACCAAAGAAAAAAGAAGAATATTCCCAAAACAATCCATACTTCAATCCATGGTGAATCCAGGTAAGTTTTTTCCAGTAGATTAAAAAAGTCTGTTGCTTGTTCTTTGAAAGTGCTTTGTACTGGCGTCATTTCAGGCTCGCTGGGATCCTCAGAAAACTTATCAAAGTTCATGAAATAGCTAGAAGCAGTTCTGTCAATGGTTGGAATTGCATCTGTATTTGATGAAATTGCTGGAACCAGTTGATCACTTGTTACTTCGTTGTCGACAGGTGCATCTGGACGAACTGTTATTTGGGTCTCAAGCGGTACAAGGTCCATAGCATTGTTGCTTAGTCCTCTATTTCCTAAATTTGAATCTTCTAAGATGATGAGTCTCTCAGTTTGAACCTCTTGGATTGTAGGTTGAGGAGTGCATCTGCTACATTGGCGGAGTCCACTTGGCCTACTGTTCAGTATCGGCTACAAAGTGTGGTTTGATCAGGTCGATGGACACAAATCTTTTCTCCTTTTTACTAGCAAGGGGCAGCAAAAGCATTGTTCTTGATCTGTGGATTGCTAGGACAGGTACTGGTTGTCTGTAAGAAGGCCCAAATTCCTTCTTATTCGTGATCTTTTCTCTGACTAGATCCCCATGCTTTGGGATCCAGACAGGCCTTGCTGGGATGGCCGGATTGTTCTCAGTGGTGGTTGGCTTCAGGACCACGTTGCTTTGTTGCGATCTTAGTTCATTTAAGTCCTGTAAAACAGCCAAACGATCTTTGATATCAAATTGTTTGTTTTCCACCACTGTGCCTTTCATATCTAAGTCCGGAACCAACATTCTAGTCGCAAACAGGACCTCATATGGAGCGACACCCCCTAGAGAACTTCTTGGCAAGTTGTTTATTGCGCGCTGGACCCCATATAAATGTTTGACCCACCCATCACCCGAACCTAATACCCTAGCTGTTATAGACTGCTTTATGTTCCGGTTCTTTCTTTCCACAACAGAATTTCCCTCAGGGTGGAATGGAGAAGAATACCGCAATGCTACGCCCAGACTGGCCATGGCTTCTTTGTAAGCCCTAGAGCTAAACGTAGGACCCTGGTCAGAATGTAGTGTGCCTATTGCGTATTTGCCGATAAAGACTCGAAAATCTTTTATAACAGTTCGAGCATCAGCCGAGCGCTGAGGCCACATCCATAGGAACCTAGACTTAGTGTTTCTGGGATTGCATTCGTCCATGAGGACGGTTGTATATCGTTAGTCTGATGCTATCTAACAATGGTGTCTGAACTGGGCTGGCTACATTGTAGTCAGGTGCCTAGTGGCGTTCTGTACTACGATCTCTATTGCATCCTATACAGTTATTAATGAAGATGTGAATGAGAGTATTCATCCCTGGCCACCAGTACATCTCTTTTAACTCTAAAATTGTCTTTGAGATCCCCTGATGTATCAGACCCTCTCCCAGATGCGCTTCGTAAATCAAAGCTGCTCTACGTTCTCTGTTTGGAATTACTCTATCCCCCACTCCAGGGATTCGAGCAAACGGAACGCCATTCGCATCAATTATATATGAGTATTTGAGTGGAAACTTTTTAGGTAATGCGGCACCGCTGCCTTTGCTTGATGCATTGACAGCCAGCATTATTTCGCTGTCTATTTTTGTTTTTGAACAAGTGATTGCAGCTACGGAACCCGTTTGCGCAGCCCCTTTCACGGCTTCATCAGCCAATGAATTCCCTTCAACGTGAACGCCATCATGTTGGTGACTCAGCGTGTGTATCACATGAGTGTTTTATAGTCCGTTTCGCAACTGAACTACTTGTTCCCAAAGCAATTTGTGCTTGATTGTGCCACCTTTTGCATCTTTGAAACCATTTGGAATCCAATTCTGTAAATATTAATTGTAAGATTGAACAAAATAAAAAGAATCGCACACTATCAGTGTGGAGAATTCACGATCTGTATTTTCAAGTGCCATCTTAAATGCTTGTAGTTCAGCTCACTGAGCTGTATAATCTCCTAGAGATTGGGTTTTTGTGACCATTGGTCTGAATTTGCCATCTCGCATGCGACCTTTAACAATAGCACACGCTGCACTGTAAGCTTGTTTACTCCCTGTAGCGGGCTGTGCAGATCGCCAGTATAAATTATAAATTCATACTGGTCAAGAGGGAGAATTTCAGTAGGCAGAGGACATTCGTGTTCATATTGCAGGAATGCTTGTGTTTTTAAATATGGATCAAAAACGTATTCAACATCAGTTGCAGCAAGATAATTAATCCATTGTATCCATCTTGGATGTAAAGCTTTTGCATTTGGAATGCTAGCCTTTTGGTACTGCCTCTAGGGCTGGTACTGGAGTCACAAGCCATAATGCGTTTCCCCTGTGCTAGGGCTCTTTCTTTTGCTACAGCGGTTTGAACTGCTGTCAGAATTCTTTCTGTAGAAGTGAATTTAATTTCTGCTTGTGTATACAAGTGGGATTTGTAAGCAATTGGTACTTTTTCACCTTCGTTAAAAGTAGATGAATCCGCATTGACCCGGAATTATTCGGATCACTAAGTTGCGTACGTTTACGCATGTTTGCAAGTATTTCGTTGCTAACATGTCTGTTTGGAGTGAACGTAAAATTTCTGTGTGTTTTTGTGTCCAATGTGTGATTTTAAAATCAGGTTTGATTAATTCGTAGAGAGGTTTAACCCTTTCTGCGTAATTTAAAATGTAAGTTCTTCCAAAATTCAGGAAACCTAGAATCGACTGTAAATGTTTCAGCGTTTTTGGCGGTTGGAGCAGCGCACACTTTTCTAAAAAGTTGGCTGCCAGGCTTTTGCTTTCACTTGATAGTTCATATCCTAGGAACAGGACGTTGAGGTGGGCAATTCTTGACTTTTTAAAGTTGAATTTGTAACCCTCTGAGGCGACGCCCAATATTATGGTGCTCGCCCTGTTCAAGTGCCTATCCAGGTCATCGTCTGTCAGATATATATCATCGACATATGACAATGCCTCGTCATCATAAGTTTGTAGTAACTCTGTTACCCTTGCTGAGAATAAACCCGGGCTGTTTTTGAGCTCCTGGGGCAGTCAACAAAATTGACGCTAAGTCCCCATTATTGAGAAAGTGGTCAAATATCTGCTTTCTGGTGCAATATTTTGACAAAAGAAACCATTTGAAATGTCTAATGTGGTTTTATATTTTTTACGCACAATGTTATTCATTAATGCTGTACCATGCGCATTTTGCACTGCAAATGTTTTGCAACAAGAATTTAAGTGTCTGTAATCCAAAACTAGACAATATGTATTGTCTGGTTTGGAGACAGGATTGTTCATTGATGAGGTGCATGTTTCAATCACCCCCTGATATTCAAGTTGATCTAAAATCTCCCTGATCTGTTTTTTAGCTTCTTGCTTAACTTGGTACTGCCTTTGTGCAGTCGGTTGATTTTTTAACTGGATTTTATGGTGAGGTGAGTCCTCATCCCATCCTACATGATTTTTTATGCGGTGCAAGGGCTAGGGCTACTGCCCATTTCCTGGCTAATGTATATTTTAAATGAACTGGAACATGGAGGAGAAGGCAGGCATAATGATGTCCTCGCCATGTGGGCAATCCCTGACAAACTCTGGTGGCCAGTCCTGTTGTGCTAGAAGTATATCATAACCCTTTGAAAGATACTCCCAAAAGAGTGCATTCACTTTTCTTGGTATGTCTCCCTCCATCTGGAGTGTTATTTCATATAACCTATGTGGAGAACTAACCCTGGTGTCTACAGGCTCAACTTGTATGTCTTCATTCAAGTCTACTGTCTCCAAAAGTCCCTTCAGGTTCTGGTGAGCTATTGTAATTTCTGCTGCACTGTCCAGCATGGTCTGGGCCCATTCTCCGTTCTTGAATTGGGTTCTCAGTATTCTTGGCATGTCTGATCTTCAGACCTGCTACCTTTTTCTTGGAGAATTGAGGTTTTGCTTTTTTTTTCTGAACGTGTTGATCGTCTTTGGACTTCACGCGTTCTTCCTTGTTTTCTGACTGTCCTCTTCTTTCGGATGTCTGTGAAAATATCTGAAAGGTACGAGAGGGACGTGTATCATTATTTTGATATCTGTCAGGTTTTCTCAAATTATCCCTATTCCTGAGGTTGTACCTCCTTTCAGAGGGCTCCTTCTGTGGAGGAGACCTGCCTCGGGAATGAGAACGCTTCTCTTTGGAATTCTGTTTGCTATTTTCCCACTTCTTTTTAAAAGAGGTAGGAGTGTTTTTAGGAAAGACCTTATCAGGACTTTCAGACAGTTGTGGTTTTACTGGTTTCCCACCCAGACTGTCTCTGCTTAATTCCTCACAGGATTTTTCAATTATTCTGGCTAGTTCTTGAGGTTGTTCTGTTACATCAAATTCCCTTAGTTTCTGGCGGATTGCCACTAATGCTGCTTCTCCTTTAATATTAGATAATATTATTGTTGAGACCTGGTCGAAATTTTGAAGTAACTTCATACCTAAATGCAGAGCAGGCTCTACCCCGTATTCGTTTTCAATCTGTTTCAGGACGTCAGGTATTACCGCCATAGACGGAACACCATGTGTTTTTGTGTAGATTGCAGCAAAGACTGTGCCCCAAGTGGTGCAGTCTTCCAGATGTGGCGTGATCCCCATTGGTAAACAGATTGTTAGAATTCTGTGTTCTCATAAGGGCTAGTATTAGGAAATACTGCTTCGATTTGAGTAATTTTTTGAGCTATCCAGAACGGAATTTGTTCACGTTTTATGGGCATTTTACCCATGACTGCGTGTAAAGTCTGTGGAGTAATTTTTAACGGATTCCCCTGATGAGGGGATGGATTTTGAATTGTTAATGGTTGTTGGACTGTGAAATTCCGCATGACATATTGAACCAATTGTCTATATATCTTGATTAACTCCTTGTGTTGAGCAAGTAAATCTACGTCTGACATAGTTTCAATGTCAGGATAAGGTGTATAGCCGGCTAAAATCGGCCACGTTGCTCCTGGTCTACCTAGTGGATCGAGCCTGGTAATGTGATTGTAATGTTTTAGGGCGCCTTTAAACCAGAGCTCATGCTCCTGGTATGTGAGTGGAATTTCAATATCCTCGAAAGGAATATATTCCTCAGGTGTTTCACCTTCTTTGTAGAAGTGAAACATATGTGTTACTGGATTTGATTCTGGGAATACTATCCATGAATAGAATACCACTGTCTGGTGAGATTCAAGTGCCTCTATCACGAAAACCGCTCTACCACCTCTTGGTGTCAGACCACGTTTTATAAGTTTTAGAGTGATGGCTCTCCTTAAATTTGGTGGGATGTGTATAACACCCACCTCGTCTTCATTAAGACCTGTAACGTCAGCCGCAGCCATACCGTTTTCAATGACAACATCACTGTGGTCGGACATTGTTTAATGAAAAATGCAGAGCAAGTTTCAAGGGAACAAAGATAAGGTGCACAATATTTTGGAACACTGTATCCTTCAACGTTGAACAAAACCAAACAGCTAATACATAGGACTTTCGTCCTACTCAGCTATGGCGGATATTATCCCTACCCATTCCAGACGTCTTATGGAGTTTTATGAGTAGAGGTCTCTGAGAAAAGCACGACTGAGTTACTTCAGTATCAAGCGTTAAATTAGTGCCTTACCAAACTGTTGGGTGCCATGTAGTGTAGTTCCTATATCCCTGATAGGCTCTGCGCATTGGAATAACATACACTATAGATTTGACATAGGACTACGGTCAGTATGTCTCTATCGAGTATATTAAACTTAATTACTTGTGTGTGCCAGCTAACTCAGAGGTCACTAGAAACTTCTCTGTTGTGGGGTCAGAATGCCCGGGGAGGTATTACCCAGAATGGTGGACTGGTGGGAGGCGCAACCTGATAAGACACTTCTCTTTTCTACACTGCAGGATGACTGGCTAGCAGCGTCACAAGACGATAGTGAGAGTCCCGCTGCCCCTGAGTACTGCACCTTTAACTGGGACGAAGTGATATCCGACTCCGCCCCCAACCGTGACGTGGCAGGCTTCGGTCCAACAAGAGACAGCGAACCCTGGAAGAGGGTGTGTCTCTACACCGGAGGAAGAGAGGAGAGCGAAGAACGAGGAAGCGAGGAGAGTGGAAGCCGCATCGAAACAGGAGGAACGAGAGAGTGAGGAGGAGCGCGAATACCAGCTGGTGGAGAAGATGTCGGGAGGCCGAAGGCGTCAGGAGAGCCGAGGAGCGGCCAGGACCGTGCTTCACCCAGCCACGCTCCTCCGGATATGCAAGCGGTTCCTGGGCTGGGTGGGGAGGCGGGAGAGACCGGATGCCTAGGGGAAACGCACTCTCGCCTGACTCCTGCACTAGTCACTACCCCCTCCCCGCACTATCACTACCCCATTTTTGAGGTGTCGTCACTCGTTTGGAGGTGCTCCTTCACTACCCCACCCCACCTCATTTTTCACTGACCTAGAGACTCACCCGCTACCTTTCCTTTTGTTTTCTGCATATAACTCGAGTCACCATCTGTTGTGAACCAAGACCGGGACCCCTGAAGGCTGCGAGGGACGCCCAGACGACTTCGTGAGAGGAGAAGAGGACAGTGGGAGCCTAGGACTGATCCCCTGGTGTTGTTGATTCCGTGTCTTTGTACTGACATCAAGAGAAACACTTGTATTGTGTGAATAAATCCTCCTTATAACCACAAAGAATCATGCCTGTTCCCATTGACCCGCTAACACTCTCGAATATACAAGAAGGGATAAGTCTCCGACAACCGCATAAACATGACAACTTTGTTTCCTTTTAGAATCGGAACAGTCTCAGAATCATGGAAACAATAGATAACAGTTTCACTCAGTCAATCGTGCATGCTTCGTTTCTACAGAGTTGCACAGAAATAGAGAGACGGGCGTTTCAATAAAAGGGTTTATTGAACAGTCTTATTTCTCATGCAAGAGATATTAATTGCTACAATCGTAAGACCGACTGCAAAGTACAATATGTACGAGGTTAGCAGTAAGATAAAATAATACTGCAATAGCATGGTTTGTAGCTATGACATATATTAATCAAAATACATACATAAATAACATAAGCTAAAATGTGATACTCATCTGATGTTTCTAAATTGTTCTACCCCAGGGTACCTAACCTAAGTGCAGTACGAGGTTTGAAGTAGGTGCCATTTCTAAAGTGTAGCTAGCTATATTTTAGTTTAGCCAAGAGTTGCCAAAAGTTTCTCTAAGTTCTAGTCAGCTCCATACCTTAGAAGGAGAAAGGTTGGAATCTCTTTTCTGGACTCGATAGTCTAACCCCCCGCAAATGAAGTCAGAGAGCACTGGAGCTGGATTCTCTGTGAGGAGGATGGCAGCATCAGGTCAATGCATCAGGCTGGAACTCGATCTCCTTCTGAACTTGCCGTGGCGAGCCGCGTAGTCTGGGTTGGATCGAATCCTCCGGGAACCACAATGTGCCAGGGCAAGTGCTGGTATATTTATACCTTGAAGGTGTCTAGGAATGCCAGTATTGACGTAAAAGTCGGGCAGAGGAACGTCATGAATGAACCCCTAAGGAATAGATGTTCACGCATACTTAATGAGTTTTTGGAGAAATCAATATTCAAGCTGAGGGAAATTCCTAAAGGCTTAAGGGCCTGGTATTTCAAGAATTCGTTGTGACGTGGATGGACGGATGTAGGTGGCCATGCCTGTATTTGGTTTGTATGGAAAATGTCTAAATAAGGGCCAGATTTCCATGTCCAAATAAGGGCAATGTGAATTGTACCTATATAAGGGCATAAATCGGGAAACCTATATACGGAATCTAAATCTGCAAACAACATCATGCTTTAGGGTCTAGTTCGTATTATAAAAAGCTCTAATAAATAAATAACCATGTACAATGTATTAAAACCTTAAAAGGCACCATAAGTGAGTGCGTTCACCGTTGAACTTCTAAGGATGATATGATGTAGTTCTATGGAATGGGTTGTTCTAGCGCCACCGCAATGAAGATTCCTTCAGGAAGGCATCCCAAATGGAATTACAGTGTTCATCTATTGTTTATTGTTGTAAGGCTTTTTTGGTGTCTTTGGAATTTCGCTTGATACATGGAAAAAACAATTCTGAGGATTCCTCTGAAAGAAAACTTGATAAGTGAGGTGGAGTGGAGTTTTTACAATCAGGGTTTGTTCTTCATTATGATGCAGAGATCAATTCTATAAAGTAATATTATTTTTATATATCATTAAACAACTCATTTTAAATCAATGGTTATATCATTATACCACGGTGACACTTTAATTGAATCAAAACAATATAATGTTTGCTTATTTTTAAGATAAATGTAAATAATATTTGTTGTGTTATTTGCTCTGTTGCTATTATAGTTTAAGGTCTAACTCTTTGGCACTGACAATGTTTTCTTGTGTTTTTTTCACTATTTTGTGTTCTTAATTCAGCTGGAATGCCTTACACTGCAAGTGCACATAACCTGTTTTAAAGCCAAGGAGTTATTAAGCAGAAATCCTGTCTCAAACCGTCTCTTCCCCTCTTAATTATAGATGAATGACATTCCTGAATGTTGAGAAAATAATTTTATTACAAAGTGCAGTGGAAGCTCCCTTTGTAGGTAACTCTGCAGTTACCCTTTCTAAGTCCTGATACCAACATCTCCATCTCTCATACACAAATATCCAAGCAGCCTTTCTTGGCCACCCAGGACATGAGCACCCTCACACATGTTTCATGAGGCCTCCTTTGTAAGTCTGTGCACCGAACAATGCACACAAAATTGTGGCATTGGGCACTAGCAATGGACTTGTGAGATTTCCTGGGCCCTAATGTAAGAAAGGCAAATGCCGCTCCTCCCACTCATGGACCCTAGAAATCCCTCAGCCGAACCCACTGACGTAATTCTGCAACTCCATGGTACATTTTAATCCCTCCTACTGCCATGCAAGTATACCTTTGTATGATTAGCAGTGTGAGGTACCGGTGTCCAGTACCACGGAAAGGGCCTTATTCATTTTGATTCAGGGGCTGACCACTGATAAGTAGTAGGAATGAATATTTTACTTCAGGGGTCCCCCAAAACGACATACTCCACGGTCTCCAATGAATAAAAATGAACAAGCATTGGCAGAGCCACCAAGTCCTGTCTGAGATACATTGGAGTGAACTTATTGGGTTTGCTATTACTTTGTTTTTGTGCAGATGTCTGCCATGCATGCGCACGCACAGTGGCCATCTTGGAACAGTTTTTCTTAAAACTTCAAAAGCTTTTTAAGATGGCCACCTATATGTGCACACACAATGGCCATTTTGGAATGGTGTTTCTCAAAATCAAGAGAAAAAGTGTACCAATATAGTTGTAGTGCATGTGCGTGCATGAACATGCACAAGTGACTACCTTGGTCTGGTCTGAATACCATTCAAACGTGGGCACCGGCAGATACTGAAAAATGTGGCATACAGAGATAGAGGGTTGGGTGAAATAAGCAGCCACTGTCTGTTGCTAATTTTTTAAATAAAAAGTGCATAAGGGCAAGAAATGAGGGAGGAGCATGACAAGATAGTTAGAGAGAGATAACATGTTCCCTCATGCTCTGCAATGCAAGGCCCTGAACTAAGCAGTGGAAGAACACAAATCACCCAGTCAGCCGTCATTCTTTTGTGTGTCGCCGGGTGGCCCATCTATATTTGAATAATATTGTTTTAATCTTCTGTCACTTTTCAGATCTTCCAGAGGATATTAAGATATATGTTATTGATGGAGCAAGGACTTGTAGAGAAGAGACTTGCTTGGAGCAATCCACTCGTTTAACTCAGTAACAAGTTACTAATCCTGTTTTCGTAAATAACTAATACGCACCACATGAATACGCGGGTTAGTGAAGCTTGCTAATGTGTGTACTAATGCGGATAACAATGAAGACAGACTAATACCGCTCTAAACGTGGAAACTGTTGTGCGCATGCGTCAACTGCATCTACGCAGTATGACGAGCTAACACTTGGAGGAAAATTCTGGCACATGAGCAGAAGATACTAAAATGGAGTCTTGAAGACTCGCGTGCATGGCATCTGCTTGTTTGAACTAAATTGAGTGGTTTTTAATAATGCTAATGCGGAAAAAGCTATAAATAAATAAACTGGGTTAGAGTAGAGGTGGGTGGGATACAGTGCGATCATTTTATTTGTGAAAGTAACATCTGTCTTTTGACTTTATCACTAGGGCGTATTTGGGCCTCTCTTGCATAACCGGACTGAATGAAGTGATGCGATGCCTGTGCATGCTCACTGAGTGAAGCCATGAAGGCCATGACTAAGAGGTTGAACGGGAGCCAAGATAGAGTGTTGGAAGCATGGGAACGGATGGTGCAGAGTAGAGCAATGAGATGTTCTATTCATCGTAGTGTCATTAAAGTTTCAAAATTGATACATATAGTGGATGGGAATCAAATTTCTGAATAAAAATTAAGAAGATGAGTTTGCGAACAATGGTTTAACTGAATTTAATGACATGTAAGCATGGTGTGATGGAGCTTCCCCCCTTGCCTGACCAATCAGATTTCGTATGTTTTATGATATTGAAACTTTAGTGGGTGGAACATGAAGAGCAAAAGGTATAATTAAGATAGCCTTAGTTAGTTGGTTGGGAACAGAGCGTCTTTGCTGCGGGAGATGCTGTTGCTGGGAGAGATGCTGAACCGAATGCAGAACCTGAAGCAGAACTTTCTATCCTTATTTAATTGGGTTAGATCAGAAGATTTAAGGGAGAATCTCGAGGAGGAATAGAGTGTCAGAGAGGGGTGCGACGCAACCGTCGGTATTCTAGAGAGGTCAACTATCCTGTCCTGATTCCTGTCCTGAAGTCTTGTCTACTGCCCTATCCTGGGGGACCCTCACCAGCCCTTTGGCCAGGGGGTCGGTCTTTCACACCATCCTTGGTAACTATTATTTTTCGGTTATTTGTTGATGTCCTTTTCTCTCTGTCCTCTCCTTTTCTGAGCATTTATTATTGTATAAGTCCGAAGTATATGCTTGGTGTTAATGAATTGAATTTTCTCTCCTATGAATGACAGTGATTGCACTGTATTTTGGAATGGTTCACATGCATTAATTTTAGATAAATATTTAAAAACTTTCCTGAGTCTCTGATTATTTACATTAAATAAAGGAACAGTTAGTTTTATGTTATTTTTCACCATCAACTAGTTCAACTAATGGTCCATTGACCAGAGGAAAGAACTTTTTGATCAGTGAAACTAACCATTAGGAATATTAAATAACTAATCCTGAACACTCTGGAAATTACAAACTTGACCCCAGGGGTTTTAACTACTTGTGAGTCTATGGGCCCAGGTGAGTATATGGTAGTGGAGTATCTGTTGTTGTCGAACCGCTGGATCAGTTTTCTGGTAGCAGAGTTATGGTTATGGTTATTATTGACTAGTTTGGTGATAAGTATTGATTATTAATTATTGATTTATGTTTAACAAAGAGTTAGTGTCTTGTTATATGTTGTCTAGAAGCAAAGGTACAGAGGTTGCCTGGGCTTCCCAGGAATGGATTAGTGGGTGGTGATAGAAGCCATAATGCAGGAGGTTACTCGTCTGTTGTTATAACACTGAGAAGCTACGGAGGGCTGGCAGTGTCGTAGTAGTGATTATATCGTGTATAAGTAGAGTGCGAATGATAGCGAAAGGGGTTCGCTGGTGAAACCTTAGCCTCATTTCCCAATACGGGTGACTCTGAAGGAGTAACGGGTTCTTCTGAGCTTGAATGAAGGGTAAACAGGGGTTTTACTCGAAGTGAAAGGAATTCTGGAATAAGTCATAATCTAGCCTGATTTAGCACAACAGACAGAGTAGCTAATGTTTTTTATGTTGTTACTAACGAATTTACATTAAGAAAAGCTAAAGAAATAAGTTTTCGTATTACCTTGTGAAGAGAGGGTCAGTCGCAGAAGTTATACTGACATCACAGAAAGCCGCGCTGGGACTGGTCGAAGCAGCGGGCGTGAAAAGGGGGCAGATTGTAAAGGGAGGGTCAGTAGTGAGGAGCAATACTGACGTCACAAAAGGCCGCGTTATCATTGGTCAGACCACGAGCGCTAGCCTGACTCTGATTGGTTAATAGACAGAAGCCGCGCTAGTATTGGTTAGATAAGCAGCGCAAGCCTGAGCTATGATTGGTTGCTAGATAGAAGATTTGTTAGGATTGGTTAAAAGAAAATTGTATGCTGGATTATGATTTGATATTTGGTGTGAGTCGAGCAAAAATATTACAAGACATAAGCAACAGAACTCGAGAATTTACGGAAGACTCTTTCATATATCGTGCATCTAGAATGTATGGAGAAAAGAGGAAAATGTCGTTAATAAAGAAAATTAAGAATTTCTTTCAGAAAGATAAGCATGTGTTGACTAGAGAGGGAATTCCTATTCCGCCAGCAAAGACGCCTGCTTCATTTATGATGATGGAAAGAGGATATCATAATTGTGTATGGCTGGAGAATTGGATAGAGTATACAAAAGGCGACGGTGTTCTAGCTTTCCCAGAACATGGTACATTTAATGGGAGAATTCTTCAGATTTTGAGAATCAGAATGAATGATTTAGAACCAAGACCTAGGTTAACTCTGTATGAGACTTTGGAAGAATGGGAAACTGAAGCATTTGAACGAAAGAAATTCAGAAGTGGAAAGAAATTTAGAGGATGTTTACGTAGATATCCATATAAGTCACATGAGGATCAGATGAAACAAAGGAGAAGAGTTATGGTATCAGATGGTTTATATCCAGTGTTAATGGCTAAAGAGCAGTCCGGAAGCAAGTGTAAGGAAAAGACAAAACACATGAATGTGTCAGGGTATGGAGAATCAGATGATGAATTAAGGTTACTCCGAGTGCTCCAGTGTTGGGAACAACATTGGTTCCACAGATCCTTCATAATACATTGAGTGCTAGTGTGTTACAAGACAGCAAGAGAGAAGCAAAAATAGAGAAGAATTAGTACAGAAAATAAGTCAGTTGAATTTAAATACGGAAGCTTTGACAGTGCCAGTGACCATTGGTCCGGTGATCCTATTATATGGAGATAAAAAGAGTAGTCCGAAACCACAAACTGTAACAGTTCCTTTAAGTAATTTTAGAAAAGAGATAGTGGTGTCTGATGATCAAACTAGTGAGAGTGATTTGGTTATTTCATTAATGGATCTTCCAATTATGGATCCTTTAACTGAGACTCCAAAGAGAGTTACACCTGAAAAGGTGAAAGAAAGTGTCCACAAGCCCTAGTGGAGTGGGAGGCTCAACAATGGTTACTCCTGAGGGTTTAGAGAGATGGGCACAGGGCATAGAAAAATGAAATTCACAAGCCAAGGTTTTAGATATTAGCAGATTGAAAGTGGATTTAGAAGAAATGATAGCTGGTAATGTAAGCACAGAGAGATTAGACATTTATAGTGAAGAAGAATTGTTGTTTTTGTGTAAAAGCATAATGAGAAGTTAACAGAAGTTGCTTCGGAGATTGGAATAGACATAGAGAGATCAAAGTTGTTGCAGAAACCATATAGAGTGGAGTTTACTGAAAAGGATGTAGAAAGTATAAATGCTTTTCGTAAAAGACTTCAGATGAAAGAATTGATGAACATTTTGAGAAAATGGACAAAGAAGAAAGAGGAAGCAAAAGCTAAAGAAGCATTGTCTGCATTTCCAATGAGAGAATCAGAAAAGGTTGAAAGGGTATGTCCAATGAGGGAAGTACCTGGTGGTGGATATATTCATATTCCTTGGAGTAGACAGGATATATAATGATTTCCCTAGGTTGAGAGAGAAACCTGTTGAATGGTACAAGCAAGTTGAAAGGTTTGTGAAAGTTTCAAAGGTATCGTTGAAAGATGTGGATGGTTTATTTGACATTGTGGTTCCAGATGATTTAAGAATGGAATGTAAGATTACAGTTGATTGGCCAAATGAGGAATATGCAAGAGATTCCAAAGCCGGAGCCCCATCAGAGGAGGTGATGAAGAAATATCACCAAGTAATTACTTTCTTGAAAGGGAAATTCCTCCTAAAGAGACAGATTGGGTAAAAATAGATAGAACAACTCAGGAGCAAATAGAGTCTGTACACGCGTACTATGAAAGGCTGTTGAGGTGTTTAAGCAGTATAGTGGATTTGAGAACATTGGTGATAAGGATATGGGACATTTTGTGTATCAGTTTGTGTATGGTCTGAAACCAGAGATTAGTTAGATGATTCAACAGCACATGTTGTGCTGGCAGAGTAAGACAATCGACGAAATATTGAAATATGCAAAGTATTGCGACGATGACATTGAGGCAAAACATAGAAAGCTTAAAGAGAAAATGATGTGGGCACAGGTGAAATTGGCAGAGCAGCAGGAAGCTAAATTAATTTCTTAGACTGATAATGAGATGAAAGATCAGAATCAAGGTGAATAAGTGTCGAGTGGTGGTAAAGGACGAGGATGAATAAATAGAGAGGAAGCAAGAAAGAAATTTCCTTTTCATGCGTGCGGAAAGCTTGGACATTGGAAGAACGAGTGTAAGGTTGTCCAGAATAATAATGGGCCATATCAAAATTTAAATCCACAGATGCAGAATGAAGTGTCTGTGAAACAGCAACAGCAGCAGCAGGTAGTTACTCCGCAGTATCAGTTGCCACAGCCTCCTATGCCAAACCATGTGAACATTAAAAAAATATAGTGCGAACGCCGGATTTCAAGGAGAAATTGGTAAGAATTACCCTGTGGTTTCACAATATTTTTGGCAGAATGATGATGAATTGGACTATGTACAATGATGGTGCCTGGGGGGGAGAAAGAGGAGTGCGTGCTTGCCGCATCCTGGCCAGTAGATCAGACAGGTCCATTTATTGATGGGAATGTTGAAGGTAGTGACATCACTTTTCTATTGGACACTAGTGCTACCCGGTCTACTGTGAGAACAGCAGACATCCCAAACCTACCCCTCTCGGAGAAAGTATCCAAGTTGCAGGAGTGTCAAATAAACAGATTAGAACCCCAGTTACAAAACCAATGGAAGTCCATATTGGAAATCTTAAAGACATGCATCGGTTTGTAGTGTGTGACTCAAGTCCTGTGAATTTGTTGGGAAGAGACCTACTGTGCAAAATGAATTGCACAATCTACTGTACTCCTGATCGTGTTGCTTTCCTAACACCTGATGAGGACGTTATTTACAAGATGATGTTAGCTAAGCAAGGTACAGAAGTGGATGAAATGTTCTCACTAGTAACTGAAAGTGAATTACCAGAAGAATTGAGAGACACCGTAAATCCAGAGGTGTGGGACTTTACAGGAAAGGATTTAGGGCTAATGGCTAATGCAGACCCTGTGAAAATAGTGGTGAAGGAAGGTGCATTTTATCCAAACATAAAACCGTACAAAATGAGTCCATAAGTGAAAGCAGGAGTTGCTCCAGTAATTGAACAAATGATCAAGCAAGGAATTCTGAAAGAAATAGTAGGGAGTCCTTGTAATTCGCCAATTATGGGACTTAAAAAGCCTAGTGGCAAGTACAGAATAGTGCAAGAGTTGAGAAAGATTAATAAGATTGTAGTGGCTTGTTGCCCAGTGGTGCCAAATCCAGCAGTGATCCTTTATCAAATACCCTGGAATGCAAGTTGGTATACAGTAATTGATTTGTGTCAAGCATTCTTTTCTATACCTTTGTACTCCGATAGCCAGTATTTATTTGCCTTCCGGTTTGGAGATTGTGTGTTGGGATGGTGCCGAGTTCCTCAAGGGTACACAGAGAGTCCCTCAATTTTTAATCAAATCCTGAAAAAGTGTCTAGAGTCATTAGTTATGCCCGGGAAATCAGTTTTGGTTCAGTACATTGATGACCTATTGGTGGCATCAAAGACACGAGAAGATTGTGTCACTGACACAATTGCATTACTGAACCATTTGGCCGAAGGAGGACACAAGTGTCTCCAGAAAAATTGCAGTTCTGTCAACAAGAAGTTAGATATTTAGGGCATAAAATAGAAATAGAAATAGAAATAGAAAGAGTGCAACTACCTCAGATGCAAAAGGAGATGAGAATGTTTCCGGGAGTGGTTGGGTACTGTAGGCAGTGGATCAATAGCTTTTCCCTGCTGCGAAACTATTGATACAATTTACTCGGAAAAGAGCAAAAGATCCAATTGATTGGAATGACGAATGTTTGGAAGCATTTGTGAAACTGCGAAATTGTCTGTATGAGGCCCCGCCTTAGGCATGCCTGATTATTCAAAAACATTTGCGCTGTTTTGTTGTGAGAGAGAAAATTATGCACTTTCAGTTTTGACTCAGAGACATGGACTGATCCTACGTCCAGTGGCGTATTTCTCTGCCACCTTGGATCCAGTGGCTTCAGCATTACCTGGCTGCTTAAAAGCAGTATCTGCTACTTGTGTGAGTCTGGAGCAAAGTGAATCGATTGTGATGGGACATCCAGTTAAGGTTTATGTGTCACATTCAGTTGAGATTCTTTTGACAAGAACGTGAACACAGCACCTCACTCCTAGTCGGCTGACTAAGTATGAAAGAGTGATTTTAGGAGCAGAAAATGTGACAGTGAAAAGATGTATGATAATGAATCCTGCCACATTATTGCCAGATCCATGTTGTGAGTAAGTGAAAGATGAGATTGATCATGATTCTCTGGATGTGACTGAATTTTGTACTAAGCCCCGTCCTGATATAAAAGAAACTCCCTTTAAGGAATCTGATCATGAACTATTCGTGGATGGGTCCTGTCTGAGGACGGAAGAAGGAGGGCTAAGTGCTGCATATGCTGAATGCAAAATAACAGGGGTTATCGAAGCATCCTGTTTACCGGGAGTCAAGTCTGCACAAGTAGCCGAATTGGTGGCCTCAACAAAGGCATGCAAAATTGGGAAAAATTGGAAAATAACCATATTTACGGATAGTCAATATGGTTTCGGGGTTGTGCACGACTTTGGCCAGCTCTGGATGCTGAGAGGATTTCTGAATTCATTAGGATCTCTTATCAGAAATAGTGAAAATGTAAAAGATTTGTTGGAATCATTACAATTGCCAAAAGAAATAGCGGTTGGTAAATGCGCTACACATCAGTCAGGAAATTACTATCTAACGGCAGGCAATAGGTACGCAGACCAAATTGCTCAATACTGCGCGAAAAATACAATGGCAATTAGCAGAAAAGTGGAAACGGGTGAAACCAGCTGCCAACTTATGTTTTTCTCAGTTCCAGAAACATGGGATGAGGTCAGACAGTTGCGGGAAAAAGTTGAAGAAAAGGAAAAGGAAATCTGGATAATGTCAGGTTGTACAAAAAGGACAAAAGATGAAGTGTGGGTGTACTTTAGATGGCAGACCAGTCATGCCAGATTGCTTACTCTCTCAAATGGCAAGAGTATACTATGGGACAACACATATTGGCAGGGATTCAATGATCAGACTATTCAGACAGAATTGGTACAATCCAAAGTTTAGGGTAGTCGCAGAGAGCCTTTGCCAAAGATTCTTGATCCATCAGCAGCAAAATCCAGGCAGGAAGACAGTGGTTAGATGGGGAAAAGTTGGAAAGGCAGAACGATCCTTTACCAGACTGCAGTTAGACTTCATCGAGTTGCCTCCGTGCAATGGATTGAAGTATGTACTTGTCATAGTGTGCCTGTTCTCGAGATGGGTAGAGGCATACCCCACAAGAAGAAATGACAGTCTCACAGTTGCTGTTGAGGGAGTTGATACCTCGTTTCAGTTTTCCAGTTACTTTGGAATCAGATGAGGACTTCATTTTACCAATGAGATAATTTGATTAATCTGTGCACATTTAACATTGAACAAAAACTGCACTGTGCTTTTCATCCAGAGGCTTCTGGAATAGTTGAACAGCTTAATGGCACAATCAAGTCAAGATTAGGGAAAGTATGTGCATCCACAATGCTAAAATGGCCAGATGCATTGCCTCTTGTATTGATGGGTCTCAGAAGTATTCCTGATAAGAAAACAGGAGTGAGTCCTCATGAAGTGATCATGGGAAGAGCAATGAGACAAGCATTTATTCCTGGAAATAAATTGATGAAGATAACTGATGATCTGGTATTGGACTATTGCAAAGGAGTGGCTGAAATGGTGCGTTCTGTCTCTCATCAGGTTGGAGAAGACGCAGTTGCAAGGCAGCCAGACCAAGCGCATGATTTGATTCCAGGAGGCTGGGTGTTAGTGAAGAAACAAGCAAGAAAATCATGTCTCGCACCCAGGTGGGACAAACCATGTCAAGTCATACTAGTCACTACCACAGCAGTGAAGTGTGCAGGTTTACCCAATTGGATTCATGCTAGCCATACCAGAAGAGATCCGAGCCCATCTGAACAACAAGAGCAATCCCTGACAGAACAAGCTGAGACGTCAGAAAATGAAAGTTGTGAAGTTGAAGAATCTAGAGTTATAGATTCTGAAGGACAACTATATGACGAACAGCCAAGTACAAGTCAGGAAGAGTGGATACCAGTGATTGAAATACCCAAAGTTGTTATTGAAACAAGTAGAACAAATAGATTAGAAAGACAGGCAGGTAGAGAGGAAAAGACAGTGAAAGAAGAACACACTCAGGAAGAAATAAACAAAGCTATTCAGAAACCTGAGCAGGGTGAGATAGAGGAAGAAGAACAAGTTCAGGCAGAAGAAGAGTGAATTGAAATAATACCTGAACAGGACCAGATAGATCTAGAAGAACAGGTTCGGACAAAATACAATAAGACCTGAACAGGTACAGACAGAAGATCCAAACACAGAAAATACAGAACAGGGACAATTAGAAAGGGAAGAAGAACAAGAACAGATTGTGCCCAGACAAAGTGAAAATAAAAGAACTTTAGAAAATGATAAGGAAGGTGAAAGTGCAGTTCAGGTCAAAAGAGTTAGAAAAGGTGATAGAAGGCCAGGTGGAGTACAAATATTAAGATACTATTAAAGGAAGTCAGAGAAGCAACCAGAACAAGTAAATTAAGTTTCAAGTCAAAGTAAATCCAAACAGCCAAAAGCAAAATTCACTCGAGGAAGTCCAAGACTAAGGATTCTGAATAGAAAATACAAGGCCCCTGAGTGGACCTATGTAATTTTAGAAGAATTTGAAAATCTAGATTTAGGAGAAGAATCAGAGGAAGTTCATGTTGCACAGATTGATGACAACAGGTTAAGACCACCTTAGAAATAAAGAGAGTGAATTGTGAATAAAGAAAGAAAAGAGAAAAGAAATGTTCTCAGATTAAAATGGTAGAAGTTGAAGTCGCTGCACAACTGAAACGAAGTATTGAACAAAAATGTCTTAGGTTTTGTTTATGTAGTATTTTACTAGTAGTATTAGTATGGCTATTTTTAACAGTGGGAGTACCTTTATTAATGGAAACAAGGAACACAAATAATACAACTACTAATGAGAAAGTAGATAGAATAAAGGGAACTAAAATAGAAATAGGGGTAGAAGATAAATCAGACAATGATTTGTCTTTAAATGTGTTTACTAAGTTGTTATTTCCGTACATTAATACAGTGGAGATTAGTGATTGTTATGTCTGTATAAAGTTACCGTCATCCGTATCAGAAGGAGTGACCTATCACCATATACCTTTAACATATGGTGTGTCATGTAGCGTTCTATCAAGTTTATTTTATGTAACCGGAAAGCTTCAGTATTATTACTCAAACTTAGATGTAGTGTTTTCAGAACTACCTGTTCGAAAGAATATGAATCCAGTACTTAGTAGTAAGGATGCACAGTTTATGGGTGAATTTTTCTTAGCAATGAGTTCAATAGATATAGCACAATCACATAGAGATGATGTAACATGTATATTACATGAAGAAGAAAAGGATTTTTTGAATTTAGTAGAAGAAAGGAGACAGGATTTAACAAAGAAGGCTGCTGAACAGAAATCCCATGTACCGCCATGGGCTGAGAAAGAGGGAATGTATGCAAAAGGCGAGGCTCATGGTGCGATGTCCCTAGACTTTGTGAAAAGGGGAAAATTCTGCCTCCATAGGTTAAAGATAGATTATAACATTTTCCTTGGTTCCAGTGAATGTGAACACAACTTCCTAATTTTAGGCGGATGGGGACTAAAAGGGGGAACCGATCCTGTATTTCCTGGAGTTTAATATGTATGCAGGAATAATGCCTATTATAGATTACCTGCAAGATGGTATGGGAGCTGTTATTTTGGAATCGTTTTTCCAAAAATTTACCATATGGAGAGAATTAATGGAATCAATGTAATATCTAATGGACTAACATGGGTAAGAAGAGCTAGTTTTTCTGGAATTGTAGGTGATATATTTAGTGCATTGATAGCCTCAGTTGGAGTCATTCTAAATGCGCGTTAAATTTGCAAATTGTCAACAATAGTTGATCGTCTTTCTACAGATACTGCTGGAGGATTCTTAATGATTAATACAGAAATGGTTGCGATAAGGTCTATGGTTTTACAAAATGGTCTTGCTCTTGATATTTTATTGGAAAAAGAGGGCAGAGTCTGTGGTATGTTGAAAATTCAACACTGCTGCACTTATATTCCTGATAAAAGTTAGGAAATTAAAGGGTATATCGAAAATATTACAAGAAGTCACAAATATTTGACCCAACTGGAGGTTGACAGTGTATGGGGAAAACTAACAAAGAGTATAACATCAATAGGGAAATGGTTTACTGATTTTGGGAAGAGTTTTCTAGGTCAACTAATATTACCAGTAGTTGTGATAATGACAATAGTATTGATAGTAATGAACACATGCAAGTGTTATAGAAGTAAGGGAAAAGGAAGAATACATTTAGAAAAGGAAAGAAGCAAAAGAGGGAATATGAAGAAATACAGCCGGAAGGTGGGATGAGTAATTTTGTGATGGCTCAAAAATGCCAGCAGAGAGGGGATTGATGGAGCAAGGACTCGTAGAGAAGAGACTTGCTCGGAGCAATCCACTCGTTTAACTCATTAACAAGTTACTAATCCTGTTTTCGTGAATAACTAATACGCACTACATGAATACGCGGGTTAGTGAAGCTTGCTTATGTGTGTACTAATGCAGATAACAATGAAGACGGACTAATACCTCTCTAAACGGGGTAACTTGTGCGCATGCGTCAACTGCATCTACGCAGTATGACGAGCTAACGCTTGGAGGGAAGATACTAAAATGGAGGCTTGAAGACTCGCGTGCATGGTATCTGCTTGTCTGAACTAAATCGAGTGTTTTTTAGGTCTTGCCTAGGCGGCGCGCATGCGCTGCTCTAGGAGAGGACCTTTAGAAATCGGTCTGCTCCAAGCACACTTGTGCTTGTACTGGCATCCACCTTGTGGGAGCGAGCAGCGGCACGTGTGCTAATTGAAAACTTATGGCTCTCGCGCCGCCGCTGCTCCCTCCCGCAAGGCGGAGGCCAGCACAAGCACGAGTGCTTCAAAACAGCTGATGCTTGTTAACTTCAACAATGGAACATGCACAGCTCAGTATTCTTCCTCACCCAGGTCACGGTGCTTGCTTTAATTATTAACACAGGCGCCACATTCCCCCTGCAAATGCTTGTTTGCCCCTATTGGTTTTTTTTCATGCCTGCCTATTTCTTTCTGAGTTTGTCTCTTCTGGCTTCTCATTACCACAATTTTCCTGCTTCCATCTCACCGATTCCACGTGCCTCTCTCTCTCCCTGACATTCATCTCTTTCTTGCCTCTAGTTCTGACTCCCCACCAGCTCTCTCCCCTCCTCCCTCCCCACAGTGACAACCAACCAGGCTCCCCCCCTCCTCATTCATTACAGGTCAGCCCTGCCGCCTCCTCCACCTTTAACAAGTGGATTACAGGCAGAAAGTGGCGCATTAAAGTACCGATCCTGAGATTAGCGCCTAATTGATTTCATATTGTCCTCACAGACAGCTTCAAGCTATCTATAACGACATGGGCTATTTGTCAATTCCCTTCATGCTCCCTCAGCAGGCCTGCATCGACCTGCTCTCCAGGGCTCTTCTGCTTCGGGTCGGGCGCACTGCCCACCCCGAGTTAGCCGGGAGGGTGGACGAGTGTTATCAGCAGAGGCAGCACCTGAGCTCAGGGCCTGCTGGAGGGGATTCTTCCTAGATATTTAGTTGCGATAGACCTTGCAAGTACTTTGTGGACAGTGCCCCACTGCTTATATTCGGTTGACTTGGTCACTTGTTTGCTTGCTTATTTGAACGCCCACCCGCACAGCCTCTTGTCCTTTTTGTTAGATGACTTGTGTTTTTTTTTGCACAGCTGTTTCCATATTGCTGCCCCCTCCAAACGTGCATGTGCTCTCCTCGCCCCAAATTCACCAGCAGGTCTGTTGCTTTCCCTACTTATCCATGCCCCCTCAAATGCCCTAATCCTTATGTTTGATTAGCTTGACAGCTCCGCGTGTCATGGTATGGTTTCGCATAAGTGAAGTAAAATTAATTTAGCGGATGCCCTTGGTTCAGGAAATATAATGGCACAGACTTACTAAGGAGCACCCCCACCATAGTCAGCGCTTCAGTAAAATGTCAGTGCTTCAAGGGGGTCCAGCTAAAACTGCATTTCGGATTAGCATTCGTTTCTCTTTTTTCTACGCCTCATTTTAATGTCCGATTTGTTTTGCTTAAACAGTTTTGTTTGTATTTAGACTGTGTAACATAGCGCTTGAAAGGCTGCGCCTCTCACACTGACCTGTGTGAGTACTTACCGACCCAAGTGGACAGCGTCCGCTCTGTTGCCGGTGAAGTCTACCTGCCTCTCTCACACAGTCTCCGCCCCTCTCTCTCTCCCTCTCTAGCTGTTCATCTCTCTTATTCACCCTGTTTCTCGCTTGCTCTCTCGTACTCCGTCTCTTTCAGTCACTCTTTCTCTCTTTCACAGTCTCGCTCCTGTGCTACATGTGTGTCTTTCTCTCTTCCTCTCACCTTTCTTCTCTTCTGCTTTCTCTATTCTCTCTTTAACTCATGTCTTCTTTCTCATTCTCACCCCTCTCTTCATTGCTATTTCTCATTCTTTCTTTTTTCACTCTCTCTCCCTCCTTTCCCCCTCCCACCTGCTCTCCCTCCATCTCTTACTCCCTCCGTCCCTTCCTCTCTCCCTCCCTGACGCTCTCCCACCCTCTATCCCTCCCTCCATCCCTCTCTTCCTCCCTCTCAACCTCTCTCTGTCCCTTTCTCTCTCCGTCCCTTCCTCTCTCACTCCCTCTCGCTCTTCTCCCCTCTCTCCCTCCCTCTCTCCCTCACTTGCTCTCTCTCTCTCACTCTCTCCTTCCCTTCCTCTCTCCCTCCATCCGTCCCTTCCTCTCTCCCTCATTTCCCCCTCCCTCCTGCTCTCCCTCCCTCCCTCTCTCCTTTCCTACCTCTCTTACTCCCTCCATCCCTTCCTCTCTCCCTCCCTCCCGCTATCCCGCCCTCTATCCCTCCCTCCATCCTTCCTCTCTCTCACTCTCTCATTCTCTCCTTCCCTTACTCTCTCCCTACCTCCAGCCCTCATTCCCTCCCTCGTTCTCTCTCACTCTCCCTCCCTCCCTCTCGCCTTCCCTTCCTCTCTCGGTCTCTTCCTCTCTCAGTCTCTTCCTCACTCGGTCTCTTTCTCTCTCCCTCCCTTCCTCTCTCCCTCACTTCTAGCATTCAACTGCCTCGGATTGTGTGTTAAATATTTATAAAGTGAAAGCACGCACAAGTTGCAGTAAAGCGTGCCTTCTCCATTGATTGAGATATTATAAGAGGTTTCACCATGCCCTCTTCTCGTTTGATTAAACTGCAGGTACTGAATGTATCAACAAGGTGTGGGATCCCTTTATGTTAAATTGCATATCTTACCAAACTTCCAAACACTTCTGGCAAAACACTTATAAGGTCTCAGAGGCGAGACCTATTGGCTATGCCAATGCTTGTTAATAATGCTAATGCGAGAAAAGACATAAATAAATAAACTGGGTTAGAGTAGAGGTGGGTGGTATACAGTGCGATCATTTGATTTGTGAAAGTAACATCTGTTTTTTTACTTTATCACTAGTGCGTATTTGGGCCTCTCTTGCATAAGCGGACTGAATGAAGTGATGCGATGCCTGTGCATGCTCACTGAGTGAAGCCATGAAGGCCATGACTAAGAGGTTGAACGGGAGCCAAGATAGAGTGTTAGAAGCATGGGAACGGATGGTGCAGAGTTCAGCAATGAGATGTTCTATTCATCGTAGTGTCATTAATGTTTCAAAATAGATACATGTAGTGCATGGGAATAAAATGTATGAATAAAAATTAAAGGCATGTAAGCATGGTGTGATGGAGCTTTCCCCCTTGCCTGGCCAATCAGATTTCGTATTTTTACAATATTGAAACTTTAGTGGGTGGAACATGAAGAGCAAAAGGTATAATTAAGATAGCCTTAGTTAGTTAGTTGGGAACGGAGCGTCTTTGCTGCGGGAGATGCTGTTGCTGGGAGAGATGCTGTGAGATGCTGAACCGAATGCAGAACCTGAAGCAGAACTTTCTTTCCTAATTTAATTGGGTTAGATCAGAAGATTTGCGGAAGAATCTCGAGGAGGAAGACAGTGTCAGAGAGGGGTGCGACGCAACCGTCGGTATTCTAGAGAGGTCAACTATCCTGTCCTGATTCCTGACCTGAAGTCTTTGTGTCCTGCCCTATCCCGGGGAACCCTCACCAGCCCTTTGGCCAGGGGGTTGGTCTTTCACACCATCCTTGGTAACTATTATTTTTCTGTTATTTGTTGATGTCCTTTTCTCTCTGTCCTCTCCTTTTCTGAGCATTGATTATTGTATGAGTCCGACGTATATGCTTGGTGTTTATGAATTGAATTTTCTCGCCTATGAATAACGGTGATTGCACTGTATTTTGGAATGGTTCACATGCATTAATTTTAGATAAAGATTTAAAAACTTTCCTGAGTCTGTGATTATTTACATTAAATAAAGGGACAGTTAGTTTATGTTATTTTTCACCATCAACTAGTTCAACTAATGGTCCATTGACCAGAGGAAAGAACTTTTTGATCAGTGAAACAAACCGTTAGGAATATTAAATAACTAATCCTGAACACTGTGGAAATTACAAACTTGACCCCAGCAGTGTTAACTACTTGTGAGTTTATGGGCCCAGGTGAGTATATGGTAGTGGAGTATCTGCTGTTGTCGAACCGCTGGATCAGTGTTATGTTATGTTATTAGAATTTGTAAGGCGCACAACTACCTCAAGGGGTTTCCCAGCGCCAGCTAGATCAAGATCAGGTAACAAAGGATTAAACATTAAAAAACCAAGTTTTCAAGCTTTTGCGGAAGAGACCATAATTGTTCACCTTACGAAGAGAAAGAGGAAGCAAGTTTCACAAAGTATGACCCAGATAGGAAAAAGACCGATCGCCCATGCAGGGGAATTTAAATTTAGGGACCGAAAACCTCATCTGGTGGGCCGAGCGTAGGAGACGTAGAGGCTGATAATGCTGCACTAACTTTTGTAGGTATAAGGGGGCGACCCCTATTTTGATTTTAAACTTGTAGCAAAGGGCTTTGAATTTGATCCGATTCCCCACTGTCAGCCAATGAAGGCCGTGAAGGAAACTGGCAATTGAGGCAAACTTCAGCACCCGGCACGATAATCTGGCAGCCGCGTTCTGTACTACCGGAGTCTCTGAAGTAATGCTTTGTTCACGCCCAAGTATAGAACATTACCATAATCTAGCCTCGAAGTAACCAGGGCATGGACTACTGTTTTCTGGGCGCAGAGAGGAATCATCCATATGATTTTTTCAACCATTTTAGTATAGTAAAGCACACCACAGAAATCCACGTAACTTGCTGGTTCAGAGACAAATGTTCATCAATCATGAAACCCAGGTTACGAACTTAGGGGGCGGGCGAAGGCAACACTCCCAGTTCAGGGGGCCAATGTTGAGGGCCCCACAGTTCTTTATTCTTCCCTAGGATCATAACCTCAGTTTTATCTCCATTCAGTTTGAGCGGATTATTGTGCATCCAAGATGAAACTTTGCAAAGACCTGAGCGAAGAGCTGAGGGTTTTGATCCCTTGGCCGAGGAAAGGGAGCAAATGATCTGGTTGTCGTCTGCATACGAAAAAATGAAAAGACCCATCTCTTCTACCATATCAGCCAGAGGACGGACATACACATTAAATAGTAAAGGGCTCAAGACGGAGCCTTGAGGAACTCCATAAGGAGTTGGATAGGTCATGGAGTTCTGTGGTAAATTTAAATTACCTAGACTTAATTTATGCGGTAAAATTCAATAAGAATAACTCAGTAAAAATAAGAGGCAGAATCCGTGGTATTTGAGGTTATAAAAGGGAATTTATTCCTTACAAAGGAATTATGGTTCGAACCAGGCAATCGGGTTCCGTCACCACGAAGGTTCAGGAAGGGATCCGCAATACATTATTGACAGGTTATTATATATATAGCAAATGCATTACAGTAAAGACAGATGCAGGAGGCGTAACAGCTGATAGGAAAGATAAGAATACACATACGTAATAAAAAGGCGTTACAATAGGCGTGCATAAAGGCGTCTACTAGAAACGTCATTAAGAGGATGTCACAGGTGGGTGGATCCATAAGAGAATCCTGCAATGTCAGCAGAAATACATGGCAGAGATGCGCGCGCAGCCGCATGACGTGTGATTGACGTGTAACTAGAGGGTGAAGGGGACTTGACATTTAGCCCTACATGAGGAGACAGAAGTCTGAGATGTCAGAACAACCTAATCCCAAATCGTATCTAATATCTTGTGTTTAAGGAACTATATTATCTGGAAGGGAAGGTCTCTCGGACAGAGTCTATTCTATACTGACTGCTAGTGCGTGTACAAGCGTCTAAGTGTCTACATGAGATGCGAGGGGGCATGGGCCTACCATGGTAACGAAAACTATGAATTACTTGCACGGAGACAGTGAGGCCGGGCCCTTTGCTCTGTAGCTGGAAGGATGTTTACCTAAACTACTAGACAGGAATGCATTTCTCGAGGAGCGGAGCAGATAACTTGAAGGCTGAATATAATTTTGGCAGGCAACAGGCCGGGCCAGGCACCGTTAGCCGCGCAGGAAGTAAGACAAAGGTCATGGATACAGATGCAGGTCCAGGCTGGAGCATTCAGAGGCAGAAGCAGGAAAAGCTCGATGGCAGAATTCAGGGCCTACTTTGCCAGAGCTGGAAAACGTGAAAAGTATACCATATAAAGACGGTGGCAAGGCATACTTAGGAACGGAATATCTGACCCATTCATGGCAGATCTGAAAGAGGACATGTTAACGTTGGACGCATATGTATTTGCGTCTTCATAGCTTGAAGTGGAGGGAACATACATGTACTTGTAGTATGTACATGGAGCCGTTGGGGTCTAAGATAGGGGACACAATTGACCATAAAATTCATATTTCCTCATTCCCTCCTTGTCCCCTACGGACCCTTCATGAAATATCGATCCTCAGGAATCCATCAATCTGTTCATGTAACATCATTTGCTCTTCTTTCTTCTTCCGGGATTTTGAATGAGAACTTGAACGTGGAGTACATGATGTGGCACACAGGCCGCAAATCGCTGGTCCACATTGTAGACACAGGCAACAACTGAACACTATGAGAAGGCCAATACCTAGGAAGGATAGGACTTTCCATCCCCAGGCTGACAACACGCTCCAGAACCAACCGGACCATGTCCAGGTGCCTGGATTCTGATGTATCTGGCTTGCAATCTTGTGGAGACGAGTTATTGCTTTATATACTGATGGCGCGTTTTCTGGAATGAAAACACAGCAACTCGATCCGATGACCCTACAGGCTCCGCCCCTATCGGCTAGGATGACGTCAAGGACAAGACGATTTTGAAGAACAACAATCCGCATTGCAGACTGCTCCTCTGTTAAGTTGCCTAGGGCGGAAGTAGTTTCATTCACTACTGCTTCAAGGGTTCTGGTTAATCTACGTATCAGTTTACTATTTGAGACAACACCTATGTAAGGAAAGAGACCTTTATTGAAGTCTGTATATTGTTCCCATGCTGTTTCAGTGTAGTCAACAATCGGGATATCTCTCTGGGGTCTATTGTGTACTAGATGGGTATTTCTATGATAATCAGGAGGGGCTAGGAAAACAGGTGGCAGAAGGAATGCAATGTAACAGGTACCATCCCAATCTAGAGGTAAACGGATATATGCGGTATGACCACATATGAAGTAGGAATGACGGGAAGCTCTAAATGTAGACTTGCCTTTATCACTGAATTCGATCACAGTAGTACATTTACTATGACCCAGGTGTACTGAACCATTCTTTCTTACACATAATTTTCCTTTGACTGGTAATACGGACATAGCAGGCAAGACTAGTGCACTTTCAGATTCAACATTCAGAATCATGAGGTTAAGTGTAAAATTACCTAATCCATATACTTCATTTTCTAGGTCAGTTCCTGTCCTTTTGGGAAGTCCCTCCTTGTTAGGGTAACAGGCTTTAAGCAAAACTAAGTTCAGGTTTCCCCATACCCAGTTGCTCTGGAAAACTACAGTGTTTGAATCTAAAGAATTAATCAAACTAAACCATGCGCCACAGGAACCATTGTGTGTGAATGGATACGGAAAGAGAGGCAGAACTCCTTTGTATTTCTGATAGGGAGGGAGTCGGCCACATATCCAACAATTTGTAGCATAGCTGGCCTGATGGGAGTGATGTAACATACTAATGAATGTGTTGTTGCGCAGCGCAAGTCTATAGGGCAACTCATGTGAAGGTAATTCACTAAAAGAATGTTCGGCAGTAACATTGTAAGCAGAATGAGCACGCTTGAAAATAGGATAGTACATGTGCAACAGTATACTTGCAGCAATAATCAACAAATTTAGAAAAAACATAATCAACAATGTCACTATACAGTGACTATGAAGTGATTTACAATATGCACGTTTCTTGAGCTGTTTCTGTCTATCTCTCTCTTGATTTCGGTCTAGAGGATACATGTCAGAGACTAATTCAACCGATTCACCTAGGAGAGGACTTAAACAATCAAATTGTCTGACTTGCTAGACCTTAGTTTCAGTTTGTATTCTTGTGATTCGGTTTTCTCAACCAGGGGGAGTTTTGAGTCAGTCTGTGGGGGAAGGCAGGGCTGAGAGTTCAGATCAGAAAGTAGTCCATGAAATTTCTTGATATGGCTCGAGTGTAGCCAACCCTTGCGACCCTCGACCTTCACTGCTGTCCTCGTGGTCAGGAGTACTAATCTTGGCGTTTGCCAGCGAGGCTCCAACGGGCTCCTCCTGTCGAAATTTCTTATGAATACAAAGTCTCCGGGAACCACTTCATGGGGCTTCACCTCGGTGTTGTCGGGAAAGGCTGCAGCTACCTGTGAACGGCAAGATTGTAGTGCAGACATCAAGGAAGCAAGGTAATCTGTCAGCATATTACAATCAACATCAGTGATTTTACGAGGTATAGGCGTCCCCCACATATTTGGTGGCCTACCGAAGACCACCTCGTACGGGGATAGCCCTGTGCGAGAATGTGCTACCATTCTCATGTAAAATAGTGCAACTGGTAAGGCTACTATCCAGTCGACGCCTTTCTCTCTACAGATTTTTGAAAGTCGAATTTTCAGAGTTTGGTTATGACGTTCCACGAGACCTGCTGCCTCGGGATGTCGGACACAGTGGAATTTCCATTGATAGCCTAACAAGAGTGAAATGTGTTTCATTAGCTCGGATGAGAACGGCTGGCCGTTATCTGAGTACACGATACGGGGCAAACCATACCGTGGGAAGAATTCACGAACTAACTGTTTGGCAGTAGTCGGGGCAGTGTAATCTGAGACGGGATATGCCTCTGTCCAACGGGAAAGAGCACATACAACTACGAGGACATATTTGAATCCTCGACATCGTTCCATCTGGATATAATCCATCTGGAGGACTTCAAAAGGGTGATCGGGAGGTTGAAATCCACCTTGCTCTACAGGAATGCTTTTACCTGGATTGAACTGACAACAAATCATACAAGTTCGGACTTTCTGTTTGGCTGCAGCTCGTAAGTGTTTATTAAACCAAATGTTTTGAATACTGTCTAACATAGCTTTTTCTCCTAGATGTGCTGGACTATGTATTGTGTTAATGATAATTTGAACCATTGAGTCGGGGAGAAACCATGTAGATTTTCCCTTCGTCATCCATCCCTGATCTGTTTGGATCCCTCCTAGTTCAGTCCATTTCTTTGTTTCCTCTGGTGTAGCATGTGTCTGTATGTCAATTACATCAAGGGCGGGATCCTTAACTGTCATGCAGTGTGTCGATGTCGGAACTATTGTCTTTGTCACGTCCGTTGCGTGATTCCGATTCTGAGCTGTCTGTTTAGCTGTTCGGTCTGCTAGATCGTTACCCTGGGAAATAATATCGGTGACTTTTGTATGGGCCTTACACTTCATGATAGATATCGCAGTAGGTAGATGTATTGCATCTAATAGAGCTTGAATGAGGGGACCGTGTTGAATGTTGGCACCATGAGAAGTTAAATAACCTCTCTCTCGCCAAAGGACTCCAAAGTCATGGACAACTCCGAATGCATAACGTGAATCTGTATATATGTTAACTTTTTTATTTTTGGCTTGAATACAGGCTTGTGTCAGAGCGATGAGCTCTGCTGCTTGAGCTGACAAAGTGTTAATACAATTCGTTTCAATGACTTCAGTGTCTGTTGTGACTGCATAAGCGGCCACTAACTCTCCTGTACTTGTTCTCATACATGAACCATCTACATAAAATGTCAGGTCTGGATCTGATAATGGAATATCTGTCAAGTCTTGTCTGGGTTTCGTCGTAATAGTAATGACTTCAATACAATCATGTGCCAATGGGTCTGTTTCACTTAATGGCAAAAGTGTGGCAGGATTTAATGTACTACAACGTCTGATTTCTATGTGTGGCTGAAACAATGTTAGTTCATAACCCGTCAGTCGTGCTATAGTCAAGTGTTGTGTTTGTGTCCGGTTCAAGAGAACCTCTACTGCGTGTGGTACTTGTACTGTCAATTGATGTCCTAATACTATGGAATCGCTTTGTCTGATCGCTAAAGCTGTCGCTGCGACTGATTTCAGGCACGCAGGAAGAGCCTGAGCTACGGGATCTAATGTGCTAGAAAAGTAAGCACACGGCTTGTGTGATCCTGCTTGTTCCTGAGTGAGTACTGACAAGGCAGTACCTTCACGTTCTGTAACAAAAAGTGTAAAAGGCTTACTGTAACATGGTGTCGCTAAAACATGTGCTTGGCATAAGGCTTTCTTTAAGTCTTCAAAAGCTTGTGTATGTTCTGGAGTCCAAGGGAGGACAGTCGATGTCGCTGCCTCCTGGGTTGTCAACTGAATGAGTGGTTTTGCTAGAAATGCGTATTGGGGGATCCACTGCCTACAGTACGAAGTGAGGCCTATGAAGGCCCGTACCTCCTTTTGTGTCTTGGGTGGTGGCATGTTTACAATTAACTGGATGCGATCAGGTGTGAGCTGTCTCCCCCCCTTGGACAGCAAGTGCCCAAGGTACACAACTTGCTGAACACAGAATTGTAGCTTCGAAGGGGACACCTTGTGCCCCTTGTCGGCCAGAAAATGTAAAACCGTCAGTGATGCTTTTTCACATTCGGGTTCGCTTCGGGCGGTGATCAATAGATCATCGACATACTGAAGCAGTGCAGTGTTAACTGGCATGTGGATACTGTCAAGTTGTCTTTTCAGTGCTTGGCTATAGATGCTAGGACTTTCTGTAAATCCTTGAGGTGCGCGTGCGAATTTAAAGCTTCGTCCATTTAAACAGAATCCGAACAAATATTGGCTTTCCGGATCGATTGGGACGCTAAAGAAGGCGTTCTTGAGGTCTATTACAGTAAAGAACGTTGCTTCTGAATCAATAGCTGTCAGTAATGAAGAGATATCTGGGACCACGGGATATTGTGGTACAATGCATTTATTCAATTCGCGCAGATCAATAACTAATCGATATACTGGGGGTGCTTTTGGATCAGTTCGTTTAAGAATCGGAATGATCGGAGAATTACATACATTGGAGTCGGTTTCCACAACCACTCCTTGTGCAATGAGCTCGTCAATGATTTGCAGTAAAGCCACTACAGCATCTGGAGGTAACTTGTATTGTCGCATTCGTGGTAATACCACTCCTGCTTTGAGTGTGACTCGATATGGTGTAATGTGCATACAACCTACATCAGTGGGGCCTTGCGCCCATAAATGTGCAGGTAGATTCTGTAACCGGTGATCCATGTCTCTTGACACGTAGTGACCTTTAAAGTCACGCAAAAATAGTCGTACTCCGTCCGGAGAACAACATATTATAGCTCCTAGAGCTTTCAATGTTTTTATACCTAACAAGTTTTCTGGACATGATTTAGTAAGCAATAAATCTGTAGTCCGTGTCAATGGACCAACTGTAAGAGGAAGCGGTTGCGATACTTCGTTAATAGTAGGCTTTCCTGAAAAACCAAGGGAAATATTTTGTGAGCCTGAGAGGGGTGCCCCTGGAACCTCATCGTGACTTATAGTTGTTCTGCTTGCCCCTGTATCAAGTAAAAACTTTCTGTCTTTCCCTAATACTTGACTCTGTACATAAGGACCCTCTTGATCTACGGGAACCTCAATAAGGGGTACGCCAACTTCCCTCTCTAGGCTATTTCATGTGTATCGCTGATAATCTGGATAGTCAGTTTGTGCATACTGGTACATCTGTTGTGTCGTGTTTTGTGTTGCGGCAATAGGCTGTGACTGTGGTACCGCTACGGTCTGTTGTACAGCTTGCATAGGCTGTACATTCTGAGGTGCTTGTTGTTGGATCTGATCCTGTCTAGGCGGACGTGGTCTCTCCTTGGTTTTACCCGTAGAGATATTATGTTTCAGAACTGCACAATCGTTTATATAATGACCTGGCTGTTTACAATAGTTGCATGTCCCTTTAACGGGAACCGCCGAATTACTGGACTGTGTTGCACCCTTTTTATGACCGTCAGCTGGAACTGACTGAGCAACAAGCATTTTCATTTTTGTGTCTTTCATACGTCTCTGTTCGTGGTCTTGTTCTTCTCTAATTCTATTCTGGTGATACTGTAACATTTGTAACATTTGTGAAGGAGTGTTAGCTTGCCAAGTGCTCTCAACTTTCAATACTCTGTTTTTAACCTGGGGCAGGGAATTCTCGACTAGTTTTGTTACAAAAAGATGTGGATATGAATCGCTACTTGCTTTCAGGCCGCTATTAATACCAAAACATTTTTCAAATCGGGAATAAAAATCACTAGTGTCTTCATCGGGTTTCTGTTTGCAAGCTGATATTGCTCCCCAGTCTTCCTTTTTCGTAGTTAATAAACGTGGCAATACTTGTACTAATAATCCTGGTAATGCTTTAGTTTTGTCTCCAAGCCCTACGCCTGCAGTTCGGGCATTTTCTTCGTTTTCTAATGCTGTCCAATCAATCTTTTGTTCTCCCACCTCCCACTCTTTTTCTTTGAGTTTCTCATAAATACCGGCAGGCAATAATACTTTTAATATTTTCATAATGTCAGGATAGGTATAATCACCCATGAGTAACATGTCTTTTATTTCACGGTGAAAACCTGCTGGATCTCTGTCATGGCTGGGCACTAATTTTTTCATTTCCAATAGTTCTATTTTAGTTATAGGCGTGTACACGAACACGCGTCTAAAAGTATTATCATCATTCCTAACTGGGTGTACTTCGCGTAAGGGATTCTGTCTGTCTATGTAATGCGTTTTTCTTTCCATGGAGGGAGCTGAATCATGCTCTGGACACAAAAAGGCACTATATCTGTGTCGGTATTCTAGAATTTCTTTAATTAGATCGGTACCCATACCTCTCCATTTATTCGTGAGTAATTCTATCAGTATATCAGGTAGGGGACCAGGATCGGAGTGTTGGCCTTTATATAATATAAGGAGATGTTGTATCATGTATATACTAGCTAAACGCTGTTCGTCTGGTGTGAGATTCAGAAACGTGTGTGCTAGCGCATCATCACTGTATTTGTTAGAACTGTCAGCCCATTGTACTGCTGACCTGGCTAATTCTTGTTCATCCATAGAATCGAGCACATGGTACCCCCTTCGTTCTCGAAGTAATTTATCAGTAGCCTGGAATAAGTGTTCAGGGGTCCTTGGATTTGAGATAGCTGCTTGAAAAATTCTGTTACATTCTGGACGTATCGGACGTATTGCATTATTAAAAGATCTTCCCTTACCTACATAAGCTATCATTTCTCTAGCTGGTAATTCTAATTGTCCTGTGTTCATTTCTGACTGTTCCTCCTCCTCTCCCTCTGATTCACTTTTATCTGCCTCTAATCTTCTCTCATGTATTCGTTCTACTTCTTTTCTGATCTTTCGGTACATAACTTCTATACTCTTCTGTTTATCATGTTTTCCGTCTGCTATATTCTGACCCCATCTGGTAAGTACTTGCATTTCCTCCGGATCTACCTCAGGCCTATCTCTGTTTCTGATCAAGCAGTTTATGAAGAAGCGTAACAATAATTTTTGCATGTCCACTTTCTGGTATTCCATGGCCTCGCCAATACTTTCAGGACTTTGCCCTGTTTGGATAAAGTGATATATTTTGTCTAGATGACCAATCATTCCTGGTAGCGTCGTTAGATAGGTCGAAACTCGTCGTAAACGTACTGATGATAGCAACATTCTGTCGTGTTTACCGGGCACTGGATCATATCTACAATCTGTAAGAGGCTCATTAAATATTTTGTCATTAGCTGTTTGGGGTGTACGTTGGTGTGCTAAATCCCTATACGTCAACCTAGGTGCTGGCGGTGGCGTGGAAAAACCTCCTGTCGCACCTCCTGTCGCACCTCCTGAGGTGCCAAGTCCAAAAGGATTTGTTGGATGTAGGGTAGAGAGTGTAGATGCAGGAAGGACTGTAGAAACAGGTGGAATGTTTAGAACGTGAGGAGGAGTTTGTTGCTGCGGAGGTTGGGGCAGATGATCTTGGGGTTGAGCGTCGTCAACAGGTGGTGCGTGTGGCTGCGCACCATTAGCATATTCGGGGGCAGCATCATCCAAATAGGAAGAAAGGAAAATGTCCTTTGCGGTCTTGGGATGTACTTTAATCGGGAGTAATGGAGGTGGCATATCTTTTGGTACCTCCCGAGTGGCCTTAGGCAAACCCTCGGCCAGAAGAGGATACATACCATTCATAAGAGTGTTTCGTTGTCTGTCTACTTGTTCTGTTTTTACTCGGATACCTTCGTCAATTAATAGGTTTTCTCGGGCTTTGTCTGAATTCTCTCTACCTTTCTCTTCTTTTCTGAACGCTTTCTCTGCGCGTCTATGCGATTCTTTACGCCATAATTCAATGGCATCTTTCTGTGACTGTCTGGCTTTCTTTTTCCATAATACTTCTTCTACTCTCATGATGCAATCTGCATCCCATGTTCCAGCAGCGGGCCATCTCTGACTCTCTGCTAAATCCTTGGTATAGTCCACCCATAAATCAAGATATAATACGGCATCTAGGCCATGTTTATGGTACATAAAGTACCCTGGAGTGTCCCTAGGTGGAATGGGAACAGCTTCCTCGAGTATCCCTTTTCTAGTTTTTATCTGTCTTAATTTCGAGAATAACGGCATCTTGAACCTTGCTACTTGATTCTTACTCGGACTTGAACACAATTAATACAATAAACACAATAATGAAGATCGAACAATCACTCATACCACGACATTTAAAACATATCAAAACATTTTAGAACGAACAATAATAATTAGAATAAAACTAGTTAACTGCATAATACTAGATGTACTGCTAAACAGCACAGATACACTGCTGAAACAGTGCAGACCAGGTCTGTGTACCCAAACCCGTCTTGACCGGCACAAACCAATGTGCACGTCTAGATGCGTCCCCAGCAACGGTACTCACCGGGAAGCACGGAACGGAACAGAAGGCCTCGGAAGTCTGGACTGGACTAGACCAAACTGGACTGGACTCGACTCGTGACTTAGATACTTCGGAACTTCGGAATCTGGTGGGCCTCTGTATACCTCGGATCGTGCTCTCTCAGCTAGGCTCTGGTCGGGATTCTCCGCACTCCTCACCGCCTCGTCTGGGTGTTGATCGCAGCCTCAGTCGCCCCCGTTGGCCTGAGGGAGATACAGGAAATCCTGCGGGTACGCGTAGTTGTCCGTCCGGCTGTGGCAGGAGACCGGGTCTGCAACGCACCTCCGGCGCGTGGGGTGTGAGAGGTGTCCCTGTTCGGGCGCCAATTATGTGGTAAATTTAAATTACCTAGACTTAATTTATGCGGTAAAATTCAATAAGAATAACTCAGTAAAAATAAGAGGCAGAATCCGTGGTATTTGAGGTTATAAAAGGGAATTTATTCCTTACAAAGGAATTATGGTTCGAACCAGGCAATCGGGTTCCGTCACCACGAAGGTTCAGGAAGGGATCCGCAATACATTATTGACAGGTTATTATATATATAGCAAATGCATTACAGTAAAGACAGATGCAGGAGGCGTAACAGCTGATAGGAAAGATAAGAATACACATACGTAATAAAAAAGGCGTTACAATAGGCGTGCATAAAGGCGTCTACTAGAAACGTCATTAAGAGGATGTCACAGGTGGGTGGATCCATAAGAGAATCCTGCAATGTCAGCAGAAATACATGGCAGAGATGCGCGCGCAGCCGCATGACGTGTGATTGACGTGTAACTAGAGGGTGAAGGGGACTTGACATTTAGCCCTACATGAGGAGACAGAAGTCTGAGATGTCAGAACAACCTAATCCCAAATCGTATCTAATATCTTGTGTTTAAGGAACTATATTATCTGGAAGGGAAGGTCTCTCGGACAGAGTCTATTCTATACTGACTGCTAGTGCGTGTACAAGCGTCTAAGTGTCTACATGAGATGCGAGGGGGCATGGGCCTACCATGGTAACGAAAACTATGAATTACTTGCACGGAGACAGTGAGGCCGGGCCCTTTGCTCTGTAGCTGGAAGGATGTTTACCTAAACTACTAGACAGGAATGCATTTCTCGAGGAGCGGAGCAGATAACTTGAAGGCTGAATATAATTTTGGCAGGCAACAGGCCGGACGAGGCACCGTTAGCCGCGCAGGAAGTAAGACAAAGGTCATGGATACAGATGCAGGTCCAGGCTGGAGCATTCAGAGGCAGAAGCAGGAAAAGCTCGATGGCAGAATTCAGGGCCTACTTTGCCAGAGCTGGAAAACGTGAAAAGTATACCATATAAAGACGGTGGCAAGGCATACTTAGGAACGGAATATCTGACCCATTCATGGCAGATCTGAAAGAGGACATGTTAACGTTGGACGCATATGTATTTGCGTCTTCATAGCTTGAAGTGGAGGGAACATACATGTACTTGTAGTATGTACATGGAGCCGTTGGGGTCTAAGATAGGGGACACAATTGACCATAAAATTCATATTTCCTCAGTTCGCTGCAGTCGAGAAAATCTGAAAGGTTCAATCGGCTAGAAAAGAACCCATCCACTGTAAGGCTACACCGGTTACGCCCGCCCCTTGCAGGGCTTTCAAGATACTGGTGTTCAGTTGGCTCAGTTTGCTAAGCAAGCACCCTTATATCTTTATTATCAGATTTTCAACTCAGCTCAAATTTATAAACTGTATGATGGTCTGTTTGACCATTGAAGGGTATTTATGAGAATTGAAATTGGTCTTGTTCCAGCATGGAGCACAATAAGCAAATGGAGCAATTTGCCATCTCAGAACACGATTCTGTAAAAATGCATGTCTTTTTTATTGTAAAAGTCTTTGTGTTCATGAACAATGAAAATTTGAGGGATTTTTAAACCTGCATGAATCTGTTCATCCTCTAAAATGTTTCAAAATAATATGCTGACCGTGACATCCTTACTTGACCTAAAGACGCATTCGAAATGTACAACTTCTTAACTCGGTTTTCTGGTGTTCACAAACTTTACACACTTTGCGTTTGAAAAGTCTCTCAAGATCACAAGCCATCCATCACCTGTGGAGTCAATTGCAACAACAAGTCTTTATGGATGAATTTTTCCACAAACCCTTTTGTGGACAGAATGTTCTAATAAAACACGGATTTTGCAGAGGTCCTTTGAGGGAATTGGTTCTGACAATCTTTTTAAACTCCTACAAAAACTTTTTTTAAGTATGAAAATCTTTTTGAAATAATTAAAGTCTGAAGGAGTACATCTTCACAACTTGGCACGCCCCTGACTGAAACCAGGAGTAACTCGCAAAACTGCATCTGTCATTCCAGGGCCACAGATCTTTTGCATATCTGCAATATGTAATCCCAGGTCTGCATAAAGCTGCGTTTCTGGCTTGAGAAAGAGGATTCTGAGTTTGCAAATTGCATAATAATATTTACTTCACGCAAACAGAAGTTAATTTGTTGCTAATGAACTCCTCACTGCTCAACTCGAATAAGAGTTCCAAACGAGTGCCAAAAAAAGAAAGAATTGTAGTTCAGACTTAAAATTTCAGATGCTGCCATTTCTGCAAAAGGTCCTTCTTGTGCAAATACAACAATCCATTGTGCAAGTCAAATCCAATAAAGTGAACTTTGCAAAATGAACACACTCCCTCTACCAGTGATTTCCTGTTTCCACTTTTCCCACCATCAGCACTGATGTCAAAGTTGGCACAGAAAACAGGATTTGGTGGTGTTGTGTAATAACATAAAAATGCCTGTGAATGTCTGAATTCCTTAAGGCTCAGGTATTCATGTTGCGGCTTCAGCACAGGAAAAATTCACAGCAGAGTTGTTCAAACTAGTGCATTTACAGACCTCAAAGCATAATTCACAGATCCAGAATAATGCTTCATTAAAATGGAATTGTCATTCTCATAGAAACGTCATTTACTAATTTGCATATGTGAAATAATAATTCACAGACTATAACTTACTATCCACAGACTCAAATTCATAATCCCCAGACCTCGAATCACAGACCTTAAATCCTCATTTACAGACCTTGAATTTTCATTCACATTTGTTACGTGTATTTGCATATTACCTGCGAGGGTACCCTGGCACTGAGCAGGTGGTGTGCTTAGCCCTGCCAGTGGTAGGTGGGTTAATTGAAAACCAGGTCTTCAGCTTCTTAGGGAATTTAAGAAGAGAGGAGTAGGCCCTGATGTGGAGTGGGAGGCTGTTCGCTTTAGGAGCAATTTGACAGAACGCCCGATCTCCTGATCTGGTTATGTGTATGCGTGGAGTAGAAGTCCTGCACAGCAAAGGTGTCTGAATGGTTGTGTGAGGAGTTTGAAATGAGAGTGTTTGTGTACCGAGAGCCAGTGGAGCTCCCTGGCTCCATGAGGTATGGTGTGATGTGAGTTCTGTGCTTAGTGAGTTGCTTGGTGATCGTGACGTAGAGAGTGCTCCTGTAGTCCAACTTTCTGGTAACTAGGGTGTCAGTGAGTGTTTCTAGTGTTTCTTAGGAGCCATATAATGATCTACTTCAGCATCTTCAAGGTGTGGAAACAGGATGCAGTGAGAACGCTGACTTGTGCGGCCATGTCTAGTTTGCTGTTGATAAGTATTCCAAGGTTCCTGGCATTGCTGCTCGGTGTGGGTCTCAGTTTGGCCCGCCACCAGTTGGAGTTCCACGGTGAGATGTTCTTGCCGAACATCACTACTTCACTACTTCTGTCTTGTCAGTGTTGAGATTAAGATAGATGGCTTTCATTCAATTAGCAACTTTGCTGGTTTCAATAGGGCAAATCTGTCGATGCATTTGATGATCCAAACGGGGAAATTATGGACGACCTGGTCAAGATATCATGAAGCCTCCAGTTGGGCCTTTGTCCACTGAGTCTTGGTTACCTTGCTCCAGCTGGGGTGGGAGGAGCTGTGGTGCTTAGTGACAGTGTGTCAAGCATTGGAGATTGTGAAGTGAACAGTGGCTTGGTCGGTTCAGGTGAGTTCTGTGACGTGGCTGAATTTGATTCTGTTGCTGGAGGTGAAGATGGAGTCTAGTGTGTGTCCGGCTTTGTGCGTCGGTTCAGTGACAAGTTGGGTGGGACCAATGTTATTCAGGTCTTCCAGGAGAGAGGTGGAGTTGGTGTCACTGGGGTCATTGATGTGGAAATTGAGGTCGCCGAGTAGGACGTAGTGGTGGGAGTCGATGACAAGGGGAGCAATGAGGTTGGAGATGGTGTCCCAGAAGGCTGGTCAGGGTCCTTGGGGTCTGCCGACGAGGTTGACCCTTAGTATGGTTTTGGCTTCGGTCTGTAGTTGGAAGTTGAGGTGTTCCATGAGCGGTGCAGTATCATCATTGGTGATGGTGCATCGGATGGTTTACTTGAAGAATATAGGGATGCCCCTGCCATGCTTGTTGGTGCGGTTTCGGTGTAGCATCTTGTAGCCATCAGCTGTTGCGTTGGCGATATCTTCTGTGCGGAAGAGGCACGGTATTGGGCAGACCATGCTGTTTTGCAGAAGTGGCAGTGGCGGCTGGCAAATCCCGGGGATGAAGTACAGCATGAGTTGTTCCGGTGTCCGGCATCCAGGGCCTGGAGATTTGGCGTGCCAGTGGTATGGCGGTGCAACGGCCTCCATTATAGTACTCGGAGGTGAGAGTGGCTGTGAGGGAGTCGGGAGGCAGGCAGCGGGAACCAGCGGGCAGGAAAAAAACCAGCGGGTGCAGGCGGGAGTCGCAACAACAGCCTACAGTAGTGAAATTACCAAGCAGGAGCTGAAAGTAGGAAATAAATGCCAATGGAAATTACCAAGCAGAAAATAAAATAAAATACCAAACAGGAATTAAAACCAAATGCCAAATAAAACCATGCAGAAAAATACGTAGACAGCTACCCTGAGGTGGATGGTGAGATCAACCGCGCAGGTCTTGGGTCATGAGGCGGAAAGCAAAGTAATGGACTCTAGCACTAGGCAGGGGCAGCGGAGATCGGCACACAGACCAGGAAGGTCAGGGCAACTCACTGGGGCCACTCCGCAGTCTCCATAAGTTGTCCTGGGAGCTGTGTGAAGCTGTGAGGGAGGCAGGTAGTGGGAATTAGCGGGCAGGACAAAACAGAAGGATTGGGCGGGGGTCGCAACACCAGCCAACAGTAGTGAAAATATGAAGCAGGAGATGAAAGCAGGAAATAAAAGTCAATGAAAATTGCAAGGTAGAATAAAAAATATGAAGCAGGAATTAAAACCAAATGCCAAATAAAACCACGCAGGGAAGTACGTAGACTGCTACCCTGAGGTGGATGGTGGGATTGAACCTCGCAGGTCTTGGGTCTCGAGGCAGGAAGTGAAATAATGGACTCTTGAGCTAGGCAGAGGCAGCGGGGAGGGGCTCACTGACCAGAAAAGTCAGGGCTACTCACTGGGGGCGCACAGGGTCCCCCATTAATAGTCTTGGGAGGTGGGAGGGGCTGTGAGGGCGGCGGAAAGCAGAGAGCGGAAACCAGCAGGCAGGAAAAAAAGGAGGGCGGGGTTCGCAACAACAGCCAACAGTAGTGAAATTACCAAGCAGGAAATGAAAGCTGGAAATAAATGGCAATGGAAACTACCAAGCAGAAAAAAAAAATACCAAGCAGGAATTAAAACCAAAGGCGTAATAAAACCACGCAGGAAAATACGAAGACAGCTACCCTGTGAAACACTTTAAACAGTAAAATAGTAAAAACACCACACAAAAACATCCCACACCAGGTTAGGAAAATAGGGCTTAATTTAATAAATACAATGGCCAAAACGACAAAAATCCAATCAGTAGAACCGGAGTGATGTATTTTTAAAGACTTAACTACACAATAGCGACTAAAAGCAGAAAACGCCGGGGCGTGGCTTCGGAGCCGACGGCAATGGCAGTGTCCTAGGAGAGCTCTGTCTCTCGGGTCCCTGAAACCCGAAATATCCGCACATTCAGCCACCACATAGCAACAAAACCACCAGTGACCGCAACAGGAGCACCGGGGACACGAGCTAACAGCCAGAAGCGGAGCTACAGCGACATCGGCGGGTCCCCGGCCAGGGTGACGGAACACTACTCGCCGAGCCAGAATAAAGCTCCCGGGCACGACTGTGGGTACAGAGCGGGGCTGGAGAGTGCGGGTGAGGAATCATCGTGCGTTGCTGTGTTGTCCGGGGCCGCTGTGCAGAAAATTGAGTGACTGCCTCAGTGGGGCGGTATTATCGTCAAGCGAGACCTCGGCAGAGGGCGAGAGGAGCGGCTGGGCCCAGGGCTGTGGATGGGGCCTGGCTCCTCCCCCGGGCCGTTTGTACTCTGCAGCCACTGCGGGAGCAGTTTGTCAGTCTTGAGGCCTTTGGTGAGAGAATACTGCAGAGGTGAGGCATTGCGGCAGCGTGGGACATCGGAGGAGGGTACGAGAAGCGGCAGGGCCTGGTGGACTCAGGCGGGGCCTGGCTCCTCCCTTGGGCCGTCTGTCCTGTGGTGCCACCGTGTTAGCGGATCGTAGAGCCTGAAGCCGTCACTTGAGAGAGAATGCGACGCCGACTGAAGCTCCCTGGCAGCACGCATCTCGGGCCAGTGGGAGACGGTGGAAATACCAACGCCCAACAAAGAGGTGAAACGTGACCAGGCTAGCACCGGGCAGTGAATAACTGTTAGTATATAGCTGGCATTAAAAGAGGTGACTACTTGGGGTGGCACGTCGATGGTGGGCAGGGTGTGGCTACCCTCGCGACAGTCGTGGGTGTTGGAACTCACCACGGTCACTTGTCAGACCCTGCATTGCCACCATAGAAGATACGGTGGGGGCTGGGCTAGCTGCAGGCCACTGGTGCCAGGAGGCGAAGAAACATGTGGAGTCACGGGACAGGCAAGTGACCCCAGAAAAGTCTGTGGACTTAGGCGATCATTGGAAAACGTACACAGTGCGTAGGGGAAACCGGACAGACACTTGGGACATGCACAGAGTGACACCAGCCACACATAACGGGAATTATCCAAGCAGGACCGAGACCCAGACCACAGGGAGCACACTATCACACAGGTGCTCCCGGTTTACTCGGCAGGAACACACTGGACGTTCAGGGAAGGCCGCAAAGGGAGAATCAACAGGATTTCATCAGTCAGGGTACGACCCACGCCAGTGACAGCGGGCGAGTAAAGGAGGATTTAGCTGTGATCCTGAACATTGGACCCGGGTCAAATAAAAGGAGAAGAGAGACCGTGGTTCTGGCGGAAGGGATCAAGACGTGGTGCAAGAATCCCCGGAATCCCCCCGCACGGACGTCAAGGTATTGGGGTGCCCACCCGAATGAAGCCCAAAGGACAAGCGGGGGAGCAGACAAACAAAAGGGACAAGTACGCAGTGCTGCTCCAGATTGCGGCATTGCAGGTCCCGCAACCTGATGAACAGGTAGAACCCTCATTGAGCGTGATTAAGGCGGCCATTGCGGATCTCAAGGGTATGATCGACCCTAAAATCGATGCTGTGATGTGGATGTTAACCTCCTGAGAGCGGACTTCATGAAGATGTCGGACAAAGTTGCCGCCACCGAGCAAGAGGTGGTCCATCTGCAAACCAGCACGAAGAGTTTGGAAGAGCGGGTTCAGGCTCTGACGAAACACCAAGAAGCCATGGTAGTTAAGCTGGAGGATCAGACAGGGAGGGCACGGAGAAACAACATAAGAGTGGTGGAAGTGCCGAAAGGTATGAAAGGACCTAGTGTAAACCTCTTTTTAGAGGACTTGATCCTGAATCATCTTAATCCAAAACGTCTCTCCGCCTACTTTACTATTGAGCGTGCACACAGGGCTCCCATCCCTAAGCCCAAACCCAGAGCTCTGCCAAGGACAATCATTGCTAGGATTCTCAATTTTCAAGACAGGGATGCTATTTTGCAAACGGCACGTTAACATGGAGACCTGAGACACGAGAATGCTGTGATCTAATTCTTCGGATTTCACACTAAATGTACAACGGCAAAGGCGTGCCTTTGAAACTGTGAAAAAGGAGCTGCTGGCCAAAGAGCTCAAGTACTCTATGATGTTTCCGGCCAAGTTGAGAGTCGAGGCCGAAGGGAAGGCGTGGTTCTTCAGCTCACTGTAGGAGGCTGTGGAGTGGCTGGAGGGCTGGCGCAGAGTGGGCTCAAACACTCAACGAGGAAAATGGCGAGAAAGACGCAGGACGGCGGGAGAGGAGTCGGACTGACAGAGCCGCCTGGCCAGAGATGGATGGAGGATCTGGAAACTGGGACTTCGGTGATACGTCGAATCGAGAACTGTGGAGATAAGGTCGTATTGTTTGGGCGACGGGTGGGGGTGGGGAAAGTAAACGTGACTAGTCACACCAAGGGTTCAGGACTTGAGAGGCACCACTTGGGGGGTCAGAGGCTCACTGAAGATGGTCCCAGGAGCTGTTGGGGAGCCTTTTATGTCCCAGAGACTCAGATCAGGAGGCCAGCAGACTAGCCCTTTGAGTCACTCTGGGGTCCTGGGTTCAAGATGAAGTTGCAGGTCCAGTTCTTCTTCTCCAAGCAAAAGGACAGCAGGCAGTATGTCAGCACAGCAGAGTGGCAGAATATCCACAGGTCCAGAAAAGTACTGAAGAGTTGGTTTTGGGGATCCTTCTTTTAGACACAGTTGTGCCTTTGAAGTGGGGAGAACCTTCTAGAGGCACATCATTGAAGTGCACAGATACCCTGCCTTCCTGGCCCTGGCTCCAGACTAACTATAGGGGGTATGCAGCCCTGTAGTTAGTCTGGAGCCAGGGCACAGCCTTTTCAAGTGTAAGGGGGGCTGTGCCTATCTCCTAACTCTCATCCTACCAGTGCTGGCCCATCCTGTCACACCTAAGCTCCCACTGTGTGTGCCTCTATAGGAGGAACACACAAAGCCCAACTGTCACCCACACCCAGTCATGTGACCCAGAGACAGGCTGCGGGAGGCAAATGGCTAAGGCAAGAAAATGCCAACTTTCTAAAAGTGGCATTTTCAAAATTGTAATTTAAAATCCGACTTCACCATAAGTTAGGATTTTAAATTAGGATTCCAGAGACACCAAACATGAACTTATTAAATTTTCCCATTTGGAAATTACATTTATATAATGTAATAAGACAAATGCAATGTTCGTCTGTGGGAGAGGTTGGCCTTGCAGTAGTGAAAAAACAAATGTAAGAGTTTTTTACTACCACGACTTGTCAAACTTAAAAGTACCAGGAGCAGCCCGTATAGGTAAGAGCGGTGGGGCAGGGTGGAAGGGGACTCGACAGACGACAACAAGGAAAAATTTAATAAATATTACCTGCATGGGCCGCTCCTGAAAAGCACATGCTCCACTTTTTAAATACACTCTGTCCTGCCCTTGGGGATGCCCAGAGTCTACCTTGGGAATGACATATGTATCAAAAAGGAAGGTTTGAGCCTGGCAAAAGGTTTATTTTACCAGGTTGAAATGGCAGTTTAAACTGCACACACAAGCTCTGTAATGGCAGTCCTGACACACGTTTAAGGTGCTACTTTAAGTATGTGGTGCAAACAGTGCTGCAGGCCCACTAGTAGCATTTAATTTACAGACCCTGGGTACATGCAGTGCCACTTAACTAGGGACGTACGAGTAAACTAAATATGCCAATGGGGTATAAGCCAATTGTACCATGTTTTAAGGAGAGAGCACAAGCACTTTAGCACTAAGTAACAGTGTTAAGGTATGCAGAGTTCTAAGGCCAACAAAAACCAATTTATCCAAAATAGGAGGAAAGCAAAAAGATTGGAGATGACCCTGCAGAAAGAGCCAGATCCAACAGCAAGTAAAGGCATATCGCTATTTGGTGCACCGTTGCGTCAGCATGACGTAACCCTGCACCAAATATTTTTATTTTTTTATTTTGAAAAAGAAAATCCCAAAATGAGGTATTCTTTTTCAAAATAAAAAATAATGCTCCCACCACCATGGAAGTCATCTCCCATGGCTGGGGGGGAATTATTCACATTTTACTGTCCTTCCTTGGCGGTGATGTACAGTAAAAAAAATGGCTATATGTCTACCTATCTAAATTGGACTGGCTGATATGTAGCTATTTCTCCAACAGCCTGGGCAGTCAGGTAGGTTTGGCTATGGTGGAGACAGAGTAGTCATTGCTGTAGCCAAACTGTTGGTCCACCCGCAAATAAATCAGGTAGCCAAGCGAGTATACACACCGCCAACATATAAATCAGCCCCATAAGTCAGAAGGTAAAATCTTTGATAGGGACAAACCTGGATGGTGTATTCAACCCCTGCTCCATCGTGGCCAACCACAAATTGAACCAGCATCCATGGCTACCATGACTATTGACTAGCAGGGGCGGGGGAGAGGAGTTGGCCTAATGGCAAGGGCAGTCTACCTCTAATCTGGGGAACTGGTTTGAGTCTCGGCAATGACGCTGAACATCCTGTGATTCTGGGCAAATCACTTAATCTCCCCGTGCCTAACAAAAATGAATGTGTCATCATGTAAGGCAACTGGTCCCATGTAAAGTGCTCTGATACCCAATACCTTCGGGTCAAGTTTGCGCTATATAAAACTCTGTAAAATAAATAAATAAACATAAATAAAACTCTGTACTTCTTGGCGCGATTCCAATTCAAAAGGTTAAAAAATCATATCTTTGGTTCCCATTATTGGATTTTTGTCATTTTGGTGTCATTTTCTTTAGTAAATTGTATTGTATTTTTCTAACTAGGTTGGGATTGTTATTCGTTTGAATTACCTGCCTTTACACATTGCCCTGAGTTAAGCCTGTCTGATCTGTGTCATTGTACCAAGGGGTTGAGCTCAGGTTCATTTTGTGACTTTGAGGGTTCACCCTGACAAAGGCTATGATTAATCCTTAAGGTGGGTGTCCTTGAGGTCACCCCCTCAAATAATAATAATTTAATTTCTTACAGTGATGAAGGAATAACAGGCACTGTGAAAAGCAATTGCCTGGTCAAGTGCAAGCCGGGACTGAGGCATAGTTTTCTAGTTTCACATTGTGCCATTTGCTTATATCAAAGCTCAGTGCTTTCTGAACTGGAACTGTACATTTTCCACCCTTGGTACCATGTTATGATGCTTGCACCACACATTTGTTTTTCCTTCTTGAATGGACTTCCTCTCCCAGACAGGCGCGGCTATATCCTGTTTCATTCCTGATCGTATGGTTGTTTGCAACATCCTTAGTTGTTATTGCTTTTAAATGCTCATGTATATTTGCTTTGCGGTCTTGTGATATATCCTCTTGTGTACACCTGTATCTTGCATACGCTTGTTATTCTGCCATACTTGTCACTCTCTATTTTGCCTGTGATTATTTGCAAAGCACTCTGATACCCTCTTGGGGCATAAAGGGGACTGCTTTAGGCTGGATCACGTCTTACCTTCGAAATTGAGCGAATGTCAGCCATACCCCACCTTTCTCGTCCAAACCATACTCCACAAAACCTGGGGTCCCTCAAGGCTCCATCATCTTGCCCATGCTTTTCAACATCTACATGAAGTCATTACCGGTACTGATCAATCAATTTCACCTCACGTGCTATAACTATGCAGATGACATGCAAATACTACTTCAACTGGAATGCCCCAAAGACATTGGAAACTCGCCAATTTTCAGTTGTCTCAGAGGCGTGGATCAATGGCTGATGTGGAGCCATCTCAAATTGAATGCTTCCAAAACGGATATACTCATGTGTGGTGACTGGAAACATTATGACCCGCTTGCTGCCTGGCCTGATGAACTGGGATCACCGCCTAAAGTATCGAAGGAAGTAAGAAACCTCGGAATGGCCATAGACTCCAAACTGTCGATAAATTCCCAAGTGGACGAACTAGCAAGATCAAGCTTTGTTACTATAAAAACTCTGCGACGAATCTTCCCCCATTTGGGATTTCCACACAAGGTCCAAGCTACCATCTCCCTTGTCCAGTCCAAACTCGATTACGCCAATAGCCTCTACCATGGATCATCTATGACTATGAAAAGACTACAACGGATTCAGAACTCTGCTGCCAAACTACTCTTGCATATCAAACCGCGAGACCACATCTCCTCTGCCTTGAAAGCCCCGCATTGGTTACCGGTTGCCAGAAGATCCACTTTCAAGCTGCTTTGTATCGCCCACAAAGCGATACATGGAATGGGACCACTCTTCATCAGGAATAAAATCACCAAACACATTCATCATAGGACCTCTGCTCTAGAGTGGCACCTCGCCTCAAAATCCCAAGATACAAGAAAAAAAACATGGGTGGCACATCCTTCTCTGTTCAACCAGCCAAAAAATGGAACTGTTTACCCCCTAACATAAGATCCACCGACAACCACCTTATCTTCAGAAAACTACTCAAGAATTGGCTCTTTCCCAAATAAGCACCATACGCAAACAAAAAATACAGCTTATCCCTCTGTATATAAGCATGTATTTGTACTATAGATAGGTACCTATATATGTGTATTGCTTTGTATAATCATGTTGAAAAACTATGTTTAATAAAAAACCACTTGAAAACCAGAGTTTATCGAATGCATCTTTAATCTACTTATACTTACTTTCTATATACATCTATATACCTTCCATGTGCTTGGATCTATATATTTATTACTTTGCTCCCAAAAAAAAGCATATTCAATGCGCTAGCCTATTTCTCACCCTATACCTCTATCAATATCTTTAATCTACATCTACTTACTTCCTTTATGCATCTATAAACTTTCCATGTACTTATGGATCTATATATTTATTACTTTCTTCTAATTCAGCATATCCAATGCACTACCCTATTTCTCACCCTATACCTCTCTCAATATATCTTCTATCTCAACTCTCTGACTCAGCTCAAACCTCTTTCTACTACTCTTTCCAATGCACTACCCTATTTCTCACCCTATACCCAAACCCCATACCACTACTTTGACCCCAAAATAGCTCTTGCTAGACTCTCCCCTACTCTACCCCTCCTTGTACCATCTGACACCTCTTTTTACTATACTGAACCCCCAAAACAAGCCTTTCTAAACTCTTCCCTCTGACACTTCCCCTCCACATCCCTTTTTACTCATCCCAAGCCTTCCACTACTGCTACGACGTCCCCAAAATATATATATATATATATATATATATATATATATATATATATATATATATATATATATATATATATATATATATATATATATATATATATTATCTACTGGCGGTCGCCAGCAGATAGTTATAGTTAGGACCTATTTTCCATAGAAAATCCGCAACATTCTATTCCCAATAAGTCTGGCGCCGGTTGACGAATCCTTGCAAAATGTTCCAAACTTTTGGCCAGCTCCGCTCCGCTCCTACCCTGAAAGTTTCGTGGTGATTCGTCAAGCGGCGGTCGAGAAAAAAGGGGGGTCCCAAAATGCATTTTCCCCATGCAATTTCCCATAGGATGTGTTGTCGCAGCTACAGCCCGAACCGCTGAACGGAATGACACCAAATTTGGCAAAGAGGTAGTCCTCAGTTCAGACTCGTGCCTTTTGCATAAATGGTGTGAATCCGTTCAGTAGTTCCTGAGAAAATTAGAGTTAAAAGTACATAATCAGGAGCAGCTCTCCCCTTAGCCCCCTTTTTCCGGCTTAGATCTCTTTGCTGAATGTGTTTGTCCTCTTGAGTCCCTGAATTCCCCTCCTTTCCCTTACTATAAATCTGTGTCTGTTGGACGAAACGGGGCTCGCTCCCCCTGATGGGAACCCTTTTGGTGCTTATGGTGATTACCGCCTTGCTTGTGTTTTGGTTTGGATTTGTGTTTATTTAAAATGGAACCTTTGCATATCCTGTCAGTGAAATGTGGGCACTCATATCTGTTGTGTTTCTAAAGCTGCCGTACCTCCGGGTTGTCGGCTGAATAGCTGTGCCACTGATTTGCAAAATAAAGGTTTTGGAAAAAAAAAAAAAAAAAAAAAAAAAGTACATAATCATCTATGGCCGGGGAGGATCCGCGGACCCTACCCGCACCGTAAGCGCACCCTCCCCGAACCGAGCGAGCACCCTCCCAATCGCGCGCTGAATGCTAATTGGCTGTCGAGTGTCTGTCTACATTAGAAACCAGGAACTGTTGGCGGCCATTTTCTGCCTCGGTAGAAGCGAGGCTGAAGAAGCAAGGGGTAAAAGTGTGTAAAACATATAAAGGGGGCAGAATGGAAATACTCTGACCCTCTAGAGGTGCTTAGGGGGTCCCAGAAGGACCCCCTGGGGCCCCCCCTTTTTTAAAAAAAAATAAAACGGCGAAATGCACGCACGGTTCGCGCATTCTATCGCGTTGGATGCACGGATTCTCTCGCGGTGGGTTCGCGGATCCAAGGAAAATAAAATGAAATTGTTGGGAGATAAAGATTAAGCTTAAGTGTTTTGTTCTTGAGTGGCTCTAAAAAGAGCCGTTGTGTTCATTGAGAGTTTTTGGTACTTATAAGTAAGTACCTATACAGAGTCTAAAGTTGTTGAGGAAGACTCTGTTTCCTTCATCAGTAAAGTGTACTCCATCTCTCCTATACATCTCTTGCATATGAAAGCGCAGATTGTTATTGTAAATGGACCCCATTCTGTAGTTTCGGAGAAAAGCAGAAACAGATTTATTCACATGTTTCCTAGCTTTTTCAATCTGTGGACAAAAATGATCGGACCAGTTCCATTTCTGCCTTTGGCATATGTTAGAATACACAAAAGCAGTTTTAGGGAAAAGTGAAATCAGTTCTGCAAAGGTGTCCTTCATAAGCATTTCCAGACCTATCCCAGTCAAAGTGCCTAGGTCATTGCCACCACAGTGCACTATTATGAGGTTAGGGTGTTGGATTTGCATGAAGGATTTCACCAATAGCATCAATTGGTGCCACTTTAACCCTCTCTGTCCAATCCATTTAATGTCTACATTTGGCAAACCTAGGTCTTTGTGAATGCCTTTGTTTTCTGCATACCTTTGGCTCCAGAAAATGTAGCTGTGTCCCACAATCCACACTCTAAGCATCTTGTAAGGAGGTCTGGATGCACTCAGATGGTCTCTGTAAATGAAATGGCAGTTTGGAAAGTAAGATGTTTCTAAAATGGTGGCTAAGATGCAGTTTTGAAAAAAGAAAAGAAATGATTGGTTGTTTGACAACCTTCTACACTGAAAGGTAGGGTGTATATTTTTGTTTTTTAAACGCATGATTCTTATTGGTTAACAAAAACTGATTGTAAGGAACATTATATATGATAAGCTGTCATGTTGAGAAGTCAAGCACACTTACTGTCTTGATTAGCAACATTGTGTGTGCTGAACTTGTGACCTGTGTGCTCGGTACAGTGTTCCATGACATGTTTCTATGGTAACGGGCAGAAGGCAGATTGGGGGAAGGGTTGAAGTTTATGTCATTTGGAAAGGGTTGAAATGTTTAACCAATAGAAATGTGTGTTTGCTTTTGAATTTATGTGGGAAGGAATGTGATTTGATGTTTACATGTATATGTGTGGAAAATGAGAGGAAAACTTTGCCATTCTTTGGTTCTGCTGACAGGTGCACAGTGCAGAGATTCTGTATAAGAAAATCTGGTGTGTGACTGATACCTGGTGTGTGACTGATATACTTCTTAATCTACAAAACATCTTGAAAGGTGAGTTATTTAATTGTGAGCGGATGTATGTAGACTATTTTTATTTTAATCAGACTAATGTATTTCTTCTGCTAAAGTGTAGGGAGTACTTTTTTTTCTCTACAATCTTATTGACAGTGTGTGTGCATGTAGAAACCATTTTGTGATAAGCATTTGTTTTTTTCATGTGTTTGTAGACAGATAACTATGCAGTTTTTATATTTTGGTAGAATTAGAAACCAGTCATTGTTTATGAATTTGTGAAATTAGTTATGTTTCTGCACTAAAATGTAGTTCTCCTTGTAGATGAGGAAATGTGTTTTGGTATAGTGCATGGGATAGTGTTGTTTGTCTAGAATCACACAGAGAGCCTGTGTGCATTTGGGAACCACTGTGAGAGAAGCATTTGGTAACATTGTGTATTTGCTGACAGATAACTCTTTTAAAACCTGTCATGTTGTCATGTTTTAGTAGCATTAGAAGCCAGTCTTTGCTTATGCGTTGATTAAATGAGTCAGGCTTTGACACAAAAGTGCACTCTTGAAATATGCACATTGTGTGCAGTTCCCTTACCACTTCCATAGTAGTAAATAAGTTTTGGTAAACTCCTAGGGATAGTGGTTGTTGTCTAGAATCACACTGTGTGTCTGTGTGCATTTGGGAACCACTGTGAGAGAAGCATTTGGTAACATTGAGTATTTGGTGACAGATAACTGTTTTAAAACCTGTCATGTTGTGAAGTTTTAGTAGCATTAGAATCCAGTCTTTACTTATGCGTTGATTAAATGAGTGAGGCTTTGACACAAAAGTGCAGTCTTGAAATATGTAGATTGTGTGCAGTTCCCTTATCACTTCTACTGTAGTGAATGAGTTTTGGTAAACTCCTAGGGATAGTGGTGCTTGTCTAGAATCACACTGTGAGTCTGTGTGCATTTTGAAACCACTGTGAGAGAAGCGTTTGGTAACATTGTGTATTTTCTGACAGATAACTCTTTTAAAACGTGTCATGTTGTCAAGTTTCAGTAGTATTAGAAACCAGTCTTTGCTTATGCGTTGATTAAATGAGTCAGGCTTTGACACAAAAGTGCAGTCTTGAAATATGTACATTGTGTGCAGTTCCCTTACCACTTCCATAGTAGTGAATGAGTTTTGGTAAACTCCTAGGGATAGTGTTGTTTGTCTAGAATCACACTGTGAGTCCGTGTGCATTTGGGAACCACTGTGAGAGAAGTGTTTGGTAACATCGTGTATTTGCTGACAGATAACTATTTTAAAACCTGTCATGTTGTCAAGTTTTAGTAGCATTAGAAGCCAGTCTTTGCTTATGCTTTGATTAAATGAGTAAGGCTTTGTCACAAAAGTGCAGTCCTGAAATATGTAGATTGTGTGCAGTTCTCTTACCACTTCGACAGTAGTGCATGAGTTTTGGTAAACTTCTAGGGATAGTGGTGCTTGTCTAGAATCACACTGTGAGTCTGTGTGCATTTGGGAACCACTGTGAGAGAAGTGTTCGGTAACATTGTGTATTTGCTGACAGATAACTCTTTTAAAACCTGTCATGTTGTCAAGTTTTAGTAGCATTAGAAGCCAGTCTTTGCTTATGCGTTGATTAAATGAGTTAGGCATTGACACTAAAGTGCAGTCGTAAAATATGTAGATTGTGTGCAGTTCCCTTACCACTTCCACTGTAGTGAATGAGTTTTGGTAAACTCCTAGGGATAGTGGTGCTTGTCTAGAATCACACTGTGAGTCTGTGTGCATTTGGGAACCACTGTGAGAGAAGTGTTTGGTAACTTCGTGTATTTGCTGACAGTTAGTTAACTGTTTTAAAACATGTCATGTTGTCAAGTTTTAGTAGCATTAGAAGACAGTTATGGCTTATGCTTTCATTAAGTGAGTCAGGCATTGACACTAAAGTGCAGTCGTGAAATATGTAGATTGTGTGCAGTTCCCTTACCACTTCCACTGTAGTGAATGAGTTTTGGTAAACTCCTAGGGATAGTGGTGCTTGTCTAGAATCACACTGTGAGTGTGTGTGCATTTGGGAATCACTGTGAGAGAAGGATTGGGCAACATCGTGTATTTTCTGACAGATAAGTCTTTTAAAACCGGTCATGTTGTCAAGTTTTAGTAGCATTAGAAGCCAGTCTTTGCTTATGCGTTGATTAAATGAGTCAGGCTTTGACACAAAAGTGCAGTCTTGAAATATGTACATTGTGTGCAGTTTCATTAACACTTCCATAGTAGTGAATCAGTTTTGGTAAACTCCTAGGGATAGTGGTCGTTGTCTAGAATCACACTGTGAGTCTGTGTGCATTTGGGAACCACTGTGAGAGAAGCATTTGGTAACATCATGTATTTGCTGACAGATAACTGTTTTAAACCTGTCATGTTGTCAAGTTTTAGTAGCATTAGAAGCCAGTCTTTGCTTATGCATTGATAAAATGAGTCATGCTTTGACACTAAAGTGCAGTACCATGTAGTATTGTCTTCACTGCACCAGAACTGAAAATGTAAAAGTTTTACCCAGGCACTGTCCTAGAAGTAGTCTGATGATTTAGTCAGTTTCTAAGCACTTATGTGGTGAACCATTCATTACCAAATAGACTACTTCAAATGTCTATGCAGTATGCATGTAGTGTTCTAGTATACTATACACTTGTCTTTTACACCTTCAATTCCCTAGTCAGTATCCACACACTTCCAGGAAACACCCTGTCACTCCCTTTGCAGTCCTCTAGTGACCCATTCAGCACCATGTACTAATCCATTCACTGTGCCAAAACCCAAACACTTATAAATTCACCAATACACTCTCTTTCCAGTACTCTAATGATTCGGTCACTGCCTAAGTATTCATGCACTGAGCCAGGCCTTAGCACATGGACTGCTTCAAACACCTATCCACTATGCATGTAGTCCTCTAACCACGTACACAGTTGTTTTTCACACCTTCAATTCCCTAGTCAGTATCCATACACTTCCAGGAAACACCCTGTCACTCCCTTTGCAGTCCTCTAGTGACCCATTCAGTACCATGTACTAATCCATTCACTGTGCCAAAACCCAAACACTTATAAATTCACCAAGACACTCTCTTTGCAGTACTCTAATCATTCAGTCAGTGCCTAAGTATTGATGCACTGAGCCAGGCCTTAGCACATGGACTGTTTCAAACCCCTATCCACTATGCATGCACTCTTCTAACCACCTAGACACTTGTCTTTCAGACTTTCAATTCCCTAGTCAGTATCCATACAGTCCAGCAAACATCCTGTCACTGCCTTTGCACTCCTCTAGTGACCCATTCAGTACCAAGTACTAATCCATTCTCTGCGCCAAAAGCCTACCACTTATAAATTCACCCAGGCACTCTCCTTGCTGTAGTCTAATCATTCAGTCAGTACCCAAGTACTCATGCAGTGAGCCAGGCCTTAGCACATGGACTGCTTTAAATGCCTATCCAGTATGCATTCAGTCCTCTAATCAGCTACACAGTTGTCTTTCACACCTTCAATTCCCCAGTTAGTATTCATACACTTCTAGCAAACACCCTGTTACTCACCCAGTGTGTCTCCTTTTAGTACTGTAATCATTCAGTCAGTTAGCATGTAGTCTTTTAGTGAGGTATGCTTTAGGGCATGAACTGCTTCAAAGTAGTATGCACTATGTATGTAGTGTTTTAACCATCGTCACACTTGTGGTTCAGGGCTATAGTTTCTTAGTCAGTTTTTAGATAAAATGGCTTGTACAGTAATGGAATACTGTAAATTTGAAAGTTATTAATCTACATTTATTTGTGATTCTTTTTTACAGATACTGTTTTTCAACGTTAAAATAGAGAACTTATGCCAGAAAAAAAAAGAAAAAGAAAAGAACAGAGACAGGAGGATTATTTGAAGAAACATCAACCACAAGTATTGAATGAGCAAGATAATGTGGCTAAAAGGAAAAAATCTTCTGGTAAGATCACGAAGCAATTTATTAAAAATGTTTGTAGGAGCAAACAGAATGTAGATAATGCTGCAACTTCTGAGAATTTTTCAAGTAAGAAAAAAATTCAAAATAAGAGGAAAAGTAAAAAAGCAAATGTTCAGACAAAGGAGATAAAGTATGGTGAAAGAAGACAAAATCAGTATAAGGAATTACGCAAAAAAATATTTTACAAGAGAGTAGTGCATAATTTGCTGAAAGATGTGAAGAAATATAAAAAGAGAGCTTTATTTTATAAAAAGAAGCATATTGAAAGCATTGTGGAAAAGGCTTTTGAAGTAAAAAGGAAACTGTTTATTTGAGTGTTAAACAGAATTCGATCACTAGATAAACCAATATAAGTAATGAAGGCCAAAAGTAGGAGGAAAAGAGTTATTAATAAAAAAAAAATTGTGATTTTTTTTGGGAGAATGGAAACACAGTTCTAGTTCAGAGCCTTTTTTTAATGAAGAGAGTTATTCACTGAGTGAAAAATTATTGTATGCAGTTGACACCAGTGGTAGAGGTTATGAGGTTAGTGATGGTTGTCCAATGGAGAAAGAGAAAATGGTTGAAAGAAATGCAGAAGAAATGATAGCTGATGAACTTTTAGGGAGACATGCTAAAAACCCTGTGTACACTTGGGATTGCAGTAGTGTTTGCAGTGTACGACAGGAATCTATTGAAAAATGATGTCGTTTTTTACGAGCCTATACTAAAAAAAGTGTAAAACAAAAGATTAAGCTGTTGCAAGGACTAGACCCTTGCAGAGGGAGAAAACATACTGGTTTACAAGGTCATTCTCTGGCTTTTCTTTCTAGAAATGTGTTTGTTGGAGAAGAAGAAATAGATTTAGCAGAAGATAGTGAAACATTAAGTGGACAAATTGAAAAAGTGGACATGTCCAGATGTGAAGAGATCTATGAACATTACAGTGTACATCCACTTCATTCCAAAGAGGTGATGGGGAATACGATTGAGTTGTTTCAAATGAAAAAAGCAACAGGAAGTCCCATGAGTGTATGGGAAGAGAGCTTGGAAGCTCGTTGTTTCCCGCAGTTGTTTCCAACAGGAAAAGGTGGACGATATGATGAACGTCCTGTGCAGATTCCTGCATCTGAATATCGGACAACAAGATTATATGCAGAAGATCCAAGATTTCGACAATGTATCCCTTATATGTTTCATCTTCTGTTTGAAAGTGACTTGTCTGGACTTTCATATGCAGTAAATCACATTTTAAAAACTGGAATGCATCTTCAAAATGTAACTGCAAAGGATTTTATGGATAAAGTGCATCAGAGAGATGATCATTTATAATCTCAGTTGATTAATCTGATGGCATGTCAGCGTGGGACTAATGAATATTGGTACCGTCGACATGGAGAACTCAAATGTATGCTACGGAACTTGCGAACTCCTACATGGTTCGTTACACTAAGCTGTGCTGAGTATGCTTGGGATGATTTACTTGAATTTCTTCGAGAGGCAAATTCCAATATAAAAAATATTGAATACAAGACACCTGGAGAATTGTGCTCTTTGGATCCTGTCAATGTATGCAGATATTTCAATCATAGATTTGAAGCTATGATGTCTTTCATCTGCAATAAAAAGAATCCTCCTCTTTGAGAAGTTGTGGATTTCTTTTGGAGAAAGGAGTATCAAGCAAGAGGTGCTCCTCACATACATATGTTGTTATGGGTCAAGGACGCCCCCAAATTTGGAACAGATTCAGATGAAACTGTTTTGTCTTTCATTAAAGATTATGTTACATGTGCTCTTCCAAATAGCAGAGAAGAGAAAAACTTAAAACAACAAGTCTTACGATTTCAAAGCCACAGGTGTGGAAAATACTGTCGACGAAAGTACAAGTCAAAGGATAAGTTCTATACCAAATGTCGTTTTGGATTTCCACGTCCTGTATTATCCAAAGGAAGAGTGAACAGTTTTATGTCAGCTGTACGACATACCATCACAAGAAAGTCTCCGAAAAACACCTACAACTTAAGAAGAAGCAAAGAATCAAAATACATAAATGACTACAATCCAGTTATTTTATCCATGTGGAACGCTAACATGGATATTCAGTATGTTGCGGACAATTCCATTGCTGTTGCTCGATATGTAACGTCTTACATTACTTAATCAGAAAAGACTGAATTGAAAGAAATGTGGGAAGAGATTTCTCACGAGAAGACTCTAAGTAAGAAATTATACAGTTTCAGTTTGAAGATGTTATCGCATCGTGAAATTGGAGCATATGAATGTTCAGATCGGTTATCATCTGCAAGTCTATATTCCAAAAGTAGAAGAATCATTTGGGTGAGTCTAGGTCTTGCAGGAATGCGAAATCGGGTACTGAAATCTGTTCAAGAAATTGAATATTTAGCAGAAAATGACCCTGAAAGTACAGATATTTTGAAAACCAATATGTTGGACACATAGGTGCCGATTCGGATCCTGGAGAAACCGGGTACGAACCGTCGGTTGGAGCGTTTTCTCCGTCCGACTCGTACCCGGGAAATAAACATTACAAACATGCAAGTACGATTCCCACGGAAACACCATTTCCGTACGAATCGTAAAAAACACCGACCGACGAAAAAATACATCCCAATGTGATCCGAGACAGCACCGACGTGACGTCGGGACGCATTCAGCCTGCGGTTCACGAACCAGGAAGTACGATCCGCACCGACGTCACCCCGCACGGATAAAATTCTCCGCCTGCCAAAAACTGCCGGGAAACCAGGACGACGCGCACAAGGAGCACCTGTGCGCGACGGACAGCCATGGACCCGAACCTACGTGTCATCCCAGCCCTCATAGCAGTCCACCTGCTCTACAGGCACTGACGCAGACGCCGCAAAAGGTCAGAATAACACCCAGGGGCAAAGGGGGGGGGCAGGGGCAGGACACATAACCCCCACCCAAGTCACAAATTACACATGCCCTGGACATACCTGACCTGCAGGACCTGGTCACCTCGAGGGAGTGGGGGCATGTCCAGCAACGCAAGCGTCCGCCACAACGGAAGTGGATGTTGACGCGAACCGGCAACACAACAATACCGGTACGTACCGTACCCAGGCCTTAAGAGCGTGGGTATGGGTCGTACCACGCCCACCACTACGTCACCTCAACAATGGCGGTACGGCCCGTACCCACGTTCTAAAGGCCTGGGTACGGGCCGTACCAGCATTGTTGGGGTGATGTAGGGGTACGCGTGGTATGACCCGTACCCACGCTCTGAAGGGCTGGGTACGGTGCGTTCCCCTACGGCACCCCATTGGGGGTCTGCACCGTACCCAGGCCTTCAGAGCGTTGGTACGGGTCGTACCGCCATTGTTGGGATGACATAGGGGTGGGCGTGGTACGATCCGTACCAACGCTCTGAAGGCCTGGGTACGGTGCAGACCCCCAATGGGGAGCCGTAGGGGTACGCACCGTACCCAGCCCTTCAGAGCGTGGCTACGGGTCGTACCACGCGTACCCCTACATCACCCCAACAATGCTGGTATGGCCCGTACCCAGGCCTTTAGAACGTGGGTACGGGCCGTACCGCCATTGTTGGGGTGACGTAGGGGTGGGCATGGTACGACCCGTACCAACGCTCTGAAGGCCTGGGTACGGTGCAGACCCCCAATGGGGAGCCGTAGGGGTACGCACCGTACCCAGCCCTTCAGAGCGTGGCTACGGGTCGTACCACGCGTACCCCTACATCACCCCAACAATGCTGGTATGGCCCGTACCCAGGCCTTTAGAACGTGGGTACGGGCCGTACCGCCATTGTTGGGGTGACGTAGTGGTGGGTGTGGTACGACACGTACCCACGCTCTTAAGGCCTGGGTACGGTACGTACCCAGGCCTGCAAATCGTGGGTACGGGAATGTACGGAGCATACCCCCACCCGTGTATGAATGGAGCGTACCCCCACCCGTGTATGAATGTAGCGTACCCACACCCCACCAGTGTATGTACGGAGCGTACCCACACCCGTGTATGAATGGAGCGCACCCACACCCATGTATGAATGGAGCGTACCCACACCCATGTATGTCCCGACCGTACATGCCCAGACATAGGAGGGGTGTGTGCAGAGTCCTCCCAGCAGTGCCCAGACACAGGAGGGGTGGGTGCCTATCACTCCCAGCAGTGCCCAGACACGGGAGGGGTGTGTGCAGAGTCCTCCCAGCAGTGCCCAGACACAGGAGAGGTGTGTGCCTATCACTCCCAGCAGTGCCCAGACACAGGAGGGGTGTGTGCAGAGTCCTCCCAGCAGTGCCCAGAAACAGGAGGGGTGTGTGCAGAGTCCTCCCAGCAGTGCCCAGACGCAGGAGGGGTGGGTGCAGAGTCCTCCCAGCAGTGCCCAGACACAGGAGGGTGTGTGCAGAGTCCTCCCAGCAGTGCCCAGACACAGGAGGGGTGTGTGCAGAGTCCTCCCAGCAGTGCCCAGACATAGGAGGGGTGTGTGCAAAGTCCTCCCAGCAGTGCCCCGACACAGGAGGGGTGGGTGCCTATCACTCCCAGCAGTGCCCAGACATAGGAGGGGTGGGTGCAGAGTCCTCCCAGCAGTGCCCAGACGCAGGAGGGGTGGGTGCAGAGTCCTCCCAGAAGTGCCCAGACACAGGAGGGGTGTGTGCAGAGTCCTCCCAGCAGTGCCCAGACACAGGAGGGGTGTGTGCCTATCACTCCCAGCAGTGCCCAGACACAGGAGGGGTGTGTGCAGAGTCCTCCCAGCAGTGCCCAGACGCAGGAGGGGTGTGTGCAGAGTCCTCCCAGCAGTGCCCAGACACAGGAGGGGTGTGTGCAGAGTCCTCCCAGCAGTGCCCAGACACAGGAGGGGTGGGTGCCTATCACTCCCAGCAGTGCCCAGACACAGGAGGGGTGTGTTCAGAGTCCTCCCAGCAGTGCCCAGACACAGGAGGGGTGTGTGCCTATCACTCCCAGCAGTGCCCAGACACAGGAGGGGTGTGTGCAGAGTCCTCCTTGCAGTGCCCAGACACAGGAGGGGTGTGTGCAGAGTCCTCCCAGCAGTGCCCAGACGCAGGAGGGGTGGGTGCAGAGTCCTCCCAGCAGTGCCCAGACACAGGAGGAGTGTGTGCAGAGTCCTCCAGCAGTGCCCAGACACAGGAGGGGTGTGTGCAGAGTCCTCCCAGCAGTGCCCAGACATAGGAGGGGTGTGTGCAGAGTCCTCCCAGCAGTGCCCAGACACAGGAGGGGTGGGTGCCTATCACTCCCAGCAGTGCCCAGACATAGGAGGGGTGGGTGCAGAGTCCTCCCAGCAGTGCCCAGATGCAGGAGGGGTGGGTACAGAGTCCTCCCAGCAGTGCCCAGACACAGGAGGGGTGTGTGCAGAGTCCTCCCAGCAGTGCCCAGACACAGGAGGGGTGGGTGCCTATCACTCCCAGCAGTGCCCAGACACAGGAGGGGTGTGTGCAGAGTCCTCCCAGCAGTGCCCAGACGCAGGAGGGGTGTGTGCAGAGTCATCCCAGCAGTGCCCAGACACAGGAGGGGTGTGTGCAGAGTCCTCCCAGCAGTGCCCAGACACAGGAGGGGTGGGTGCCTATCACTCCCAGCAGTGCCCAGACACAGGAGGGGTGTGTGCAGAGTCCTCCCAGCAGTGCCCAGACACAGGAGGGGTGTGTGCAGAGTCCTCCCAGCAGTGCCCAGGCACAGGAGGGGTGTGTACCTATCACTCCCAGCAGTGCCCAGACACAGGAGGGGTGTGTGCCTATCACTCCAAGCAGTGCCCAGAGACAGGAGGGGTGGGTGCAGAGTCCTCCCAGCAGTGCCCAGACACAGGAGGGGTGTGTGCAGAGTCCTTCCAGCAGTGCCCAGACACAGGAGGGGTGTGTGCAGAGTCCTCCCAGCAGTGCCCAGACACAGGAGGGGTGGGTGCCTATCACTCCCAGCAGTGCCCAGACACAGGAGGGGTGTGTGCCTATCACTCCCAGCAGTGCCCAGACACAGGAGGGGTGTGTGCAGAGTCCTCCCAGCAGTGCCCAGACACAGGAGGGGTGGGTGCCTATCACTCCCAGCAGTGCCCAGACACAGGAGGGGTGTGTGCAGAGTCCTCCCAGCAGTGCCCAGACGCAGGAGGGGTGGGTGCAGAGTCCTCCCAGCAGTGCCCAGACACAGGAGGGGTGGGTGCAGAGTCCTCCCAGCAGTGCCCATGGAAAAAAAAGGGTGCAGTACCCACAGATACAATGCCCACAATAGTCAGTCAGGTGCTCAAAGACCCTGCAGAACACGTAACATGTGTGCGAGGCTGGGAGTACACACATGCATAGTGTGTAAAAGGGAACATGTCCACATGAAGTAACTTCAATATTCTCCACACACAAGTACAGTGACCACCAAGGATTCCACAAATGATGCAGGTGGAGACATTGCCCAGCATGCATGGCCAAAGTAGAACGGATCCGTCATACACCAAGGATATGTAGACACAGCTCAGCACAACATTTAGGAAACACCCTGCAAGGAAGATGTCAGGGTCCACAGAGGAAGGGACACACCTTGGGACAATGTCACCATGCAGTAAGAGCATACATGAACAAAGTTATTTCGCAAATACCTTGTGATGGCACACAGATACCAGGGTCCATCCCATGAGCAGCACACCACTACATTTGCCAGACACCTAACACATTATCCCCACCCCAAACATGGAGCAGCACCACCAACAGCAATACCAGAAAAGCAGTAGTGTGCAAAGGGGAAAAAATAGCTTTATTCAGCATAAAAAAACGATTTGTAATTAAAAGTTGAATATGTACAAGGCCCATAGGGCAGTCCATAGTCCAATTCCTGGTGGGGGACACATAGGGACGCGTGTCCCCTAGCTTTCCTGCACAGTTCATACCTCCTTTGCTTCCACAGGGGGGGGGGCATCTTGTGGGGGGGAAGGACCAGGCACCGCAGGGACAGGAGGGGCAAGGGAAGGTGTTGTGGGTGTAGGGACGGTGTTGTGGGTGTAGGGACGGAGGACTCCACCACAGGGGGTGGGGCAGCGCCAAAGGTGGAGGTCAGAATGGCGCTGCACACGGTTGCAAGGTCCTCCAGCGTCTCCCCTGCACCCGAAGGAACCACAGGCCCCAAGGAAGGGAGGGTGTCAGAGGGATGGGTCGCAGCGCTACTGGGGGAGGGTGTGGACGGGGGGGGGACACAACCACCCTGACCGGGGACTCCTTTGACCGCTTTGAGCGGCCATGAAGGAGTCTTTGGTGGAATCCTGGCCAGGAGAGCTGAGGGGAGTGGATTTGGAGGTAGTGGGTTGTGATGAATGTGGACTCCCACTGTGGCTGCGTGTCTTCCGTTTGCCCCCCGACCCAGTGGGTGTGCCTACTTCCCCCTGTGTGTGCATGAGAGGAGGTGTGCGCTTGGCCTTCCCTGGTGGTGTGGTGCCTGTGTCTGGTGGGGTGCGTGCATGGCTACGTCTGGGTGTGCTTTGGACAGGCATGGGAGTGGGAAGTGTGGATGGTGCAGGGGTGGGGGGGGACGTAGCGCTGCAGGAGACCCACTGCTGCAGTCAGTGTCGAGTCAATGGACCTCAGCAACTGGCGTTGGTCAGACTGCGCAGCTGAGATGCCCTCCATGTATGCCTCCATCTGGGTGAGCACTCGTGTGTGGCCATGGAGGACATTAAGCATCGCAGTCTGACCAACCTGCAACTGGCGCAGGATGTCCACAGACTCGGCATTGGCGGCAGCAGTGGAGACAGGGCCAGGGGGTGCGGTGCCTGGCAAGAATGAGACACGTGGTGACCTAGCACGGCGGGAAGGGACCAGAGCAAGTGGGAGGCCGGTGATGGGAATCGAGGGGGCGGGTAGAGATCGAGTGCTGCTGTCAGCTGTGGGAGCAGCCTCCGCCCCCTCTGGGAGATCAGCCTCGGACCCGTCAGCGTCATAGTCGGTGGTGTTACTGGACAGGTCCTCCGCCTCACTCCCCTCGGCCTCCGTGCCACTCGATGTGCCAGACAGGACAGCACTGCTGCCACTGGTGCCTGCTCCCTCCTCACGGTCCGTGCCAGTGTCTCCCTCGGAGTCCCCCGACGATGCTGTGGGCAAGGTGAAGAGACAGGAAATGATCAGACACCTGTATACATATGTCTCATGAGTCAAATCGACATAGGTCACAGTGCATAGCCTGAAAAGCAACATGAGTAACATCTATAACACAAGGTACATATGTAGGCCCTGCAACACCCAGCTGGTTGACCCACCATGCCACTGAGAAACAATGGAGAGCATGACCCAACAGCAAATTACTTGTTATCAAATAGGACAGAAGAGCCAGGCTCTGGGGACAATCGTGCACAGCATCTGTACCACACAGCGTTGACAAAAAAGGGATGAGCAGGAACCATGTCTATTAACTTTTTGCACATGCTGCAAAGCCAATACATTAAAACATGCACAACATGACTGGGTCACTGCACCTTGAGTGTATGTCCAGACAAACATCACACACAGGCCAGACCTAGCAGGGAGACTTCAGATTTGGACATGTAGGCCTTGCCCGCACAAAGCACCCCCTACCTGAGACAATGTGATTGTGACAGAGGAAGTACTTACACCTCTTACTCTGGGATAAAAACACATGGCCTGCACTAAATCCTGATTGTACACAAACTACCCCTGGTGCGCCTGTCCACATATATCATTGACAATCAACCATCATCAGATTGTCGTTCCAAGACACACAGGCACTGCCCACTGTGAGTATGCACAAGCAAAATTGGGTCACACTGTACAGTGGACACATGTAGCACAGTTTACGTCAATACAGATGAGGCCAGGGTACAATGCCACAGAGCCCAACCTATGCCGAAGACACAGAAAATGTCCACATAGTTGGATGACACACATGATACCTAGGAAAAGGTGCCCCAGGCACGGTAGTGGCCACACACCTCCATGGTCCTGGATGGATATGACTGCAACTGAAGCAACCGTCCCTGCACTATGCATTAATCCCACTCATGGACATCATGTCAGAGGGCACAACATTGGACATGCATGATGGAAGGCAGTACACTTTAAAGACACACTCCTATGTTGGGACTCAGCATGAGTGCCAACTGACATGGACCCCACAATGACTGAACTGGCCAGGGCACAGCCAAGGTACCAAAACCTGTTACACTCCACCCCCACACATGATGCTGCAAGCATTGGGCACTTGGATTTACTGCCAGCCTAGATTACCTTGTGCAAGAGTGACTACACACAGACCAGGGAACACATGGCAAGGAGGGGAAGGGAGGAAGAACAGCACCGGTTTACTTTGGGGAACTGGTTATGCACTGCACATGTAAACCCTGGCATGGTATCCATGCAACTGCGCACTTCCAAAAGCTGGTGACACACAACAAACACACATGTACCTACCCCCTTCCTGCTGCTGCTTCTCCAGTAAGCGCCTATCCAAGTCGGGGAAGACCACCGCCAGCACACGCTTCTGGATGTGGGTCAGACGCCGGCGCCCACGGTTCTTCCGGCTCTCAGGTGAGTCCCCCAGCAGGACCCGTGCAATCCTCCTCGTCCAGCACCGGATACCCTGCCAGCGTTTCCTCACCTGGGCTAGGCGCCGCTTCCGACCCTCCGTATTCCTCACGGCACTGACGGCTTGCTTCCATATCTCCCCCTTGGCATGGACGCCTACCTGTGAGGATGCAAAAGTGAGAATACTTTAATTCACCTGAGCAATGACACAGAGACACACATATTAACTAATTGTCTTCTTTGAACAGGCCATGGTATGCAGGCAACTCATTGCACATTTGTCATAGGGACATAATCCACTGTGGAAGGCAAAATGCACTACGTGGCATTGAAGGTACACAGGTGGCATGAGGTGTGCCACACAATCAATGATCCTGGATCACACTGTGCATCACAAGCTACACAAGGATTATGTACAACACCTTAAAGCAGTCACATGTCCCAGCCCACTGGCGCTACCTCAGCAGAGTACACAGACACACACAGGCACAGGACAATCACCTGCCATTGCCAACTGCGGGTACAAACCTCACTCTGCCCATGTGCCACTAGACTGGGGGGTGTCACAGGTATGGGGCTGGCTCAGCACCGCAGTCACACAGCACTGCTCCCTGCTCACATCATATGGGCAGGGTATATCCATCCCTCATGCAGCTGGTGTGCAACACTCTCCATATGCACTCACCCACATGACAGGGGACTTACACACACACCAATGTCCAGGGGACGAACACATCATTTGTACACTCACAGCACAGGTACACTAAACAAACACACATCTATGGGTACTGTCACCTGTCACACTGGGGGGATCACAGAATCACATCAGGACTGTAGCAACAACATTCCCAGGAGGAGTAGCCAGGCAGAATGTGGCATGCACCATGCATTGATTGTCACAGTAAGCACAATGCAAGTGAGGAGTGCACACAGGAACCACAGCATGCTCTGCATGGGAGACATGAGGCCTTCCCCACCCTGTGACCCACTCCAAACAACATTGCATGTCTGTCACACAGGGACACAATGCCAGAAGTCACAGTCACAAAACAGGGGCACAGTCTAAGCTAGTGGAGTCTGCACTCACCTGCTCCCCTGGTCGATCATACAGCATGGTGTACTGTGGGAGGATCACATCCACCAACGCAATATTCTCCTCCATGGTGAATGGCTGGGCCCTCTCCACAGACCTGGACATGGTGCCAGAGGAATCACGAGCAGCAGCAGTGTTGTGGAATGAAAGGATGTGCAGGCAAGTGCTCTCTCATGGGACCTGGCTGCCTTATATCTGCCTTGCTGGCCTGTTTCATTCACAGGAGTACAGAGTGATTGGTCAGTCACATTAGCATCCTACGTTTCCTCCAATCCTTGTAAACCTACCCCAGTGAGTGGCTTTGCATGGTTTAAAAATTGAGCATGATGTCAAGTCAACAACCACTTTGCAACAAAGTATATCTTTTCCAACCGACTTCTGCTGGCCACCTGATGCAATAATTCAAACTTTAAACTCGGTCTCCATGACAACCAACATGCATTTAGGCCCTTATACTTGTCCCTCATGTGTCCCCTATGTTATTTCAAGATTTACACACAGGTACGATCCGTTCCATGGCCCTAGGGCACCCCAAATGCAGTGATACGGACCGTACACGCGTGTGTAGGGTCCCTATCACTATGGAAGTGCTGGCGAATGCGTACGCCATAGTGATACGGACCGTACGCGCGTGTGTAGGGTCCCTATCACTATGGGAGTGCTGGCGAATGCGTACGCCATAGTGATATGGACCGTACACGCGTGTGTAGGGTCCCTATCACTATGGGAGTGCTGGCGAATGCGTACGCCACAGTGATACGGACCGTACACGCGTGTGTAGGGTCCCTATCACTATGGGAGTGCTGGCAAATGCGTACGCCATAGTGATACGGACCGTACACGCGTGTGTAGGGTCCCTATCACTATGGGAGTGCTGGCGAATGCGTACGCCATAGTGATACGGACCGACCCTACACACGCGTGTACGGTCCGTATCACTGTGGCGTACGCATACGCCAGCACTCCCATAGTGATAGGGACCCTACACACGCGTGTACGGTCTGTATCACTATGGCGTACGCATACGCCAGCACTCCCATAGTGATAGGGACCCTACACACGCGTGTACGGTCCGTATCACTATGGTGTACGCATACGCCAGCACTCCCATAGTGATAGGGACCCTACACACGCATGTACGGTCCGTATCACTATGGCGTACGCATACGCCAGCACTCCCATAGTGATAGGGACCCTACACACGCGTGTACGGTCCGTATCACTGTGGCGTACGCATTCGCCAGCACTCCCATAGTGATAGGGACCCTACACACGCGTGTACGGTCCGTATCACTGTGGCGTACGCATACGCCAGCACTCCCATAGTGATAGGGACCCTACACACGCCCTCAGAGCGTATGTACGGTGGGTTTCACACCTGACAGTGGTGACAGGTGGCCCACAGGAAGGAATTGAGCTGTCATACCTGGCCAAGGCTGGACATCAAGGCATTGTCTGTGCAGTACTACATGTGCTGGGCACAGGTGGGTCAGGCTGTGATGTGGCACTATACTCCTGAGGTGTGAAGCTAATTAAAGTATGATGAGCTGTGTACACATGTCATGTGTGATGGTGCCCTATGTGCTACACATCCCCTTCACTCCTTTGACATGTGTGCATGTAGTACAGACTTGGTGAGCCATGCGTCACTGGCATGGCACAGTCACCGACACCCGCAAATGTCCCCTGATGCCAGGTACACGGAATATTACCCCTGACAAGTGAATGGCCGCGTTGCACGCTGTAACTATGTCATGTGTGTGTCATGTGTTCCCATAGGTTTGCTGTAGGTGTTTGGTCAAATGCATCTGCAGTTGCTGCAACCAACATGTGTCTGTGTGTAGATGGGCATGGCACACTGTTACACACACCAGCACACATGTGTAATCCGACGTAAGGTGTGTATGTATGCATCGACACAGAGTTTCAAAACAAGGACATATCTGCATACTCTCAATGTATGTGTGATCAGTCTTGACATGTAATCCTTCATGGCAAGGTGTGTGGTCTGTCCTTTTTCTATGACATGTGACCTGTGCCTCTAGTGTTCCGCAACCTGTCTGTACAATAAACGTCCTTCTTCTGCACATATTTGGATGTCTGTAACTCCTGTAATGCGTCTGCCTGCTCACTTACACTGGCCCACAGCTAGTTTAATGGCATGGCATATTGAGGTTGAGAATCAACGTTTGTAGCTGGCTCTTGGTAGGAGTGTCACATGCCTGGCATACGTGTCCAGGGCATATTGCACAGACCTGACTCTGTATGTAGCATATGTGTATTGCCTGTTGAGCATGTGCTCAGTACATTGACATTGGTGGTGTACTGTACTCACTCTTCGTTGTCCCTTCTAATTCACTGCAGGGCTCCGCCTCTCCCTCGACCAATTCCGGACTTGGCTGACCTGAGGGAACATGACTGTATACGCCGCTACCGCTTCCCCCAACGTTTGATTGAGGACTTGACGACACAGCTGGCACCACACCTCCAACCGCTACACAGGTATCCTACTGCACTGACACCCAAGAAGAAGGTGATGACAGCCCTACATTTCTTTGCCACGGGTACCTTTCAACATACCATTGCAAATGTCGGTGGCATGTCCCAAACCATGTTCAGCCGTGTTCTGCATGATTCTTTAGAGGCCATGTTGGATCACCTGGATGAGTTCATAAAATTCCCAACTCCTGAGCAGTTGACAGGTGTCAAGCGTGAGTTCTATGCCCTAGGAGGGATGCCCCATGTCATTGGGTCCATAGATGGAACACATGTGGCTTTGGTACCACCACAGGCACAGGAGGTAGCGTATAGGAACCGCAAGCATTACCACTCCATTAATGCCCTTGTGGTGTGTCTTGCCAACATGGTGATTTCACATGTCTGTGCTCGTTTTCCAGGATCAGCACTCGATGCCTACATCATGAGGCGTAGCAGGGTGCCTGAAATGATGCTGCAGCTGCGCAACGAACGAGCATGTATTGTTGATGGGTATACTCTGGCAGTCCTGTATTTAACGTCATCTTCCTGTCTTACTGCTTCTCCTGACCCACTGTTGTCCATGATGTTTCCATGTAGGGGACGCTGGCTATCCCAACATGCCATGGCTGATCACGCCTCTCCGCAACCCTAGCACGGCTGCCGATCACCGCTACAACAACGCCCATGGGCGGACCAGGAGAGTGATAGAGAGGACGTTTGGCCTCCTGAAGAGCCGATTCCGTTGCCTCCACAAGACCGGTGGCACACTCCCATATGCACCGGTGAAGGTCTGCAAGATATTCCTTGTGTGCTGCATTCTGCACAACATGGCAGTGGAGAAAGCTGTGCCACTCATCCTGGATCCAGATGAGCAGGACCATCCACCCGTGGAAGATGAAGGGCTTGGTCACGAGGCAACTGATGTGGAGGAGGAGGAGGCGGTAGAGGACATCCGGAGTCGGCTCATACGCAACTTCTTTGCTTAGTGGTGAGTTCCAGTGTCTGAGTGTGCACGCATTGGGCCGTGTGTGGCATGTGTTGCAATGTGTGCGTCCATCTGCATGTCTGCCAAGTGAGTCAGAGGTGTGTTTGGATGTGTCACTCGAGTGATGGTGCAATAGAAGAATGTTTTTCCAGAGTCATCATTGTCACCTAGCATGTTGACAACCTTATACGTGTCGAGTACATGCACATGCATGCGGATGTGCTTCTTTTGGCTGACTTCTGGTGTGTCTCTCATCCACAGGTACTTGCGCATGCTGTCTGCTGGTGGCATTGTTGTGCTCCTGCTATTCCTCATGAACACAGCAACATGTGCTGAATCAGCGTTACATGCACGGACAAGTTTGAAAATCTCCTTAGGGTAAGGGATGCAGCACGGCTTTTTGGGAGTGGTATTTGTTTTGAATGTGTGTGCACTGCTCCTGTTCATGTTTGGATACTTTACATACATGTAGAATCACCATGGGGCATATGACATGGAGCTGAATTCACCTGAATTGATGGTCATACTTGGTGACAGTCATCTGTAATGGGATTGTGGATTGTGATGGAGCCATCAATGTGTGTAACACTGCCCTCGGAAACATACGGGTTGCACCGGGTTGACATGGTGTGTGAATTCCCCATTAGGGGCTCAATGGTGTATAGCAGCCTCTCCGTGAGCAGCAGGGGGTGTTTAGCTGTAACCCGTCACTTGTATGCCAGTGCCATGGATTTCCAGCATCTGTGGTGCTAAGGGGGGTGCCAGTGTTGGTCCACATGTTCATCCACATGACCTGTGTATGTGTTGACAGAGTTGCATTAGCATTCCGACACACATGAGTAATAAAGGTGTCCCTCTGCCTCCAAGGTGCCTCATCTCTGTCAATGGTGGTCTGTTGCCACTGTGCATGCGGCATGTCTGGCATTGTTCTCAGAGATGGTGCATATGAGTCTATGTGTAGAGTAGCAAGATGCAAGCTGTTTGTCAGGGATTAGATTCTGTATTGTGCATGATGTCCTTGGCTCTGTAGGTATTTTGGCATGTCAGTCTCCACGACGGCCACTGTGCTGCCTGTGAATCCATTGTGTGTGTGTGTGCCATGTTGAACCAGACATTCCTTCCTTGACATACACGTTTTGCATAGTTCCTTCCTGAGATCCTTGTCTTTGTGTGCTACTTGTGGCATTGTTTTCTTGACATGGCGCATGCTGCTGCAGGCCCTGCAGCAAGGGCACCCAGTGTCCACGCAAACGAGCTGGTGTTCATCATGGATTGCTTGCTGACATGTGCTATGCTGATCAGCAGCATCTGTGCGTCATGCGGCAGCACACTCTGCATTATGCACAAGATCCCCAGTTCCATCAACCTCAAGGCAAGAGGGTGACCATCCCCCAAGTCAACTACGACATCCGTGTCTAATCCTACCCTGCACTCTACGGACATGTGCGTTAGAAATCCCATGATACTTGTCCACATCCAGGGTGCATCTGCACAGCTCTGCTACTACATCCGGCGACCAGGCCACATCAACGTTCAACAGAGATGGGGGGAGTGGATCACTGCCAGCTGCAGGATGACCTTCTCAATCCACGCACACACTCAGGATGCAGCCTACAACCACAACACAACCTTGTGGCACTGTGATCCAACACCCAATTGTGCCATCTCCATGCATCCAACCTTGGCTGGCCCACCATTCTCCACATCCACCTGACTCAAGCATGCAGGACATGGTTCTGCCACGTGTCTACACATACCTGGGACTCCCACCCCAGGACACTCCACATGATCCCTGACCTCTGCGCATGACTGTTGCTCTTCTAAATAAGTCTGTAGGCACAGTTGTGCGGGCACCCCCTCAGCTGGTTGGGCCCATCACGGGTGAGTATGGTGCTCCATGTCTGTCTTGGATGGTACATTGTGACCCATGTGTGTCCTGTGCCAGACTCAGACCCCAGGGTATGGATGTTTGGAGTTACTTCTGAAATCAGGCATGGTTTTACTTTACACACACATGTAGTGGAATAATGCAAAATGACGGCATCATCTTGTGATTGTGATGAATTTTATTAGTGCTGGGGTACGTGTTTGGGGGGGGTGACAAGAGGTGCTTGGCGGGAGTGTAGAATCCAAAGTTCACAGGGGGAGTTGGTATCCTGCCATTGAAAGTCATCAGAGTCTGTGCCACAGACTTTGTCAACATTGGTCAGACAGTGACCAGCAAGGCCATGTGGCAGAGAATGTCATTTGCTGCTGTGCTGCTGTTGGGCCAGAGGGCCAGGTGCCAGGCCAGGTGACCTGGGAGATGGTGATGTTCCGCTGACTCTCACGGTCTTTTGCGTGGACGACCCACCTTCCTGCGGGGACCCTCAGAAGCAGGCCTCGACGATGCTAGGGACGCTCCGTCAGATGAATCCTCCTCCTCCTCCCTCCCTGTTTCTGGTGCTGGTCTACGCCTGGTGGCACAGGGAGGGTTTGCCAGGCTTTGGGCGATCTGATGGAGTGATTGGCTCACGTCCCTGTGCACCGCCACGAGCTCAGCCAGTCTTGCCTCCATCCGTCCATGGTGTTGTAGATGACTTGCATGATGCTCGACCTGCATGTTCTTGATCTCATTGAGGGTCTCCACTACCTGGTCGATGCCTCGGGAGTCACGCCGGTATGTGTCCAGGATATTGTGGAGGTGTGACATTACCGGTTCCTAAGCCAACTGGTCAGGTTTGCGCCTCCGCCGTCCTCCACTCCCACCACCCCTGCCCACTTGCGCCTGGCCTGCCGTTGTGGGCACATCGGGTCTCCGGGACCCCTGAGGGATGGCATTTGCTGTGTCGCCTGCCTCCTCCTGGGTGCCCGGAGCACCTTGTCCCTCGTGGACAGACTGGCTGTGTTTTTGTGTGCGGGCAGGGCTCCTGGGTGTCTCCTGGGATGTGGCTGGAATGGGGGTGGTGGTTGGCACAGTTGTACCTGACACAGGTGCTGTAGGTGGTTGGACACCAGAGGGGCCAGGTTGGTCTGGGTCATCCACGGAGTGGTGAGAGTCGTCGCTGCCGGTGGGGTCCTCTTCACGCAGAACCTGGTCCTGTGAGTCTTCCCCCCCAGTGTTGGGGGGAGATCGACGACGTTGACCTGTGTGTGAGAGAGACAGTGTTAATTGTGTTACATGCGACATCCATGTTCATTCATTTTTGATTAGGCACAGTTCCTCTGGGTGGTTGGATTTGGCTAGCATTCCTCTCACAGTGCACTTGTGCATGGGTATGTCCCTTGGCCACAGCTTTCGACACTTTACCTATGTGTGACACAATCTTAGTTGATGCATCTTTTGGGAACGCAGTCGGCAGTGTAGTGAGCGGGCGTAGCAAGCCATGCAGAGCCGCCTTACGTGTTGCACTGTACGTGGCCAAATGGTGTTTTTTCCATGCAATTTGAGAATGCAGGTAGGTAAATTAACAATTTGTGACAGGGTTCTGACAAACACAGTGGGTGGGTATACTGGGTGTAAGGTTCTGTTTGTGCCTGCCCCACGGATGTACTCGTGCACAGATTGACACATGGCCCAGTGTTTATCAAAGGTTGAAGGGGGGGTTCACGCACTGCCAAACCTTGTCTACATGCACACAGTCCACCTGCTGACGAGCGGACATGGCCACACCACCCAAGGGTGATTTGGTCTCCCTCTTTCTCCCTTTCTCCCTCCCTCTGTCAGCCTCCTCCCACTGTCCGTCTCCCTTTCTCCCTCCCTCTGTCAGCCTCCTCCCTCTGTCCGTCTCCCTTTCTCCCTCCCTCTGTCAGCCTCCTCCCACTGTCCGTCTCCCTCTGTCTCCCTTTCTCCCTCCCTCTGTCAGCCTCCTCCCTCTGTCCGTCTCCCTTTCTCCCTCCCTCTGTCAGCCTCCTCCCACTGTCCGTCTCCCTCTGTCTCCCTTTCTCCCTCCCTCTGTCAGCCTCCTCCCTCTGTCCGTCTCCCTTTCTCCCTCCCTCTGTCAGCCTCCTCCCACTGTCCGTCTCCCTCTGTCTCCCTTTCTCCCTCCCTCTGTCAGCCTCCTCCCTCTGTCCGTCTCCCTTTCTCCCTCCCTCTGTCAGCCTCCTCCCTCTGTCCGTCTCCCTTTATCCCTCCCTCTGTCAGCCTCCCTCTGTCCGTCTCCCTTTCTCCCTCCCTCTGTCAGCCTCCTCCCACTGTCCGTCTCCCTCTGTCTCCCTTTCTCCCTCCCTCTGTCAGCCTCCTCCCTCTGTCCGTTTCCCTTTCTCCCTCCCTCTGTCAGCCTCCTCCCTCTGTCCGTCTCCCTTTCTCCCTCCCTCTGTCAGCCTCCTCCCACTGTCCGTCTCCCTCTGTCTCCCTTTCTCCCTCCCTCTGTCAGCCTCCTCCCTCTGTCCGTCTCCCTTTCTCCCTCCCTCTGTCAGCCTCCTCCCACTGTCCGTCTCCCTCTGTCTCCCTTTCTCCCTCCCTCTGTCAGCCTCCTCCCTCTGTCCGTCTCCCTTTCTCCCTCCCTCTGTCAGCCTCCTCCCTCTGTCCGTCTACCTTTCTCCCTCCCTCTGTCAGCCTCCTCCCACTGTCCGTCTCCCTCTGTCTCCCTTTCTCCCTCCCTCTGTCATCCTCCTCCCTCTGTCCGTCTCCCTTTCTCCCTCCCTCTGTCAGCCTCCTCCCTCTGTCCGTCTTCCTCTGTCTCCCTTTCTCCCTCCCTCTGTCAGCCTCCTCCCTCCCTCTGTCTGTCTCCCTGTGTCCACCTCTGTCTCTGTCCCTCTCTCTGTCCCTCTCTCTGCCCCTCTCACTCCCTCTGTGTGTCACCCTCTGTCACCTCAGCCCAGCTTCCTGGGCACACACAGTTTGCAGGTCTTTCAAAGGCCATTGGCTTGTTCATGTGGGTTTGTTTCTTCTCTGCGGGCACCCATTGGGCGGAGTGTCTGAGTCTGCGCTGCTGCTGTGGCGGTGTGTGCTGACACTCTTTCAGAGTGATGCTTCTTCATTAGCTGCTGTTATGTGCAAATTGTGCCTTCATACCCATGTCCTCCTGCAACGCGGCCACCATTAGCAGGCAAAACAGTACTGTGTGGGGACACACTGTTTGTATGGCTGTGCCCTACAAACATATGTGGGCATTGTTGTGTGCTTCAGAGTTGCTCTATGTTAGTTTTGAGGCCCACCCTCCCGGCATCGGGGACATCCTGTCTTGTGTTGGTGTTTTGTGTGGCCTGTGACTTGGCATGGCCTTGCTTGGGGCATGGGGCATGGAGGCGCTAGTGGCATGTGTGTGTTTTTGGAGGGGGTTGCGTGCATGATTGGTATTTGGGTTGTATATGGCGTTCCCCCATGTGAGGTGAGTTGTTTGTGTACTCACCAGGCTCTCGGACTCCTTCTACTCCGTCTACTCCCACCGGCGGCAGCGTGGCCATCACCTTCTCCTCCCAGGGATGGTAGTGTACCGGTCTGCGGGCCGGACATCCTCCAGTGATGTTGGCCTGGTTGCGGTCATCCGTCATTTTGCGGCGGACCGTCCTCCGCAGATCGTACCACCTGGCTTGGCACTCATGCCTGGTCCTTCTGGTGGACCCAACAGCATTCACAGAATTGACAATCCTCTCCCACATGGCAGATTTTTCGGCTATGCTGGTCCGTCTGACCAATCTTCCAAAGAGCTGTGGCTCGACTCTGACGATTTCGTCGACAAGGACCTCCAGCTCCTCCTTTGTGAACTTTGGATTCTTGTTAGTGGGCATGGTGTGGGGTGTGGGTGTGGATGGTTGTGGGGGTGTGGGTGTGGATGGTTGTGGGTGTGTGAGTGGGGTTGTGCAGGTGTGTGTGTGTGAATGTGATGAGGGTGTGTTTGTGACGGTGGTTGTGTGAAGGAGTGCAAGTGTAAGGTGTATTGATGTATGTAGTATGGTGCAGTGCGTTGTCTCTGTGGTCTGGCAGTAGGGGATCTGTTGCAAAGGATCATGGTTTGTGTGTGCTGGGCCTTTTTATTGGTCCATTTGTGGGTGTGGCTGTGTTTGAACTTTGGGTGGGTGTGTTATAAGGAGTGGTAGTGGTTTGGGCCTCTGTTTAGCTGTTTGTCAGTTGCAGGTCAGTGTATAGGATGTATTTGGGCTTGTTGGATATGTTTTGTGGTGTTGTGTGCATCGAATTGACTCTCCTTGTGTTTTTTTGGTTTGTCCTGGTTCAGTACGAGTGTTTTTTGCATCTGTATGGTGCGTACATGGGCCATGTTGTTGTACAGTGCTGTCCTTTGCTATGGCTTAGTATGACTCGTACATGCGCGATGTTGGGTGAGGGTGCTGGTGTGTGGGCCTGGGGTAGGGTGCGTACGAACACTGGCAGGGTGTTGGTCCGCACCGTCCATCGGTGGTGGTGTTTCGCACCGTACATACAGGGGGGGCTGGGTGTAGGGTCCGTACATACACTGTTGGGGTGTGGGTACGGTCCGTACATACACGGGTGGGGGTACGCTCCATACATACACAGGTGGGGAGTTGGTACGCTCCATGCATACACGGGTGGGGGTACGGTCCGCACATACACGGGTGGGGGTACGCTCCATACATACACTGGTGGGGTGTGGGTAAGGTCCGTACATACACGGGTGGGGAGTTGGTACGCTCCATGCATACATGGGTGGGGGTACGGTCCGTACATACACGGGTGGGGGTACGGTCCGTACATACACTGGTGAGGTGTGGGTACGCTCCGTACATACACGGGTGGTGGTACGCTCCATTCATACACAGGTGGGGAGTTGGTACGCTCCATGCATACACGGGTGGGGGTACGGTCCGTACATACACGGGTGGGGGTACGGTCCGTACATACACGGGTGGGGGTACGGTCCGTACACACACTGGTGGGGGTACGGTCCGTACATACACGGGTGGGGGTACGCTCGATTCATACACGGGTGGGGAGTTGGTAAGCTCCATGCATACACGGGTGGGGGTACGGTCCGTACATACACGGGTGGGGGTACGGTCCGTACATACACTGGTGGGGTGTGGGAACGGTCCGTACATGCACGGGTGGGGGTACGCTCCATACATACACGGGTGGGGAGTTGGTACGCTCCATGCATACACGGGTGGGGGTACGGTCCGTACATACACGGGTGGGGGTACAGTCCGTACATACACTGGTGGGGTGGGGGTGCGGTCCGTACATACACTGGTGGGGTGGGGGTACGGTCCGTACATACACGGGTGGGGGTACGGTCCGTATATACACGGGTGGGGTGTGGGTACGGTCCGTACATACACGGGTGGGGAGTTGGTACGCTCCATGCATACACAGGTGGGGGTACGCTCCATAATACACTGGTGGGGTGTGGGTAAGGTCCATACATACACGGGTGGGGAGTTGGTACGCTCCATGCATACACGGGTGGGGGTACGGTCCGTACATACACTGGTGGGGGTTCGACGCGTACATCCGCGGCCGGGGGGCGTTTTGCGCGTACATGCGTGGGATGGGGGGGGGTGTTCTGCGCGTACATACGGAGTCTGTGGTGGGGTGTTCGGCACATATGCGGGCACATATTCTCCATGGTTGCTATAGGAGTTCGGTCCGTACGGTGTTTTCTCCATCCAGTTGTAAAATCGAAGGGACGGGAGTGATCGTACTTGCGCGGTCGGACTTCATGTTTCTGATTCGTACGGTAAATCGTCCGGGGATGTGTCAGACACATTTTCCGACCCGAGGACGTGTGGGGAAATTTTCCCAATGCGATTCGTATGGACTTTTTCCCATGCGAATCGTACTTGGCAGTTTGTACGCGACTTGTACGATTCGTACGGTAAAAAATCCGGATACGATTCGTACGGGGGAAATTTTTCCAGGATCGGAATCGACCCCATACTATCCAAATAGAAGTCATCTTCTTGAGAACATGTGTCTCTATGAAGTGCTGCAAAACTACACTTTTAAACGGAATATTACAGAGAACATCAACGATGGAAAATATGGAGTGATTGGTTCTGAAGGATGTCTGGTGAAACAAAGGAAAGGAAATTTAATTAATCACAGAAAACTGAGTTGCGACACTGCTGACAAAAGGGAATTTTACTATTTAGCCCTTTTGCAAATGTTCAAACCATGGCGTTCTGAACTGGAATTACTTGGAGATTTTCCCTGCTATGAAGATTCATTTAATGCTTGTAAAGATAGCATACAATGCAGTGCTTTCGCAAATTATGTCAAAATGTTGAATGATGAAATTGATCAAGAAGCTATAATTGCAGCCGAGATTGCTAGAGACAGTCCTCAAGACAGTCAAAGTTCTGCTGCACTGAGTCAAGATCCACTAGGACAACCAATTGTTGAAAATGAAGCAGCGATTGCAATGAATGAGGTGGAAACAGCAATGTATCAAGCACAAGAAGATGCAATACAGTTAGGAAACTTGGAAGAGCAACTAAATGTTGAACAGAAACAAATATATCAGCAAGTGAAAGAGCAGATTGACCATGGATTACTTCATGAAAAGAGAGGGTGCTCATGTACATCATTTCAACCTATCCGAATGTATGTGAGTGGTCAAGCTGGAACAGGAAAAAGTTTCTTAATTAAAGTAATTACAAGTTATCTGCAAAAAACAACTGAGTCGCATTTGTCTTGTGTTGTCACTGCTCCAACTGGGTTGGCAGCACATAACATTAAAGGAATTACTTTACATCGTTTACTAATGCTGCCAGTAGAGCATGAGAACAAATTGGAATACCACAAGCTATCTGGAGAAGCTTGTTGTGAAGTTTCAAGAGTCCTGAAGAAAATTAAACTTCTCATTATTGATGAGGTGAGCATGGTTTCAAACTTGATGCTTGCCTTTGTGCATTTAAGAATGCAGCAAATTCTTAAAACAGAGTATGACGTGTTATTTGGAGGAAAACACATCATAGTTTTTGGAGATCTACTGCAACTGACACCGGTAAAAGGACAACCGGTATTTAAAACACTTGCCGATGAAGATACCAGAAAGTCTCTTGGCAGTGTTGGTAATGTGAACATTTGGAGTAATTTTGAATACAAAGAACTGACAACAAATATGCAACAGGCAAATGATGCTGAATATGGAAGTATTCTTCAAGATATAAGAATTGGAATTCTTTCAAAACAAGGGAAAGAAGCTTTGGAGAGTCGACTACTTTGCAATGTCTTTCCAAATGAAAAGGCAGTTCCTGCAAAAGTGTTCGTGGAAATTGCTAAAAATAAGTCAGTGATTTGCTTAATGCCAACACTGCGTGAGTGTTCAATATTCAACGAAGAATTATTAAAAATGGAAAATGAAGAAATTGTAAAAATGGAAGCCATCGATAAAATACTGCATGAAGGAATCACTATTATTTTGACGGGTAAGTTGAGATCAAAACTGGATTGTTTAGAAAAAAAAAATCTAAAACTGCTGGTTTGGAAAAGACACTGTATGCGTGTGTAAACTGTCGGGTAATTTAAGGCGTAATTTGGATGTAGAGAAAGGTTTAGTTAATGGTGAAATGGGCAAAGTGGTGGATTTTGTAAATTATCAGAAAAAAGAAGGAATTGAGTTTTTAAAAATTAAATTTGATCAGATTGATGAAGTTAAAGAAATTGGTCGTTGTTCAGTTCGTTTTTTGCTTGCTAAAGATTTATATGTCCGTTGAAAACAATTTCCATTTTCTCTGGCATATGCAGTGACTATTCATAAATCGCAAGGATATTGGGGCAGATTTATGTTGCCTGGCGCATCCCTGCATATCAGCAAGGATGCGCCAGGAACGATGCGTCACGCAAGTTTACCCTTGCGCCACACATGATGCGCCGCATTTATAATGCGGCGCATCATGGCGCAGGAATAAACAGATGCGTGACGCATCCAATGGCGTAAGGTTGGCGCAGTGCTTCAGTTGCGTCGCAAGCGCGACGCAACTCCAGCACTGTTCCAACCAACCCTATCCCTAACATGGTGCGTCAAGCCTTACGCCTGCTTCAAGCAGGCGCAGGGTTTTGGCGCATCAGCGTTGGGAAAGTGACTCAGTCAAATCTTATAGATTTGACTGAGTCACTTTTCAGGGGCGTTCCTGCGACGGAACGCCCCCCCCTATGTCGACACGCCCACGTGAAACCTGACGCAGGTTTTACGTGGCGCAGGGCTTTACATCGTGACGCATCTCCATAGATGCGTCACGATGTAAATATGGCGCAACGTGGCGCAGGGTTTACACCGCCGCTGCGTCACAAAAGTGACGCAACGGCGGCGTAAAAGTGGCGCATCTCCGACATAGATCTGCCCCTAAGTGTAGACAGTGCATTGGTGAACATTGGATCTACCGTATTTAAAGAGGGTATGGCATATGTTGCTTTGTCGCGAATCAGAACATTATCTGTTTGTTTTTGATTGATTTTGAAGAGACAAAGGTTACTGCAGATGCAAACTGTGTAAAAGAGTATAATAGGTTAAGAAGGGTGTATGCTCCAAAGTTAGGTCAATATCCTGTATTTGAAAAGCGTGTGGTTGGTCGAAAAAGAAGGTTAGAGAATATCTGTTCTGAAGGTGTCAAGAAAAGAAAAGAACAAGATAATGTTGTGATTGCAGGTAAAAAGAAATTGGACACTGTTGGAGAGATTGTTGGTTATCAGTTTGAAAATAGTTCTGGTGTTAACTGCTATACTAATGTAGTGGTCAATGTTGTTTTTTATCTTGAAGGTTTGCAAGAGCAAATTATGGAGAATCGGCAAAAAAGATTTTGTTCTCTGTTGCATTCTGTTTATGAAAAATTGACAACAGATAGAAGTAAAATACAATCTGTTTCAGATGTTTGTAGTCTTTTGGATGTGTGTTCTGGTTCTACACAATTTACACAAAATATCCAACAAGATGCTCAGGAATTTTTAATGTATATGCTTACCATTTTTGAAAATGAAGGTGTAGAAATAGAAAATATTTTTGGCCTTTCTTACAAATGATAACATTATTGTGAAAGTTGCATGTATACATGTAGCACCAATGTAGACACTGAGAGATTTCTGTATTTAACATTACCAGACTGTAAATCAGTGTCTTTCAATAAATTAGTGAAAGGTGCAATTCAAAACATGGAGTGTAGCCAATGTAAATCAGAAATGTTATCCACACTATTCTTAACAAAATATGGAAAATACATAATTTTAATGATGCAACGTTGTACAGCTGACGGAAGAAAATTGGATACTTTAATAAAACAATTTGTAGCAGCACAACTATCAATATCAGGAAGGATTTTTGTAGCAATTGCAATAATTTTCCATGATGGACCTACCACCACATCTGGACATTACACTGCCTATCTAAAATGTGACAAAGGCTGGACAGTTTGTAATGATGCCCAGTTGGTTTTCAAACAACGATTGCCTAGTGAATTACCAAATTCCTACCTAACATTTTTAAAGCCAAAGTTTTAGGAAGATAATTCACTCTCTGAGGAATTTATTATTATAATTTAATAGGACTACCATTGGACAATTTACATAAAGAAGAAGTGCAAAAATACCATTTGGCCTCAAGGAAAGGTATATTTTTGAATTATGGACTTTTTGGTGGTCATTTATTCGGTGATTATTTTAATGCGGCAACATTTATAGTTTTTATAAGTTAAAGTTATAACATTTTGTAATCTGTAAGCATATGTCTGATTTGTATTTTCTGGTATTTTACTGAGAATAGTATGTTGTTGTTTTTTTAACAATCTTTCTGATTGTTTTTCTTCTTGCCCGCTGTTAAGTGATGAGTACGATTGAAATCACTATTTCTAGTGAAATTCAATATATTCTGAGAACAGCGAAAAAGGCAAACAAATAACTTTGTGGAAATTATGCTGTGTTGTAAAAAATGTATTATTGCATGTTATAATTTTTATTTTATTATCTTTCACAGATCCAAATTTTAAAATAAGCAATTTTTAAGCATTTAGATTTGAATGAAAATGTGAAAAAAATGTGTACCATTTTTTATTCCTATTACTGTGAAGGTAAGTTTAACTAAGTCTCAATATGCAGAATGAGGAGGTCTGCAAGAAGCTACAAAGTGGAAACATGTTTCTAAAAACACTCTGTTTATACCTATGTAGTTTTGAAATCTGACCATAATCAGATATCATGTGACCTGCAAAAAAAGAGATTTGAGGGGTTCATAATATTTCCCATTGTAGCTATTGAAGGACCGCAATCATTTCAATCATTCTTCTTTGAACATCTTTGCAGACAAAACTCTGTGCTTACCTTTTATCATTCACAAGGAATTTTAAAAACGGAAATATGTCACTTTTTGTAACATAGTTATTGTGTAAGATACTCTTTCATATTTACAAAGAGAGGAAAAGGCACTCTGTGCACTTTTTATACTCCATGTAAATACAACCTCATCATGCAGACCACTTTGCGTTGATAGGGTGTACTATAAGTGTTGTGCATGATTGCACTGAATACTCATACAACAAGACACATGTCTAGATTTATCATAAATCATAAATCTCGATATGTGTGTGAATGGTGCACCATTCTAAAATGTGTGTATGAAAGCACAACAAGGAGAATTGTTTTCATTTCTCCACATTTTTATATCTTCAATGCATGCTGAAATGTTCAGCATACATTGAAGGAGAAAAATGCATTTTCTCATTGTTTTTGTGCAGGAAGGTGTGTCTTCCTGCAGAAAAACAAACAGCACATGACACAGATATCCTTGCACTACGGTGCAAGGGTGCCTGTGTCACCACATGGCTGCAGTTTAAGCAGCCGTGCAGACAGAAGCATAGATTTGCAACATATTTATGTACATATGTTGCATCCCTGTGCTTCGGAAGTACTACAGCACACTGCAGTTAAAGAGGTTACTGTGTGAAGCTGCAGCACTTCCTCATACTTCTGCACTTATACATTCACCATACGCTACTAATGCATTCATTCAGTCAATTACGTACTACACATACATTCATCTAAACTAACACTAACAAAGAAATGTAGCTCTTTTTTTAAACTAGGAAAGTTAGTTCTTACAAGAACTTTTTTTTTTCTTCTTTTATAATTTTATTTGGGTTTTCTGAACAATTTTTAATTTTTGGGGGGTTTTCTGCAAAAAAAAACCAAAAAACAAAACAGGAGAAACCAAACAATGAACTTCAGGGAACAATAAAAAAAACTAGCAAATGTGGCTTTCTTGGCGGCGGCAGATCAGATCGATCGACTGCTCACCATAGCACAAAGTCGCATTGCAATTAGTCCAGAGCACTTTTAAAAATTGAAATTGAGGACGGATGTCCAAGGTTTGGGCTGATGGATGCACTCTTGATGTGCTCGGCTGCGATGAGGTGGATGGCGCAGGAGCAGGAGTGTTTCTCATCCGTCGGCACTCTTCTCGTGCAAGATTGTTCGGATGAAGGGTCCTCATGTGCTTCATCATACTTGCTGTGCCGCAAGAGTATTTCTTGTTAGGATCCCCTCGCGACAGGACTCTTTTGCAAATCTTGCACGTGACCAAGGTGGCATTGGTCTTATTCTGCCCCTCGGGAAAAGTAAAACATTTCCATACCACTGAAGAAAAACGTTTTTTTGGGTGGTGCCTCCAGCAAAAATTCATCCTCAGAAGTATGAGTTGATGCAGGTGATGCCTGCTGCCCTGAAGCCATTTTTGGTTGAAAAAAGTTAGAGCTAAGTGTAAACTTAGTCTAAAAAAAATCTTCTTCTCTCCAAAGAGATGGTGCTCTAAAGAAGGTCAAAGAAGAATGATTGAAATGGGTGGGGTCTTTCAATAGTTAGAAGAGGAAGTGTAATGAACCAATCAAATCTCTTTTTTTGCAGGTCACATGGGATCCGCGCACCCTGCGCTTACGCTGCACGCGCCCAGCGCGCATCCGCGAAATTGAATAAAAAAAAAAATAGGATTAGATGTAAAAATATATTAGTTTTAAGACTAGTTTAGAGTTTGTCTTCAATTAATATTCACATGAAATAGATATATATGTTTTTTTAAATGTTAAATACTTCGCGGGATCCATGCACCGACCGCGTCATAGACGCAGATGACGCATCGCGGAAGCGCGTAAACGTCGCGTTACGTACATCGAACGTGTCGCGTATAGGCTGGGAGTCGTGTACCGGTCGCATTGCGATCGCGCACTAAACACGTACCCGACGCATACCATGCGCGGATGCTATCGCGTAGGGATCGAGAACGGTGCACATAGGGTGCGCGGATCCAAAAACATTGAAAAAAATATATAAAATACAGTTTTGAACATATAGTTAAAAAAATATTTTGAAAAATATAAAAAAATATGTTTGAAAACCCCATTAAGTTCAAATAATTTTTTTAATTTTCAAAAGAATTAATTGAAAAAATAAGTTTAAAAAATGGTGATAAAAAAGTATTTTAAAAAAAAGATAATTAATGAAATTGACACACTGAATTTGAAAAATATAGTAATCCAATCAAAATCATTAAACTTGATATCTTCAGAGATAAGTTATAGATAGGAATTAGCATTTAAAAAACCTTTGAAATTCACTGAAAAAACCATAGGTTTCATGCACGTTATAGTTAGGAATTGGCATTTAAAAAACCTTTGCAATTCACTGAAAAAACCAAAGGTTTCAGGGGCGTTAAAGTTAGGAATTGGCATTTAAAAAACCTTAGAAATTCACTAAAAAAACCATAGGTTTCAGGGGCGTTATAGTTAGCTGGACATTTCCCTCGTACAAAACCATAGAAATTCGCCTGTTATAGCTAGTTCAGCTAACTATAACTCGCGCCCCCGCAATGCACTGCTGATGATGTCACATATTACATCACTCATGACATGGTCAGTGACCTCACTGATGACATCACTGATGACATCTCAAATGACATCACTGATGACATCACTGATGGCGTCATCAATGTGATAAATGAGTGCATCTTCTCACACCCTAATATAACCTTTGATACACCGACTCAAAATTTCAGACGGCCATTTTGAAAACCATAGATACTCCAATACCAATAACTACATACCTACTCATTGACTCTTAGGTCTACATACACCTCCACTCACTCACCTGTACACTCACTCATGCTTACAGTCACTCCGTACAAGACTATCATATGCATTTATACACCTATAGAGACACTCACTCAGAGCCAATCATCCATTGAGGTACTGACACACCTAGTCAGTTGTGTAAATAATTAAACACAGTCCAATTTACTCACCTATACAGTTAAACACACTCAAGTTCACTTACTCATAAAAATACTAGAAAATTCTGACACTCTTATACAATTACTAATACAAGCACACACTCATCCATACAGGCACTCCCTCAATCACACACTCTCACATATAGATAGTTATATACTCTTACACACATATACACTGCGTTTCACATATGTAGTTACTGACACATGCACAACTGAGATATACATTCAATCACTAACACACTCATACATACACTCACCCAACCATACAGTCCATCACAGTTGCACTCTTAAAACCATGCACCCAGTGAATCACCCACTCACACATCTATGCACAGAGTCACACACACCCTACCCACACAAACACTCAGGCACCCATATAGATACTCAGACAACCAATCTATAACCCATATAGACAATCATGTAGCAATTTGCAAACCCATACAGCCACCTACACACCAGCAGACAGACGGATACAGACATTCACACAGTTTAGTCACTAACCCATGCATTCAGTAAGATACGTTTAATCACTCACTTATAGAGTCAGTCACGCACCAACAAAATCATCCATTCACACACTTATACACCCACTCATTCTTCAATATGCCTTTCCCTATATAAAATAAACATATTTAAACTTTACATAAACACACAGACACTGGATGATGTCATCAGTGATGTCATTTGAGATGTCATCAGTGATGTCACTGACCATGTCATGAGTGATGTAATATGTGACGTCATCAGCAGTGCATTGCGGGGACGCGAGTTATAGTTAGCTGAACTAACTATAACGGGGCAATTTCAATGGTTTTGTACGAGCGAAATGTCCAGCTAACTATAACGCCCCTGAAACCTATGGTTTTTTCAGTGAATATATCCCTCCACTATCCAAAATAACAGACTAACATGTCCACTTATCAAATTTCATATGTCACTATACTAATTCACCACTTATCCTTTATGGGTTCCGAGTAGCGTGCTACTCACCGAAAAAAGCACTTCAACACCTCATTAGGGTTAGCAAGCGCTATATACATATCACAACCTCTGTCCCTCTTCTATCCCTCGCCTACCCTTCTCAATCCAAATAACCGACTAACATATCATCCAGCACTCAAATTACTTTTGGGGTTCACTGTACTAATTCACCACTAATCCTTTATGGATTTTGGAGTAGTGTGCTACTCATACTGACACGAGAGATGCTGGGGAACTCCCAGTATCCGAAGGATTAGAGAGGGAATCTTACTTGGAGTATATCCTCCCTTCAAAACATTTTTCACACAAATAATATTCCAAAAAACCAACAGAATGGTCAGGGATGATACTATATTGTTCGTGTTGACGAACAAAGAGCAAAAGAGGAAAACAAGGGTGGGGTCTCTCTAGTGAAAGGTTGTGCTAAGCAAAACCTTGTGTAAAGGAGAGAACGTTTCTTATTTTAGTTACCCTCACACACCCTAGTTGTGTCATGCTTCATCATCGGGTCACCCCAACCCCTATAAGTCGGGGTGGGCTCGACCACAGTGTTGGCAGCTTTTTTGAGACATGAAGACAGGCGGGGTTTTAAAGATAAAATACCTCAGGCAGACCCCCGGTTTCCCTTTATTATTGGGTCTGTCTGGGTCAGTAAAAAAACTAAAAACGGGTCTTAGTGGTGTATTATGGTCCTAAGACCCTAGTGAGGACATCTTTCAGACCAAAGTGGCCAGTAAAGGTCCCGGACTTTCTTCAGGGCAGAATGTCAACACCTATGTGAGGGCTCTAACAGAAAAGGGGGGGTTCCCTATACTTTCTGTGAGGCGAGGGCAGAGTAGCTACTCTTCGCGGTATGTTTGATGTATGTGTATCTGTAAAATGCCAGTCTCCATCTGAAAAATTATAAAGGCGGGTAGATACACTAAAACAAACACAATTATTAAAAAAACTTATTAAGGAATGTTCAATCTTAGTCATACCCTGAAGGTGTATGGTGATTACATGCTGACTATTACGTGCATGCCTCCGGTGGAGGAGAGGACTCCTCAATGTGCCACTCATACTATAGAACTCTGTGACATACAAATTATATGTGACAGATCTAGTGGAGTGGCGATTTTACTCGCATTCTAACACTAACTGCATGTTAGTTGCAAGGTCTTTACCAGTATCAGTGTTGCACCAGTTTAAAAACAGTCTCAGGCTATAGTAACGATTGCACCGTTTTTTACAAAAAAACAACATGCATGAGTAAATAACCAAATAAACATCATGCATATATGACCACACTCATTCAATGTGTACACAAACTTATCACACCGCCAAACAGACTCACCAATTGCAGGAGGGCTGCGCGATTCACACAGGACCGGAGTGATAATGTGGGTAGTCCCATTGTTAGTGTTATATAAAGAGAATAGAAGTAATGGTGAGGGACGAGCCAGCCTGGGGGAGGGGGTCCCTTGCGGAGTATTAAGGATGCTGAGATCGAGTATGCCGACACTGTAAGTGTCATGAGGCGACGCGTGCACTTACTTCAATTGAAGATCATACCCAGCATGTCAACCTGTTGTGGTTCCGGTCCTCGGCTCGTGTGAAACGAAGAGCCTCGAGAGCCGGTATTTAAACAAAATATTGGCACCATGGAGGATGGAAGCGGAGTACGCCATCACCTGATGACCCGAAAGTGACGCGGCCGCCGTGACCTTGCGTGGTAATGGTCAAAGGCATGATGGGAAATGTAGTTGGAACGCTCGGTGGTCAGGTTGAGCGCCACTGGGTGAACAACAGCAATAATGACTAGCGTCCTACCCACAGTTTGGGGAGAAAAATTAGTAAGACGCTCACGATGTCTGGGACGACGTATGTACTAAAAAATTCAAGAAATTACAAGATTTCAAAAAATTCAAGCGGAGATCAACCAGAGGTGGGGCCAATGATCCGCTTGTGATCGAGTATCAAAGTGGGTTTGTGAATAAAACGGTGGTTAAATAACAGAATGTGTTGACTACACGTTATGATTAAAGAAAGTGCGGAACTGGTCATGCCCCGGGTGTAACAAAATTAACGGTGTTGATCAATTGGTAAGTGATCAAACAAAAACCGAGGGTTAGATCGTGCGGAGTCCTTATCATACAGATTATTAATACCAAATGTACGCCGTACATCAGATGGAATGGGAGATATGTGAAACCGATTCCATAGTGCTTGAACCAGTGATCAGTAGACATTACAGGGGTACATGAGGTTGATGGTACATCCCTTCTGATAGTTAATGAATTTCACGGGGGAGGTATGTTCTAGAATGGAATACTGCACTCATGTTTGACCGGGATGTCTGAATCATTTGTTAAATTGACTCCACGGGATGCCGTCGTTCAATCCCGTCTGATCGGTTTTCAAACGGTACACCCACCGTTGTTCTCTATCTAGTAGTCTTTTTTGTAGGTTTCCGTTACCCTTCACCTTCTCAATAACCGTCCATCTTATTTCAGTGTCTTTATGATGTTTTTCCACATAGTGTGCTGTAAGTCTGGTCGCTGTGATGGCCCTCCTGATAGTACTTCTGTGTTCGCTAATGCGCGTCTTGATCTTGCGGCTGGTCATACCTATATAGAATAGGTCACAGGGACATTTGATCAGGTAAATGACTGATTCTGTGTTACAGTTAGTGTGGGATCTTTGTTCCCATGGCGTTCGTAAGCCTAGATCGATATTTTTGGTAGGTTCAGTGAATTCACATACTACACATGTCCCACCTGGGAAGTGGCCTGTGACTGGTGCGGTATTCCACAGCGTCATTTGGCTGTCACATCTTGGATTGTATGTGTCTGTATGGACAAGGGTGTCTTTAAGGCTCCTGTTTCTCTTAAATGAGAACATCGGTTTCTCATATGTTAGCTTGTTGGATGTGAGTATTGTCCATTTCTTATTGATTATTTTTTTAATGCTGTTAGATGAGGTGATGAAGGTGGTGACACAAATCATTTGTTGTGGTTGAGTTTTCTCCGTGGTTTCCAAAAGAGCCTCTCTCGGGGTATTCCGTGCTCTTTTATTGGCTTTCTCATTCATTTTAGTAGGGTAATTCTTACGCTTAAGTTTTTCTGTGAGTACTTTAGCTTCCTTCCTATAATCATTTAGTTCAGAGCAGTTCCTGCGAATGCGTAGGAATTGTCCTACTGGTAAGTTTTCTCTCAGAGACCGTGGTTGTGCACTGTCAAATCTTAACAGGCTGTTTTTGACCGTAGGTTTTGTGTATAAGGAACTGCTCAATGTGCCGTTGGTGGCAGTAATGTTGATGTCTAGGAAGGAGATTTTCTCCCTATCTTTGTTCAAAGTGAACCGCAAATGTGGGTTCAGTTGATTGATCCAGTGACCGAACTCAGCTAGAGTTCCCTCTTCTCCTTTCCAGACCATAAGGACATCGTCAATATAACAATACCATTTGCAAATGTTACTGTTGTATGGGTTCAAGGTCCATATGTGCTGATCTTCGAAGTGGCTCATATAGAGGCAGGCAATGCTAGGAGCTAGTCATTATTGCTGTTGTTCACCCGGTGGCGCTCAACCTGACCACCGAGCGTTCCAACTACATTTCCCATCATGCCTGTGACCATTACCACGCAAGGTCATGGGGGCCGTGCCACTTCCGGGTCATCAGGTGAAGGCGTACTCCGCTTCCATCCTCCATGGCGCCAATATTTTGTTTAAATACCGGCTCTTGAGGCTCTTCTTTTCACACGAGCCGAGGACCGGAACCACAACAGGTTGACATGCTGGGTATGATCTTCAATTGAAGTAAGTGCACGCACAGCCTCATGACACTTACAGTGTTGGCATACTCGATCTCAGCCTCCTTAATACTCCCCAAGGGACCCCCTCCCCCAGGCTGGCTCGTCCCTCACCATTACTTCTATTCTCTTTTTATAACACTAACAATAGGACTACCGACATTATCACTCCGGTCAATCAATCAATCAATCAATCAAGCATTTATAGAGCGCGCTACTCACCCGTGGGGGTCTCAAGGCACTGGAAGTGAAGAAAGGGGGGCGGGGGGGTGCTGCTACTGTTCGAAGAGCCAGGTCTTGAGGTGTTTCCTGAAGATGAGATGGTCCTGGGTCATTCGCAGGTGTGCGGGGAGGGAGTTCCAGGTAACGGCTGCCAGGTGGGAGAACGATCTTCCACCGGCGGTGGTTCTGCGAATCCATGGGACAGAGGCGAGGGCGAGGCTTGCGGATCGGAGCTGGCGGGTGGGGGCGTGAAACGAGAGGCGGTTGTTGAGGTATTCGGGGCCCTTGTTGTGGAGAGCTTTGTGTGCGTGGGTGAGGAGCCTGAACGGGATCCTCTTGCTGACGGGGAGCCAATGCAGGTTTCTCAGGTGGGCGGATATGTGGTGATGGCGAGGGATGTCGAGGACAAGTCGTGCGGAGGCGTTCTGTATGCGTTGCAGTCGTTTCTGAAGTTTGGCGGTGGTTCCTGCGTACAGGGCGTTTCCGTAGTCTAGTCGGCTGGTGACGAGGGCCTGGGTGACGGTTTTTCTTGTTTCGGTGGGGATCCATCTGAAGATTTTTCGGAGCATGCGCAGGGTGTTGAAGCAGGAGGATGAGACGGTGTTGACTTGCTTGGTCATTGTAAGGGAGGAGTCCAGGATGAGTCCCAGGTTGCGTGCGTGGTCAGAGGGTGTCGGCGCGGGGCCCGTTGCAGTGGGCCACCAGGAGTCGTCCCAGGTGGATGGCGGTCCTGTGTGAATCGCGCAGCCCTCCCGCAATTGGTGAGTCTGTTTGACGGTATGATAAGTTTGTGTACACATTGAATAAGTGTGGTCATATAAGCATGATGTTTATTTGGTTATTTAAGCATGCATGTTGTTTTTTTGTAAAAAACGGTGCCATCGTTACTATAGCCTGAGACTGTTTTTAAACTGGTGCAACACTGATACTGGTAAAGACCTTGCAACTAACACGCAGTTAGTGTTAGAATGCGAGTAAAATCGCCACTCCACTAGATCTGTCACATATAATTTGTATGTCACAGAGTTCTATAGTATGAGTGGCACATTGAGGTGTCCTCTCCTCTACCGGAGGCATGCACGTAATAGTCAGCATGTAATCACCATACACCTGCAGGGTATGACTAAGATTGAACGTTCCTTAATACGCTTTCTTAATAATAATGTTTGTTTTGGTGTATCTACCCACCTTTATAATTTTTCAGATGGAGACTGGCATTTTACAGATACACATACATCAAACATACCGCGAGGAGTAGCTACTCTGCCCTCGCCTCACAGAAAGTATAGGGAACCCCCCTTTTCTGTTAGAGCCCTCACATAGGGGGTGACCACTGAGCCTTGCACAGGCCTGGTCGCCCCCACGCTCCTCCTGCTACCTGTTCCTGATTGCTGATTGCTCCGCTGCAGGCGACCCAGCCGCCGCTGAGCCGCCCACCCGCCCGCACTCGACTTTCCCTCCGCTGCCTCCCTGCGGCCCCGTCCCCCACCAGCCGATTGGTGCCCCCGCTCCCGCCACCCAGCGGACCCTCCCTCCCGGCTCCCTTCTTAATTCTTAAGGGGACTTCTTCCTTCCATTCGATAGCGACCACTGAGCCTTGCACAGGCCTGGTCGCCCCCACGCTCCTCCTGCTACCTGTTCCTGATTGCTGATTGCTCCGCTGCAGGCGACCCAGCCGCCGCTGAGCCGCCCGCCCGACCGCACTCGACTTTCCCGCCGCTGCCTCCCTGCGGCCCCGCCCCCCGCCAGCCGATTGGTGCCCCTGCTCCCGCCACTCAGCGGACCCTCCCTCCCGGCTCCCTTCTTATGACGCCCCCACGCAGGCGCAGCGTTCACACGCAGCGGGCGCGCCGTTGGTGCGCCGAAGGCGCGCCAAAGGCAAGCCCGTCTGTGCCCGTCCGCGCCTGGACCGCGCCCAGCGCCAGACCCCCTGTCCCCCGCAGATGCCAGCCCACCCGCCGGACTTACGACGCCGCCACCCTCAACGCACTCAACACCGGCCGAATCCCCGGATGTTACCGAGCCACCCCACGTCGCACACACGGACCCTTCCACTGCCAATCCTGCAAGTTCTCCTGCATCCGGACCTGCACCGCACCCGCCAAGCCGAGCACCAGCAGCAACCACCTGAAGTGCATCCTACTCAACACCCGCTCCGTCCACAGACACGCCGTGGAACTCTGGAACCTGCTCGACACCACATCTCCAGACGTCGCCTTCCTCACGGAAACATGGATGAACGCCTCCTCAGCGCCCGACATCGCCATCGCCATCCCGGACGGATACAAGATCACCCGGAGGGACCGTGCCAACCAGACAGGAGGAGGCATCGCCATCGTCCACAAGAACACCATCCGCATCACGACCAACTCCGACGACATCCTCACAACCGCCGACCATCTCCACTTCCAGATACACACCGACCCCAAAACCACAATCAGAGGCACCCTCATCTACAGACCCCCAGGACCCCGCACACAATTCAGCGAAGACATCGCAGACTTCATCAGCCCACACGCCCTCTCCTCCGCTGACTACATCCTCCTAGGGGACCTCAACTTCCACCTGGAGAACAACAAGGACAGCAACACCACTACCCTGCTGGACAACCTCGCCAACCTCGGACTCAAGCAACTGGTGAACACCCCCACCCACCGCGCCGGACACACGCTTGACCCTGTCTTCTCTTCCAGCAAGGACGTCTCCTTCAGTCACTCCACCGGACACCACTGGACAGACCACAGCTGCGTCCACTTCAGCTTCAAAAGGACCACAACCCACCACCACCCGCAACAGGCTCCCCGCAGGAGCTGGAACAAGATCACCACCGACCAGCTCACCACATCCCTGAACCTGATTCCTCCCGCCAGCACAACGGACCCCAACCAGGCAGCCAACAACCTCACACAGTGGATCACCAACTGCGCTGACGACCTCGCACCCCTGAAAAACCACCCCAGCAGACCCGGCAGCAAGAAGGCTTCCTGGTTCAACGACGACCTCCTGAACTCCAAGAAGAACTGCCGCACCCTCGAGAAAGCCTGGCGCAAAGACCCGACTACAGATAACATGACCGCCCTCAAGCACGCCACCCGCAAACACCACCAGCTGATCCACGCCACCAAGAAGACAGTATTCAAGGAACGACTAGACAACAACGCGCACAACAGCAAAGAACTCTTCAACATAGTCAAAGAGCTCTCGAACCCCAACGCCAGATCCAACGACATCACCCCCTCGCAAGAACTCTGCGACTCACTCGCCTCGTTCTTTCACAGCAAGATCGCTGACATACACAACAGCTTCGGCACACAGCCCACGCACCCAACCACCGAACCGACGACTCCCACCATCACCCTACGCTCCTGGACCCCGATCAGCACCGAAGACACCATCCACACGATGAACACCATCCACTCCGTATCACCAACGGACCCATGCCCCCACCACATCTTCAACAAGGCCGCCTCCGCCATCGCACCCCAACTCCGAGACGTCATCAACTGCTCCTTCAACACCGCCACCTTCCCGGAGAGATGGAAGCATGCCGAACTCAGCGCCCTCTTGAAGAAACCATCAGCTGACCCCACCGACCTCAAGAACTACCGCCCCATCTCGCTCCTCCCATTTCCTGCCAAACTCATCGAGGAGACCGTCAACCGACAGCTTGCCGCCTTCCTCGAGACGAACGGATCCCTCGACCCCTCGCAGTCCGGCTTCCGAGCCAACCACAGCACCGAGACCGCCCTCATCGCAGCCACTGACGACATCCGAGCCCTGCTCGATAACGGGGAAACAGCTGCCCTCATCCTCCTGGATCTCTCCGCAGCGTTCGACACGGTCTGCCACCGCACCCTAGTTCAACGCCTCAGCAACATCGGAATCCGAGAAAAGGCTCTGGAGTGGATCATCTCGTTCCTCGCCGGAAGAACACAGAGAGTCCGCCTCCCCCCGTTCAGATCCGAGGCCACCAAAGTCATCTGTGGCGTACCACAAGGATCATCACTCAGCCCCACCCTCTTCAACATCTACATGAGCCCCCTTGCGACCATCGCACGCCAACACAACCTCAACATCATCTCCTACGCCGACGACACTCAGCTGATCCTCTCCCTCACCAACGACCCAGCCACCGCCAGAACCAACCTACACGATGGGTTGAAAGAAGTAGCCAAGTGGATGAGGACCAGCCGCCTGAAGCTCAACTCAGACAAGACGGAAGTCCTCATCTTGGGACCATCTTCCTCCGCCTGGGACGACTCCTGGTGGCCCCCTGCCCTGGGCAGCGCTCCCAAACCCACGGACCACGCACGCAACCTGGGCTTCATCCTGGACTCCTCCCTCTCGATGACCAGACAAGTAAACGCCGTTTCGTCCTCGTGCTTCAACATCCTGTGCATGCTCCGGAAGATCTTCCGATGGATCCCCACCGGAACCAGGAAGACGGTCACACAGGCACTCGTCACCAGTCGACTGGACTACGGAAACACCCTCTACACCGGAACCACAGCCAAACTTCAGAAGAGACTCCAACGCATCCAGAACGCCTCCGCACGTCTCATCCTGGACATTCCCCGCCACAACCACATCTCCGGACACCTGAGAGACCTGCACTGGCTCCCCGTCAACAAGAGAATCAAGTTCCGTCTCCTCACCCACGCACACAAGGCCCTCCACGACCTGGGACCCAGGTACCTCAACAACCGCCTGACCTTCTACACTCCCACCCGCCAGCTTCGTTCGACCAACCACGCCCTCGCCGCCGTGCCACGCATCCGAAGAGCCACCATGGGAGGAAGATCCTTCTCCTACCTGGCAGCCAAGACTTGGAACTCCCTCCCCATCCACCTCCGTCAGACCCAAGACCACCTCTCCTTCAGGAAGCAACTCAAGACCTGGCTGTTCGAGCAGTAGCAGACCCCACTCCCCCTAGCGCCTTGAGACCCTCCGGGTGAGTAGCGCGCTATACAAATTTCTTGATTGATTGACATTCTGCCCTGAAGAAAGTCTAGGACCTTTACTGGCCACTCTGGACTGAAAGATGTCGTCACTAGGGTCTTAGGACCATAATACTCCACTAAGACCCATTTTTAGATTTTTTACTGACCCAGACAGACCCAATAATAAAGGGAAACCGGGGGTCTGCCTGAGGTATTTTATCTTTAAAACCCCCCCTGTCTTCATCTCTCAAAAGAGCTCCCAACACTGTGGTCGAGCCCACCCCAACTTATAGGGGTTGGGGTGACCCGATGATGAAGCATGACACCGCTAGGGTGTGTGAGGGTAACTAAAACAAGAAACGTTCTGTCCTTTACACAAGGTTTTGCTTAGCACAACCTTTCACTAGAGAGGCCCCACCCTTGTTTCCCTCTTTTCCTCTTTGTTCGTCAACACGAACAATATAGTATCATCCCTGACCATTCTGTTTGTTTATTGGAGTATTTTTTGTGTGAAAAAAGTAGTGTGCTACTCGCCAAAAAAAGTGCTTCAACACCCCACCAGGGGTAACAAGCGCTATATAAATGCAAACCTTTTTCCCTCTTCTAGCCCTTCGCTATCCTTTTGAATCCAAATAACTGACTAACCTATCCACCACTCAAATTACTTTCATATTTCACCATACTAATTCAACATTAATCCTTCTTGGGTTCCAGAGTAGCGTGCTACTCACCGAAAAAGCGCTTTGACACCTCATCAGGGGTAGTAAGCGCTTTATAAATGCAATTACAATACGATACAATTTTTGCAGTGTATAAAACTCTATAAATAAAATAAACATGCAGTGATCACACACTCCATGCCGGACATCTGGACACATTACTCACTGGCCCTCAATGTGTCCAGGCAAGGTCAAGACCCACCTGAATTTGTCATCAGGTGAGAATAATGTATTGCTCAATGACTAGACCTACATTCCACTCCCTAAACAGGATCTTTGAATTGGCCTATGATTCTTCAAGAAATGAATAAAAAGACGCTCAAAACTATTGTACTTTGAGAAAGAGCTCAGATCCCAACGCTGTAACAGTGGCGGCTCCTCCACTAAAACGGAGGAGCATCGCCCCACTGCTATTGCAGCAGTGAAAAAAAGAAAATTGTAATAACAAGATGTTATTATAATTCTCATTTTCTTTCGGGAGTCGGGCGCGGCTGGCTCCCTGATGCAAGAGCAAATGAGGAGTGGTTTGCACTCCTATAAGTGCGCATGACAGTCATGCACACTTGACATGTTCTCCATTGTGCTGTGTTGCACAGCCCCATGGAGAACATGCTCAGCCTCCCCAGGCACTGCCTGAGCATCCAAACAGGATGCTCAGGCCAATCACGACGCTGCTCCTGCAGCGTCGTTATTGGCTGGGAGAGCCCGGAAGCCTGAGTGCTTCCGGTGCTTCCAGCAGAGAAGGAGATGCATGCGGCGGCGGCAGAGGTGTGCAAAGGAGAAGGTATCTTTTTTTATTTTTGTTTAATCCCCCCGTGACCCTCCTGCCCCACCATCAGGGTCGGATTGGGAAGGCAGGCACTCGGGCAATGGCCGAGGGGCCGGTATCTGAGTTTCAGCTGTGGACTGCTTTTTTGGGCAGCCTGGGGCCCGATTTGGGTGGTGTCTGTGCTGCTAGCGGCCCAGTGGGTGCCTGAGTGGCTTTTCTGGAGGCAGATGAGCATCCATTACATCCCTTTTATGAACGGGCAGAGGTGTCACTCCCTTTCCCTCGCTGGGCCGGCCCAATAATGTATGCATATTGAGCAGGGAAAGGGGAGCTGACCAAAAGTGGCCTCACTTGTTTTCAGGTGTGTTTCAACAGTGTGAACTAATCGGAGCATTTTTTTAAAAAAAATCTAAGTAAAGTTAAGAAAACATGCCTCTGTCAGAGAACCTTCCTCCCCATTCTTTTTTTATAAAACTTTGCCAATGCAGTGTTTTGCAGAAAGGCAATATGCAAACGTCGGCCACTTTTTTTTAGCGAGCCCGGGCCGATTTTTAATCCCAATCCAAACCTGCTCACCACCCCCATTTCCGAGCTAGCCGCCACTGCTCTGTAACTGTGCTCCCAGCCATAGTGTTTGATTAAACCAACTGCTCCTGTTTTACCAAACGCTTCTTCTCTTTGCTTTTTCAAGGTAAATTCATATTCCAGCAACAGTATACATGTACCCACAATATAATACTGGCTTCATCGCATGACTAAACTGTGTGATCCTGGGTAAATAAGTTTACCTCATTGTGCTTCAGTTCTCATATCTGAGCTGACGAGCACTTAGAAACGCTGATAAAAACTGGACATTCACCAAAAAGGTTAATGACAAGGAAGTGTCAATTAGTGTTGCTGTGTCCTGAAAAGCCCTATTATGCTAGAACTATGCCCAGCATCCATGTGAGCCCTTACTTCCAGGCTTAGTGCTAGAACCATGCCATGGTGCCACTAGCAGCGAGTACCTGGCACGGTTTTGACAGTCCGTCTTGGCAGGACAAGGTAGACCCGGGCACGAATAACTAGAAAAGAGGGTCCTTCCTGTAACGTGCAAGTTCTGGAGTCCGCCTGGCTGTCTCGGTATTCAACCCCTTACCGGGCAGGAAAGCTAGAAATTAATATTTAAACTTTTTTTTCTCCCAAAAAAGGACACACATATAAGAGTTCTATTTTTCTTCTCTCGTCGCCACCTTGCACAACACAGGCCTTGTTCTAGTTACAGGAGTGTGGTTTTAAGCAGTTGCTGCAGAGGGGGATTGTGTTTCCCCTTTTGAAAGCAGGCTCCACTCCCCCCGTCGAGGGCTTGGCAAAGGCGGCCTTGTTGCTGGTGAGCCCTAGAGCTGAAGCAGCAGAAAGAGGAAGGGCTTTGTGAACCGGTGCCAACAGGGGGTGGCATTAATTGGGAAGTGTTATTACAGCTCATTGTGGTTTCTATTCATAGGGGGCGGAAGAGGGAGTCTCTGCGCCTTTAACAGAGCCCCGCCCATGCGGTGGGCGTGGACCCCTAGGGCCCCGCCCCTTGGAGGGGAAGATGCAGACAGGGGAGGGCAGGATCAGAAACAACAGTAGCAGGAGCGGGCACTAATAATCAGTAGCAGCAGAAACCACAGGAGCGTTTCCACCGGCGTGTCCCACTGGTTCGATAGACTCGCAAAGTTCACTGGCATCATCAGCGGCTGAAGGGCAGCCTGTGCCAGTGTGTCCCGGCTCAAAGTGACTGATCGGGGCATCATGCTGAAGCTCGGCTCCCGGCGTGCCCAGTGATAGAGCAGTGCCGGGCACACACTGACTGCCACGGACCCCTGCAGCACCGGGCACAGGGGGTGCCTCACTGACTCCAGTCTGGACCAGACGTGTGGCAAGTACTTCCTGGGCATCCACCCCTGCCTATCCCGGGCTCCTTGACTTGCCCTCAGCAGCGGCACTCGCGCCGGTCTTTGGGACTGATGTTGTTTGTTATGCCCTCCTCCGATCCGAGCAGGAGTGGGGTACACATGCCTTGTGGAACTGGAGATCGGTGCCTTCGGAACGCCTCCTAAAAACAGTGGATATCTGGGGCTCGTGCAGTGCCAGTGAGCAGATGAACTTGAGAACACTCTGGTAACTTGTTGCTCTCGCGCCAAAGGAAGCCAAGTGTGCCTGTAAGCAGCAAAGTGCCTCACCTCAACCTAGACTTCACCCGGGGCTTCGGGCAAGGGTGGCTTATTTATATCAGCCCGTGGTAACTTCATCGCTGTGGCGCGCGGCGCTCGCACAGGCTCACATGTGAGTGCCAGGGAGACATTCCTGACAGGGCGACCACCAGAGCCTCTGGGCAGACGGAAGAGGTGGGCTCTTGATCCAGAAGCAGGATGGACGCCCTGCACGTGAAGCTCTTCTCCTTCCTGTGCCAGCTGGTGGTTGCAGGCTCCACGCTTGAGATTGGTGCCTATGACCTCGACAAGGGGCGCGAGGCCAAGTGCGAGCCCATCGAGATTCCCATGTGCCAGGGCATAGGGTACAACCTGACACGTATGCCCAACTTCATGGGCCATGAGAACCAGAAGGAGGCCTCCCTGAAGCTCCAGGAGTTTGCGCAGCTGGTGGAGTACGGCTGCCATGTCCACCTCCGCTTCTTCCTCTGCTCTCTTTATGCGCCCATGTGCACAGACCAGGTGTCCACTTCCATCCTAGCCTGCCGGCCCATGTGCGAGCAAGCGCGCAATCGCTGCGCACCGGTCATGGAGAAGTTCAACTTTGGTTGGCCCGATTCCCTGGACTGCAGCAGGCTGCCCACCAAGAACGACCCAAACGCCCTCTGCATGGAGGCTCCTGACAACGGCACGGAGGCAGAGACCCAAAAGGGTCAGGGAATGCTGCCCGTCGAACCTAGACCCAGGCCACCAGGTACCGGAGAGGGCAAGGGGCAGAGCAGCATGGGCACATGCGAGAACTCTGAGAAGTTTCAGTATGTAGAGAAGAGCCTGACCTGTGCTCCTCGGTGCTCCCCTGGTGTGGACGTCTACTGGTCAAGAGCCGACAAAGACTTTGCGTTCGTCTGGATGGCCGTCTGGTCCACCTTGTGCTTTGTGTCCACAGCCTTCACGGTCCTTACGTTTCTTCTGGACCCACATCGCTTCCAGTACCCTGAGAGACCAATCATATTCCTCTCCATGTGCTACAACGTGTACTCCTTGGCCTTCATCATCCGCTCTGTGGCTGGTGCCGAGAACATCGCCTGTGACCGCGAGAACGGAGAGCTCTACATCATCCAGGAGGGCCTGGAGAGCACTGGGTGCACCATCGTCTTCCTCATTCTCTACTACTTCGGCATGGCCAGCTCGCTGTGGTGGGTCATTCTCACGTTGACATGGTTCCTGGCAGCAGGGAAGAAATGGGGGCATGAGGCCATCGAAGCCCACAGCAGCTACTTCCACATGGCTGCCTGGGGCATCCCAGCCATGAAGACCATCATCATCCTCACCATGAGAAAAGTGGCTGGAGATGAGCTGACGGGGCTGTGCTACGTCGGCAGCATGGATGTCAACGCTTTGACCGGCTTCATCCTGGTTCCGCTCTCCTGTTACCTGGTGATTGGGACATCTTTCATCTTGACTGGGTTTGTGGCCCTGTTTCACATCAGGAGGATAATGAAAACTGGCGGGACCAATACTGAGAAGCTGGAGAAGCTGATGGTGAAGATTGGGGTCTTCTCCATTTTGTACACAGTCCCAGCCACCTGTGTGATCGTCTGTTACTTTTATGAGCGCCTCAACATGGACTTTTGGGACCTACGTGCCTTGGAGCATCGATGCCGGCCTGTACAAGGGCGGCGCAACTCAGACTGCTCCTTGGAGGCCTCGGTGCCCACCATCGCCATTTTCATGCTCAAGGTCTTCATGTCGCTAGTCGTGGGCATCACCAGCGGCATCTGGGTGTGGAGCTCCAAGACATTACAAACCTGGCAGAGCCTTTGCAACCAGAAACTGGGAATGAGGACTAGAGGGAAGCCCTGTGGTGGCATTGCCTGCAATGGCGCCCACCGCCACTACCGGGCACCCACAGTGATGCTGCATATGGGCAAACCGGACCCTTACACGGACAACCCAACGCATGTGTAGCACCAGTCGGTGTTTGCCAACCATCTCTAGGCAGCTTGTGGAGTGCCATCACCTGTGCAAGAGACTAGTGAGGTAGGCGAACTCCCAAAGATAGCAGGGCTTAGGTGATGGCATGTCGGGCAGCAGCGCCCCATCTGCACAAGACGAATATAGGGCCGGTGGACCTTTCTGGAGACTGAGAATGAATCCAGCTGTTAGTGCACGCAGCACCTCAAGAGACTACGGGGTAAGGGAGCCCCAAAAGACAGAGTAGCTCTAGCAATGCTGTCTAGGGGAGCAACACATCACCTGCACAGGAGAGAAGTGAGCAGGTGTGGCCCTCTAGAGACTGAGTATAAGCCCACCTGTCAAGGCAAGTGGCGCTACAGGAGTAAGGGAACCCGCGACTGGCTGTCTAGGACAGCACCACCAGACCCGCCTCAGAGACTGATGGAGCGGGCGACTCGCTCGGGGGAGGGTTTCAGGGATTTAGCTGTCTACCCCGACAAACCCTCATGCACAAGAGCCACGGTGCAAGAATGCCCTGTAGGGAGGAGGAGTGCATGCCACGTAGGGTATGGAGGAACACCTCAAGGGACAGGTGAACACACACCTAACCGGGCTGGCCAGTACCCTGCGTTCACAAGAGCCCGGGGGCAAGCAGGGGCCCTTTAGGGACACAGAACAGGTGCCTTGTTGCCTAGGTCAGCAACTCACATTTAGACGCGACAGGGAGTAAGTCTAAAGGGGTACATATCTAGCTGCGCATGCCAACTCCCCACATGCACGAGGGGGATTCACAGGCTCAGCTAGAGCAAAGGGGCGCATGACTAGTGGCCTAGACCAGCACCGGCCTCACAAGCAGGCAGAGAGAGGCCCTCCAGGCCCAATTGGGCATATGTCTAGCTGCATAGGCCAACGCGCCACGTTGGCAAGGGGCTTAGGACAGAAGAGTGCATGCCATACTGTCTGGGCCAGCACTCCACGCAAACATGAGGCAAGAAGGCTCCCTGCTGTGGACAGGGGCCCTTCCACCCCACACATTTACAGGGGTCGGAGTCCTATAGCTCCAGGTGCAGGTTGTCAACATGAACATAGGGTTACCAGATTACTCCACGTCACGTGGAACGCAGTGTAATGGAATTTCCTTCAAAATGTTATTTATATTCTGATAGTGGTACTGGTTTGTTCGCCCTGATGGCACCGGAGCGCTGAAGTACCAGCTCAAAGTTGTTTCCCAAATGAAAGCTCAGGGCTCTGAACACTGTGTCCGCGTGGACCTGCATGAACCTGGTGACCCCAAGCGAGCGCTATCCTGCAGCCCCACACAGGGGTGAACGGAGGTGTGGCGGGAAAGGGAAGTCTGCATTAAAGCAGCGACATTCAAGCATAGCCCCTGGGACTAGCAAACTCTACACCTCGCCTGCCCCGTGTTTCCCATAGGAAGGGATTCTTTGCTAGCGGGGATGCAAGCAAACAGCCTGTCAGATGGTACAAACGTATGGGTACAACTCTCTAAAGACTGAGGCCAGTATCGCTGCTCAGTGGGTTGTGTGCCGTTTGTGGAGATCTTTGTGTCATAGACAGGTTGAAGGCTACAATAAAAGAATGAAACAGAGCAGACGCTGTTACAGCTCAGTGATCTGTGCTCCTGCAGCGGGGAGCTGAGTGTGACCAGCAGGCCACTGGTTCTAATTCCAGGAAGAGAAATCAGTGGTTGAATTCCTCGTACAGATATCACGTTTAACCCCTGGCGCCTCCGCTCCCATCCCAGTAGCGTGGGCTCAGTGGGTTCATGTGCCTGCTTTGGCGTCTTTTTCGTAACATACAGAAGATCACATGCGGGAATCTTCGTAGGACTGAAAAGTGGGCAGGTGAATCTTAGAAAGGTAGCTCAGTGGGTGAATAGCCCTCCTCCATAGGACTCATGTACCCGTTCGGGACACTTGCTGAAATGCTTGTGGAACCGGCTCAGCATCCTATCATCCAAAACCGAAAAAACACAAGGACTATAAAATGTCAGTGATAACACAAATTATTAAAGCACTTTGAAGCGTGAATATTTATTACACCCTCCACAGCTGGAATGCTTTGTAAAGTATTAGAGGGCCATGCGGTGCTTGAAGTGGGGTGTGTTCTATGGGTTGTCTCGGGTTGGAAACCCCGAGAACCAATTTCTCATCCTAGCTCCCCCAATTTGACCAAACAGACTGTGATCCTTTGTAATTCACTTTACATTTGGAATATGTTAGCTCTATAAAAGAAACCCAAACGTAAGCACTTCAAAGAGAATTCTCGGAGAAAAGGGAAGCCGTAGAGTGGGAAGGAAGCTGTCACGCCACTGCCAAAAAAGTAGCCCCCCCATTAAATAATAAGTGAACCAGTGGGATTTGTCAGGAAAAAATGAAACCGCAACTCAGACAAAGGAAGTGCGAGCAGAGTTATGCCCTACAACAGTGTTATCACAGAAGGCGGTGGGTAGTACCGCTAAGTGATGAATTTGTAGGGCAGATAGTGCCCTCTGGCACCAGTTTCCGGGTATCCCCGTGCTGAGCATGGCCCAGACTGCACTGTGAGCTTCTTTTGGCTGTTAAGCAGTAGCTGCTTTCTGAGAGTTCAGTATAAATATATATATATATTTGTATGTATGTCTTTTCACGCTATTTTTGTCTCTGGCCCATGACCAGTACTGTTTATAAGCTGTGGGGGTAAAGAAATAATTATAAATATAAGATACGAGTTTATTTAATTATGTAATTTATTATAAAATTGTTTTTTTGAAAAAAGTTTGTTGTTTGGAAAGTTTGCAGAATGGAACAGAAATAAAATCAGTCATGTGTATCTGGGAGTTGTAGTATTTGGTCTGGGGGCACTCACTGGACTTTGGGCGACACAGAAGGGGTCTCTAGTTTCTGTTTTCTGTCCTTATGCAGCCCTGCGGCTGGCCTGTGGTGAGGTTTGAGGCGGTTTCTTCAGTACACAGCTCTATCGAAGGTTTCATGTGGGAGTTCAGTTTGTCCCTTGCCACGGGTTCCAGGCCGCCTGCCCCCTGTTTAAACCACTGTCTGCAACATGTGATGCCCCCTCCGCTTACACTCGCCCCTGCTCTCCACTCCCAGCATGCATCACTCTCTGAAAGGTTTATAAGATGGACCAGTGGTCCCTTTGCGCTCAGCTGGATGCCACAGCCTGGTGGCTGCATTTTGCTGAAATACAACTGATGCTACAGGATATCGCAGAGTACAAGACACGACTTCGGTAAATGATTTCACGGCGCAGTATTGGTGTGGAAACAAACGTGTTTGGTGCTCGTTGTGATCACGAGCAAATGAAGGAAGTGAAAATAGTTGCGTGTGCAAAGGGTGCAAATGACTAAGCGGCGGTGACGCTCTTCTTGCCTCAGTTTTTAAACTCATTTGGCGGTGCATTTAGGCATGGGTTAAACCCAAAAACGCGGTCTCTCTGTGATGGCTTAGATGTTGCCTCTTAATTATTTCCACATACATCTTTTTTTGTGTGTGATCACCATAAGCATAAGCACTTTTGCTTCTGTTTCTGTTCCTATGTTTAGTATTAAAATCATTCTCATTAATCATCCGCTCCCGCCCCCTTCTCTGTCCCCTCTCTTTAATTGGCAGTTCTGTCCCCTTCACCGTGCTTTCTCTTTTATTTGACGACCCTGTCCCATTCTCTGTCCCCTCACTTTAATCAGCAGTTCCTGCCCTATTCCCGTGTCCCTTTTCTTTAGTCGGCCGCCCTCTGTCCCCTTCTTTTTTCTCCAGCCCCTTTTGCCTTCTCGTCCCGTTCTCTGCCCCTCAATACCCCCCTCCTTACCAGCTTATGTCCCCTTTCTTCTTTGCAGCTCTTGTTATTCTTTCTAGTCTTCAATTCTCCTCAGCTGCTCCTTTCTCTTGTGTCCAGTGCATCCCCTCGTCTCAGCAGTAGTTTTACTTGTCTACCGATTTTCGCGTCCTTAGCAGTTTCTGCTCTACCCCTCTCTGCCTTTCCTCTCAACAGTAACTACACCTCCTCACTGCCCCTTTCCTCCCAGAATCATATACTGTCCCCCTCTCTGTCCCTTTCTCTCATCACTCGTCCCAGTAGTTACTGCTTTTCGTGCTTCGTCTCTTTTCAACAGTTCTTTCCAGCACTGTGAATCTGTCCTCTTGGTAGTTCTATACCCTACTCATTTTTCATTTCAGTAGCCCTGCCCCCTCCTCGTACCTCTTCCCAGCAGCTCCCTCCTCTTACCGCCTGAGTAGTTCCTGTACCTTCCTCATATCCCCTTATTAGATCCCGTACCCCCTCACACTCATATCTTCTCTTCTTAGTTCCCTTTTATTAGTTCCTGCACCCTTCTTCTCATATCCCCGCTTATTAGTTTCCTCTCATTAAAGCTTGCACCTTCCTCATGTCTTTGTTCTGCGCCGTTTCTGCCCCCCTTAGTCACCATCACTCTCTCAGCAGCTCCTGTCTCTGTTCCCCACCTGTCCTCTCAGCACTTTATAGCACTTTCATTCCCATGTCTACACTCAACAGTTCCCAACCCCTTCTTCCTGTCGTCCCCGTCAGAGGATCCTGCCATTTCAACGCCACCTCTGCTCCCAGCAGCTGCTGTCCCCTAGTTTGCCATCTGTCCTCCCAGCAGTTTCTGCCCCTTCCACTCCTTCCTGACCCCTGGGACTTCTCCTGCCTTACAGCATTTTTGTCTCACCTCCTCCCCTCGACAGTTCTTGCCTGCCGCCCCTGTCTTCGTCAGAATTCACTCCTTTTTCCTGACTTTCTCTTTGTTCACTCGTTATTCCTTGCTCTCACTGCCTCCTTTCCCTTCACCACACCCCCTCAACGATGACTGCTTTCTCCGCAGGCAACTCAAGGTTTCCCGTGTTTTTCCTCATTCATCCAGTCAAGCACTTCCTGCTTTGTCTCCCACTCGCCCGACCTGTTTGTCCCTCTTCAGCAGCTGTTACCACTGCCTCTCTGTCGCCCCTTAGTCCCTGCTCAGAAGTTCCTGGTTCAGCCGTCTCCTGTCATCTATTCTTACTTTGAACAGCTTCATTATATATGCGCAGCAGCTCCTGGTTCAGCCGTCTCCTGTCAGCTGCTCTTACTTTCCACAGCTCCCCCATCTATCCTCAGCAGCTCCTGGTTCAGCCGTCTCCTGTCAGCTATTCTTACTTTCCACAGCTCCCCCATCTATCCTCAGCAGCTCCTGGTACAGCCGTCTCCTGTCATCTATTCTTACTTTGAACAGCTTCATTATCTATGCACAGTAGTTCCTGGTTCAGCCGTCTCCTGTCAGCTGCTCTTACTTTCCACAGCTCCCCCATCTATCCTCAGCAGCTCCTGGTTCAGCCATCTCCTGTCAGCTATTCTTACTTTCCACAGCTCCCCCATCTATCCTCAGCAGCTCCTGGTACAGCCGTCTCCTGTCATCTATTCTTACTTTGAACAGCTTCATTATCTATGCACAGTAGTTCCTGGTTCAGCCGTCTCCTGTCAGCTGCTCTTACTTTCCACAGCTCCCCCATCTATCCTCAGCAGCTCCTGGTACAGCCGTCTCCTGTCATCTATTCTTACTTTGAACAGCTTCATTATCTATGCACAGCAGCTCCTGGTTCAGCCGTCTCCTGTCAGCTGCTCTTACTTTCCACAGCTCCCCCATCTATCCTCAGCAGCTCCTGGTACAGCCGTCTCCTGTCATCTATTCTTACTTTGAACAGCTTCATTATCTATGCACAGCAGCTCCTGGTTCAGCCGTCTCCTGTCAGCTGCTCTTACTTTCCACAGCTCCCCCATCTATCCTCAGCAGCTCCTGGTACAGCCGTCTCCTGTCATTTATTCTTACTTTGAACAGCTTCATTATCTATGCGCAGCAGCTCCTGGTTCAGCCGTCTCCTGTCAGCTGCTCTTACTTTCCACAGCTCCCCCATCTATCCTCAGCAGCTCCTGGTTCAGCCGTCTCCTGTCAGCTATTCTTACTTTCCACAGCTCCCCATCTATCCTCAGCAGCTCCTGGTTCAGCCGTCTCCTGTCATCTATTCTTACTTTGAACAGCTTCATTATCTATGCACAGTAGTTCCTGGTTCAGCCGTCTCCTGTCAGCTGCTCTTACTTTCCACAGCTCCCCCATCTATCCTCAGCAGCTCCTGGTTCAGCCGTCTCCTGTCAGCTATTCTTACTTTCCACAGCTCCCCCATCTATCCTCAGCAGCTCCTGGTACAGCCGTCTCCTGTCATCTATTCTTACTTTGAACAGCTTCATTATCTATGCACAGTAGTTCCTGGTTCAGCCGTCTCCTGTCAGCTGCTCTTACTTTCCACAGCTCCCCCATCTATCCTCAGCAGCTCCTGGTTCAGCCATCTCCTGTCAGCTATTCTTACTTTCCACAGCTCCCCCATCTATCCTCAGCAGCTCCTGGTACAGCCGTCTCCTGTCATCTATTCTTACTTTGAACAGCTTCATTATCTATGCACAGTAGTTCCTGGTTCAGCCGTCTCCTGTCAGCTGCTCTTACTTTCCACAGCTCCCCCATCTATCCTCAGCAGCTCCTGGTACAGCCGTCTCCTGTCATCTATTCTTACTTTGAACAGCTTCATTATCTATGCACAGCAGCTCCTGGTTCAGCCGTCTCCTGTCAGCTGCTCTTACTTTCCACAGCTCCCCCATCTATCCTCAGCAGCTCCTGGTACAGCCGTCTCCTGTCATCTATTCTTACTTTGAACAGCTTCATTATCTATGCACAGCAGCTCCTGGTTCAGCCGTCTCCTGTCAGCTGCTCTTACTTTCCACAGCTCCCCCATCTATCCTCAGCAGCTCCTGGTACAGCCGTCTCCTGTCATCTATTCTTACTTTGAACAGCTTCATTATCTATGCGCAGCAGCTCCTGGTTCAGCCGTCTCCTGTCAGCTATTCTTACTTTCCACAGCTTCTCCATCCATCCTCAGCAGGTCCTGGTCCAGCCGTCTTCAGTCTTCTGCTCTTGCTTTCCTCAGTTTCCCCATCTATCCTCAGTAGTTCCAGCCTCACCTGTTTCTTGTCAGCTGTCCTTACTTTCCACAGCATCTCCATCCATCCTCAGCAGGTCCTGGTCCAGCCGTCTTCAGTCTTCTGCTCTTGCTTTCCTCAGTTTCCCCATCTATCCTCAGTAGTTCCAGCCTCACCTGTTTCTTGTCAGCTGTCCTTACTTTCCACAGCTTCTCCATCCATCCTCAGCAGGTCCTGGTCCAGCCGTCTTCAGTCTTCTGCTCTTACTTTCCACAGTTTCACCATCTAAGCTCAGCAGTTTCTGCTTAACCTGCTTCTTGCCAGCTGTCCTTACTTTCCACAGCTTTAGCATATATCCTTAGCAGCTTCTGGTTTTCCTGCGGGGTGTAAGTGATTTCATAAAAAAATGATTAAATTGAATACCAATACTGAGAAAACATTTTATCTTAACTGTTTAATGGAAATCTTCAGAATGAATGGAATTTACCTTTTTGTAGAAATCAGTTCATAGAATGTCTTTTTGGTCGAAATTGGCTTTTAAATGATTATTTTTTAAGTGTAAATGTAATGGCTGCAGGTCTTACTTTCAGAAACAGTTTTGTCAGAGTTGTTTATTTCAATGCTTTACTTCAGGGGACATTATTCAATGTCTATATCTTTTACACTGTCAAACAATTACTTTGGATGCTTTTAATTCGCTGACCAATTACCAGCGGTAAACACCATCCATCGCTGACCCCTCATAACCCCTCAACACTGTAAATCCCTGCCCCGAAAATCCCTTATTACACCTAAACTACACTAAAAGCACTTTCCACCCCATAAATCCACCATCCCTGAACCATAAAACCACTCACAAATCCTAACTCCACCTATTCCCGAACCCTTAAAATTGCTTTCTACGCCTTAACCCAACCTGTCCCATACGCCTTAAAACACCTCAGCGTACCCAAAATCCACCCATCCCTGAACCCTAAAAAACCCTCACTGCCCTTAAACACCAGCCATTCATGGCCCACAATATCTCCTCATCTCAAACTACTCATCCCTGAACCCTAAACCCCCTTCCTTTGTCTACAGTCCACCCATCCCTAAATACTTAAAACCCGTCACAACTCTGAACCCCACCCTATCCTGAAACCTAAAAACTCTTCACCACCACAGCTGCTACCTATAATTGAACCTTAAAAACACTCACAAGCCCTAAACTCTGCCCATCCGTGACTCTAAAACCCCTCAACACCCTTACACTTCACCCATCCCTGAAACCTAAAAACACCTAAACACCACTCATCTGTGAACCATAAAAACCCCTCACCACTCCTACCATCACCTATCTCCTAATCCTAAAAACCCCTTTCTATGCCCAAACTCCAATTATTCCTGACAGCTAAAAATCTCTAATCACCGTAAACGTTACCTACCGCTGAGCCCAAAAACCCCACAGGAGTCCTAAACTCCACCCCAGTTAAAAATAATATTGAATTTTGCTTCCTTTAAAATGTTTGCTTTCATTCAAATTTTTTTTGTATTTCCTTAAAATTGGCTTTCTTTAAAATTGTTTTCCTATCATTTGGTTTCCTCCAATGTGGTTTCTCAGTTTTCGTTTTCCATTAATTCACATACATCATTCCCGGCTCCCTATTTCCACAGCTGTTCATGCTTTCTGTGCCTGCCTCCCTCTTTCAAGAGCAATACCTGCTTGTCCTGGCCACCTCTCTCTTTCCTGGGCCGTCTCTGCTTCCATGGATCGCTCTTTCCTAGGCAGTGGCTGGTGTGGTTTTGTCCTGTCTGCTCATCTCGCCTACTGCCGGTCTTGATTTTCCTCACTGTACTCTCTTCAGCCAGAATGTTCTTCTTTTCCTTGTCTGCCCACCTCTCCCCTCAGCAGTTTCTTTCCCCGGCTGTTTCTGCTACTCTCTTTCCTCAGCAGTTTCCGCTTCTCACGTGTTTCACTTTTTCTCAGTAGTCCCTTCTTTTCCCCAACCTTTCCCTCTGTAGGTATTGATTTTCCTCTGTGCCCCCCACCTCTCAACAGTTCAGGATTCTGCTTGCCTGCCCCGGTCCATTAGCTGCTCCTGCTTTTCCCCGTCTGCCTCTCTCATCCTTTGGCAGTTCCTGCTTGCCTCCCCTGCATGCCTTTCCTCCCTGGTAGGCCAGGGTTTTCCTTTTCCGTGTTCCGCATCCATCATCACAAGTTGTTGCAGGCTGTGTTATTAAGGTCGGTTGGAGCTCAGCGTTGTAAATCTTGTTAAGGAGGGGCGGGTGCTTTGCTGCATCCCATCAGTGCTCCTGACAGTGTATGTGAGTGGACGGCAAATGCACATCCTCATTCTCCTCACATCCACTTCCTCATGCTTCGCACATTCACTTCCCCAGCGCAGTATCCCCTCCCTCTTCCACTAACCCTTCCTTTCTTCCCTCTCCACGAACCTACTTTGCTACTCACCGCCCCCAGCCTATGCACTTGTCTGCCTTCCACTTCCCTGTCCCCCACTCAATCTGCATGTCCCCACCCTAAGCAGCGCGTCTTCTCTGTTCCCAGTCTCTCCCAGCGTGTTGTTTCTCCTCACTGTGCACTGTACTCCCCTTTGCACTTACCCCAGGTCATTATTCTCCCCTGGGTGTCCGTCGCCAGTGGACCTCCCCAACACATTACCTTGTTGGCTGTGCACCCCTCATCTCTGTGCGCTGACACCAAAATGCTCCCCACCTTTGCTCTGGACCGTTCCATTCATTGGACGATCTCTCCTTGTGCGCAGTAAGCATTTTCTTTAGTATGTACCTCCTCATACAGTAACAAGCTCTTCTGGGCATCCCCATCCCTTTTGTAGTGCACCCCACACACTCACCCATGTGGGGCAGGCATACTGTAAACAGTATGTCTAATGTCTGTCTGTCCATCCTATCTTCATTCCCTCAGCTACTGTCTGTGGCCCTCCTAGGGTGGAGCAGCCTCTCACCCCTATTCCTTGCTTGGAGATTTCTTAGGTCGAGCTTGAATGATTGGTGCCCGGTTCTCCCTTATTCTGCCTTGGATGAAGGAAAGGCGGCGTCAAGCAGAACGATCGCTACAGTCCTTACATACGCTTCTCTTTTACCCATTCTACGCATGCCTTTCCATGGCGGAGTCTCCGCCATGGAAAGGCATGCCCACCGCACTCATCATAATATGAATTGCGGTGCCTGAAAGGCGCCGCCACCATATTTTGGTCTTTTTCCGCTTGGCAGGCAATCGTGACGATTGCCTCCCGGCGGAAAAGGGGCGGACAGTCTTTCCGTCTGCTGTGGTACCCTCCGCCATGCTAATATGGCAGGGGGTAAATGGCGGTCGGGCGTGGAGTTATTGCAGGCAGATCGCCACTGCGATCCGCCCGCCATCATAATAGGCCCCTATATCTTTCTTATAATCAATATGCCCCATTAAAGACAATGGAATGTTGTTTCTCTTTATTATTTATTTGTCCTGAGGTATTCTGTTACGGTGTACTATGCCATTATTTTAATTTTGAAACACATTTCTCAGAGAAACACCCATAAAGAAGCAAAGCTCATAAAAGGGTTGCTGATTCACCAAAAAAGGAGCAAATGGTTTCCTCAATATCTTTTGATTGGAACCTGACTCTATTGACATAAGGCTGTAAATTAAGGAGCAAAATACCACAGCACATATTTTTCAATAGAAATAAAACCATAATAGTGATTAGTGAGGACTGACTAGCTGGACTAGGCAATGGCCACCCCTGCACTCAGCACAACAAAAACAGTTACGTTCTCTCAGCACACTCATCCATACCCATAATTCACAATAATGTTCTTATCAAGCTCAAATTCACTTTATTGCATTTATTGGAACTGTGTATAGCTCACACTAGACCACAATGGATGTAATTGTATTTTACACGCATATTAGCAAATACGGAACTTTACTAAACTAGATATTTAACAGGCAAAACTCTGTTAACCAACCACACGGTTATGCACAACAGGCCAACGGTTAGCCCAGACTTGTGTGGCAAGGGTGTTTAGATTAAGAAAACACTACAGTGCCAAACTAATATTAAAAAATTGACTTTACAAAATACTGATAACACTGCAGTGATATGACTTCCATTCGTGTATTTGTGAAGCTAAGTGTAGCCCAAAGACATGGCGATATCACTTACCAGTGATCTTCATTACCCGCGTAGATCATCGGTAAGTAATATATTCACTATCCCAAAACTGTTACGTACTTTATGAGGATATACCAAAGATAGTACAGTAATTCCTCAATGACCAGACCACAAACCATAATAAACTGCTGCTACACAAACAACATTTGACCAAGTCACAATAAAAAAAATACTGCTATTCACTCCATAACAGTTTTAAAAACTCCAAAACGAACAGCCATCCAATTCCGACCTATAGTGCTTAAGAAAAGTATCTGCTGTGGTCCAGGCTGCAGCCCTGCATATTTCTGTTAAGGGTGCCTCATTTGTTTCCACCCATTGAGCTTCAACCTCTCTTGTATAGCTAAACTGAATACATCCTGAAACTTGCAGTTACATATTAAAGTAGGTTTTTGAAATGGCCTGCTGCACCCATCTACTGATAGTCACGTTAGATGGCTTCTTCCCTTTATTTGCTATGCCAAAAGAAGCAAAAAGAGAATTGAATTTGCAGAAATCGTTTGTCCTTTCACAATAAATCAATAAAGCTCTCTCAGCATCCAGCACCAATGGTACCTGTTCATCACTTCCTGGCCAATATTCTCGAAGGCCTACTTCCTCATCTTTGTGGAATTGCAATTGCAGCTTTAGTTGAAATGTTCGGTCTAACTTGAGATTGACCCTATCTGGAAAAAATCTGATGCAAAGGTCTGATCCCATAAGGGCTCCTAATTCCCCCAACCTCCTAGCTGACGTTGTGACCAACAGGAAAGCTACTTTGACCGTCAACAACTGCAAAGATGCCAACTCTAAAGGTTCAAATGGAAGACCCTGAAGACCCTTTATTACTGTAAGTAAGATTCAAGGAGGTACTATAGAAGGCTGGATAAGTCTTTAATCCTACAACATTTAAGCAATCTCTTAACAAGAGGGGCCCCTTTGGAAAAATCAATAAAACATTCACCAAAACCTCTGGTGGCTGAGTTTGAATTAGTGAACCCTTTTTACATTTTTTGGGGAGTGTGCTATAGTGCGAACCAGACTTGCAGGTATCAGTGCGCCTTACATGAGTACTAGCTGAGTTACAGACGGACACATGCATTTTGGTTAGGCACGGAGTGATTTGCCCAGAGTCATAGGATGTTGAGCGTCCCTGCAGAGATTGAAGAAGAAAATGATTGTAACCGCGTTCATGTGTCCACATGTACAAAATTAATATGGTATTTGATGGGTAGCAGGCTGCTCCTTTTCACTGCTGGCTCGGGCTTATCATTGGCCGCCGGAATACGAGGCATTCACGATTGTATATACTAAAGTTTACAATAGCTTCATTCATCTTGGGGTATTGCGGGCAGCTACGTGTTACTGCTGCTGGTTCTATAAGAACTACTTCTATCCAAGGATACAGCTATTGGAGGCTACCTGTCAAATTGCCAATGTGCAACATTCCGTCCATCATCTTGTGTGTTTAGCTGTCAAATACCATATTAATTTTGTACATGTGGACACATGAACACGGTTACAATAATTTTCGTCAGACACTCGTGAGGGAACTGCCACAGTCAATCGATTCTGGTAGGAATACTGTGCCGATATTGTCTAGGGTTACTTATATGCTATGAACTGATTCAGATCCTACACTGTCTACACCGATTGGGCTGACTATCGCCTTGATACCTTAAGCGGGACGTGAATTACACAAGATTATTCTGCCCTGATGAAGTTGGCTGTTTTAAATCTAAAGAAGAATAAAAGAAATTTGAAACAATTATATTGGCTATTGTGACTTCATCCCAGGTGCTACCTCCATTCTTCTTCAATTTGTGTTTCTGGATTTCCAGTGAGACCCAACTGCAGCAGGTCTCGGAGGCTATTGGCACAGGACTTTAACATTTTATGGACACTATGTTTGAGGTGCTAAACGCATAGTCAGCTGCAGTTTCAATACATTTTCATCCCTGCAGAGACTCGAACCCAGTTCCCCAGCTTCGAAGTTGACCGCCCTAGCCGTTAGACCTCATCCTCTCCCTTTTTAGGTCTCGCCTAACCCAGCGCATGCGCTGGTCTGGCGAGACTTTTAGTGAGGGCTCAAAAAATGCTACCTTTGCCAGCCTAGAGCTTCAGTGCATGTGCGCGGGCGCGCGCTTAGGAGCAGAGGCGCCATATGGCAAACCTTGTCATGCTCATTAAGCATCCGTGTTCACTTTCACTTTTGCCCGCGATCACTTTCGCGGCGCCCCTTTGATGTTCTCAGTGAGCCTTGTGGCCAATGGTTGTATAGTTTTTTTTTTCTTTTCTTAATTTAAAGCACATGAGCATTCGCAAATTTGATGAATATGGAAAGGCTTTGTTAGACTGCTGTATTTAGTTATGGGTTACCTGCAGATGGTTACCACCTCCCAAAACACCGTACAAGTAAAGCAACCAACAAAAACATTTTTAATTCCATTTGTGGGAGGCCAAGTGGGTCTTTGGAAACGTAATTTAAGGCCTGCATCAGAAATAGCTTAGAAAGCATTGGCTACCTCATTCACATTGGTGCATATCTGCCTAAAGCATCCACACGATTCAACCATCCATCACTCGCCAGGCGCATACCATTGCTTCATCATGATTTTAGCATGGCTGCTTAACCTCCCCATTGGGGTGTGGGCTCTCGTGAAATTGTTCTTTAGTTGAGTCGAGCTACAAATGAATCCTGCAGTTTTTATTTTCCGTATCAGAGGTACTAGCAACTTTACTGTACTCCCGCCAATAAACTCTGCAACTCGCTGCATACTTTTTAATCTTTTATATTGTTGCTACACTGCCTCTCTTTGTGTATTCACAACATAGACCCATATATTTGCGTGTTTTTGCATGGGCCCATCTGTGTTTGGGCCTGGTGTTTTCTTGCAATATCTTTCCATCACTTAGTGACTTCTAACCCATATCACTTATCTTCTCTCTCCCATCCTAAGCGAAGAACGAGTATTTTCCATCTGTTGATATATTTTCATTTAAGTCAGTTTCATGTTCATCTCATAGAACACCAGGGTAAAAAAAAAATGTGTTCTTGACCCTCGAGTCCAGTTTGCAAGCAAGGGTCTTGGCTGTCTATCATACAATTGAGTGTGATATACAATAATATCTTATTCTGAAAGCAGTGCGGGCAAGACTTCCTAATTTATTTGTCTGGTAAACTAGTTTTCCAAGAATACGTTTCTGTTTCTTTCCCTAGTTTCCTTCGTATTACTATCACCTGTATGTTATATAGGTTGGAATTACCTTCGTTCTCTTCCACTCTGAAATCAAGCCCTTCTATGTTTTGTAAGAAGCCTATTACATTCTCTGTTTGGTTCCTTGACTGTCTGTGCAGCTATCAATCAATCAGGATGTTTTAGGTCTCGCCTACACAGCGTGCATGCGCTACTTAGGAGGGCCTTTAGCTTTCGTTCTTCACTTTTTCAAGCACTGCACTCGTGCTTGTGGCGGCATACACCTTGCGGGAGCACGCAGCGGCGCGTCACAAGCACGAGTGCAGTGCTTGAAAAACTGAAGACTGCTCTCTCCGAAGCGCGCGCACACCACTCCCGGGCTTGCAATGGCTCCTCCTCCCATGTTGTTCCAATGCACACAACGTCTCTTCACGCCGTTCCTGCTTGCAGGTACCCATCTTTCACATGTGTGCAATTACATTTTTATGGGGTTTTCTTCCAAACATTTATTTGGTTCTTTTGTCCCGAAAACTTGGGCAGGCATCTCTGTTTCCTACATTTCTGCACAGGGTCATGTCATAGATTTGGCTGTGCCAGTCTGTTTCACTGCCAGTGCTGCTTCTGATAGTTTTATGCATGATCCATATGTATCCAGGCTAGTTATCCAAGCTTCACTTCAGTATTTGCATTAGCTGAGATGGTGGATCCAGCTTCAGGTCAAACAATGTCAACCATTACTTCCGAAGTTACTGTACATTTGGTTGGGGGAAGGTATTTCCCAGGAGATTGCTGGCACATTCAGCCATGCTTGTTTCTAAACAAGGAACTCAGGCTGGTATCATCAAACAGGTTAGAGTCATTGTAGAGGTATCTGAATATTACACGCCCATCCAACAACCTGTACCGGTCTTATCCCTTACACCCTGCCCCATCCTGTTTCTCACTCCCTTACCTTATTTTTCCCTTCACCCTACTCCATGTCCTGTATTATTCCCTACAACCTCAACAAACATTAGATTATTTCTCACAGATCTTGTCTCGGTGCTTCATTACCCTGTCCCATCTCATGCCTCACACACCTAACGAGTCATGCCTTATTCTCATACAGTATCTCATGTGTTTTAAAACTCAGTCATAGCATGTGCCTACTCACTCTCATACCACACACACACACACACAAAAACTCATCATGCCTTACTCCTTGCATACCTTTTCCTCTCCATCTCACACACCTTCCATGTTATCCTAATCGTTATATGCCTGGCATCTGCCTGCCCTGTTCTTCACACAGCTTAGACCATCATTTCCTCAAACAGCCTGCACATTGTCCTGTTCTGCATGCACACTACATCTATGCCCATTCTTCCTCTCCACTTATCTGGGAGTAGGTCATGTTTTAGTCCTCACATAACTTGCCATAATGCATTCCTTACGCACCAGGCATCTATCATGTCTTTTATCCTCCTGCACCTGTCTAGTCTTATTTCCTGTGCTTTATATACACTGTTCTATCTTATGCCTCACTTACAGTCCAGCAGACCCCATGGTATTCTTCACACACATTACACTCTCCCAGTCAAGCTTTTCATGTCCCTCCGCAGGCTCTTGTGTTGTATTGCTTCCTCAATATTTGAGTTGAGTGTTCTAATTCCTTTACAACCCCCAAACCCTGCCATACTTTTTTACATCTACTGGGTCTTCAATCATACTTAATAAACCTTTCTATTGACTTCTTCCTACCACATGCCAAACTTTGTCCTGTCTTATTCCCTACACCATCCACAAAATCGGGCTCTTTTCTTACTCTGCCCCAAAAAATACATATTTCTGTATTATTTCCCAAAGCTTTTACTTCCCCTCCCCTTTGCATCCAGGCATACCCTTTCTTGTCTATTAATTTCTGAAACACTCACACCTGTCTGTATGTGGGCTTATTCCTTGCTCCCATATCAGTTCCCTACTTTCCCCCACACTCTGCCGTGCTGGATTTGTCACACGCAAGTACTGTACTCCCTGTGACAATCTGTACACTCACAGAACAGAAGTTCATCATCCAAGATTAGAAATTTCGAAAGAAGTACTTGTTGTGTTCCAAGGAGAAACCCGCTTGTGCAGTATGCATTTGTATTATTTACATGCAGTGTTCATTCCGATTTAAGGCATAGCCAATAGGTCTTGCCTTTGGGACCTAATAAGTGTTTAGCCATGCAACACTTCATGTTGTTGCACCAAGGATATTGAGCTGGATAACTAAACACTTGTAAGGTCCCAAAGGCAAGACCTATTGGCTATGCCAATGCTTGTTTTTAAAGCCTTCCTCCAAATATTGCAACAACCTAAAGGGATCACATGATGCTGCCACACAGTTGTTGAGTACACACCATTTTCCAAAATTGCCTCAGTGCTCTACATAAGCTGATAAAGATGCTGACTTCCTAGGCTCCTAAATTGAGATGGCCACCTCCTTAGAACAGCCTAGAACTTGCAACCCCCTCCTCTCAACTTCCAGGCAGATAGTTTTAAAGACACTGACAACTACAGAGCAAAACCAAAAGGAATGATAGACGGAGCGTTTGAGCAATGCAAACACTCACCCCCAGTCAACGGATCTGGGTTTAATCCATCATCATTCTTTAGCTCACTTCACCACCCCAGTTCAGACATGGCCATATGCAAATCAGTTTGAACCTGTGCCTCATGGGAACAGTCCAGCCCGAACTGCCAAGCCATGTCTTCCCTGGACCGGAAACAAGAATCCTGAAAATTTAATATGTTTTATATATGTATATCTCACGGACGATGGAAGAATGAATGGGTATATAAGTGTCTAAATGGATGTTTTGTTTTTGAAAAATTGATTGTATAACTGACTAATTAAGTGTATCTTAGTGAATATATGGCTTACTGAGTAATGTTTAAATATGTAAATATCTGTATCAGTCTCTCACTTTGTGTATAAGTGGCTGCATGGGTTGGTGAGCAGCTACATGGGTGTTTATATAGGATATTAGGTGGTTTTTTGAGTATCAGTCTGAGTGTCTGCATGGTTCGGTGGGGGGTATTACGTAGTGCATAGGTGCATGTATGAGTGACTCACTCGTTCTATGTGTTGAAGACAGCATGTGTGCAGGACTGTATGGGTGGATGAGTGTGTGCATGGGTGTGTTAGTGAGTGAATGACTGTCTCAATAGTGTCTTTATGAGTAACTACATATGTTTTAAATTTAAACTAGTATATGTGACTATTGGTGTATATAAGTGAGTATATGTGAGAGTGAGAAATTGGAAGAGTTCCTGTAGGAATAAGTATGTGTTTCTATAAGTGATTGTTGAAAAGACTAAGTATGTGTAAGTTTCCGTAGAAGTAAGTGTGGTGGTGTGTGTATAACTGTATATGCAAGTAAATGGATGTTTGATTCTTTATTAGCATGAGTGACTATGTGTGTGAGTAACTCTATGGATGAGTGGCGTTGTGTAACAGGATGTATAGGTGTATGAGTACATATGATGAGTGAGTACATGTATGAGTGACTGTATAGGACTGTTGGTGAATGAGTGGATGTGTATGTGGATCTTAGAATTACTGAAGAGGTTGTTGTAACTGGTATTGGTATGTCCATTTTTTGGAAAATTTTAGTCTCTATTTTTGAATGTGTGTTTCAAAGGTTATATTAGGGTGAGAGGAGGTCTGCCACTCTGTCACAAGGATGATTTCATCAGTGATGTCATTTGAGATGTCATCAGTGATGTCATGAGTGATGTCACTGACCATGTCATGAGTGATGTAATATGTGACGTCATCAGCAGTGGATTACGGGTGCGCGAGTTATAGTTAGCTTAACTAACTATAACGGGGGAATTTCATTGGTTTTTTACGAGTGAAATGTCCAGCTAACTATAACGTGTGTGAAACCTATGGTTTTTTCACTGAATTTGCAAGGTTTTTTAAATGCTAATTCCTAACTATAACGTGTGTGAAACCCATGGTTTTTTCACTGAATTTGCAAGGTTTTTTAAATGCTAATTCCTAACTATAACGTATGTGAAACCCATGGTTTTTTCAGTGAATTTGTATGGTTTTTAAATGCTAATTCTTACCTATAACGTGTGTGAAACCCATGGTTTTTTCAGTGATTTTGTATGGTTTTTTTAATACAAATTCTTATTTTAAACGTGTGATTTTTTTTTTTTATTTGCAAGGTTTTTTACATTTTTTTTTTTTACTTTATATTCTCTTAACACACTATGCTTAATTTAAAAAAATTCTGCAATATATTATTTTTTCTCATTTTTTTTACCAAACAGGTAAGATATATTAGTATAACATAGTGATTCTTTTTTTCCAATGATTATTTTTTTTTTTTTTACGTGCGCGTACGGTAAGCTTACGGTAAGCGTACAGTTTGCGTAATGTACGTAATATTTCTACTCTTTTTGCGTATGGTTACGCAATTTACGTAGCCGTGCGTACTGCGTACGCGGCGCGGAAGCGCATACGCTACACGCGCACGTTACGCGGAAGTGTTGCGGCGTGCCTGTTATGCGCATGCGCGCGTGCGCGTGTCTTTTATACGCGCATGCGTACTTTTACCGTAAGCGCTCCGTAAGCGCTCCGTAAGCGTAACGTACGCGCACGGTGGGTCATGTGATCAAGAAACAAAACTTTTGATTGGTTTAAAATAGTTTCAGTTCTAGAACTCTCCTACACCACACCCATTCCCCTCATTTCTGCTTGTGATCCCTTAGGAGAAGGAGCTGAGTTGTCTTTGGGATACGATGGCAGACCAGCACTCCTCTTCTGAGAGTGAGGCTAGCAGCACCACCATAAGGCAGAGAAGGAGGAAACAAAAGAGCTCTTTTATATGGGAGTATTTTACGTTTCCAGAGGGCAAAAAAAGGTAAATGCTGCTTTAGTGACTTGCAAGCTGTGCCAGCGTGTACTTTCTAGAGGTAATCCTAACAAGAAGTATTCCTTCGGGAATCACACTATGTTACGACACCTTCAGGATGTACACCCTAGGACACATGCTCCACATACTGGAGGAAACCCTTCAGTAAGTCAACCAAGCACATCCACAGCAGCTCAGCCGAGTCCATCTTCGGCAGCTCAGCTGAGCCCTTCATCTGTGGGGGCAGATTCACCTTTTTCTGATCCTGTGGAAACTAACCATCGATTTGCGAGGGTTACAATGCGGTGCTCAAATTGCCATGGTCTAATTGTTCATAGGGAGACCAGTGTTCCCCTAATTAACAACAAAATAGACCAGCACATTTGTTCTACCAGCTAATATTCCCATTCTTCCTTTCCTCTGTCCCTGCATGAACACAATTGCTCTTTTAAGAGCCAACCTTACCTCTCAACTTTTTAAAATTTTTTCTTAAAAACTTTTTTTTTTTTTCACCGTACGCGTACGGTAAGCGTATTTTTTTTTTTTTTTTTAAAATACACTAAAAAAAATTACCACATTACTTGGTCCTTGAGGGATTAATAACGAAATACTGAATATCTGTTTGAGGAGAAGTGGAAAAAAGGGTCCATCAAATTTCAGACTTACCTGACTCACCCCAAAATTTAATTTTCAATTTAAATTGTATTGAAATTGGTTGAACAAATGGTTTTATTTTTCCAATTTTTTTTTCTCAATCTGAAAAAAAAGCAAAAAGTATTAATATTTAATAAAACATTTTATAATACAGTACACGTATTTACGTATTTTCCAAAAACAATTTTTTGCCATTTTTTTGCTGTTTTCAGAATATATTGCATTTCACTATAAATCGTGAAAGCAATTGCATTCATCACTTAACAGCGGGCAAAAAAAAAATAACAATCTAAAAGATTGTTTTAAAAAAGCCCAGAATCTCTTCTCACTTAAACATAACATTATAGAAATGCAAAATATTCAAAAAAAATATCATCTAATAACAATAACTATTTCTAAAAAATACCGTCTGACAATTTTTTTACAGAAGCATAATCACAAAAAAAATATATCTCAAATAACTCCACAATACATCTGGTTACCTTTCCTTTAGGCCAAATGGTAATTTTAAAAAACATTTTTGAATACATTTCCAATGGTAATCCAATAAAATTCAAAAATTTAAATTGTACAGATCTCACCGATTCTCTCTCATATTTTGGTTTCCGAAAGATTAATTAGAAATTAAATAAGTCCACAATACAATTGGTTATCTTTCCTTTAGGCCAAATGGTAATTTTGAAATTCTTTTTTGATTAAATTTCCAATGGTAATCCAATAAAATTCCAAAATTTAAATTGTACAGATCTTACCGATTCTCTCTCATATTTTGGTTTCCGAAAGATTAATTATGAATTAAATAAGTCCACAATACAATTGGTTACCTTTACTTTAGGCCAAATGGTAATTTGAAAATTCTTTTTATTTGAAAATTCCAATGGTAATCCAATAAAATGGTAAAATTGATTGGTACAGATGTTGCCAATTCTCTCTAAAATTTTGGTTTCAGGAAGATTAGATAGGAATTTGCTAAATCAAAAGGCAAACGTTGCTTAAAAACCAATTGACAATCATTACACATTGTCCAGCCTTTTTTACATTTTAGATAAACTGTGTAATGACCAGAAGTTACAGTAGGTTCTTCATGGAAAATTATTGCAACTGTTACAAAAGTTTTTCCTGAAATTGATAATTGCTGTCCTGTAAACTTCTTTATTAAAGTATCTAATTTTGAACCATCAGCTCTATATCGTAGCATCATTAAAATTACATACTGTCCGTATTCCTTTAAAATTAACGTTGAAAACATGTCAGATTTACACTCACCGCATTCCATGCTATGATTAGCATCTTTAACTAATTTAGCAAAAGTGACTGTTTTACTCTCTGGCAATGTTAAATAAATAAACCTTTCAGAATCAACATTAGAGCCACATGTATTGAAACAGTTTTCACAACTATGTTCCCATTTATAAGAGAGACCAAACATATTTTCAATGTGTACCCCTTCTTCTTCCAGTACCTGAAGAAAATACATCAAGAATTCCTGTGCGTCTTGCTGTACATTTTGAGAAAACTGTGTACATCCTGAACATACATCTAAAAGTTTTCTAATTTCAGTAGCACTTTCTATTTTAGTTTTATCATTACTCAGCTTTTCAAAAAGGAGACTCAACTCAGAACAGAATCTTTTTCTCTGATTTACTATTATCTGCTCTTGCAAACTTTCAAGATAAAATACAACATTCAGCACTACATTAGCGTAGCAGTTGACACCAGAGCTATTTTCAAAATGACAACCAACAACCTCTTCAACATTTTCCTTTTTCTTTTTGCTTGCAATTACATCAGTCTTCTTTTTTTTTCTCCTCTCTACATCCTCATTACAGATATTCTCAATTCTTCTTTTTCGAGAAACAACACTTTTTTCCAACACAGGATACTGACCTAAATGAGGAGCATAGGTTCTTCTTAATCTATTATACTCCTTTACACAATTTGCATCAGCACTAACTTTTGAGTCATCAAAGTCTATCATAAATAAACCAGATAATGTTTTCACTCGTGACAAAGCAACATAAGCCATACCTTCTTTGAACACAGTTGAACCAATGTTCACAAAAGCACAATCTACAGTCAATCCTTGAGACTTGTGAATAGTTACAGCATACGCTAGAAAAAAACGGAAACTGCTTCCTACGTACATATAAGTCTTTCACAAGCATGAAACGAACTGTACAACGACAAATGTCTATAACTTCTTCTATCTGATCAAATTTTATTTTTAAACATTCAATTCCATCTTTTTTCTGGTAATTAATAAAACCCACAACTCTTCCCATAGCTCCATTCACTAAACCTTTTTCAACATCCAAATTTCTCCTTAAAAATACTCTACAGTTCATGCAAACATATAGATTTTTTTCTAATCCAGCAGTTTTGGAAATGTTCTTCTCTAGTGAATACAATTTATTTTTCAGTTTGCCTGTTAATGTAATAGTAATTCTTTCATGCTGAATTTTGTCCACTGCTTCCAATTTCCTAATCTCTTCCTTTTCCAATTTCAAAAGTTCCTCATTGAATATTGAGCATTCACGTAGAGTTGGCATTAAGCAGATTACACTTTTCTTTTCTGCAATGTTCTTGTATATTTTCTCTGCAACTATTTCTTCCTTTGGGAATAAATTATGTAGCAACCGACTCTGTAATGCTTTCGTGCCAGCTTCAGTGAGTAGTCCAATTCTGATATCTTTCAGAATACTTCCATATTCTTCATCGTTTGCTTGCCTCATATTAGTAGTAAGTTCCTTGTACTCAAAGAAGGACCAAATATTTGCATTACCAATGCTTCCCAATGACTTCTTTGTGTCTTCATGTGTCACAGTATTAAACACTGGTTGTCCTTTAACTGGAGTAAGCTGTAGAAGATCCCCAAAAACTATGACATGTTTTCCACCAAATAACACGTCATAGTCTGTCCTTAGAATTTGCTGCATTCTTAAATGCACAAAGGCAAGCATTAAGTTTGATACCATGCTCACCTCATCAATAATGAGAACTTGCATCTTCTTCAATACTCTTGAAACTTCCAAGCATGCTTCTCCAGCTAGCTTGTGGTATTGTATTTTGTTCTCATGCTCCACTGGTAACATTAGCAAACGATGTAAGGTGATTCCTTTTATGTTATATGCTGCTAACCCAGTTGGAGCAGTAACCACACAAGACAAAGTTGAATCCGTTTTTTGCTGTAGGTAGCTTCTGATGACTTTTATTAAGAAACTTTTTCCAGTTCCAGCTTGTCCGCTTACATACATCCTGATTGGTTGAAATGATGTGCATGAGCACTCTTTTTTTTCATGTAGTAATCCGTGATCAATTTTGTTTCTGATCTCTTCATAAATTTGTTGCTGCTCTTCATTCAGTTGTCTTTCCAAATTTGGTAAGTCTATAAATTCTTCCTGTGCTTGATTCATAGCCGTTTCCACTTCAGTCATAGCTATTGCAGCTTCATTTTCAACGATTGGTTGTCCTAGGGGATCTTGACTGAGTGTTCCAGAACTTTGGCTGTCTTGAGAACTGTCTCTAGCTACTTCAGCTGCAATTGTAGTTTCCTGTTCAATTTCTTCATTTAACATTTGCACATAATTTGTGAAAGTACTGCATTCTATGCTGTCTTTGCAAGCATTAAAGGAATCTTCATAGCTTTGAAATTCTCCCAGTAGTTCGTCCTCTGAACGCCATGGTTTGAACAGCTGTAAAAGAGCCAAGTAGTAAAATTCCTTTTTGTCAGTATTGTCGCAACTCAGCTTCCTGTGATTTATCAAACTTCCTTTTGTTTGCTTCACCAAACATCCTTCCTCACCAATGACTTTATATTTTCCATTGTTTGTGTCTTCTGTGGCTTTCCGTGAATAAATGTAGTTCTGCAGCACTTCATAGAGACACATGTTCTCTAGATGAAGACTTCTCTTTGGGTAATATGTGTCCAACATGTTTGATTTCAAAATATCTGTACTTTCTGGGTCATTCTTGGCCAAATATTCAATTTCTCCAACAGATTTCAGTACCCGATTTCTCATTGCTGCAAGGCCTAAACTTGCCCAAATTATTCTTCTTGATTTCGAGTAGAGACTTGCAGAAGATAACCTATCTGAACATTCGTAGGATCCAATTTCTCGATGCGATAACATCTTTAAACTGAAACTGTATAGCTTCTTACTGACAGTCTTCTCGTGAGAAATCTCTTCCCACATTTCTTTCAATTCAGTTTTTTCTGATTTAGTAATGTAAGACGTTACATATCGAGCAACAGCAATGGAATTGTCAGCTACATACTGTATATCCATGTTAGCATTCCACATGGATAAAATGACTGGGTTGTAGTCATTTATATTTTTGGATTCTTCTTTTCTTTTTAGGTTGTAGGTATTCTTAGGTGATTTTCTTGTAATAGTATGTCTCACAGCTGACATAAAACTGTTTACTCTTCCTTTTGAAAGAACAGGTCGTGGAAATCCAAATCGACATTTAGTGTAGAATTTATCTTTGCTCTTGTATTTCCGTCGACAGTATTTTCCACACCAATGACTTTGGAAACGTAAAACTTGCTCCTTTAACTTTTTTTCTTCTGTGCTTTTTGGTATAGCACATGTTGCATATTCTTCAATGAAAGATAACACTGCTTCATCAGATTCTGTTCCAAATTTTGGGGCATCCTTGATCCACAACAGCATATGAATATGAGGAGCACCTCTTGCTTGGTACTCTTTTCTCCAAAAGAAATCGACAACTTCTCCAAGAGGTGGATTTTTTTTATTGCAGATGAAGCACATCATGGCCTCAAATCTATGATTGAAATATCTGCAAACATTAACCGGATCCAATGAGCACAGTTCTCCTGCTGTCTTGTATTCGATGTTTTTAATGTTTGAATTTGCCTCTCGTAGAAAATCCAGTAAATCATCCCAAGCGTACTCGGCACAGCTTAGGGTAAGGAACCATGTTGGAGTTCCTAAATTCCGTAACATGCATTTTAATTCACCATGGCGTCGGTACCAATATTCATTTGTCCCACGCTGACAAGCCATCAGATTTATCAGTTGTGTTTCCAAATGATCATCTCGGTGCTGCACTTTCTCCATAAAATCCTTAGCAGACACATTTTGTAAATGTACTCCACTTTTTAAAATGTGATTTACTGCATAAGATAATGCAGACAAGTCGCTTTCAAATAAAAGATGGAACAAATAAGGAATACTTTGTCGAAATCTTGGATCTTCTGCATATAGTCTTGTAGTCCGATACTCAGAAGCTGGAATCTGTTCTGGACGTTCATCGTATCGTCCTCCTTTTCCTGTAGGAAACAGCTGGGGAAAACATCGAGCTTCCAAGCTCTCCTCCCATACACTCACAGGAGTTCCTTTTGCTTTCTTCATCTGAAACAGATCAATAGTGTCTCCCATAACTTCTTTAGAATGAAGAGGATGTATGCTAAAATGTTCATAAATTTCTTCTTCCTTTGACTTGTCCACTTTTTCAATTTGTCCAGTTGGTGTTTCTGTGTCTTCTTGTAAATCTTCTTCTTCTTCTTCTTCTATATAAATTGATTCATAACATTTGTTATTCCTTTTCAAATACAAATTTGCTCTTTGTACTTTCCGTACATCTACCAGCTCCTGCCAAATCTTCTTATTCTTTGTAGGTACACCATTAACCAGAATAACTAATGGTTCAGTTTCCAAAGTATCTGCATCAATAGTTTCCATATTTTTTTTCAAATCCAAGGGCAAATACACCACTCTACCTTTTAAACCTCTCAGTAAATCTGAAGGAGGTAATTTACCAGTTTTGGGCTACATACGTACTATGGTCTGGAACGGATGAACACATTGAATGAGTATAGACTCATATGTATTTAATTCAGAAAGTTCGGCAGGAATAGCATCCAATTCTAAATTATTATGTACAGCTCTGGTCGGCATTCTATTTTCTTCTAACTTATTATAACAGTATTTACAAATACGCTGATCTTCACCCAATTCAAAACAATTTTCAAGAAATATATATGTGGCAAAATCCTTCCACTTATAATTATCTTCATTTTCACTTTTTCTGTAGAGATCAACATTCCTGGTTTGTTTTTTATAATGAGTTCTGCGGCAACAAAGACAAGTAATATTTGGTCTTTCATTAGAGATTATTGCAAATTTTGTCATGTGATCATTAAATTTCTTACTTACAGAGGGTTCTACATTCTCTTCCACTTCTTCCTCAATAACTGTGTCATTACCTGCACTGTCTTGTTCTGGACCAAAGTAACTAAACTGAATTTCATCAGTAACCTTCTCTACATCTGATACCGATCCACGGAACAGAGCCCTATTCAATTCATCTAACTTTATTGCTGGACTTTTAGCAAAATACAATCGTCTCACAAACTTTCTCATTTCAGTATGATGAACAGCCAGCATCCTAAAATGATGAAAAACACTTTTACACACTTTTCTAGATAGACAAGCCAGAGAATGTCCCTGCAAACCAGTATTCTCTCTCACTCTGCATGGATCTAGACTTTGAAGCACCTTAATCTTCTGTTTAACACTTTTTTTTTACTATATTCTCTTAGAAACTCACGAAATTTATCAATAGATTCCTGACGCACAGTGCAAATACTACTACAATTCCAAGTATACACTGGGGCTTTAGGACGTTTCCCCATAGCCTCATCCGCCATCACTTGTTCCTCATCTCTTGGAACCATTTTCTCCTTCTCCATTATACAACCATTTTTCACTTCATAAGCACGACCTCTCGTGTCAACTGCATGCAGCAAACTATTACTTTGAAGATAACTCTCTTCATTAAAAAAAGGTTCACTACTTGAACTATGCATCCATTCCCCTAAAAACACTTTACAAAAGTTTGTTCTTTTCACTAGTCTTTTCCTTTTGCTTTGTGATTTCAGTACATTGACCATTTTATCTAATGTACGCATCCTGTTCAAAATTAAAATGAATAGTTTCCTTTTTAATTCTAAAGCCTTTGCTACAATGGCTTCAATTTCTTTTTTTCTCTTATAAAATTTTGCTTTTTTCTTATATTTCTTCACATCCTTTATCAAATTGGACATAACTCTTCTCTGAAACATTTTTCTACGAATCTCTTTAAACGCTGTTTTTCTTTTTTAAGTTAATCTTTATTGTTTCTGAAGGTATATTTGCATTAACTAAATGCTCAATTTTTTCCTGTTGTTTTCTATTTAAAACATTATTTCCAGTACAGACATTTTGTACATTTTTCCTTTTTTTGAAGATATTGTTTAAAAAATCTTTTGTCTGCTTACCAGAAGACTATCTCTTTTTCCCAACATGAGCATCTCCAACTAACTTAGGTCCACCAGTTGTCTTCAAATATAGTTTTTTTTTTGGGTTTTTCCTTAGTCTGGATTTTGTAGGCATCTTAAATTTTGTTCACTGCTCTTCAGCAATACCTGAAAAAAACTAAAAAAAAAATCCTTTATTTTATTTAAATATATTACTAAATTTTTTATGATCTTTTCAAATCTTAAAATACTATGTACCCCTTTCCTACAAGTGAAAATCACAATTACACCATCACAAATTAAATATCTAAAAACAATTCCTGTGTGCACACTGAGTCATGGTTTGATATTAGGCAGAAAACGAAATTTCTTTGCCAATTTGAAAGCACACTTACTACTCTTTTTTTGGCAAGTGATAAGTACTTTTACAGTCTGACACATTTTCAATCCACTTTTCAGATTCTGAAAACAGCACATGTCCAAACAGCTTTTTGAGACCAGGAACATGTGTAACCTGGGTGACTGACTACACTCCAGCAAGGGCAACCAGCCTTAGTGATGCTGAATGTATTTGCATTACTGACTACAACCTCAAACCCCACTCGGTTGTCAATACTATGCATGATTCTACAGGGTAAGCAGCTGGGTGTGTGCAAAGAGTCTGCTTCTGCAGAAAAATAGCTGCCCCTTTCCTACTAATGCAAATGTAAAATTACCAGAGTAATACGCAATAAATGTCTGTCAACCATTCCTCTTTGCACACAGAGTCATGGTTTGATATTAGGCTGAAAACGAAATTTCTTTGCCAATTTGAAAGCACACTTACTACTCTTTTTTGGCAAGTGATAAGTACTTTTACAGTCTGACACATTTTCAATCCACTTTTCAGATTCTGAAAACAGCACATGTCCAAACAGCTTTTTGAGACCAGGAACATGTGTAACCTGGGTGACTGACTACACTCCAGCAAGGGCAACCAGCCTTAGTGATGCTGAATGTATTTGCATTACTGACTGCAACCTCAAACCCCACTCGGTTGTGAATACTATGCATGTTTCTACAGGGTAAGCAGCTGGGTGTGTGCAAAGAGTCTGCTTCTGCAGAAAAATAGCTGCCCCTTTCCTACTAATGCAAATCTAAAATTACCAGAGTAATACGCAATAAATGTCTGTCAACAATTCCTCTTTGCACACAGAGTCATGGTTTGATATTAGGCTGAAAACGAAATTTCTTTGCCAATTTGAAAGCACACTTACTACTCTTTTTTGGGCAAGTGATAAGTACTTTTACAGTCTGACACATTTTCAATCCACTTTTCAGATTCTGAAAACAGCACATGTCCAAACAACATTTTGAGACCAGGAACATGTGTAACCTGGGTGACTGACTACACTCCAACAAGGGCAACCAGCCTTAGTGATGCTGAATGTATTTGCATTACTGACTGCAACCTCAAACCCCACTCGGTTGTGAATACTATGCATGTTTCTACAGGGTAAGCAGCTGGGTGTGTGCAAAGAGTCTGCTTCTGCAGAAAAATAGCTGCCCCTTTCCTACTAATGCAAATCTAAAATTACCAGAGTAATACGCAATAAATGTCTGTCAACAATTCCTCTTTGCACACAGAGTCATGGTTTGATATTAGGCTGAAAACGAAATTTCTTTGCCAATTTGAAAGCACACTTACTACTCTTTTTTTGGCAAGTGATAAGTACTTTTACAGTCTGACACATTTTCAATCCACGTTTCAGATTCTGAAAACAGCACATGTCCAAACAGCTTTTTGAGACCAGGAACATGTGTAACCTGGGTGACTGACTACACTCCAGCAAGGGTAACCAGCCTTAGTGATGCTGAATGTATTTGCATTACTGACTGCAACCTCAAACCCCACTCGGTTGTGAATACTATGCATGTTTCTACAGGGTAAGCAGCTGGGTGTGTGCATAGTGTCTGCTTCTGCAGAAAAATAGCTGCCCCTTTCCTACTAATGCAAATCTAAAATTACCAGAGTAATACGCAATAAATGTCTGTCAACAATTCCTCTTTGCACACAGAGTCATGGTTTGATATTAGGCTGAAAACGAAATTTCTTTGCCAATTTGAAAGCACACTTACTACTCTTTTTTTGGCAAGTGATAAGTACTTTTACAGTCTGACACATTTTCAATCCACTTTTCAGATTCTGAAAACAGCACATGTCCAAACAACATTTTGAGACCAGGAACATGTGTAACCTGCGTGACTGACTACACTCCAGCAAGGGCAACCAGCCTTAGTGATGCTGAATGTATTTGCATTACTGGCTGCAACCACAAACCCCACTCGGTTGTGAATACTATGCATGTTTCTACAGGGTAAGCAGCTGGGTGTGTGCAAAGAGTCTGCTTCTGCAGAAAAATAGCTGCCCCTTTCCTAGTAATGCAAATCTAAAATTACCAGAGTAATACGCAATAAATGTCTGTCAACAATTCCTCTTTGCACACAGAGTCATGGTTTGATATTAGGCTGAAAACGAAATTTCTTTGCCAATTTGAAAGCTCACTTACTACTCTTTTTTTGGCAAGTGATAAGTACTTTTACAGTCTGACACATTTTCAATCCACTTTTCAGATTCTGAAAACAGCACATGTCCAAACAGCTTTTTGAGACCAGGAACATGTGTAACCTGGGTGACTGACTACACTCCAGCAAGGGCAACCAGCCTTAGTGAAGCTGAATGTATTTGCATTACTGACTGCAACCTCAAACCCCACTCGGTTGTGAATACTATGCATGTTTCTACAGGGTAAGCAGCTGGGTGTGTGCATAGTGTCTGCTTCTGCAGAAAAATAGCTGCCCCTTTCCTACTAATGCAAATCTAAAATTACCAGAGTAATACGCAATAAATGTCTGTCAACAATTCCTCTTTGCACACAGAGTCATGGTTTGATATTAGGCTGAAAACGAAATTTCTTTGCCAATTTGAAAGCACACTTACTACTCTTTTTTGGGCAAGTGATAAGTACTTTTACAGTCTGACACATTTTCAATCCACTTTTCAGATTCTGAAAACAGCACATGTCCAAACAACATTTTGAGACCAGGAACATGTGTAACCTGGGTGACTGACTACACTCCAGCAAGGGCAACCAGCCTTAGTGATGCTGAATGTATTTGCATTACTGACTGCAACCTCAAATCCCACTCGGTTGTGAATACTATGCATGTTTCTACAGGGTAAGCAGCTGGGTGTGTGCAAAGAGTCTGCTTCTGCAGAAAAATAGCTGCCCCTTTCCTACTAATGCAAATCTAAAATTACCAGAGTAATACGCAATAAATGTCTGTCAACAATTCCTCTTTGCACACAGAGTCATCTTCCGATTCTATGCAGAAAACAGTATTCCTCATTTATACCAGTACACCTTAATTTATGGTGAAAACTTAGTCCATAATATTTTACATGTTCCTTACATTTAAATTTCTCCCAAAACACAAAACGATAAACACAACTTCAACAAAAGGAATTCCAATTCTATTATTCATTTCTTAACTTACCATATACATCCCCTCTCAAACTCATAACTCACCTTTAAAATTAGTTAGTTGTGAAAGAAATGTGGCACTCAAACAGCAGATTATCAGAGCCAGGATCTCTGTTCTGTACACCTCTCTCCTCTCAGCAGAACCAGATAATGGCAATGTTTCCCTCTCTTTTTCCACACATATACATGTTAATTTCAAATCTCAGTGCTTCCCCCTTTTTTTCAAATGTAATCACACATTTCTATTGGTTGAAATCCAACCCTTTTCCAAAAGTACCCTTCCCCCAACTTGACTTCTGCCTGCTACCATAGCAACAGCTCATGGAACACTGCTGTGTAGAGTCAGGTCAGAAGTTCACCACACAATGTTTCATTTCCAAAGAGCAAGAGTGCTTGACTTTTCTAACCTAACAGCAAATCCATAGTAATGTTCTTTGGTAAGACATTTTTCTGTACCAATACAAAACATGCTTCTATAAATTGACAAATACAGCCTAGTTTTTAGTGTAGAATGGTATGAAACAGCCAATGAGTTCTTTTTATTTTTAAAAAATATGTATGCCTCCATTTCCAAACTGCCTTTCATTTCTTTTTCTCATTCTACTGAAATACACCTCCTGAGTGCATCCAAATCTCCTTGAAAGATGTTCACAGTGTGGATTGTAGGGCACAGCTATGTCTTCTGGAGTGAAAAGTATGCAGAGAAAACAGGTATGGTGAGAGACCTTGCTTTGCCAAATGTAGACATTAAATGGATTGGTCAGAGAGGGTTAAAGTGGCACCAATTGATGCCATTGGTGAAATCCTTCATGCAAATCCAACACCCTGACCTCATAATAGTGCACTGTGGTGGCAATGACCTAGGCACTTTGACTGGGGTAGGTCTGGAAATGCTTATGAAGGAGACCTTTGCACAACTGTTTTCACTTTTCCCTAAAACTGCCTTTGTGTATTCTAACATATGCCAAAGGCAAAAATGGAACTGGTCCAATCATTTTTGTCCGCAGATTGACAAAGCAAGAAAGCACGTCAACAAATCTGTTTCTGCTTTCCTCCGAGACTATGGTATGGGTTCCATTTACCACAACAACTTGCGTTACGACATGCAAGACATTTATAGAGGAGATGGTGTACACTTCACTGATGAAGGGAACAGAGTCTTCCTCTTGAACCTTAGACTCTGCATCGGTACTTACTTGTAGGTACCACTTAAAAACCACTTCATAAACACAACGGCTCTTTTTAGAGCCCCCTAATATCTAAACACTTAAATCTGAATTTTATTTCTTTTTTTATTTTATTTTTCTACCGTACGCGTACAGTAAGCTTACCGTACGCGTACCCCGCGATTTTTTTTTAAAATTAATAAAAACATGTTTGTACTTTTGTGTCCTTCTTTGACCCCCTTTCAAATGTTAGGGGGTCTGTAACTCTCTTCCTTGCCCCCTTTTCACGTTATTTCCCTTTTTTTTCTGTGTGAAACACACGAAATGGCGGCCGACACTTCCTGATTTCGTCCGATTCGAATGTTTACAGTCATGTGACAACCAATCAGATTTGAGCTCGCGCACGGCACCGTACGCGTACGGTAAGCTTACGGTAAGCTTACGGTAAGCTTACGGTAAGCGCACGGAGCGCGCTTACAGATATATATATTGATTTAAATGCTATTTTCTCAGGAACTACTGAACAGATTTACACCAGACCTACAAAAGGCACTTCCTTAACCTGCGGACTACCTCTCTGCCAAATTACAAGTAATTCTGTTCAGCCGTTCGGGCTGTAGCTGTGTCTAAAGGTCCTATGGAAAAATGCATGGGGAAAACGCGTTTTGGGACCCCCCTTTTTTCTCAGCCCCCGCTTGACGAATTCCCCCGAGACTTTCAGGGTAGGAGTGGAGCGTAGCGCCCCATTAGTTTTGAAAATTTCGTGAGGATTCTTCGACCGGCGCCAAAGTTATTCCAAATAGAATGTTGCGGATTTCCTATGGAAAGAGGGTCCTAACTATAACTATCTACTGGCGACCGCCAGTAGATAATCTGTAGATGATTTATAAATTATTTGCATTTTTCTATAAAAAAAACAAAAAAAGCTCTTGCATTCTCCCCATCTCTCCTTCCAAACCTGTCTTACTACTATGACCTCCCCAACATCCTTTTTAAAATGTCACCCCTCCTTTTCAGTCATGTCAACTAACTAACAAATACACAAGCCCGCTACTTATAAAAAACTTCCACTTTCCCTTTTCAAATCCATTCCTGTCATTCTATCTCTCCCCAAACTCTACTAAACACACATGAACACATGAAATCAAGAACACAAACCTACACAATGAATTTAGAAGAAAAACAAAACAAATTTGTACTAACCTACTAACTATCAATCTTGGGTTCCGGAGTAGCGTGCTATTCACCAAAAAAAGTGCTTCATTGCCTCACCAGGAGTCATAAGCGCTATATAAAAACATTTATAATTACAATTACTTTTAAGACCTCACTTTAAAGATGTGGAAAGCTGACGGAAGCAGGAAGTGTTGAACTTGAATTACTTGCTGATCCACCAAATGCATCAGTGGTGGATAACACATCTTTCTGAGCCAGTATGGTGGTACTAAGATTACTGTCACTCTCTCCTTCCGAGTCTTCTGCAGCACCCCGTGGAGAAAAAGAATGGGAGGAAAGGTGTATAGTAGACCCATTGGCCACCTGAAGGACAGACCAACCAATGCCCAAGCCTGACTGTCCGTTGTCACAATCTAGTAGAACAGTTCTCTCACCAGCTGAAGGTACACTGACGATGGCACATTTCTTCTCAGTGAGTCTGCCTGAAAATTGTCAATTTCTGGAGTACACACCACTGACAGCGAGCGTAGGTGACTGCCCACAGACAAATTGTCTGCATTATCTTGCTACCTCTCTCTTTATTTGTATAGGTTTTGCCTAGCTGGTTGTCTGTTCTGACCACCACTGCTTTTATTGAATCAGACTCGCAAAAGCCCAGAGAGCCCTCTCTACAGCCCCTTATTCTCTCACATTGGAAGACTGACAAGCTCCTGGAGTGGACCACCTGCCTTTTATTTCCCTATCCATTAGAGTTGCTCCCCAGCACCACTGGCTTGCATTAGTTGCTCTTGCAAGCAGAATGGGTAGAATTATGTATACCCTTTTTTGCAGATTTGCTATGTCCAATCTCCAACTTAGGTTTTGGAGAATGGTTTGAGAGACCAGCACCATGGAATCATAGTGCTGAGACATCAGGGTCCAATGGGCTAGCAGGTGTGAAGTCAGCACTTTAGATAAAGACAATCCCATGAAACCGCGGCTGTCATTACCGCCATTAACCCCTGCACCTTGAAGAACATCCTGGCCAATGCCTTCTGACAATAGAGAAGAAGATTCAAGGAGTCTTGCAACATCTGGTCTCTAGTCTCTGCGAAGAGCAGTCTTGCCTTGACCGTGTTGAATAGAGCCCCAATAAAGAGTTTTCCTTGGGGTAGCACAACCTGCGACTGCTTTAGGTTAAAAAATAACGGACCAACAAGACGATCAACAACTCTTTCCGCATTGTTCAAGGCTTTCAAAAGAGATGGGGAAACAATTAGCCAGTCATCCACGTAGGGCATGACAAGGATGTCATGTAAATGCAAGAGAGCGACCATTGGCTCCAATACAGTCATAAAGACTCTTGGCAAAACTGTCAGTCCAAAAGGGAGAGCTTTCAACTGGAAGTGATTCCCCTGACTGCAAACCGTAACAGGGGCTGAATTTCTCAAAGGATGGGTGTATGAAAATAGGCAACCTGTAGATATATAGTCATCATGTAATCTTCCTGTGTCACCAATGAAATCCCCTTTTGCAGTGTTGTCATTCTGAATGCCATCTCTAGAACAAACTGATTCAACCACTTCACAGCTAGAGCTGGGCGATAGGATCTGTCTGGTTTGGGAACCCCTTCAAGAGGTTATTTGTTTACTGTATCCTTTGGGTATGGTCTTTCTTTTAGTTCTATAAAATAACCACTTTTTGAAATTGTTTAGAGCAATTTGCCTATGATTACTTGCTTCCATCTTCCATACTAGTCGGGGAGCCTGGCACCAATAATGTCGACTTTACAGTAATGACGTTTGGTTCTGAGACGTGTGCACTTGAGGTCTAGACTGCTCTCCTTTGACTGTCCCCGACTTTGGGGTCAGTCTCGAAAGAGATTTGAAGGCTGCTGTGCAGCTTGGGCTAGTTTTCTTTGAAAAACTGATTTTTTCCAAGAAAACGATGTGAAAGGTTGAAGGATCTTTTTCTCCTCAGCTGAAACATGTACCTCCTGTCACCTGTAAAGAGCATATTATGATCGAAGGACCTTTGAGCAGGGTCCAATTTCTATAATTTTAACCAAAGCAACCTCCTGGCTGCCACGAACGCCCCTCCTGCTGTTGGAGCAGACCACAAAAAAGTAAAATGTTGTGTTAGCAATAACTCCATATTACCTAAAACGAAAGTAGGATCTTCCACCAGTTGCTTGCAAATCAAATAGGAAACTGGAAATCTTTCAACAAAGTTTGTGCTGCACACACTGCATATGAGCTCCTCTTCTTCATTGCAAAGTTTGATGAAGCATAGACATAGGCTTATGGTACTATCTACTTTCTGTGTTGCAATGATCCAGCAAAATGTGGAGTTTTGAACATAATAACAAGGACCAACCTATATGCCCACCTGGACAAAGGTCAATGTTATTTATATATATATAACCACACTCCTGGAATGTCCGCAGGACAAACAGGTACGGACCACAGCGTGTTCTTATTCAATAGCAGTGCTTTATTGCGTGATAAAGTTAAATCCGCATCACCAAAATTCGAAGACTAGTGTCCAGCCTGACGCGTTTCGACCATGGGTGGGAATCACATTCTCAGTAAGTAGTCCCCTCACTTAGAGAACATTTCTCAGTTAAAACACAAACAAGAAAGGTCTGACAGGGGTTTCTTTTGCTGGTATATATTCTCTCAATAGATCTCAGTTCTCATCCGTGTACTTATTAAATACAAAGTGCAAACGACACATGCTCAAGTGAATGTGGCAGTATATAAAAGCAAATGCAAGACACTGTACAGTCCCGGCCCATCCAATAATTTGTGAACAAAATAATGTTTCGCGCTTATTGCGCATTCATAATCCTCATAATAGAATAGAGAAAAGGGAAAGAGATGTCAACGTTTCGGCACTTTTTTTCATGATAGCTTTGGCGGCATTCGATAAATCTGCATGAACCTTCCCAATAAAATGTTTGAACACTTTGGGGACAACAGAGCAAGTTTCCTGCAGATCCTTCTAGCAGGGCCCACAAAAAGGAAAGCAGAAGGGATGAGTGACAGTTCTCATTTTAATATTCAGTGGAATTCTTGCTCTCCAATACAGAAGAATTGCTGAACCATGACAATAAAGTAGAACTTTACTAAAGGAAGTACATTTTCTTACTTTGGGGTAAATCTGTTTTCGTGAAATGTATTTTTTTTCAATATGTAGGTAGCCGCAAAGGGGTTAAATTATAGCGATATCTTTACCATTAATCTACAGAGGAAGAACCAACATTTTTGACAAAGGATTTGCAGACCTCTAGGCAAGATTCCCACATCCAATTGCAGTCTCCAAGATCTTTGAACTCTTCACAAGGGACCACAAACACATAGCAAGTGTCTTGGACCCATCCTGAACTTTTGCTGGAGTTCATGGATGTGGATCCACAACCACAAACCAGGTGGAAACTCCAACAAGAGTCCATGGAACTATTGAATATGGGCATATGATAAAATAAATTCAGTGAGAAAACCAGAGGTTACATTGAAGTTACAGTTAGCTTTGGTTATAACACCTAAGCATTGTTTAAGAAACATCTGAAATTCACTGAAAAAACAGCTAAAGTGCAGTTATAGTTACCAATTAGAAACAGAAAAACACTGAAATTGTAGTTAGGACTACTGTCCATGACTTCCACAACAGGAATGCAAACCATAACCCCCACTACAATTGCAATGCATATGACCTCAACATATTTAGATCAATAAATAATAACAACTAAAAACTCAATGTAATTAAATAACAACTCATACTCAAACCAATAAATAATACTACATTTGTAGTGATCTGTTTCATAGCCTAAAGGGTAATGTGGTATGTAAGGCCATCTGTGAGACTATTTACATTTGTACGTACATCTGTCACATCAAGGATGAGGTCATGAACACTGCATTAGGGCCTGCGTTATGTTGACATGGCTGTGATCAGTGATGCCATTTGAAGTGTCATCACTGATGTCATCATGAGTGACGTTATATGTAAGATAAATACTAATTTGCTTTAATTGCATATTAATTAAACCTTTGCGAGTAAGCAAACAGGAAAAAAACAGCACACCATCACAGTGAAAGCTAACAAACATAGGAAAAAAACGAACAAAGGTTTGCAGCACAGCTAAATTCTAAAAGCTTTACAGTGATTACCAGTGAGTTGGTAAGTAGGAAAACCTACCCTTCACATTACTTAAAAATGCGCCATGTGGTGCATCAGGTCAATTAAGCCCCCCGTGTCCAGCTGCTGGGTTGGGACATGGGGGAAACAAGCTGGGTGGCCTGGAAAAACTGTTCTCCCCTTCATAGTGGGTGAGATGAGCCATTGTATGGTAGCCTCCTTGGGAAGTGTGAGACAGACAGAGAAGCTAGGTACTAGAGGGGTTTATATGGAGGCTAAATCTCCATAGGTGTTATTTTGACAGGGGCAGTTCCTCCATTTGAACAGAGGAGTGTCTCCCCACAAGCCCCGGAGCTAAAAATATAAAGCGATAATAAAGTTTATTTATTTCCATTTTATTGTTCAGCAAACTCTCCTAAACTTAGGGGCCGATTAGGATGTAGGGCGGATCGCCACCGCCCGCATGGCGGTGGCAATCCGCACTACATCCTTCCCCGCCCGCCACCCATTTCCCCCCGCCATATTAGTATGGCGGGGGGGACCCCAGCGGACAGAAAGACCGTCCGCCGGTTTTCCACCAGTCGACTAGTCGACCGGGCGGAAAAGGGGCTATGTATGGTGGCGGTGTCTGCTAGACACCGCCATCCATATTAGCATGGGCAGTGGTGCATGGCTTTCCATGGCAGAGAACCCACCATGGACATAGTGGCAGGCACCTCACAGTTCCTGTCACCTTGTGCATGACAATGCACACAGTGCATTCCCAGCATTGTGGCGGGCGGTGCTGTGAGCACCGCCCGCCACAATGCTGGGAATGGAGGATGCCACCGCCATGGTGGCGGTGGCATCCTAATTGCAGGTGCGGGTCCACCGCACCACTGGTGGACGGTCCCAGTACCGCTAGGGTTAGTCCGCCCGCCATCCTAATCGGCCCATTAGTGTCAGGACAGGCGGGCCAGTGCTGCCGAGTGGCAGCAGCAGGGAGATGTGCCCTTTAAAATGCGCATGTCCCTTTGGCTGGCCGCCCTGTGACGGCCAGCCAGACATGCGCATTTAAAGTTGTCTAACCTAGCTGTCTTGGCCAGCTAGGTTGATCCTAGCTGTCTTAGGCAGCTAGGTTAGAGAAAGCACAGGCCTCCACTGCTCTTAGGAGTGCTGGAAGAGCCTGCTCTATCCAATCCTGGCACTGCTTTCATGCTGTGAAAGCAGCGCCAGCATTGGGTGGTGCCGTTTCCTGCATCGGGAGCTTCCGTGAGGAGAGGAACACACCCAAAGAAGAAGGACGTCACGCTACGAAGAAAGGAAGGTGAGTTTGTTTTATTATTACTATTTTTTTTTGGTGCCCCCACCCTCGGTGTATGCCAGTTGCCATTGCGGTTTATTCCATGGTTTACAACATTTCATTAATGTATCCAGAGCTTAAGATTACAATCTCCTCCTTTTATGTTCAAAGAAATAGGATGTATACCTTGTAGTTTAATATTTTACAGCTCATGTACGTTTCATGACCAATGAAGGGTCATTTTGTTATACAATGGCGAGGCTATCGGAGTGGGGCCAGGATTCTGAGAAAACAAAGCGGAATTAGCATTTTTGGGACCAGAAGGATGAGTCTAATAGCCATGACTTATCTTTTTGCTTCCCCTGTGATCCTCCCATTAATAAGGGGTTTTATTACCTTTAGTTGCAGTGAAATTGTCTCCTCCTATCTTTATTATGTGTATGTCACTCCCTTTGATGTAAATTACTCAATGATTACTTCCCTGTTGCACCAAAGGACAAGAGTGCGTAATAAGACTTGAAAAACATTGGGAGAGGTCATTGATGTGATGAAGCAGAAGATAGATGAGTTTAAGTAAGACTTTATTCTTCTTCATCAGCAATGTGCAGGCTCCCTGGAGCGCCACAGTTGTTCAGTCTGGGCTAAGAGCATCTTTCCTTACATGGTCAACAACAACAGCTGTGAGAGGTAGAAGGCTGGCAAAGGGAGAAACTATGGGAAAAGGATAGGCTAGGGTGAATGGTAATCAACATTTGAAAATTGAATAAACATCACACTGTAATATTAGCGTCTTATGAATTTTGTACCAGAGTATATCTAATATTTGAGTTGCCAATCGCTTGTAAGTGTTCTTCATACCTGGACTTTAAGGGGAGTGTAGTGCAGCCTAGGAATTGATTTCTGCATGTATAAATAATTAAATATACACAATAGGTTTTGGCTCAGTTTATGAAATGCTTGTTTGGATGTATTCTCCACATGTATAGGCCCCTTCTTTCAAGGGAGGTAGTCAAGCAATCTGCAATATTGATATTTCAGAAATAATTGCGTCATAGGGAATTACTATCTAGAGGGCCGACACTAAAATATTTTTCCTGCCCTTTAATGGCTCAGATGAACAATAACCCAGCAGATGGGAAAAGAACCTCCGGGGAACATATTTTCTAAAGATTAAGATATTGATTAATTTAGTGGAACAATAAAAGGAAAAGTTATAGTAGAAAACAGATAGGATCAAGAAGGAAATTGAGACACTCAACCCTACAGAATCGACCAAGAACTATAGAATAGATTCCAGCAATCAAAAAGAGCATAACATTAATAAGAGATTAAAGTGAATTTCTCTGAAGAAGAATCTATTCGTATGCCAGAAAATGACACCCTTTCTACCAACATTGCTTCCAGACTCAAAGCTGCGGTATACAATTCAGTCTTGGCCAGCCAGGCCACCAGTAGGGAATCCGATGCAGATGACAACACTGAGCAGAATGGCTGGATTATTCCAAACAGGAGTCCTACTTTAGAAGACCTAAAATGGATGTGTTTTACAACAAACAAAATTACCTTCAACCTGTTCCTGTCTCTGGAATGGAGAGCGAAATGTGGGGGGTTGAAAAGTCCAGCAAGAAGAAAATAATACTAACAAAGCAACTTTCACTAGAGGAAGAATCGGCGAATGGCCTTGGATGCAAACTTGTCTGATGGGATGTTGAATGATGATGAGATAACCCTGTTAAAGAAAGGGCTTTGTTTCCACCATGCACATAAGTCCATCTCGTTGTACTGAAGACTGATGTAGTCAAATTTGTCCACAAACTCAAACGTAAACTTTTAGAACAAAAATAGAAATTCTACCCCACCCGTTACATAAGCAAACACGAGTACTAGGGGCCTGAACAATATACAAGTCGCTGTCAGTATTAGAGAAGACATAGGGGGCCACTTTCACTTTGGTAGACGGAGTACTCCACCACACATCTTTAAAAGCATGCTGTCCACCCAACTGACTGTCCGTTCGCTCTCTTTACAGTCAAGTGGGCCCTCTTGTTTCTGCTGACATTGCTTCCGCTGGGTGTGCGTAATTTTATACAAAAAGCAATGGTATACAGGAATTGATACACAATTTATTTTTGAAAAGAGCACATTTTAATTATCCTCTCTCTAGTAAATCAATCTAATAGAAATATATCAAAACATTTTAGCCATCTACATAAAACGTGACGTCTAATCAGGCGAGAAATAACAAAACATCTATACAAACTTATGTACTAATTTACAAAAAGGAAACATAACACACAACACCTATACACATACGTTAACCCCACAAGTATATTCCACTAGTGTCCTCCCACTAAATCAGGGCGAACCACTCGGAGGTAGTCAAGGTAGTATACTGGAAATCTGTCCAACAATGTAGACCCTCTCAGAATACTGTCGCGTTGTATGCAATCAAAACTTCATGTTTACGACTCCTCCTTCAAGAAAATGTGTCTACGCACATGCGTTTCGGCCTTAATCTTTCCTTGGCCTCCTCAGGACAGGGTTACTGCAAAACTGTGCCCACACTACAAAAAATATATATACACAATATTTACAATCAAAAACACATTAATGGTATTGCCAAGACACTGCATGTCTCCCGAGCAAGTGAGGGTGAAGGTAGAAGCCCGCACGCCATAGAGAGTCAGGATCCTCACCAAAAAATCACCGAAAGTGCAGCAAAAAGTGACCACAAGTGCCAACAGTTAAAAAACAAACTCGCAAACTAATCCCTACTAGGGAGACACCCGTGGGCTGTACTAGGATCTAACTCCCAGGTGTCAACCGGAATCCGCCGGCTTACAAACTAGGGTGCACAACAGCTGCCACTGCTCATATTAATCAGTCTACGTGAGGAAACAGAGAGCCGTGCACACCTCTACTAAACTTATGTATTGCTCTCTCTGATAGAGAGAGCCCATATACTTACACGTCCGTGTAAGCTCCTCCTGCCACTCATAAATTAAAGGTCGTTAAATTCCAAAATGCCTTCGCGGCAAAATCAGGGCACCTAAGGGGGAAAAAGGGATACACACCTTTACATGATAAAACCTCACTGAAGACAACATTACGGCCAGTGAACTTCCATACCCTCCAGCTAAAATGAGCGCCAGCGTTATACCTTGGGCCCAGATCACGGGCTCCGGTGTCGCCAATGCTCTCCCTCGTCTGTCTTGGTCCCGAATCTACAAAGAGAACACTATGTAAACCACACGTTCTCACTTCAACAACATTATCCCTGCACGAAATCTACCGGCACTAGATTCTCGCCTCCAAAGGGATGACGGGACTATAACATTAACGCGCGTATCCCTGTCACCCAAGCACTTACTTATAAATCGTTGCTGGTCCTGCACAAAGCTAGAACCCACCGCCAACGCCGTCCGTCACGCGTAGTGTCTCGCAGAGCACTGCTGTCTATACACCCCACGCTCAACCAGTTGCGTAAAGATAGAAAGAGGACTACTCTAGTGAGGGGTTAAAACATCAGAGGCAAAACGGCGGCCATCTTAACCCAGTGGAATGCAATAATATAAGCTGGGTCAACCCTGTTGGTTTTCCCACACTCATGCAGGTGCGGTGAAGGCAACCAGGGAGGAGAGAAAGGGGATATACATATACATAGTGTCAACGGGGTGACCTTATTCAGACGGGCTTCGACAAGTCTCACCTCACCCCCAAGTGGAGCAGCAGTGTCCGAGCAACACCATTCCTAATTAAAAGGAACACACTATACATATTTACACACATGGTCTACAACATTGCAGTCACGAGAAACATAGAAACCTACCATGGTTGATCAACCCTCAAGCAGCCCTCACCAGACAGCTATGTTCTCTACTCTCAACATCCTCAAATTAAAGCCCAGATCTCATCTCGGTCATTTAACCCCTGAGTTGCTGTATGGTATCGTTCTATCATCCGTGCCTCAAGGCGGTTCAAGTTCTTTTGCATAATCGTTTTGTTGGCTCCTTTTGCCACTACTAATACTGTCCAGTACAATTCGTCTTCTCTGTGGTTCATATCGATAAAGTGTTGAACCATAGGCGCCCCTACGATCCCGCAGCGTATACGCGATTTATGCTGCAAAATCCTCATCTTAATTGCTTGGGTTGTTTGCCCAATATATGTCTTCCCACATGGGCACGTAGCTGAGTACACAACATTTTTTGTGTTGCAATTCGAGAAGCTTAGCTGAGAATGTACCATATTGTTTATCTCTACAGATTTAGAGTCTTTAGTTTGCGGGCACACCCCGCACCCATTGCATCGGTAATGTCCAACGAGTGCTGGCAACCCTAGCATGCTACATACATCTCTTTGACTTGCTGCCAGGCGGGTTGTTTTCACCAGAAAATTTCTCAGATTTTTTCCTCTACGAAACGCAAATAATGGTTTCGGAATATTAAGATGTTCCACTAATCTGAGATTTCTCAAAATGATCTGTTTGACCTTATTCGCCTTCGGGTTAAATGTCAAGACACAGACCAATTGTTCTGTTTCTAGTCTATTTTTAGGGGTAAGTAGCGACTCTCTTGGGGTGTACCAAGCCCTCTTAAGGGCTACCCTAACAAGTTTCCTAGGGTATCCTCTAGAAGTGAGTTTTTTCTGGAGAATTTTGGCATTCCTAAAGTAGTCAGTTTTATCAGTACAATTACGCCTTACCCTCAAAAACTGCCCGTAGGGCAAGTTATCCTTGAGATTGCGCGGGTGTCCTGAAGAATATTCCAATAGCGTATTTCTGTCAGTGGACTTGGTAAACAGGTCCACCTCCAGCTTGCCTTCCTTATCCATGATCCACACATCTAGAAAATTGATCCGTTCGTTGCTTGACACCATAGTGAATTTTAAATCAGTAGTACGGGCATTAAGCCACGTATGAAATTGTGACAGCTGTTCCTGCGTCCCCTTCCATATCATAAACACGTCATCAATGAAGCGGACCCACTCAAGGATATGCTCCCTGAAGGGGGCCGCAACATGGAAGACGTGTCCATTTTCAAATTGGTCCATTACCAGATTGGCGATTTCTGGTGCAAAACAACAACCCATCCCTACACCTTTAATCTGTAAAAAAAGTTCTCTTTTAAAGGAAAAGAAATTATTTTTCAGACAGATTTGTGCTAGGTGTGCGGGCAAAAATCTTAGAGCGTTGGCTCGAAAGACATGCAGCCCGTTCAGGGTAGAAGCTCTGTTTTACTTTGTTTCTGCCTGGGACTGCCTGGGACTGCCAGGAAAAGTCTGGCAGTTCTGAACATAAAAATGTAAAGCATTGGCAAAGCCAATAGGTCTCGTCTTTGGGACCGATTGGCTTTGCCAATGCTTTTTGGGGATGGTGTTCAGCACAGGCAACATGCTGTGCAACAGGGCTAAAAGTTAAAAAAAAACACAAAGAAAAGAAAAGCAAAAGGAAAAAGGCATGGTGATTCGTCTCGTGTCATAGCCGCATGTATCCATGATGACATGTGCACTCCCATGCATCATTATGCATGTACTCCTACAAAATAACTCAAACGCCATTTTTGTTCTTTTCCAATCCGAGAAGAATCAGATAATTGTAAAAAAAATAATTAAATAATTAGTTTTCTTTTTTTAAGGTGGCAAGGCCTGCAGCAATTTACCTCTGTCCCCCACTCCCTAAAATATTACATCTAAAGTTGGCGGTCACGACTGCAGTGGAGGAATGTGTTAAGGGAGCAATGGAGAATAGGCAGAGGAAAAGCAGCACACAAGGGAGAGGAACATAGGGGTTGGGTGGGAAACACAAGAGCGAGTAAGCAACACATAGCATCTGGAGGGAGGGAGTGTGGCAGGGGAGAAAAACACATAACTGAGGGAGCAGGAAAACACATGCACACTCAAGGAGTACTTAAGCAAATATAAACAAGTTTTCTAAAGGACAGTAGTGGAAGCATAAAAGCCAGCGAATCAGTGAGCTGGTAAAATTGAGTGGAACACACAGTGATACATTTCATGTGTGTTTTGACCGGCTTTTTAACACTGTCTTTTGTTACTGGGGGGCATATGTACAAGGACTGGCAAAAACGCAGTTTTTTTACTGCTGTGTACCGCTGAAAACTATCACTTTGTTAGTGACGTATGTACAAGACATGGTGATAGCTTCAGGGACCAGCGGTGAAAACTGCGGCTAACATTAGCATGATAGCGATAGTAATTCCGGCGTTAGCGGGCGAAAACCAACGAAAGGCCCATTAGCGGCAAAAAATGCACGTTAGTCAGCCCAACATGAGTTTTTTTTGCATCTAATGGAAAAAATAGCCTATCAGTTGACCTCCAATAGAAAATAGGCCCCAAAAAAAATGAAAGGCAGAATGGAGCAGCCAGGGTCAAGTGCAGCACACATCAACAGCCCCCTCAAGCCACCCAACATCCAGGATGACCAGGATGAGAGCCTGGATGCGTTGCTGGACCTGCGTCTGGGGCCTGGATGCGTCGCTGGACCTGCGTCTGGGGCCTTGATGCATTGCTGGACCTGCGTCTTGAGCCTGAATGCCTCACTGGACCTGTGTCTGGAGCCTGAATGCGTGCCTGGACTTGCGTCTGGAGCCTGGATGTGTTGCTGGACCTGCATCTGGAGCCTGAATGCCTCACTGGACCTGCGTCTGGAGCCTGGATGCCTCGCTGAACCTGCGTCTGGAGCCTGGTGGAGGAGTGTGGCTCAATGGTTAGAGTGGCAGACCCTGAAGCAGAGTTCGGGCCAGGGACCAGGGTTCGATTCCCGCCTTGGCGGGGCTCGGGCTCAATTTCCTCCGACCTGTCTATTCTCGCCTCGGTGCCTATTCTAATCACGGGCCCCACGCTGCAACTCTGGGCAATAGCTTGCTTAGCCTCCACACCGGCCCCAACAGCGCTAAGGATGCCTGGCTTCACCCTGGGGGTGCCCAGGAGTGGACACCTCACAGGGAAAGCCAGGAGGGGTTCCACAGCGGTATGAGTATCAGCGCCAGGAAACCGCAAAAGGCGACACCGCAAGGTGGCCGTCTGGTGACAGTGCGCTCTATAAGTACCTTGACATTTACATTTACATTTGGTTGCGTTGCTGGACCTGCCTCTGTAGCCTGGAGTGGGATGCAGAGGAGCTATGGAGTCGATGGGCCGTGGTGGTAGACATTGAGATGCGGCGATCGCCCGTACCTGGTGGTAAAGTCTGGCCGGTCGCATGGAGACACATTGCTGACCTCTGTGAGAAGAACGCCTTGTGCCCCTTGGATCTGTGAATGGTTGAGGCGCTCCTGCGCACCAACGTAGGGAGGTCTGCATCGCATACTACGATCCACCACTACACTGGGGTGCCCAGAGAGGATTACCAACAGTGGGCAGCACCTCTCTGCATCACAGGCAGATGAGGCTGCGCTGGCCAGACGCTAGGGAGGGTGAGGCCCCTGAGCTGCGCCAAACGTGTGTTGCGGGAGAGCTGCAGGTTCACACCTAAGGGGGTCCTGCTGCATCAACTGCATTGGGAGGTTCACCAGAGGACTGGGCGGCGACTACTAGTGAAATCCCACCTGGCTGAGCCTCCTGCTGGGTGAGTCACAGATTTGCAGAGAGTGGAGCGGATTGCGCCACGGTGTTAATGTCCAGGTAAGGAGACGGTGGGACACGTAGCGGAGTGTCGGCTCAGCCGCTATGGCGGAATAGCGTCACCCCACTGCTTCCAAGCAGTGCAAGAAGAGGAACAATTATCACATAATGATAACTCCCTGATGTTATCATGCCATGTCCCTTTGCAGGTGGGAGGGTAGGTAGGGCTGCTCCACTCACAGAGCAGGGCAGGGGCAGAGTGGCTGCCCACTCAAGTACGCAGTCACTGTTTGATCGGCCCGCTCAGGCCACACAAAGCAGTCATGCGCACTGTCCTGCTCACAATGCAGGCTACATTACAGCCTGCTGGGAGAACATGCCCACACATCCAGACCCTAGGTGAACGCCTCGCCCCAGCACCAATGACCAATCCGAATGCAACATTGAAGCATTGTGATTTGCTTAGGGAAGGGAGCCTGGCTGCCTACTTCCTGTTCCTGGAAGCAGACTCAGGACAGCAGGATCAATAAAGTCACGGGACCCGGCCTCGAGGTAAGATTTCACTAATTTAAATATTTACAACACCCACACACACCCCCCCCGCGTCCACGCCCCATCCAGTGTTCTTTCCGGTGTTTCCCACCTCCCAGCTGTCCAGTCCCCCCCACAGCACTTCTCAATGGCGACCGCTGTGAGGCCATGCGCAGCGGGCGTACTACTGGTGTGCCAAAGGTTTATATGGAGTTACGACGCATACCATTATATCGCATTCCATTACAATGCATACTAATACTAGGCATATTGCAACAGTAGGGAAGGTGTTGGATTGCGGAGATGTAAACATTACTATTCCATCTTCAGTGGGTGCAACCCTAAAACTGACCCTTACACCCCAAAGCAAACCCTGATCCCTAAAATTCATCTTTAAGCCCCCATAACACACCCTAAAAATCATATTTGACCTAAATGCACAACCTAAAAATCATATTTGACCCAATGCACACCCCAATTTTCATATTTGACTCAAATGCACACGCCAAATTTCATAATTGACCCAAATGCACACCTCAATTTTAATGATTGACCCCAAAACACACCCCAAATTTCAAATTTTACCTCATAATACACTCCACATTTCATCTTCAACACCCGAACCCCAAACACACCCTTAAAATACTCCATTACTGACCTCACAATGTGGTGTAATGGAATGCGATGTAAAGGCACCTGCATTGTTAGATTTGCATTCTAAAGGCATTATGATGTAATGCCTGTGTTGTAATGGATGTCTCCGGTGCCAAATGCAAGCCATAGGCAAGCCCGTCTGCGTCCGTCTGCCCCTGGACCAAGCTCAGCACCAAGGACCCTTCCTCTCGGACACTCAACCCCTATAGCACCAGCACCCTCCTCGCCATCAACCCTGGACGCCACATCGCCTGCCCATTCCAACATCTGCTCTGGACCGGACATTTCCATCGCCATTCACTGACGGCTAGTAAATCACCCGCAAGGACCACACCGACTGTCCAGGAGGAGGCATTGCCATCACCTACAGAAGCAAACTCCGACTGACCACGCACTCTAAAGACCCAACGGTGACCATGGAACACCTCAACTTCCAGATCCGGACCAACCCCAGCCTCTGCGGCACCTTCTTCTGCAGGCCCCCCGGACCATGGACACCCATTCTCCGATACCATTGTAGACCTCATTGCACACCAGGCTCTCCCATCCACCGACGACATCCTACTCGGCGAACTCAAGTTCTACCTGGACCAGTGACCAGACACTACCCCCTCCTGGAGTAGCTCCCCAACATCAGATTCAACAGCAAGTCACTGCAGTAAGCCACATAGCAGGACACACGTCTCCTCCGCCATCGAGGCCTTCAATTACAGCCACACCACGGGACTTTCCTGGACCGACCATCATTGTATACATCTCGGCTTCACCATGCCCACCGTACACAACCGACATCATACATCGCCCCCCTCGCAGCTGGATCAAGGCCAACCGAAGGTTCTCCAACTGCGCCGACACCCGGACACCCCTCAAGAACGGCACTGCATCCGTACCTTACGCCGTACCTTACCCACTCATATACACAGGGTGGCACATGTTGTGCCCCCCTGTGTGCATCCACATGGCGTGAGGAACCAAAGGGCCCTGTGGGGCCCCTGTTGTTTCCTCCCCGCCACACTTTTCTTGGCTGTTGCACCGCCATAAAAAGTGTGCAGTGAGGAAACCCGTAATATGCTTTCGGCAAAAGCTTACTGCGACCTCATGAAAATATTTTGGTTTATTTGTGTCAGGTCATGTTACATCAAGGGTACCTTTCTCAACACCAGCTATTTCTTCTCCCGCAGGCATTCACAGTGGAGACACATCTACTTTGTTGAGGTCCCTAACGAGACACTAACCTTATTTATCAATTGTGAAATATTGTTCTTTAGGGCTCTCTCCCGGGAACAGGCTTTAAATAGAAGGGAGATTCATTATCAATGGAAAGAATTATGTCACAGGAGGTGATGTCTTATAAGTGATTTCATGCCCATAAGACCCTCGTGATAAAAAGGCAAGGGCCTATTGTATAAAAACAATAAATTAACATACTCACAAGGAACATTTTTGGTTGTACTTTTTAACTAAGCTAAATATATTGTCAAAAGTGAGAATATTTTTAAAAAGACATCTGGAACTTGGTCATTACATTTTTAAACTGCTTTTAGAAAGTATTATGTGCTAGGAGTGTTTTTCAAACATTATACGTGTTGTTAATGAGCGTGTTGCTTTCTGCTGGGGGTCTTAATTCAGCTTCAAAGCACTGAAGTGGTCACACTTGCAGTTCATTGTAATAGAAGGGTTAACTGTGTGAAGCTCTCTGTTCCTAGATAAATTATCAAAATGTATCCCCATTCTGGGCCTGTCAACAAATATAGGGGAGGCTGCCAGTGGGAGGAAGTTTACAAACACCCTGGGGTTTTGGTACACACATACAGTGTTTGTGAATGCAAACAGCTGTAGTGATGGGGGCACAAGTATTGCTCGAGTTCATGTTCCCCCAGATCCAAAGCCCCTCCTCTTCGATGGAAAGCAGCCTCTCGCCCCCTTCCGCCTGTCACCCTGGCCTCGGCCAACCAAAGCCCCTCACCCTTTGTACAAAGAAAACACTGCTGGCTGCAAGGACGAGGCGAGCTATCTGCAAGGGCGATGGCCAATGTCTCTCGCTTTGAAGGCGCGGATGGTGACGCGGCTGGGCACTCTGTGAGTGACAGCAGCGGTGACACCATGAAGGCCAAGCATGGGATGTCAACATGAAGATCCCCAGAATAACTGGTTGGAAAAGAACAAGAGATTCTGCAATATAACAGCATATATAATGCGCTTAGCGAATCTTCATAAAGACCTCACTCATAATGCGTTAGCACATTCTTCAGCAAAACACCATTTATGATGCACAAATGGATTATTTCATAAAACCCATTCATAATGTGTTTAGAGATTTTACAGTAAAACCCCCTTAATAATGTTTTTCAATATCCTCTATTAAAACCCCACTCATAATGCGCTTCGAGATCCTTCAGGAAACCCCACTAATAAAGCGCTTAGAGATCCTAACTATAGCGCCATTCATAATGTGCTTAGAGATTCCTCAGTCAAACCCCACTCATAATGCACTTATAGACCCTTCATGAAAACCCATTTATAATGCGCTTAAAGATTCCTCTCTTAACCCCTACTCATAATGCATTATAGACCCCTTCATGAAAACCCATTCGTAACGCACTCAGAGATTTAGCTCTTAACTCCTATTAACAATGCACTTTGAGACCCTTCAGTAAAACCATTTATAATGCACTTTGAGCTCATTCATTAAAACGCAATTCATTCTATTTAGAGACCCCTCTTTGAAACACTATTTATAACATATCTGGTAATTCTTCTGTTGAACTCTATTTATAATATGGTTACAGATGCTATATTCATAACCCACTCATAATGTGCTCAGTGATCGGTATTATAGCTCCACGAAGCGCTTAGACGTTCTCCTGTTAAACCCCTTCATGATGCGTCTACAGATCCGTCAGTAAAACGCATTTCTAATACACAAAGGGATCCTTCATTAGAACTCCTTGCACCTACACAACCTTCATTAAAAACCATTCAGAATGTGCTGAGAGATCCCTCATCAAAACGTCTTTCACTATGTACTTAGAGATCCATCAGTAAACCCCTCCAATAATGTGCTTAGAGATCCGTCAGTAAGCCCCCCAATAATGTTCTTAGAGATCCGTCAGTAAACCCACCCAATATTGTGCTTAGAGATCCGTCAGTAAACCCACCCAATAATGTGCTTAGAGATCCGTAATTAAACCCACCCAATAATGTACTTAGAGATCCTTCAGTAAACCCCCCCTAAAATGTACTTAGAGATCCGTCAGTAAACCCACCCAATAATGTACTTAGAGATCATTCAGGAACACCCCCAAAAATGTGCTTAGAGATCCATCAGTAAACCCCCCAATAATGTACTTAGAGACCCTTCAGTAAACCCCTCCAATAATGTACTTAGAGATCCGAAAGTAAACCCACTCAATAATGTGCTTAGAGATCCATTAATAAACCCCTCCAATAATGTACTTAGGGATCCGTCAGTAAACCCCTCCAATAATGTACTTAGAGATCCATCAGTAAACCCCTCCAATAATTTACTTAGAGATCCTTCAGTAAGCGCACTCAATAATGTACTTAGAGATCCTTCATTAAAACTTTGTTCACTATCTACTCAGAGATCCTTCAATGAACCCCCCGCAATAATGTACTTGGAGATCCTTCATGAACCCCCTAAAAATGTGCTTAGAGATCCTTTATTAAAACTTCATTTACTATGTACTCAGAGAACCTTCAATGAACCCCCCGCAATAATGTACTTGGAGATTGTGAGAAGTTGGCCTGGCATATGCTGTTCCTAGTTATAGGGACACCTTGCACCAGTCCAATTCGACTCCTATTGATGGTAGGTTTAAGACAACCTTTAAAGAAAGCTATCCTAGTGGTAGCTGTGGAGAGCAGCCTTCAGGCTAAGTCTTGAAGGAGTGTTAAGCTTATTGTTTTACCATAATAACCTCTTGAATAACCAAATGAAAGAGTAGCCCACACAGGTATATATATAAAATATATGTATTTATTCTAGACAGAATCCCACAGTCACTTTATGTGGCTAGTGGCAAAGTTACACTTCAAACAAGCATTTATAAACACAATAAATAGCACAGAAATCAATGGGCCCCAGGGGGGGACCAAACCATATACTAAAATAGTGGTATAAGAGCCACGACAATTCTACAGGCAATGCCTAGGGCATTCAGGATCGCTGGCCCCTTAAGAATCCACCCACAGTTAAGAGGAAGGGGACCCACGGGAGGCGTGTGCAGTGCGAGAAGCTGCTGTCGGGATCGCAATGTTAGCCTATGGAGAATGTCGCGGTTGAATAATTAAGGTTTAAGGACACTTCTAACAACAGTACAAAGTTAAGGCTTGAGACTTAAGGCTTTGGAGAGCCCACCACCACGGGAGTACCGAAGTACCACTGTTACCTGCCCCAGGGAAGCCGGGTGCATAGGTCGATTCTGGTGTCGGGTCGCGGGCTGATTTTCTATGGAAAAGAAGTCCAAACTGCTGCTAGCTGGAAGTGTCGCTGAAGTCGTGAAGATTAAAGTTGAAGAAAAGACAAAGATGAACCTGAAAGCAGAGGGGACAGAGTCTGGGTCACAGCAGAGTGACCAGGGAGCTCAAAGGAAGGAGCTCGTGGATGTCGGGTGCTTCAGGTGTGGAAGGTACAGCTGGGCTCTGCAGTCACGGGCTCCGGGAGGCTTCAAGGAAGGCCAGCTTCTGGAGGGCGACTGTCCCACGTCGGCTGAGGGTCGCTGCGGTGTTAGTGTCCCGATTGGATCCACTAAGCATTGGCAACCGCAACCCACGCAAGATGAACAAAGCAGCTGCTGGTGCAGACCCACGAGGTCTGAGGGTGCTCTCCTTTGCAGGGAGCGTAGAGCAGGCCTGGAGCAACCAGGGGAACTCTTAGAAAGGAAGATTGTCCTCCGTCAGGGCCCACAAGTCGAGAGACAAGGGACCGCGGAAGGCAGCAAAATGGAGTGCGTAAAAGTGCTCCCACGGGCCACCGGAACGGGCCAGGGAGCTGAGAGTCGGCACAAATGCTGCTTGAAGGTTGGCTCAAGAATGGGCCAAAGCACAACTTCCCCACTGGTCGGGGTCGTGTGCTGGACAAGAGGTGGCCGGTGTCTCGGGGTATGCGGGGATCTCGACACCCACGTGGTCCAGGGTGCTCAGACTTGCTGGGCACACTCACAGGACGCTGGGATGCACTGGAGACCCACCTCGAGGTTGCTGGAAGGCGTCGAAGGTCGTGAGAGCAACGAAGTTCCAACCGGGTATCTTGTAGTCTTTTAGGTGCCTGCCAAGCAGGGGGATAACTCCTTTATCCCAAGGGAGATTTCTTCAGTCAGCTGGGCAGCAGCTCGTCGAAGGTCAGTTCTGTGAAGTCCTGTACGAATCTAAGGCTCTAGGGCAAAGTTATTCCCATATATCCCCAAGATTAGGGGATGGTCCAAAATAGAGCCTACCAATCAGAGTAGAGGCGGGAAAGGGTGGCTACACCCACTCCCCTTTGTGTGTTTCCCGCCTGGGCGAGGGGCAGGATGCCCCTGAACCGGTTCCAGGCGGTGTATGCAGAATTGGGGCTCTGCAGCTGCCTACGTGCAACTCTGAATGGACTTTTGGTGCACCCACCCTGTTCCAATCCACATATCCTGTCTGGGGAGGTGCTGGCACCTCCCTGCCACAGGAGCCCTATTGTCCAGATGGCGAGGCTGGGGTTTTCCCCAGCAACAGCCAGCCAGAGTCGTGTAGGTGGCGAACAGTAGCCATTTTGTGGTACATGTGCACTTTTAAATTGGTTTCCAAATTCTACCGCTTTTCCCATATCACCCTCCTAGCAAGGGGGAATCGTGCCCCCATGCCCATGGCTGGACTGGGGGTAGGATTCCTTCATGTTTGACACCAAACACGATATGGTTTGGTGTAGCCATTCCAAAGTTACAGCGATGACGCAATAACTTATAATGCGGTAAGAGTATATGGTATGGCTACACTACAAACAACCCAGTGACGTTTTTACGAAGGTTGCAGGGAGGTCCTACTCATGTAGGGGTCCCCCCTCACACATACCTCAGCACCCAGCCCTGTAGGATTACCAGGGCCTGCCATAGGGGTGACCTATGAGAGTATATGTGTTGTATGGTATGGGACATAGGGTACCTACGTCCCTGTAAGGGGTGTTAGCACCACCTTACCCAGGCTACAGTAGTGGCCTGGTGGTGTCAGTTTGGGTGGCTGTCCCAGGGTGGCACAATAAGTGCTGCAGACCTGGTAGGCCTACTGGGGGACCCATGCCCTGGGTACCTAGGGTACCATCTACAAGGGACTGGATGGGCATGCCCAGCATCCAATTATGTTTGTACCTAGAGTACTCACAACAGTTTTAGGGAGAAAGCAGATAGGCTGGGGTCCTGGATAGCAGGATCCCAGCCAGACTAGTCAAAAACCACTTAAATCCCAGGCAAAAAGTTGGGGGCAACCATTAGTCAGATTCCACTCTCCTACATAACCCCCCCCCAAACGAAAGGAGATAAGGCTAACCTTGTCCAGATAAGCCTTTATTTCCTGAGTGGCCATATAAGGAAGAACCTGTACTAACATGGTTGCTCCCTGTGTCATGGTCCACTTGGGAAATCCTACCCCAAGGGGTTCTAGAGTTTCTCCAAAGTCTAGGGAAATTACCTGTATTGGTTTTTGGGTCAGAGGTGGGCTGGTGGGGTGTCTGAGTCTGGAAGTGAGACCCTACTTGGGTTGGTCTCAACCTCCTCAGATCACTGGCCACTATGGAAGCCTTTCTGCCCATGACTGTGTCATATCTGGCCCTAAGGGTCAACCTCTGGCTGCCTACAGCCGGGGGTTGGATCCCTTTGGCTGGAATAGTGGAGGGCACTGGAAGGTTTGGGGCAGCTAGGCCCCAGGTTTCCCTGTGCTCAACAACATCCATTTGAGGGGTGCCTATACCTAGGGGTAAGGGGGATCCCTCAGTTTGTAGAGGAATATTCACCTGGCTGAAACTACTCTGCTGGGTGTCCCTAATCTGTTGATGAGGGGGTTCCTCTGGGCAGGGGCCCAATAAGGGTCCACTGACCTCCCTGACCTCTGCAGCCCTGGGCTGACTGAGGCAGGGTAGAGAGGGGCAGGATACCTGCTCCAGACTGGGTACCACCTTGGAAGGATCCCCTGCCATCAGAGAGGTGGGCAGGCCAAGCCTGCCCACTTCTGGGGCAGTTACTTCACAAGGGGCAGGGTCAGTTCCCTGAGAAACTGGACCTTTACCTGTAGTCTGGTGGGGGGAAGACTGCTCTTCCTCCCCTATGCTCTCTGTTTGTGTAGAGTGATCCATAGTTTCAGGCTTCACTCTTTCTATTTCCTCCTGGGGTGGAGGTGAGGCCCTCAGGGTCTCATCCACTCTCTCAGGAATTCCTACCATTTTCAAATGGGCCTTGTGGTCAACCTCAGCCCAGGCTGAGATTTCTAGATCATTCCCCAGTAGACAATCTACAGGCAAGTTTGGGGACACTGCCACTCTCTTGGGGCCAGTGACTCCTCCCCAGCTGAGATTTATCACTGCCATGGGATGATCTGTCCTGATTCCATCAATGTTGGTCACCTGATAACTAAACCCAGGTAAAAGCTGATCTAGGGGCACTAGCCTCTTGGTCACCATGGTGACACTGGCCCCTGTGTCCTTATAGGCCACAGCCTTCTGACCATTGATCATTGGTTCTTGTCTGTACCTGCCCAGAATACTGGGGCTCATGGTAAAGTTGGCAAACCCCATGCCACCATCACAGACCATTGTTGCTAATGCAGGGGACCTGGCTAGGCCAGAGTCCACTGGTGTCCCCAAAGAGAACCCAACTAAATTTTTGGGTGCACTCCCACCACCTGGGGGATTACTACTAGTAGTAACAGGAGGTGTTGGAGCTGGTTTTGGAGGAACACTTTCTTTATTGCCATTCTTAGGACAGCTGGAGTCAGTTTTCCAGTGGCCAGGTTTCTTACACACATGGCAATATGGTTTCTTGGTATTAGAGGAAGTATTTTGGGACCCACCCCCAGCACTGGTTTGTTGGGGCCCTTCAGAGGACTTTTCTTGTTTATCATCCCCACCTTTCTCTTTGGGCTTAGTGGAATCCTTCTTCTGGTCACCAACTTGGTTCTTAGGCCTGATCCTGGTTCTGACCCATTTGTCTGCCTTCTTTCCCAATTCTTGGGGAGAGGTCAGATCAGAGTCCACCAGGTGCTGGTGTAAAAGTTGGTTCTGACAATTATTAAGAATCTGCTCCCTCATAATGAGATTATACAATCCTTGATAATCATTAACTTTACTGCCATTTAACCAACCTTCCAGTGCCTTGGTTGCACAATCCACAAAGTCTACCCAATCCTGATTCTGTGCTTTCTGGGTGTCTCTGAACTTAAGTCTGTATTGATCAGTGGTTAAGCCAAACCCATCTATTAAAGCAGCTTTCAAGATGTAATAATCATCAGCATCCTCTTCTCTTACAGAGAGGAGCTTGTCTCTACCTTTATCTGAAAAGGAGAGCCACAGGATTGCTGCCCACTGCTCTACAGGGACCCTCTGTACTCTACAGGCCCTTTCAAGAGCAGATATCCATTTGTGGATATCATCCCCATTCTGATAGGGGGGCACAATCTTGTGGAGGTTCCTATTGTCAGGGACTCTCTCTCTAACTCTAGGGGTTTCATTACTGCCACCAGGGATCTCTAGACCCCACTTTCTTGAAGCTTTCTGAAGCTCCAGGGTTTCCCTGTCTAATGCTAACTGTTCTCTTTTAAGCTCAAGCTTAGCCTGCTCAAATTTGATCAGTCTGCATTTCCTCTCATGAGAGGTTTCTCTTCTCTGAGAAGAGGCAGAGGACCCTTTGGATCCCTTAGAATGGTTGGATCCCACTGAGGGGGATCTGTTCCTTCTTGGACCCACCACTCCCCTTTTAAGGGTGGAGGGAGTGCCTCTTGGGCCATCACCTCCATGCTGTGAGTGGTTTGTTTCTTCCAGGTCAGGATTTTCATCCTCTTCCTGTTCCTCTTCAGATTCCACTCTGGGAGTGTCCTCTTCTGAGGGGTGCCCACCCACTCTGTCCGCCCCTCTGGATCCTATGGACTCCATAAAGTCTGCTATGAGCAGGATCTCCTTGAGACGTTTTGTGTTGGCACCTCTTTCTGTCTTCAGTCCCCTAAGGGTGCACATTTCCCTGAGCTCTGCAAAGGTGAAATTATCATACTTATCTACTGGGACCCTCTGGGGTCCTTCCATAGCCTTAGTGCCACCTGAAGACATGTTTAGTGTAGTGATGTATCTACCTACACTAAGTGTGGCCTACTGAACCCTCTCTTGAGTTGTAGTCAAGGTGTGCTAAACCCTCTACACACAACTCCAAGTTCAGTAGAACTTATTGTATTCTAGCTTGAATTTATATGTACCTTTGGTACCTTGTGGCTTTCACTTTAGAAATTCAATTTGTTATCTGGTAAAACAATGGCAAGCTTGAATCCAACCGCTGCACACCAATGTGAGAAGTTGGCCTGGCATATGCTGTTCCTAGTTATAGGGACACCTTGCACCAGTCCAATTCGACTCCTATTGATGGTAGGTTTAAGACAACCTTTAAAGAAAGCTATCCTAGTGGTAGCTGTGGAGAGCAGCCTTCAGGCTAAGTCTTGAAGGAGTGTTAAGCTTATTGTTTTACCATAATAACCTCTTGAATAACCAAATGAAAGAGTAGCCCACACAGGTATATATATAAAATATATGTATTTATTCTAGACAGAATCCCACAGTCACTTTATGTGGCTAGTGGCAAAGTTACACTTCAAACAAGCATTTATAAACACAATAAATAGCACAGAAATCAATGGGCCCCAGGGGGGGACCAAACCATATACTAAAATAGTGGTATAAGAGCCACGACAATTCTACAGGCAATGCCTAGGGCATTCAGGATCGCTGGCCCCTTAAGAATCCACCCACAGTTAAGAGGAAGGGGACCCACGGGAGGCGTGTGCAGTGCGAGAAGCTGCTGTCGGGATCGCAATGTTAGCCTATGGAGAATGTCGCGGTTGAATAATTAAGGTTTAAGGACACTTCTAACAACAGTACAAAGTTAAGGCTTGAGACTTAAGGCTTTGGAGAGCCCACCACCACGGGAGTACCGAAGTACCACTGTTACCTGCCCCAGGGAAGCCGGGTGCATAGGTCGATTCTGGTGTCGGGTCGCGGGCTGATTTTCTATGGAAAAGGAGTCCAAACTGCTGCTAGCTGGAAGTGTCGCTGAAGTCGTGAAGATTAAAGTTGAAGAAAAGACAAAGATGAACCTGAAAGCAGAGGGGACAGAGTCTGGGTCACAGCAGAGTGACCAGGGAGCTCAAAGGAAGGAGCTCGTGGATGTCGGGTGCTTCAGGTGTGGAAGGTACAGCTGGGCTCTGCAGTCACGGGCTCCGGGAGGCTTCAAGGAAGGCCAGCTTCTGGAGGGCGACTGTCCCACGTCGGCTGAGGGTCGCTGCGGTGTTAGTGTCCCGATTGGATCCACTAAGCATTGGCAACCGCAACCCACGCAAGATGAACAAAGCAGCTGCTGGTGCAGACCCACGAGGTCTGAGGGTGCTCTCCTTTGCAGGGAGCGTAGAGCAGGCCTGGAGCAACCAGGGGAACTCTTAGAAAGGAAGATTGTCCTCCGTCAGGGCCCACAAGTCGAGAGACAAGGGACCGCGGAAGGCAGCAAAATGGAGTGCGTAAAAGTGCTCCCACGGGCCACCGGAACGGGCCAGGGAGCTGAGAGTCGGCACAAATGCTGCTTGAAGGTTAGCTCAAGAATGGGCCAAAGCACAACTTCCCCACTGGTCGGGGTCGTGTGCTGGACAAGAGGTGGCCGGTGTCTCGGGGTATGCGGGGATCTCGACACCCACGTGGTCCAGGGTGCTCAGACTTGCTGGGCACACTCACAGGACGCTGGGATGCACTGGAGACCCACCTCGAGGTTGCTGGAAGGCGTCGAAGGTCGTGAGAGCAACGAAGTTCCAACCGGGTATCTTGTAGTCTTTTAGGTGCCTGCCAAGCAGGGGGATAACTCCTTTATCCCAAGGGAGATTTCTTCAGTCAGCTGGGCAGCAGCTCGTCGAAGGTCAGTTCTGTGAAGTCCTGTACGAATCTAAGGCTCTAGGGCAAAGTTATTCCCATATATCCCCAAGATTAGGGGATGGTCCAAAATAGAGCCTACCAATCAGAGTAGAGGCGGGAAAGGGTGGCTACACCCACTCCCCTTTGTGTGTTTCCCGCCTGGGCGAGGGGCAGGATGCCCCTGAACCGGTTCCAGGCGGTGTATGCAGAATTGGGGCTCTGCAGCTGCCTACGTGCAACTCTGAATGGACTTTTGGTGCACCCACCCTGTTCCAATCCACATATCCTGTCTGGGGAGGTGCTGGCACCTCCCTGCCACAGGAGCCCTATTGTCCAGATGGCGAGGCTGGGGTTTTCCCCAGCAACAGCCAGCCAGAGTCGTGTAGGTGGCGAACAGTAGCCATTTTGTGGTACATGTGCACTTTTAAATTGGTTTCCAAATTCTACCGCTTTTCCCATATCACCCTCCTAGCAAGGGGGAATCGTGCCCCCATGCCCATGGCTGGACTGGGGGTAGGATTCCTTCATGTTTGACACCAAACACGATATGGTTTGGTGTAGCCATTCCAAAGTTACAGCGATGACGCAATAACTTATAATGCGGTAAGAGTATATGGTATGGCTACACTACAAACAACCCAGTGACGTTTTTACGAAGGTTGCAGGGAGGTCCTACTCATGTAGGGGTCCCCCCTCACACATACCTCAGCACCCAGCCCTGTAGGATTACCAGGGCCTGCCATAGGGGTGACCTATGAGAGTATATGTGTTGTATGGTATGGGACATAGGGTACCTACGTCCCTGTAAGGGGTGTTAGCACCACCTTACCCAGGCTACAGTAGTGGCCTGGTGGTGTCAGTTTGGGTGGCTGTCCCAGGGTGGCACAATAAGTGCTGCAGACCTGGTAGGCCTACTGGGGGACCCATGCCCTGGGTACCTAGGGTACCATCTACAAGGGACTGGATGGGCATGCCCAGCATCCAATTATGTTTGTACCTAGAGTACTCACAACAGTTTTAGGGAGAAAGCAGATAGGCTGGGGTCCTGGATAGCAGGATCCCAGCCAGACTAGTCAAAAACCACTTAAATCCCAGGCAAAAAGTTGGGGGCAACCATTAGTCAGATTCCACTCTCCTACAGAGATCCTTCAGGAACCCCCCCAAAAATGTGCTTAGAGATCTTTTATTAAAACTTCATTCACTATGTACTTAGAGATCCTTCAGTAACCCCTACCCCTAATAATGTGCTTAGAGATCCTTTATTAAACCTTAATTCACTATATACTTAGAGATCCTTCAGTAACCCCTCCCCCTAATAATGTGCTTAGAGATCCTTCATTAAAACTTCGTTCACTATCTACTTAGAGATCCTTCAGTAAGCCCACTCAATAATGTACTTAGAGATCCGTCAGTAAACCCCTTCCCCTAATAATGTGCTTAGAGATCGCGTTGTTGATAACGCGCTAACCGGATGATAAATTCCAGACATAGCCGGCGATAAATATGCAAGCGCTAAGCACGCTTTGCGATATTTATATACTTGGAGATCCTTCAGGAACCCCCCCAAAAATGTGCTTAGAGATCCTTCAGTAAGCCCACTCAATAATGTACTTAGAGATCCTTCAGTAACCCCGCCCCCTAATAATGTGCTTAGGGGTCCTTCATTTAAACTTCATTCACTATCTACTTAGAGATCCTTCAGTAAGCCCACTCAATAAAGTACTTAGAGATTCGTCAGTAAACCCCTCCAATAATGTACTTAGAGATCCATCAGTAAACCCACCCAATAATGTACTTAGAGATCCTTCAGGAACCCCCCCAGAAATGTGCTTAGAGATCCGCCAGTAAACCCCCCAATAATGTGCTTAGAGATCCGTCAGTAAACCCACCCAATAATGCACTTAGAGATCCTTCAGTGAGCCCACTCAATAATGTACTTAGAAATCCTTCAAGAACCCACCCAATAATGTACTTAGAGATCCTTCAGTAAACCCCTCCAATAATGTACTTAGAGATCCTTCAGTAAACCCCTCCAATAATGTACTTAGAGATCCGTCAGTAAACCCACCCAATAATGTACTTAGAGATCCTTCAGGAACCCCCCAAAAATGTACTTAGAGATCCGTCAGTAAACCCACCCGTTAATGTACTTAGAGATCCTTCAGTAAACCCCTCCAATAATGTACATAGAGATCCATCAGTAAACTCACCCAATAATGTACTTAGAGATCCTTCAGGAACCCCCCAAAAATGTACTTAGAGATCCTTCAGGAACACCCCCAAAAATGTACTTAGAGATCCAAAAGTAAACCCACCCAATAATGTGCTTAGAGATCCATCAATAAACCCCTCCAATAATGTACTTAGAGATCCGTCAGTAAACCCCTCCAATAATGTACTTAGAGATCCATCAGTAAACCCCTCCAATAATGTAGTTAGAGATCCTTCAGTAAGCCCACTCAATAATGTACTTAGAGATCCTTCATGAACCCCCTAAAAATGTGCTTAGAGATCCTTTATTAAAACTTCATTCACTATGTACTCAGAGATCCTTCAATAAACCCCCCGCAATAATGTACTTGGAGATCCTTCAGGAACCCCCCCAAAAATGTGCTTAGAGATCTTTTATTAAAACTTCATTCACTATGTACTTAGAGATCCTTCAGTAACCCCTCCCCCTAATAATGTGCTTAGAGATCCTTTATTAAAACTTCATTCACTATATACTTAGAGATCCTTCAGTAACCCCTCCCCCTAATAATGTGCTTAGAGATCCTTCATTAAAACTTCGTTCACTATCTACTTAGAGATCCTTCAGTAAGCCCACTCAATAATGTACTTAGAGATCTGTCAGTAAACCCCTTCCCCTAATAATGTGCTTAGAGATCGCGTTGTTGATAACGCGCTAACCGGGCGATAAATTCCAGAGATAGCTGGCGATAAATATGCAAGCGCTAAGCACGCTTTGCGATATTTATATACTTGGAGATCCTTCAGGAACCCCCCCAAAAATGTGCTTAGAGGTCCTTCAGTAAGCCCACATAATAGTGTACTTAGAGATCCTTCAGTAACCCCTCCCCCTAATAATGTGCTTAGAGATCCTACATTTAAACTTCGTTCACTATCTACTTAGAGATCCTTCAGTAAGCCCACTCAATAATGTACTTAGAGATTCGTCAGTAAACCCCTCCAATAATGTACTTAGAGATCCGTCAGTAAAACCCTCCAATAATGTACTTAGAGATCCGTCAGTAAACTCACCCAATAATGTACTTAGAGATCCTTCAGGAACCCCCCAAAAATGTACTTAGAGATCCGTCAGTAAACCCACCCAATAATGTACTTAGAGATCCTTCAGGAACTCCCCCAGAAATGTGCTTAGAGATCCGCCAGTAAACCCCCCAATAATGTGCTTAGAGATCCGTCAGTAAATCCACCCAATAATGTGCTTAGAGATCCGTCAGTAAACCCACCCAATAATGTACTTAGAGATCCTTCAGTAAACCCCTCCAATAATGTACTTAGAGACCCTTCAGTAAACCCCTCCAATAATGTACTTAGAGATCCGTCAGTAAACCCGTCCAATAATATACTTCGAGATCCGTCAGTAAACCCCTCCAATAATGTACTTCGAGATCTGTCAGTAAACCCCTCCAATAATTTACTCAGAGATCCTTCAACGAACCCCCCACAATAATGTACTTGGAGATCCTTCTGGAACCCCCCAAAAATGTGCTTGGAGATCCTTTATTAAAACTTCATTCACTATGTACTTAGAGATCCTTCAGTAACCCCTCCCCCTAATAATGTGCTTAGAGATTCCTTATTAAAACTTAATTCACTATGTACTTAGAGATCCTTCAGTAACCCCTCCCCCTAATAATGTGCTTAGAGATACTTCATTAAAACTTTGTTCACTATCTACATAGAGATCCTTCAGTAAGCCCACTCAATAATGTACTTCGAGATCCGTCAGTACACCCCTCCAATAATGTACTTAGAGATCCTTCAGTAAACCCCTCCAATAATGTACTTAGAGATCCGTCAGTAAACCCCTCCAATAAAGTACTTAGAGATCCTGCAGTAAACCCCTCCAATAATGTACTTAGAGATCCGTCAGTAATCCCCTCCAATAATGTACTTACAGATCCTTCAGTAAATCCCTCCAATAATGTACATAGAGATCCGTCAGTAAACCCCTCCAATAATGTACTTAGAAATCCTCCAGTAAATCCCTCCAATAATGTACTTGGAGATCCTTTATTAAATCTTCATTCACTATGTACTTAGAGATGCTTCAGTAACCCCTCCTCCTAATAATGTGCTTAGCGATCCTTTATTAAAACAACATTCGTAATCCACTCAGAGGTACTTTATTAAAACCGATTCACAATGCATTCACAGACCCTGCAGTAAAACTGCTGCCCAGATGTTCTAAAGCTGCGAGCCGGCAGCAGCGTGATGCAAAGGAAGCGGCGAAAAGCACTGCATGCTATTTGCAGCGTAAAAACATTCCTTGCGCCACTTTGCACAACTTTGTGTTAAGGGATGTTACTGGGGTGGATCAACACAAACATCTATACATTTTGCCACAAAGCCAGTTCTACTTGGATACCCAGCCTGGGCTTTGCTTAAAAACCGAGTGCCTACTCAAAGCAGGCGCAAAACACGGAGGCCTTGCATGTGTGCTGCAGTGCACAATGTGCGAGACCCCTCTGAGTTTGTCTGCACTCGAACGGTGTGCATGCATCCAGTACAAATCCTATGCTACACAACGCGCATTCACGTCTGCTCATGGTGTGGGGCTGTGCTGTGTGCAAAGCACCAACACAGGGGATGGCACCAGCAGCAAGGCAATCTTTGTACATATGGCACTGTACCTTGTTTTCACCCTTGCCCAACGAGGCTTAGTAAATTTCAATGCTAAGCTGTGTTGTGTGAAAAATGAGTCCATTTGGGCCAAAAGGGGGTACAGCACAGACCATAGACTAGCTTGTTGGTATGGAAAAGGCCGCTTTATTGCAAACAGGTGCACCTTACATTCAACATTCCTTGGCCTGTGCTGTACAAACCTAAAACCTCACTAAATATTATCCTCCTACCTTACCCCCTCCCCTAAAATTGTCCCTCTTCAAAAACATTATAAACCCCCAAAACTTGCAACTTCTTAACCTTTCTTCACCTATCTATCTATGTACAATTCCTCTGCTCTTTCCCCCTCCTGCGTGCTCCCGGAGTGACCTTCCCAACCAATAAACTGTAACCGTGGTACCAACTATACCCAGGAAAAAACGCCACTCCAAAAATTCTGCCATGGACTTTTCTGACCCCCCCCCCCACTAGGGCTCCTGTCCTTTCGGGTATCTACATATGCTACATATGCCTAGAGCCCTGTCCAAAAACTCCTTAAGCTGAACTATGTATAACTCCTTACCATACCGGGACAAATGGACCCCATCTTCCCTAAAAAAATAAACTGCCGCATAACGTAATTCCGGATGTTCCATCCTTCCAAAACTTTCCTTGTCGCAGAAAATCCGCATGTCCCTGTTAATCTTTCTTCGTGCCTTATCTATTGCCGTCTGCCGCTCTGCCCCCTCCAGCATCTCCTGGGAATAAACTCTGACCATATCACATGACAACTTGACCACTGCCGCTGAATCTCCAAAAGGTCCCTCTTCATTTGTTTCAACAAAGCCAAGCCTTTACACTGCACCAAATCGTTTTCTCCCAAGTGGATAATCACGTCTGGGCAAATCCCACCACTGATCACCCTGTTCAATGCCGGCAACAACTCGTGCCACCTCATGCCCCCTTTTCTCTGCCAATGACACCGAAACAACCTAGGATCCAATTCTAAATTCACATTTTTCAGTTTGTCCCATTAGTAACGCTCCGCTCTTTTCAGAAAAGAATGTCCGACGTTGAGGATGGACAATGTCTCTGATGCAGGCCCCGCCACCGCACCTGAAAAGACACAAATGTGAGAAAAGGGGAAGGAAAATCATGCCTCTCCCCCCCAGCACCCCGCAGTCTGATGCCACGCCTGCTCGTATGCCCTCCAGGTGGATGTGGCCACTGACCCTCTTACCAATTGACCCTTTCTCTCCTACCGACCACATCCCTGATGGCACCGGCGTCCTGCATTCGTCTGTCTCCGTGGCTAGCCCAAGGAACCTCTGCCACTGTGAACAAGACAAAGCATCCGCAATGTCTTTGTCCACCCCCGGCACATGTCTGGCTTGAAACAAAATATCATGTTCCAAAGATCGCAGCACAAACACCCTCAACAACTTGAGAATCTGCATGTCCCTGGCTGATTGCCTGTTCACGACCTGCACCACAGACATATTTTCAACCTTGAAAATCACCTTTTTGTGCGCCAACTCCCGAGCCCACACAGACACGGCCACCACTAGCAGAAACAGTTCCAGAAAGGCAATGCTTCTCCCCCCGTTCTTCCAGTGCGATGGCCATTCTTCGGCGCACCACCTCCCTTGTCAGTAAAGTCCAAACCTTCCTGCCCCCGTTGCATCCAAGGAGATGGTAACGTCCCATTCCCATTCTTCCGAGGGGGCCATTGGAATACCATTAAAGTGTTCCAAAAATGTTCGCCACATGCGCAGATCCTCCCTGGTGCCCGCCGACAAGTGCATATGATGATGAGGTACAGTCAAACCGGACAATGACAAACCTAGTCTCCTGCAAAAGGTTCGCCCCGCCCGCACCACCCGGCACGCAAAGTTTAAATGCCCTAAGAGGACCTGTACTTCCCGTACTGTCACCTTCTTTTTCGCCAGCAGATTGTCAATCAAGAGCAGCATATGCACCTTCTTATCCCCCGGCAAACGGGCTTCCATGGCCACTGAATCCAACTCGATACCCAGAAATGACAACACTGTGCTGGGACCCTGTGTTTTCTTTGCGCCAGGGGCACACCCAGGTAGCCCATGAGCTCTTTAAAACTAGCCAGCTGCTGCTGACAGTCTGCCAAACTGGGCAGTCCCACCAGGAAAAAGTCATCCAGGTAGTATGTCACCGTCTCTATGCTGGTGTGCCACGAAAAAACTCACTGCAAGAAGGTACTGAAATGCTCAAACAAGGCACAAGATATGGAACACCCCATTGGCAGCGCTTTGTCCACGAAGATGGACCCCTCAAACTGTATGCCCAACAGCTGATAATCCTAAGGGTGTACCGGGAGCAGTCGAAAAGTCGACTTGATGTCGGATTTTGCCATGAGGGCCCCCTCCCCTACCGACGTGACCAACTGCCGCGCCACATCCACAGAAGAGTAGGACACCGACGAAAGCTCAGCTGCGATGAAATCATCGACCGACACCCCTTCCGCCCAACACAGGTGTCCAATATCAGCCGGTATTGTCCGGGTTCCTTCTTCAGTACCACTCCGATAGGGGAGATGATCAGGTCCCAAATAGGGGTCTCCTGAAAGGGGCCCGCCATACGCCCTTCCTGGACCTCCTTGCCCAGTTTTTTTCGTACTACCGAACCGTGTGACCTGGCGGATTTCAAATTTTTGTCCCACCTGCGCCCCCGGACCCTCGTACCCCAGCCGGAAACCCTCCAGAAAACCCTGCTGCAGCAGTCTGGCGTCCTCGGTCCGTGGATAGGCCGCCAAAAATATTACCAGCCGGTCCTGTTTAATTGGAGTATGAGCCTTTGCACAGATGCCCCTGCCCTCCTCTACCCCCTCTACTCCCTGTCCACTGCCCCACTTGCGTAGCCTGCTGACCCTGTCCGCAGTTACCCATTCCCCAGCATTGCACCACTGAGTGTCGACCTGCGCACTTGGAGCATTCGTGCCAAAACTTGCAGTATTGCCGCGCACAAGAGCCCTTGCTAAAATCTCAGCACACTCCCACTGTTCCTCCGGTGTTGCTCCCCGCGTGACCCACCCCCCCCCACAGGTGGGGCGGGCTGGAAAGGGGCAAGGTGTGAGCGGTAGCCCACTCGCCGAGTATATCATTTTCCCGAACTTGGCCCCACCCCCAAGGTTTGCTGGTACAAGTCCACGTCGATTTCCCCTCACTTGGCCTCTGGATCCCAGGCCAGCTGCGCCCGAAACTCCTCGTCATAGTGTGACTATGCGTAACCCCCATACGTGACCTGCGCTCCCCTGATCACGTCCATGTATTTAAACAATGCAACGGATCTCTCCGGGTACTTTTCGCAGTACACGCTGGCAAAAATCAAAAAGGCCGCCGACCAGTTCTCAATGTTCAGGGGCACCCTCGGCTTTCTGGCCAATTCCAGCTCCACTTCTTTGGAGCCCTCTTTCACCGTAAGCTCTCTATGCAGGAGCTTTAAAATGTCAACGAAATCGCCTTTCCATAATTTCTCTTTGGTGGCCAACGTGAGGTGCGCCCCCAAGGGCTTCATAATCCCCATATAAGGCAACTTTTTTACGGGGATATCGTGACTCTTTTTACCCCCTTCCTTTGGCACCCCCCTTCCACTTTTCCTCCCTCTGCCGTTCCCCCTGACGACCCCGCCGCGCGTCCTACTGAAGAAACGGGCACCAAACCCCCCTCGCTCTTGCCCTCTTGACTCCCCGCCTCTGGCCCCACCCCCATGTCTTTCACATACTTTCCATTGCGCAAGCGCACCTCCCTTTCTTCTCCCGCCCCCCACACATCTTTGCCCACCGAGACCCTAGTCTGTGGTTCACCGCCTGCCGGTCCTGCATTTACCCCCTTCCATGCCTTACCTGGCGTCAAGGTCGGCGTCCGTACTGGATCCCGCCACCTCACCAGTCGTGCAGTTGGGGCCGTCACGCTATCCGCTTTGTGCCGCTGGACCGCACCTCTCTGTAAAAGACTAGGCATAACGTTACTTCGAGCCCCCCCCTTCCTGCTGTTCCCCACTCTCCACAATCTCCCCTTCCTCGGTGCTTTCATCCTCGTAATCCAACACTACGGGACCGTCCACCTCGGACTCCAACCCGGTCCCTGTTCTGTCCCCTTCTGCCCGGCTTGGCCATGGGCCGCCCTCTGCGGGCTCCGGCCTGCTCAAGCCCACCCGCCCCCTACAAGTGCAAAGCAATTCCTTCAGGTCAACACTCCCCCTCCACTGCGCGCACTGCCTCTCTGTGTCCCTTTCCCTGCAATATGACTCCTGGCCTCGTGCCCCTTAGGGCCGCATCGACCCATCGGGGTGGCGTCACCGGGGACCGGTCGCCCCGCCTCCTCTACTCCGCTACTGTCAGGTCCCTCGTGGGAGCGCGGTGGCCCGCACGAGGCAGAGCCGGCCCATCCTCTGGGTGGGATGGAGCTGCATGCAACTCTCCCAAGCACCTCGCCATTCTCTCCTGCCAAAAAGAAGTGGAGTCCGACATGCCGGGGTTAGACCTACCCTCCACACCTCCACTCCTCCAGTCCTCCCCGGGAACCCCCCCAACCCTGTCCGGTCCCCGCCGCACTGGATGAATGACCCCCCGCCGCGATGGGGTAGACCTCCAGGCCCCTGACCCACCCCCCCTGCCCAGGGAGCACCCCGCCCCCTCCCATGGGAAACCACCCTCCCCCTCTCCATCACTCCATTCCAACGAATCCACCACCCGGCACCCAGAGCCGCCTTCCCGTGCCCCTCCCCGGACCCCTGTGCACCCCTCACCTCTCACTGCCTCCAAAGTCCTCCCCCAACCCGCTGATTCCGACCACCGGTTGCGCAGGCCTTCTGGTGCCCTCTCCAGCCAGCCCCCCAAAGCGACTGACGGCATTGGCCCCCAACGCGGCCCCTCCCTTCCGGCCACCCCGTCCTACCCCCCTGTCCCAGTGCCTCTTCCTCCCCGGACCTGCTGGGCGAGCCATGCGCCCCCGAGAAACCCCCTTGCCACCTGCTGTAACCCAATCCCCCCCACCCCTACCCCAGTACCCATTGGACCCACCCACTGAATCATCAGCACCCCCTATCTGTCCTGCACCCTCCCCCTGGCCACCCACAGGCCCCCTTGCTTCTTCCCCGTCGTCCCCGCTCTCAATTCACAGCGGGGAGGACTGCCCACTGGTCAACATCGCGGGAGATGACAAAAGTTCCCACACTTATTCCCTCCCCTGACCGGCTGTCGTGTCACAACCACCGAAATGGTGGCTAGTGACATAAAATGGCCAGCCCAAACCTAGCCCAAGGCGCCCAACCTATCCCGGAGACAGCCCAACAAGTCCAACTGGGCTCCGGCTGCCCCCCCGGCCCAAAATCCCACAGGAGGGGCAGGCCTCCCAGTGGTCGGCTGCCCCCCCAAAGCCCTATTGTGCCTCCATTTATAAAATGCTTAGTAACTATCATAAGTATAACAGGGCTGCCCTATTGGGCAGACAATAACAGGCTTGGCACTTTGTCGAATGTGAGGAGAGTGCTCTCAGTAAAGGCGTTACAAGCAGATTACACAGTTTAACCCTGTATTATGAACCGAGGGAGCTACTGGAACTTGTGTTACTTTAAAACTATTTTCATGCGATTTATTCGCTTAGCCAACCGCACTGTGAACTGAACCATTTTTATAATATTACCTAACTTGTCAATAAAGGAAAGCATTAACTCTGTAACTCCGGGTGAAACTTAAGGATGGAGACAGAAATGGAGAGAACAAAAATGAAGATCATCCTGGGGCGGCTCCTTATGTAAAACATGAGAAACAGATCTAGCTATGCAGTGGGGCCCTCTCAGGCACTGCTAAGTCTGTAAAATAATAAACGCAGGTAATCAAAGTTTTTTCAGCCACCCATCAGTTCTACCGTATGGCAGGTTTAGCAAATACCAAGACTTCCTATTCTCGAGTCTCGGAGAGGATGCGGCAAACGGCCAGCTGCCGAATTTGAGCTAGGGAATCAGGTTCGAGCTTGGCGTTGGCTCAACATGCTGTGATTTCGGGCAAATCACTTAGAGGCCCATTAGGATATAGGGCGGATATAGGGCGGATCGCCTCCGCCCGCATGGCGGAGGCGATCCACCCTACATCCTTCCCCACCCGCCACCCATTTACCCCCCGCCATATTAGTATGGCGGGGGGTACCGCGGCGGATGAGAAGACCATCCGCCGCTTTTCCGCCCGGTCGACAAGTCGACCGGGAGGAAAAGTGTTTAATATGGTGGCAGTGTCTGCTAGACACCGCCATCCATATTAGCATGGGTGCGGAAACATGCCTTTCGTCGCCACGGAAAGTCATGCGGAATTCTCTTCCGGGGGCCCGTTGCAGGCCCACAGGGTATTGGGGGGATGGGGGGTCCACAAATGGGCCTTGCACTCCAGCTGAAGAGCAGAGCCCTCCAACTAGGAGTGCTTTAAAAAATATAGGGGTATATTCACAAGAACGTGTAATAAACATCTCCAAAAATGTTAACGCAACTTTAAACATCGCAGCCTATCGCGAGAAAATAACCCTGTGTCAACGTGGAATTCACAACAAGGCGGTACCACGAATTAGTCTGCCAACACCGTGGACAATGTCCGTGGTACAACCACCTCGATGGAGATAAAACACAAACCACAACACAAAAAAACCTGCGATGGGCCAAAGCGCGATAAGAAAACAGTGACAACCAGTGCGAGGGCAGCAATACTCATGCGTAATGTGGGAAAAAGCACAAGAACAGCATACGGAAAATGCCACAGAAAAAAATACATCAACTGCGGAGTACCATGGATGCACCCTGACCGACTGCAGAGGACAAAATGTACCCCACAACATCCAAGCACCGTGGAGGAACAGAACCGACAGGCACACCGCATGAAAGAGACCAGTGACAGAAAAATCAGAGCCGCAGGAGCGACTCACCCACCGTGCAGCATACGCACATAAGCATAAGTGCACCTTGACGTTGACAACATCCCGGTACAAACAGCATCACCTCCACAACAGAACACAGGACACAACTGGTTCTGCAAATGTGCACAACATGGCAAATCACATCTGAATCCGAAGGAAAATGTAACATGACAATGTACAAGTACAACCTGTAACCTGCAAATATGTTTTAATCCCACATGCTGTGCAATTGGACATCTTGTATTGTCTCATGATTGCCATGGATGGCCACAATGTGACGTGCTCATGAGAAATAAGTGTCAATGATGGTGTTCCTACGGGTCATTCCTGCCGCAGCTGCAGTGGGATGTGGGCCACCTGCTCCATCGTCACCATCATCGTCCGGTACCTCTGGAACTGGGATCCATGGGGCATTGGTGCGAACACAGATGTTGTGCAACACACAACATGCAACGATCATCTTGCACACGATGTCCGGGCTGTACAGGAGCTTTCCACCTGTGCCGTCCAGGCACCAGAAACGTGACTTCAACATGCCAAATGTGCGTTCAATGATGCCCCTGGTGCGTATGTGGGCCGCATTGTACTGCCTCTGGGCAGGTGTGTCCGGGTCTCGGAGGGGTTTCATCATCCAAGGGCAGAGTGCATATCCTTGATCACATGTGACAGTGCAGGGAGAAAAGAGTCAATAGTTGGTTCGGTAGGATGTGATGGCAGGCCCACTAATCCAGTGACGCCTGTGCTGGCTGTGTATGGGGTGAGTGTTAGCCAGCCCTCTGGGATTAGCTGGTGCTGGCAACAACTCCAACAGTCATCAGGTACTCAGAAATGCAATGTCAGAACAACAAGGGAGAATGACTTGAGTCGCACAGGGCTAGTGGCCCCGGATGCACAGCGGCCGACACGGGCACACCGCCACGGGATGCTGACCTGCGGGAGACTGGGGTAGGGTCATGAGGGAAGACCAGGGCCTCGCATGTGTCATTGGTGCCTTTCGCGGAGTGTCACGGGGAGGATAGGAGGTCTACCCCCAGGGCATGATGCAGAGGGCACATGCCAGCTGTGTCTGGCAACATGGTGGATATGAATGCCACAGACCAATGCCAGACACCAAGTCTGTACCTGCCTGTTGCTGATGACAACCCCCGGGCCACAGACTCAGACACCAATGATGTTCCGCCGGAGGATGACGGTTACTCACGGCGCACAGGGTTAGTGGCACCACGTGTCACCGGCTTGCGTTGAACAGAGTTAGTGGCACCACGTGTCGCAGCTTGCGTTGAACAGAGTTAGTGGCACCCCGTGTCGCGGGCTTGCGTTGAACAGGGTTAGTGGCACCACGTGTCACTGGCCTGTGATATGGAATTATGCCTCACTGATCGAAGGGAGTCTGGTGCTGTGGCTGCTGCTACGGACTTGGGGTCACTGCCATTCAGGACTCAGGACACAGTTCCACATGTGGGACCTACTGGACCGAAGAGGACGCCGGTGGAGTATGTTAATAAGAAAGGCGTGATGTGGGCCAGCGTCGGAGGGTGGCCAGCGATGGTCTGCGGAGGCTGCAGAGGTCGCGGTACTGGGGCTGGGGCTTGGATCTTGCACTGGCATGTGGTGGGCCCTCTTAGACACACAACGGTGTCGGCATGTGAGCAGTGCGGCCCTGGTGCACTGGGGCGGGCAGACCTGGTCTGTGCATCAGCATCCTGGGTTGCAGTAGGCGCACAGGGTCACAGGCCCCCTATTCACGGCGTCGGCCTCGTGGCAGGCCGTACGGTGCCGCACTGTCAGTGACGGCCTTCCCAGAAGTGAACCAGGCTCTGCGCAACGGGGTTTTCGACCACACCCCTGGGCAGTCCTGGCGTACTCAGGGCCAACCCACTACGCTCACGCACACAGGGGGACACACAACATGCAACACTTCTGTTATCTGACCCACGGCCTGAGGTGACATGGTTGTGTCCACTGCTCACTACTCTCCAGACAGTTGTGGTCTGCATGGACATGTCTGTGGTTTAAATACCCATGTCTGTCCTGCACATCCATGCCTCACTTCTCGTTGTGTACATTCCCATTCACGGGTCACTGCATCTCCACACGTTCAGCTGTTGTGTGGCTGTAGTGCCATGAGATGTCTATATTTGGTGCACGGGTAGCCCAGGAGGACCATGGAGTGGTGTTGTCGTGTCTTGTAGGTGGTTGTGTAGTTCGACGTGTTGTATATGATTTGGTCACGTGTGCATTCCCACAGTTGTGCGTTGTGTGTTGGTGGCTTTGGGGTGTGTGATGTGTTGATTTGGCACTTACCAACGAGCAGTCCAGTTCCATATGTGCCATCCTGGAAGCACTGGTTGATGATGGACTGTCAGAAGATGAAGAATCATGCACACTGCCTGGGTAGTTGGCGACGACATTGGTGAAGAGTCCCCGGTGATCCACTATTGCCTGCACATTGATGGAATGCGTATGCTTTCTGTTGCGGTAGTGGTGTGCAGTATCCGCAGGGGGCACAAGTGGCACATGTGTGCAGGTGACTTCCCCCAACACGGCCGGAAATATGGCTATGGCGTAGAAGCCCTGCTTTGTCTCCAGCTGTTCCTGCGCAGTGTTGGGGAAGTGAAGGTACTGGAGTATGAAGCTGAGGATGGCATCCAGGACAGGTGTGATGAACTTTGATAGGGCTGGCTGTGAGACCCCTCCGACTCTGGCAGTTGTTGGTTGGAAGGTACCAGAGGCCAACAGGTGCAGCACAGCCAGAAGCTTTGTCTGCGGAGGGATGTTGGTTCTCCACTGTGTTGGGACCGTCAGCCTGTGGGCGATGTGGGTCATGATGCGGTGGATGGTTGTCCTTTTGAGGCTGTAGTGGGCAATGACTTCCTCTGGCGTTAGGTCTGTGAGAGTGGTGCGTTTTCTGTAGGTCCGCTGTTTTACTCTGCGCTGCCTCTGTGGTGGTCCGGGGGGGCTGGTCTGGGTCCTGGGGGTGGTGGCGGTCCTGAGGGTGGTGGCGGTGGGTGTTGTGGCCCTGTTGGGGCTCCGAGCTACATGATGAGTGGCTCCATGGTGTCGTTTGTTCTTCGGGTGTGGCTGTGTGTGGGGCTCCGTTGCCTACTGTAGGTAGTTGTCCATCTGTACACCTGCTCCAGGCAGGTGTTAAATACCTGAGGCTACCGTGGCTTATCGCCTGTTTTTGGTTCGCTTTGCAGATATGGCAGTTCGTTGTGAAAGTGGTGTTGTGGTGTCTTCGTGTGTTTTTTGCACGGGAACGCCTACTCTGCATCTCATTGGAGTTAGTTGGTGGTGTCCACCTTGGAGATAATTTTTGGGGCAGTTATCGCGGGAATACTGGCGATGTCTGCAGTTTGCACCAGCTTGTGAATGGGGTGTTAGATCTATCTCCACTTTTGATGCATTAAGGTGGAGATGAATCGGAGATAAGTCCTTGTGGATATGCCCCATAGTAAGTACTCCTCAGGTCATGGATTTAATGACCCAGGAGACTTATTTATTTTTCCTTATTTGTTTGCTAGCGATATTAAACCAGTTATTTCATGTTAAACTGGTGAAATAGCATGGTATTGACGAAAGTACAATCTAAAGGCGGAATGATGTTCTTTCACACCTTCCGTCAGTTATATTCTGCTGAGTTGACTGATTAACCATGAGCACTAGGTGTTTGTGGTTGTTTGTAAGGTCGTCAATACCAATCCGAGGTACATAATGTACGGAGTGAGTGGGCGTCCAATCTGCATGTTCTTTCTCTCTGTTGTTAGAATTATTTTAGGTTTTTAGTCTGGCAGGCAATCAGGGTAGAGGAAATATACATACTGAGACAATGTTTTTTGTAAAGCGTTTTGTTTTCCATATCAAAAGCTCAGGCAGTACATGGCATTAATCATGTGGCGAATACTGTTGGCATCTGTGATACCAACTCACTCAGCAGAAAACAGCAGTAAGCCATCGAGCCAGTCAATCCCCACCTTGTACAGATTGCTACAATCCCATACTTGACATTTATCTCACCGGTGTGTATGATCCCTCTCACGGTAAACAGACAAAATATTGAGTGAAAAATATCGACCTACCAGAATATCGATGTTGAAATATCAGCATGCCAGAATATCGTTGACAAGAATATCGAGTTGAAGGTAAGAAATATCGTTTTTTTAAATATAGATGTTCGAAATATCGTTTTTTTAGTTAGCGTTATGTATGTTAGTATTGAATTTAAATGTATGTGTTCTATATTTTTGTGTAAGTATTGCTTTTGTATTTTAATATATGTGTTACATTTTTATTTTTAACAACATTTTGCTTTTTAGTTCCGTAGCGGGTTGTGGGTTTATAGGGGAAGAGGGTGGGAAGTAATTTAATTATAATAAATGTATTAATCATTTTTAGAAGTTATTAATTATTTTTTAATTACATTTTGGGTTTTATTTCTGTAGCGGGATGTGGGTTTATAGGGGAATAGGGTGGGAAGTAATTTAATTATAATACATTTTAAAATAATTTTTAGAAGTTATTAATTATTTTTTAATTAACTTTTGTGTTTTATTTCCGTAGTGGGTTGTGGGTTTATAGGGGAATAGGGTGGGAAGTGATTCAATTATTATTAATTAATTAATATGTTTTTATTAATTAATATTTATGTGTTTAATAATTTATATTTTTAATTGTGTTAATTAATGTAATATTCATTATTTATAAATTGGTTATTAATAATTAATTGTTAAATATGTTAATAGTCCTATTTTTAGGAGTGGGTTGTGGGTTGATAGGGGAGTGGGGTGGGAAGTAATTTAATTATTATTAATTAATGTATGTTTTTTTAATTAATTAATATTTATGGTTTTAATATTTTATATCGTTAAATGTGGTTATTAATGTATTATTAATTATTTATTATTTAGATATTAATAATTATTAATTAATTGATAATTATGTTAATTGTGTCTTTTTTTAAGCGTTAGTTGTGTGTTGATAGGGGAGTAGGGTGGGAAGTAATTTAATTTTAATATATTTTTTTATAATATTAATTTAAAGTTATTTTATAGTGTTAATTGTGTGAAATAATGTATTAGTTATTGTTTTTAATTTGCTGGTTAATTGTTATTAATTAATTATTTGTCAAATATGTTAATTTTGTCATGTTTTACAATATTGGTGGTGTCGTTTACAGGGGAATATGGTGGGAGGTAAATTATTTTTGACTAATTAATTGTTTGCTAATTAATGTTAATTATTTAACCAGAGTGGGAATAATAAATTATTCCTCTCCGCTATCCAACACTGTCCCTACTGTTTCATTTGCTGGAGTGGGACTAGTAAATTATTCCCCTCCGCTATCCAACACTTTCCCTACTGTTGCACTCGCTGGAGTGGGAATGGTAATTTTCACCTACCCGTTATCCAACACTTTCCCTACTCTTGCACTCGCTGGAGTGGGAATAGTAATTTTTACCCACCCGCTATCCAACACTCTCCCTACTGTTGCACTTACTGGAGTGGGAATAGTAACTTTTACCCCCCTCCCCCAGCTACCCAACACTTTCCCTACTGTTGCACCCGCTGGAGTGGGAATAGTAGTTTTTACCTGCCTGCTATCCAACACTTTCCCTACTGTTGCACTCACTGGAGTGGGAATAGTAATTTTTACCCCTGCGCTATCCAACACTTTCCCTACTGTTACACTAGCTGTAATGGGAATATTTATTTTTACTTCCCCGCTCCCCAACACTTTCCCTACTGTTGCACTCATTGGAGTGGGAATAGTAATTTTTACCCACCCGCTATCCAACACTTTCCCTACTGTTGCACTCACTTCGGTGGGAATAGTAATTCCCCCCCCCCGCGCTATCCAATACTTTCCCTACTGTTGCACTTACTGGAGTGGGAATAGTAATTTTAACCCCTGCGCTATCCAACACTTTCTCTACTGTTACACTCATTGGAGTGGGAATAGTAATTTTTACCTCCTCGCTATCCAACAATTATGTTAATTGTGTCATATTTTACAATATTGGTGGTGTCGTTTACAGGGGAATATGGTGGGAGGTAAATTATTTTTGAATAATTAATTGTTTGCTAATTAATGTTAATTATTTAACCGAAGTGGGAATAATACATTATTCCCCTCCGCTATCCAACACTGTCCCTACTGTTTCATTTGCTGGAGTGGGACTAGTAAATTATTCCCCTCCGCTATCCAACACTTTCCCTACTGTTGCACTCTCTGGAGTTGGAATAGTAATTTTTACCTACCTGCTATCCAACACTTTCCCTACTCTTGCACTCGCTGGAGTGGGAATAGTAATTTTTACCCACCCGCTATCCAACACTTTCCCTACTGTTGTACTTACTGGAGTGGGAATAGTAACTTTTACCCCCACCCCCCCGCAGCTATCCAACACTTTCCCTACTGTTGCACCCGCTGGAGTGGGAATAGTAATTTTTACCTACCTGCTATCCAATACTTTCCCTAATGTTGCACTCACTGGAGTGGGAATAGTAATTTTTACCTCTGCGCTATCCAACACTTTCCCTACTGTTACACTCGCTGTAGTGGGAATATTTATTTTTACTTCCCCGCTCTCCAACACTTTCCCTACTGTTGCACTCATTGGAGTGGGAATAGTAATTTTTACCCACCCGCTATCCAACACTTTCCCTACTGTTGCACTCACTTGAGTGGGAATAGTAATTTTGACCTCCTCGCTATCCAACACTTTCCCTACTGTTGCACTCACTGGAGTGGGAATAGTAATTTTTACCCCTTCGCTATCCAACACTTTCCCTACTTGATACTAAATTATTATTTAAAATGTAATTAATATTTTATATAATAAAATTATAATATAATGTTATTTATTTATAATATTTATGGTACAGGTGTTTGTGTATATATATTTAATTGTATTTTTTTAAATATATTTCTAATATGTTATAAATAAAGAAAAATATTATTTATTAATTATTTTAATGTAAATATATATATCAAACTGAAAATATGTATATTTATTTTTTTGATTACATTTATTGGCCGATTCCGATCCTGTATTTTTTTTTTCCGTACGACTCGCATCCGTAATTTTTCCCGTACGAATCGTACAAGTCCCGTCCCACCCGTGAAGTACGATTCGTACGGGAAAAATACATACGGATCGGCCCGATCCGTACGAATTCGATCAGGAAAAGTTGTACGAGACGGACCGGACACTTTTTTGTCCGAAGCCTAAAAATACAGTCCGACCGTACAAGTACGATCCGGACCGGCTTTCCGATTTAGGATTCGTATGGAAAACATCCCGTACACGGGGAATGACTTTACCCGCTACAAAGCAAACTTTGTACGACTCGTATCCCGGGAAAAGTAGTTCCCGGGATGCGAGTCGTTCAGGCCCCCCATGCATATGTACGCACCTCACAACAACATCGCGTATGTACACACCTTACAACAACATCATCGCGTATGTACGGTGCGTACCCCAACATCATAACATCATCGCGTATGTACGGTGCGTACCCCAACATCGCGTATGTACGCACCTCACAACAACATCATCGCGTATGTACGGTGCGTACCCCAACATCGCGTATGTACGCACCTCACAACAACATCATCGCGTATGTACGGTGCGTTCCCCAACATCGCGTATGTACGCACCTCACAACAACATCATCGCGTATGTACGGTGCGTACCCCAACATCGCGTATGTACGCATCCCACAACAACATCATCGCATATGTACGGTGCGTACCCCAACATCGCGTATGTACGCACCCCACAACAACATCATCGCGTATGTACGGTGCGTACACCAACATCGCGTATGTACGCACCCCACAACATCATCGCGTATGTACGGTGCATACCCCAACATCGCGTATGTACGCACCCCACAACAACATCATCACGTATGTACGCACCTCACAACAACATCAACGCGTATGTACGTGCGTACCCCAACATCGCGTATGTACGCACCCCACAACAACATCCTCACGTATGTACGCACCTCACAACAACATCATCTCGTATGTACGGTGCGTACCCCAACATCGCGTATGTACGCACCTCACAACAACATCGCTTATGTATGCACCGTACATAGGCAATGTAAAACAGCACAAGGAGGGTCCATTCGACTCGCACAAAACCGCAAAACACGTCTACAGTGCACAAAACATGGAAATGACTGACCTGGCCACAACCAAACAGGCAAACAGAGGGGCAAACTCACAACCACCCGTTATAACACACCCACCAAAAATTCAAACTGAGGCCCACCCACAAATGGACCAATAAAAAGGGCCCACACACACAAACCATGAGCCTTTGCAACAGACTCACTGCAGCTAGAGAGCACACACCAACAGCTGCACCAATCCACCTTAACATATACACCTTCACACAACCTCCTTCACACATACCCCCTCTTCACGTTCAGACCCACAACTTCACATTCACACCCACACACCCACAACCATCCACGCCCTCACCCCACACCATGCCCACAGACAAGAATCCAAAGTTCACAAGGGAGGAGCTGGAGATCCTTGTCAATGAAGTCATCAGAGTCGAGCCACAGCTGTTTGGAACATTGGTCAGACAGACCAGCATAGCCGAAAAATCACGCCTGTGGCAGAGGATCGTCGATAGGGTGAATGCTGTTGCACCCATCAGAAGGACCAGAACTGAATGCCAAGCCAGGTGGTACGATCTGCGGAGGGCGGTCAAGCGAAAAATGAATGACGACTACGCCCAGAGCAACATCACTGGACGGGGTGGGCCCCGCAGACCAGTACATTTCCATCCCTGGGAGGAGAAGGTGATGGCCCTGCTTCCACCGGTGGGAGTACATGGACTTCAAGGACTTCCAGAGCCTGGTGAGTACACAAACAACTTACGTAACATGGGGGTAATGGCATCCACACCCCAACTACCCAAAATGCACGCAACTGCCCCCCAGCCCTCACCGGCCACAACCACAGTCAAAAACAACTCTAATGCCAATAACATGTGTATGCCTCATTGAGAAAGCAAGGCCATGCTATGTCCCATGCTACACGAAGCACCAACCCAAGAATGGATGTCCCGTATGCTGGGAGGGTGGGTGTCACAAAACGCATTGTTGAACTCCAAATCAGACACAATTGCCCTCATCCCATATGGCCCAGGTACATACCCATGCACCATGTGCAATGCACAGGGATTGGGAAAGTACTGACAAGATAGCTGACACTTGGCCCGGGTGTAGGCAGCACAAGGCCCTCCTGTGACCAGTGCAAACACAAACACCAAGACAACAAGGTCAGATAGCTAGGACAGGAACTCACACTCACTGTCATGGCAGCATGCTCCATGGGGAGACAGCTACATCACCTGGGAGCCCCAGTGCCAAATCACACTACACCCACCAGCAGGCCCTATCACACACACCCCCGGGACAGGCAATGGATTTACCCACTGTCAAAATGGACATGTAACACAACAACACCAATACATAGCCGAAGAAGCATCCAAGCCAAAAATCTACATGTCAAAGACTCAGGAGAACATATCAATCTGTCCCCCGCAACATACCCATCCACAAGTGAATATTGAGGAGAATGCTAGGCACATACAACTACCTGGAGGAACAGTGCCAACTTGAATGTGTATGAAACATGGATGTTGCATGAAACAGCATTAACATTGTCTGTCTCTCACACACAGGGCAACGTGATGATTGTCCCCCCAACAATGGGGGTGAACAATCACAGTCCCAGGCTCGGGAGGAACCTGATCCCACCGGCAGCGACGCCTCTCAACACTCCGCGGATGACACCAACCGACCTGGACCCTCTGGTGTCCAAGCCCCTGCAGCACCTGGTTCAGGAACATCTGTGCCAACCACCACCCCCATTCCTGCCACATCCCAGGAGACACCGAGGAGCCCTGCCCGCAGTGAACACCTGAGCCAGTCTGACCAGGAGGGACAAGGTGCGCCGGGCACCCAGGAGGAGGCAGACAACACTGCCACTGCCATCCCTCAGGGGTCCCGTAGACCCGATGTGCCCACAACGGCAGCACAGGCTCATGTGGGCAGGGGTGGTGGGAGTGGAGGTAGGCGGAGGCGAGAACCTGACCAGCCAGCTGAAGGAACCAGTATGTCACACATAGACAAAATCATGGACGCATACCGGCGTGACACTAGGGAGTTCAGCCTGGTAGTGGTGACCCTCACAGAGATGAAGAACCAGCAGGCCGAGCAATACGCCAGTCAACAAGAACACCAAGGACGGATGGAGGCAAGACTGGCTGAGCTCCTGATGGTACAAAGGGACATAAGCCATTCACTCCGTCGGATCGCCGACAACATGGGCAACCCTCCCTGTGCCACCAGGCGAAAACCACCACCAGCCACAGGGAGGGAGGAGGAGGAGGAATCGTCCGACGAAGCGTCCCAAGCATCATCAAGGCCTGCATCTGAGGGTCCCCGGAGGAAGGTGGGTCATCCACGGAAAAGACCATGAGAGGCAGCGGACCATCCACATCTCCCAGGTCACCTGGCGTGGCACCTGGCCTCCATGTGCGACAGCATCACCTCATTGACTGACATCATCTGCCACATGGACTTGCTGGTCACAGTTTGACCAAGGATGCCAAACACTGTGGCCTGGACTCTGATGACTTCAAATGCCAAGGATCCCATCTCCCCCTGTGAACTTTGGATTCTATGGTCCCTGTATTGGACCTTTTTCTGTGCACAAATCACGCCCCAGACCTATAATAAAAAAAATTATAATTGTAATTTTATGTTGCAGTCATTTAGCATGAGTCCACAACATACGTGTGGGGATATGCCAAAGTATACAACAAAACACAGAAATCCTAGGGTCTCCAAACTGCCACTGGGTGATATTAGACCTATGTGGTAGAAAGCCTAACTTAAAGGAAGATAAAGCACTACATGTATACACTTGGATCTGAGTCCGGTCGAGGACACACATGGGTCACAATGTATCACCAAATACTGACATGGAGCCCAATCCTCACCCGTGATGGCCTCAAGCTGCTGAGGGGGGGATTGCAATACTGCTCAGACAGACCAATTTGCCAGAGTATCATGAAGGTGTAGAGGTCATGGGTCATGTTGAGGTGCCCGGGGAGGGAGTCCCAGGTCTGTTTTGCGAGGTGGGAGAACTATCTCCTGCATGCAGTTGTTCTGTGGATGTGATGAATGGTGGCCAGGGCAAGGTGGGCTGCACGAAGTTGGGCCAACGGGGTGTTGGATGACAGACGTCCAAGGTCGGTTTTGGGTCTGGGGTTGTGGACTGCGTCCTGAGTGTGGTTCAGGAGTCTGAAGGTGATCCTGCAGTAGACAGTGAGCCATTCTAGCTATCTCAGGTGGACGGTGATGTGGCTGGGGCGGGGGATGTTGAAGATGAGGTGTGCGGATGCACCCTGGATGTGGACAACTTCTCCTGCAGTTTTGCTGTTGTTCCTCCGTAGAGGGCGTTGCTGTAGTTGACCCGGCTGGTGTTGTGGACCTGGTGGACGGTCTTTCTTGCCTTGGAGTGGATCTATCTGTGGCTCATTTGCAGCATGCGGAGGGTGTTGCAGCATGAGGTACAGATGGTGTTGAGTTGCATGGTAATTGTGAGCAATGAGTCCATGATGAACACCAGCTTGCGTGCGTGGCCACTGGGTGCTGGTGCGGTGCCCAGGCCGGTGGGACACAAGGAGTTGACCCAGCTGTAAGGGGACAATCCTCAGATGATGACCTCAGTCCTGTCCAAGTCCAGCCTCAGGTGGCTGATGGTCAGCCATTCGTCAACGGATCTCACGCCTTTTTGAAGGTTGGATCTGGCAATGGCTGGGTCTTTGGTGAGGTTGAGGAGCAGCTGGGTGTCAATGGCATACAAGATGATGATGACGTTGTGTGCGCATCTGATGGTGGAGAGGGGGGTCATGGAGACATTGAAGATCATCACGCTGAGAGATTAGCCCTGGGGCATGGGCCACATGACCCCAGTGTACTACACGCTGCAGGGTGGAGGCCGACTCTCTGGGCCTTGCTGGTGAGCTACTTGGTTATGTAATCCTGGGCCCTCCTCTGGATACCAGTGTTGGAGATGTGTGAGCTGATAGTGTGGAAGCACATGGTGTACAATGCTGTTGAAACGTCAAGGGGGGTGGTCTCACCATTGTTGAGAAGGGCTAAGTAGTCGTTGGTGGTGGCAATGATGACGGTTGCAGTGGTGTGATTACTGTGGAAGATGTTCTGGTGCCGGTTGCCTGGAGCTGTTTGCGCGGAGGAAGTTTGTCAGTCACTCGTTGAGTGTCTTCCTGATGACATTTGCTGGGTAGGGAATCAGGGTGATGTTCCAGGAGATCCTGCGGTACTGCCATCCGTTGTTGAAGAAGGGCCTGGGTCTCTACATGCCTCCAGCTCCCATGGAATGTGGCAAACTCAAATGAGACATTCAGGACGCCCTGGACGTGGGCCTCAAGGATGGGGAATGATGTGGTTGAGATGTTGTGAGGGAAGGGGCCTGATGGAGAGCTAGAGTGGATGGTGCACATGAGCCAGGTGGTGTATTTGTTGCTGACGGGAGTCCAGAACCTGTGGGGGGTTTGTCATGTGGATAATAGTGCTGTCTGCCTCTGTGTGCCAAGGCTGTCGTGTATGGCCATGAGCTTGCAGTGGTAGAAAGTTGCAAGGGATGTGATCTGCCTTGCAAGGGTGTGGTGTCTTTTGGATGCAGATCTGCTGTCAGTTCACTCACAATGCTGATGAGTTCCTTGATGTCGTGTGTTTTGGTGCCTCGGCCCTATCTAAAGGATCTCCACTTGTCCTTGCTGATGATATGGTGATGGCTGTGTGTGGCGTTTTCCAGGGCTGTAAGGTAAATGAAGGTACTTTGTGTTGCAAGGTTTGCACAAGAGTCCGGCTCGATCTGTATGAGTCCAGTAGGTCTGCCTTGTTCCAGGTGGCTTAACTGTTGTTGTGCTTCACAGGAAAGTCCGTCAATGTGGCAAGATTGTTGGATCAGTGGTTGATCCAGTGCCCGATTCACAGAATAAACTTAAGACAAAATCCTAAACTTAGTACCATTTTGGTATTCACAGAATGCACTTTCTACTTCTGGTATTCACAGAATGAACTTACTACTTTTGCGATTTACAGAATAAACTTACTACTTTTGCTATTCACAGAATGGATTTACGACTACTAACTTTACGTCCGCACTCAGGCCGGAAACTCCATCCCGGAGGCGGAGCTTCCGGCCCGGAGGCGGGGCTTCTGCCTCGCTTCCGGCCCAGAGGCGGGGCTTCCAGGCCAGAGGCGGGGCTTCCGTGCTGGAGGCGGAGCTTCCGGGCCGGAGGCGGAGCTTACGGGCCAGAGATGGGGATTCCGGCCAGTGGTGGAGATTTAGCCATGGCCAAAATCTCCACCTCTGGGCCAGAAGCTCCGCCTCCGGCCCGGAAGCCCCGCCTCCGGGCCGGAAGCTCCGCCTCCGGGCTGGAATTTCCGGCCCGAGTGCGGACGTAAAGTTAGTAGTCGTAAATCCATTCTGTGAATAGCAAAGGTAGTACGTTTATTCTGTGAATCGCAAAAGTAGTAAGTTCATTCTGTGAATACCAGAAGTAGTAAGTGCATTCTGTGAATACCAAAATGGTACTAAGTTTAGATTTTGTCTTAAGTTTGTTCTGTGAATCGGGCCCTGTGAGTTTGCAGGGTGTGGCGGTGGTGTTGGTTCGAGTGTCCCACACAGCTTGTCTGTGGTGACTTACATCAAGCATCTTTGGGGGATCGGTAGCGGGATGTGGGGCAGTGTGTTACTTGTCAGAGACGTGGATGCAAATGTTGATGGACCAATGTTGGATGGTGGTGTGGTTCTCCTCCAGCAAGAAGTTACTAGCCCCCAGCCACATGTAGCCTGTGGAGGTGAGGGCGTGCGTGCAGATGTCCGTGTTGATGGCTTTGCGGAATTGTGGATGAAGGCTTGGAGATCTGTAGATGAGTGTTACTCTAAGGGTTGCCAGGTGGTTGGAGCAAAACCGGATTTGTGACTCTGAGGGTGTACTTGGGAATAAATTGCAATTCATCCTCCGGGATTGTTGTTGCCGTCCCTGTGGGTGATCTTGTATCCGTCTGAGATGGCAATGAAGAAGTTGTGTGCTGAGGATGCTTTTGACCAGGTTACTGTCATGAAGGTGATGTGTGGGGCCGTTGTGTTGAGGAGGTAACAGAGTCCAATGGCGTGCTTGTGGACGGAGCGGGTGTGGAGTAGGAGGCACATGACCTGGTTGTTCTGACAGGGTCTGGTAGGCGGGGCAGCGCTGTGTAGGCAGTTGGAGTTGCACACTCAGCATGCAAAGGTGTCGTGTGTGCGCTTAGGGGTTGCCTGATAGCAGGCGGTTGATTGTCTGGAGGACATTGCTTGGAGGGTGGCTGCAGCATGAGTCTGTTGTGTGACGTGGGTCATGCAAGGACCAGAGGGTCATGCACTGTGCACGTTGCAGGCACAGACGGTCCTGCCTATGGCACGGCGTTGGTGCAACAGTGACACAGACAAGCTGCTGGCTGCATTTAGAATTGGTGGAGGGGGAAGGGATGAGCATTTTGTAGGTGTGTGGGTTACCGAATCAGGGCACTCAGTGGGGCGGTGCCGCAGGTGAGGCAGCAGCAGGTGGAAGGGGTGAGAAATTAGGCAAAAAGTACCACACAAAGACAAGGAGGTCAAAAAGGCACAGTGCAACAGGTGTATGTAAAGGAAGGAGTGTCAGGTTACTCATGGGTCACTCAGAGAAAATGTATGAAGAATCAACAAAAATGACGGCCACAGGATCAGGCAACAAAATGGGGAGCTGCGCACAGGAGACACACCGTCAGCAGGCGTTGACGTCCCGTCGTGGGGAGCAACCGGCACAAATACATACACAACCATGTACTTCATGCACAATAGAGATTATTAGCCATGAAGAAATGCATGCATGTTGCCAAAGTACACATACACTCATATGCTCAATCTTTGACAATTATGCCATAGATGACGCATGCAAACTGGCAAGAGATATGCAGTGACAGAGATGAGGCACTTTGGATTGTGCAGAACACCTTTATTGCACAAACTCACACAAAGGGAAATGCATCCATACGAACAGACTCACAGGTCAGTTGACAGAACATGTGGGACATACGCTGGACCCCCCTTCACAACACGGATGTTGTAAATCCCAATGAACTGGCACACAAGTCAAGGGGATGAGCCAAACACATCCTGCTGCACACGGAGATGCTGCAAATCACCATAGAGCCAGTTGTTGTGATGTCCCACACTATGTCTACCCGTAGCATCAGCAATGTTTCAGAGGCAAGGTTTACGCACATTGATGCCTTCATCAGACTCCACACTCCACTACAGATGACTGTCAAGAAGGGTGACTATCATGTCATGGGAGTGATGCTACATGTTATATGCTCCATGGTGAGAAGGCATGTATGCATGGTACCACAACATGCACAGAAGTAGTTCCCACACATTCCCAACCCGTACCACCACCAAAAAGCCTTGCTGCAACCCTTACCCAAACTGACATTTCCACATGTCCATGCATGGAACACTGATTCAGCACACGTTGCAATCCTCATGAGGAATAGCAGGAGGACAACGATGACACGAGCAGACAACAGGCGCAAAAACCTGGGAATGACAGACACACAAGAAGTCACCTAAAACAAATCTCGCCGCACACATGGCCAGTTACGAAACATGAACAATGTTGGACACATGCAAATTTCAAAGAAAGTCTCTCCGCAAAACTGTGTGGCATGACATCATCACTCGAGTGACACATCAGTACACACATCAAAGTCACTTTGCATTCAGTCAGCTGGACACACACATTGCAACACATGCCACTCAATGCTACAAGCTTGCACACTCATACCCAATGACTCACCATTATGAGAAGAAGTTGCGTATGAGCTGACTCCGGATATCATCCTCCTCCTCCTCATCACTTGCCTCGTGACCAAGCCCTGGATCCTACACGGGTGGGTGTTGCTCCTCATCAGGATCAAGGATGAGTGACACTGCCTTCTCAACGGCCATGTTGTGCTGCATGCAGCACACAATGAAGATTTTGCACACCTTCTCCGGTGCATATGGGAGGGACCCGCCTGTCTTGTCAAGGCAACGGAATCGGCTCTTGAGGAGGCCAAACGTCCTCTCAATCACTCGCCTGGTCTGCCCGTGTGCATTGTTGTACCTGTGATCTGCAGCTGTTCTCGGGTTGCGGAGAGGTGTCATTAGCCATGGCATGTTGGGATATCCAGAGTCCCCTACATGGAAACATTCTGTAAATAAGTGGGTCAGGAGATGCCGTAAGAGCCAAAGATACCGCAACACACAGGACCAACAGAGTATACCCACCAACAAGACATGCTCGTTCGTTGTGCAGCCGCAGCATCATTTGTGGCACCCCGCTACGCCTCATGATGTAGGCATCGTGTGCTGATCCTGGAAAACGTGCACAGACATGGGAAATCAGCATGTTAGCAAGACACACCACAAGGGCATTTATTGAGTGGTAATGTTTACGGTTGCGATAGGCTTGCTCCTGTGCCTGTGGTGGTACCAAAGCCACATGTGTCCCATCAATGGACACAATGACATGGGGCATCCCTCCCAGGGCATAGAAATCACCCTTGACATCTGTCAACTCCTCAGGAGTAGGAAATTTGATGAATTCATCAAGGTGCTCCAACATGGCTGCTAAAACATCACGCAGGACACGGCTGAACATTGTCTGTGACATCCCACCAACATCAGCTATGGTCAATTGGAACGTACCTGTGGCAAAAAAATGTAGGGCTGTAATCACCTTCATCTTTGGGGTCAGCGCAGTAGGATACCTGTGTCGCGGTTGGAGGTGTGGTGCCAGCCTGTCGGACAAGTCCTCATTCAACTGTTGAGTGAATCTGTAACGTCGGATGCAGACACGTTCCCTCATGGCAGCCAAGTCTGGCATTGTTCTTGGGACAGGCGGTGCCCTGCAAGACATTGTTAGGAATCATGAAGATTGAGAGTCTGCCAACATCAATGTCAATGGACATAGCACATGCTAAACTGCTACTACACATCAGGTAACGATGGAGTCTAGTGTGTGCAATACATCCAGGACACATATGCCACCTTGCTGGCACTCCTACGAAAAGCCAGATACACCTGTTGATTGTCAAGTCTACATGACAGGCCCTGAAATGAGCTGGGGGAAAGTCTGAGTGAACAGCCAGAGATATCACCGGAGTGACACACATCCACATAGCTGCATTGGAAGGATGTCATCTCATCCAGACAGTTGACTGCAAGGCACACGCACAGGTCACATGGAATGTCAAATGTACATATGACACACATTGCGATGAAGGGGTACACGTGACAACAATTAAACACAGCCATTGAGACGACACAGACATGTATGCCTGGGAAAATATGATGTCCGATGCACACAGACCCTACAACCGTGGGAATCCACATGTGGCATGGTGTGCGTAGATGTGTGCCATGCCCATCTCCACACAGACCCATGTTGGATGCACCAACAGCAGATGCAGTTGACGGAACACTAACAGCAAGCTCATGGGAACACATGACACACACTTGACATAGTCACATAGGGGCACGCTGATCGTGACATGTCAGTTGAGAGAGTGTCCCTGTCCCTGGCATCAGGAGACAGGTGCGGGTGGTGATGACTGTGCCATCCCACTGCTGCTGTGCATGACACAGTTGGACTACAGACACACATGTGGCAAGTATCAAGGTGATGTGTGCCACATAGTGCCCCATCACACATGACATGTGTACACAGGTCATCACACATCAATTGTGCAACGAGATGAGATGACAGGTGCAATATCACTGGCTGACACACCTAGGGCCTGCACATGAAAGTATGCAATGACAAGTACTTGATGGACATCCTTGTGCAACTAGTAGCCCTCCATTCCTGGCATGTGTACGCCTGTATTACCATTGTAAGCGTGTGAAACGCACCGTACACCCGCAATCATCGCGTGTGTACGCTTCGTTTCACTATTGTACTTGTGCCGTAGGGGTTCGTGTGAAACGCACCGTACACCCGCAATCATCGCGTGTGTACGCTTCGTTTCACTATTGTACTTGTGCTGTAGTGGTACGTGTGAAACGCACCATACACCCGCAATCATCGCGTGTGTATGCCCCGTATCACTATTGTACTGGTGCCGTACCTGTACATGTGAAACGCACCGTACCCCCGCATTCATAGCGTGTGTACGCCCCGTATCACTATTGTACTGGTACTGTACGGGTACGTGTGAAACGCACCGTACATGTGTGTGGATTTCAAAACTACATAGGGGACACATAGGGGGCAAGTATTAGGCCCAAAATGCAGTCTGGTTGTCATGGATACAGAGTTTTCAGTTGCAATGTGTCCATCAGGTGTCCTGGAACAGTCAGTTGGCAAAAAAATACAATGTTGCAAAGTGGTTGTTGACTTGACACGATGCTCAAAATTTGAACGATGCGAATGCGTGTCATTGGTGTATGTTTAAAGGGATTGGAGTAAACGTACGATGCGAATGCTGGATGTCCTCCTCCCACAGTACCCCAAGCTGTATGGGAGACCAGGGGAGCAGGTGAGTGCTGACTCCACTACCTTTCCCTATGCACCTGTTGTGTGACTGTCACTTCTGGCATTGTGTCCAGGTGTGACAGACATGCAATGTTGTTTAGAGTGGGTCCCAGGGGGGGGACATGCTTATGTCTCTCATCCAGAGCATGAGGTAGTTCCTATGAGCACTCCTCACTTGCATTGTGCTTACTGTGACATTCACTGCATAGTGCATGACACATTCAGCCTGGGAAATCCTTGGTGGCTTTTTTCTCCTATTGTCCTGAGGTGATTCAGCGGTCCCCCCGGTGTGACAGGTGACTGTACCCACAGATGTGTATGAGTTGAGTGAACCTGTGGTGAGAGTGTTCAAATGATGTGTACGACCTCATGGACATTGATGTGTGTGAATGTTCCTTGTCATGTGGTTGAGTGTCTATGTGAAGTGTTGCACCACAGCTGCATGGAGGAGGCAACAGATTTACCCATCTGATGTGACAAGTAAGCCGTGCTGTGTGTCTGACTTGCAGAGCTGGCACGACACCTGTGACACCCCACTGGCAAGTGACACATGTGCAGAGTGAGGGTTGTATCCGCTGTTGTGACTGACAGGCGAGTGATCTGTGCCTGGGTGTGTCTGTCTAGTCTGCTGAGGGTGCGTCAGTGGCGTGGGACATGTGACTGCTTGACACGTGCTGGCCATCAGCCCGCTGTTGCATGTGCTGCACAGTGTGTGCCATGATCAGTGAGTGTGTCGCACCCCTCATGCCACCTGTTGACTTTCAATGCCATGTAGTGAATTGGGGCTTGCACACAGGCCAATTTCTTATTGTGAATGATGCAATTCCTGTCAGCATCCTATGCCCTGTTCAACATTTTAAAGATGTTCAAATGTGTGTCTCTGGGACATGGTGCAGGTGTATTGATGTTGTGTCACTTTGTCATCCTGACAGGTAACTGCCTACGAGAAGGGGGAGATCTGGAGGGACATCGTCAGGGCGGTGAGATCTGCGGGGGAGCATAGTCCGATCGCCCGGGTCCAGCTGGGGATTGACTCTCCTCGCCCCCACGGCGGGCGCCGACGCCTGACCCCCCACATGAGCCGTGTCCTGGCAGTGGTATTCCCTGACCTCGATAGGCAGTTACAGGAGAGACTGCAGCAACGAGGGGGTAGGTAAATGGCTGTTTGTTGTGTTATGTGTCACCAACTTTTGGAAGTGCTCTGTAGCCTGGATACACTCCCAGAGTTTATATGTGCAGTGCATTTTCTGTTCCCCAATGTCACCTGGTGCTCTTTTTTCATCCCCTCCCCTCCTTCACATGTGTCCCCTGGTCTGTGTTTAATCACATTTGCACATGGTCATCTAAGCTTCCAGTAAATCTAAGTGCACATTGCTTTCTGCATCATGTGGAAGGGTGGTCTGTGACTTGTGTTGGTACCTTGCCTGAGCCATGACCTGTTCAAGATGTTGGGGGTCCATATTTGTTGGCACTGATGATGATTCTCAACATAGGAGTGTGAGGTTTCAAATGAACACCCTTGCAGCATGCATGACCAATGTTGTGGCCTCAGAGATGATGTGCATGAGTGTGAGATATGCATAGTGCCATGACGGTTGCTCATGGTACAGTCAGCTCATTCCAGGAACAAGGAGCAGTGTGACCACTACTGTCCCCTGAGACACCCTGGCCTCCTAATCATGTGTGTCATCCAACACTGTGCACATTCTCTGTGGGTTCAGCATAGGTCTGCCTCTGTGGCATTGGTCCCTGGCCTAGTTTGTATTTTTCTAATGTGTGCTACATGTGTCCACTGGACAGGGATACACCATTTTGCTTGTGCATACTCACACTGTGCAGTGCCTGTGTGGCTATTCACAAAAATCTGTTGCTGGTTGTTTGTCACAAATATGTGTTGCCAGCCCCAGGAGGCGATGTTGTGTAAATCTAGCAATTTTTGCTGCACAGTTTTTGTTACCCTGAATAAGAGGTGTCACTTCTTGATCTGTATCAATCACATTGACTCGGGTATGGGTGGTTGTGCGGGAGAGGCCTACATGGGCACCCCTGATTTTTCCTTGCCAGGTTTGACCTGTGTGTGAGAATTGGCTGTACACAGAATCACCGTGCAGTGCCCCTGTGATGCTGGCCAGTGCTTAATGATCGTGCTTTGCAGCCTGTATCATTTTTTCTAAAACATGATTCCTGCTCATACATTTTTGGCACCTGTGTGTGGTTCAGATGCAACGCAGTTTGGACTTTGTGAGCTGACATCTGTGTGGACATTCTGGCTTGCCATGAGGGTGTCTCCACAGTACAGCTATGCTTTTTAACAACCCAATTGCAGGCCCAGTAGCTTATGCATTGTCCTGGGTGTGGACATTGGTGCCACTCCAGATGACAGGCAGTAGGTCATATGTGTAGCCAACTGTGTAATCAGGTGACGGATGGCCATGTGACAACTGACATAATTCAAGTTGTTACTCTAAAAAAATTGTACCTTGGCACTCACAGCACTTGTCAACAGTTCTTCATGTTTTAAATGTGGTAATTTGATGATTTGTGTTGAGAACACTGATGTGCCTGCATGAAAGATGTCTCCCAAGGAAGTGCACACCAAACGACATTTCCACTTTCATGGAACACGCTGGCACCTTTGCAAAGAAGCCACTGTTAGAATTAAATGGTGTTGCAGATACTCCATATACATGTTCCCACAGTGGTCTGGATTTTGTGAGACTCCTTTGTTGTTGGTGATACAAACTAACAAGTCTCAAGACATCCAGACCTCCGTGGGCCCACGTATATGTACTTTCTGCAACACCATTCATTTCTAACAGTGGCTTCTTAGAAAAGGTGCCAGCTTCTTCAATGACAGTGTAAATGTAGTTTTGTGTGCACTGCCTTGTGAGACATATTTCATGCAGGCACATGAGTGTTCTTTTCGCGAAATGGCGAATTGGCACATTCCAAACATGTCGATTGTGTAAAGTATTGTGAGTCCCAAGGTACCAACATTTTTTCGTTTTGTGTTCCAAAGTACTTACAGGTCTCTGAGTGTGGTGACACCTTGAGTATTGAGGTGTGTTAGTATACCTTGGGTGCACCACTACTGTTTCTTTCAGGGTAAACAAGAGGTGGCATGACTTCATTGTATTGCTGTGCTCCCCGGTTCACAGACACTAGCTTCTCAGTGTATTTCTCATTCAAGTAGTGGCCTGGTGTGTTCTTTTTTTCCTTGTGTCCAAGTGGCATAGTGGGTCTACCAACTGGGCAGTACTGAGCTTACATATGTGCGGAGTAATCTAGCTGTTACTCATGATGCATTGCCTGATATGCACTGTGACCAACTGTTTTTGTGCTCATGTGTCAGATGCATACAGGTGACTGATGCATTTTGTTTTCTTCTCCTTGCCCATAGCATCATCATCCGCAACGGAGGGAGACACCTGCACGGACCTGGAGGAGGGACCCAGCGACAGTACCACCAGTGCTGTAGAGTCAGGAGGAGCCAGTGGCATGGAGGGTGAGGGGAGTCAGTCAGAGGACCTGTCTGGACACGATACCAGCTACGACGCCGACGGGTCCGACGCTGACCTCCTAGGGGAGGCGGAGGCTGCAACACCACCTGGCAGCATCCCCACATCTGTCCCCGCCTCCTCCATTACCATCTCCGCCCTCCCAGTTGCTCCCATCCCTTCTGTCCGTGCAGAGGCCCACCATGTCTCCTTCGGCCCAGGCACCGCACCCCCTGCCTCTGTCACCCCTGCTGCCCTCAGTGAAGAGTCTGTGGACATACTGCGGCAGTTGCAGGTTGGGATGGCATCGGTGCTGAATGTCCTCCATGGACACACTAAACTGCTCACACAGATGGTGTCGTTCATGGAGGGCATGTCAGCAATGATGTCTGACCAACGCAGGATTCTGCAGTCCATGGACTCTTCCCTGACGGCAGCAGTTAGTCTCCTGCAGTGCTCCGTCCCCCCCTACCCCAGACCCATCCACACTTCCCTCTCCCATGCCTGTCCAACGCACACACAGACAGTCACGGGCACGTACCCCACCAGACACAGCCAGCACACCCCCAAGTAAGGCAAAGTGCACACCTCCTGGCATGCACACTCAGGGGGATGTAGGCACACCCACAGGGTCTGGGGACAGACGACATACACGCAGCCACAGTCTCAGGCCGCAGTCCTCACAACCCTGTTCCTCCAAAACCACTCCCCTTGGCTCCCCTGCCAAACTCTCACCCAAGGAGATCTTTATGGGTGAGCTGGAACTCGCCCCCACTGAGCGACCACCCCACAAGCGGGTGAGGAAGTCCCCGGGCACGGGAGTTGAGTCCCCCACCAGGTCGACCCCCTCCCCCAAGAGCGCTGCACCCCATCCCTCACCCACCACACCCTCTGTTGACCCTGGGGAATCCTCAGGTGCAGGGGTTCGGATGGAGGCACTGGCAGCGGTGTGCAGCGCCGAGCTCACCTCCACCTTCGGCGCTGCCCCACCCCCACTGTGGTGGAGACATCCCCCCCTGCACCCGCAACACCTACCCTCTTGTCCCTGCGGTGCCTGGTACTGCCACAGATGATGCCCCCCCCCTGGTAGACAAACCTAGAGGTTCCTTTGTGCAGGCAAGCTAGGGGTGGACGCGATCCCCTACGTCCCCCCTTGGACTTGAAATATGGACTGGCCATTGGCCTCTGTACATAGTCTATTTTTCATTGTTTTTTTAGTGCTGAATAAAGCCTTTATTTTTACTTTCAACACTATTGCATTTCAGGTACTTGATGTTGGTGCTGAGGCTCCTGGAGTTGGTGTTCTGGTAATGTGTTAGGGTTCAGAGAATTGTTTTTGTATGATGGTCATGAGGTGGACCATGGTATCTGTGTGCCATCACAATGTCTCTGCAAAGAATCATTGGTAGTGTGTGTTAATTTTGTTTAGAGACATTGTCCCAAGGAGTGTTCCTTCCTCTGTGGCACCTGACATCTTCCCTGCAAACAGTTGCACAATTGTTGTGCTGACCTGTGTCAACATTTCCTTTGTTGGTGACGGATCCCTTCAACAATGGCCATGCCTGCTCACCGATGTCTCCTGCTGAATCGTCTGTGCCATCCTTGCTAGTCACTGTACTTGTGTTTTGAGTATGTCGAAATGCCTTCCTGGACAAATTCCCCCTTTTCAGCACTATGCATGTGTGTAATCATGGCCTACCACACAAATGGTACTTGTTATGCAGATTTGGGCACCTGACTGACAATTGTGGGCATTGTATCTAGGGGACTTCCACCCTATTCCTTCCATGAGAGACAACATCTTGGTGGCTGGACCAGCACCTGGATATTCCTATCAGTCCTGGGATGTGCGTGACAGTGTGTGTTCCCTTTGGCTATCTTAGTTTTGTAGGCAGTTACATGACTATACAGTCTTGTGGCATGATATCAGGGTGTGTATTGTGCTGCATCCGCCATGGGTGGGTATGCATGTGTTATATGTCCTCACACCCACATGTGGTGTGTCATGCAGTGGGTGAAATACATCCATCCTCCTGGGAGTGGGACACTGCTGTCAGTGATGTGTTGTCATAGCACTATCATCATAGTCCAAAGTTAGGGATGCGTCCATACCACCATGTAGGTGTGGACGTCTGATAATGATGTACACCCCCCCATGTCTCTGTCCACTGCTGGGAGTCCTGTGCACCCACCCCATATGTCTGGACACTGCTGGTATTCATCTGCACCCACCCCCATGTCTCTGTCCACTGCTGGGAGTCCTCTGCACCCACCCTCATGTCTCTGTCCACTGCTGGGAGTCCTGTGCACCCACCCCATATGTCTGGACACTGCTGGTATTCATCTGCACCCACCCCCATGTCTCTGTCCACTGCTGGGAGTCCTCTGCACCCACCCCCATGTCTCTGTCCACTGCTGGGAGTCCTGTGCACCCACCCCCATATGTCTGGACACTGCTGGTATTCATCTGCACACACACCTCATATTGCTGGCAACTGCTGGGAGTCCTCTGCACCCACCCCCATGTCTCTGTCTACTGCTGGGAGTCGTCTGCACCCACCCCCATATCTCTGTCCACTGCTGGGAGTCCTGTGCACCCACCCCCATATGTCTGGACACTGCTGGTATTCATCTGCACACACCCCTCATATTGCAGGCCACTGCTGGGAGTCCTGTGCACCCACCCCCATATGAATGGACACTGCTGGTATTCATCTGCACACACACCTCATATTGCAGGCAACTGCTGGGAGTCCTCTGCACCCACCCCCATGTCTCTGTCCACTGCTGGGAGTCGTCTGCACCCACTCCCATGTCTCTGTCCACTGCTGGGAGTCGTCTTCACCCACCCCCATGTCTCTGTCCACTGCTGGGAGTCCTGTGCACTCACCCCCATATGTCTGGACACTGCTGGTATTCATCTGCACCCACCCCCATGTCTCTGTCCACTGCTGGGAGTCCTCTGCACCCACCCACATGTCTCTGTCCACTGCTGGGAGTCGTCTGCACCCACCCCCATGTCTCTGTCCACTGCTGGGAGTCCTGTGCACCCACCCCCATATGTCTGGGCACTGCTGGTATTCATCTGCACACACCCCTCATATTGCAGCCCACTGCTGGGAGTCCTGTGCACCCACCCCCGTATGACTGTTCTACTGGTGCCGTAGGGGTACGTGTGGAACGCACTGTACCCATGCATTCATTGCGTCTGTACGGTCCGTATCACTGTTCTACTGGTGCTAATGGTAAGTGTGCAATGCACCGTACACGTCCACTTCCATTGTTGCGGTACGCAGGGGTTGCTGGCCGCGCCCCCCCCCCAAGTGACCAGACCCTGGTGGTAATGTATGGGCTCCATATTATAGGTTTTGCTTTGGGTATGGGGTATGTTTCCTGCCCCTCACCCCCCCCCGGCCCCTGGGTGTTGTTCTCACCTTCTGCGGCGTGTGCGTCGGGTCCGGTGCACCAGGTCGTAGGCTAGGAGGACCAGGATGACACGTACGATGGGGTTCACGTCGGACTCTGCTTTTCCGGATTTGTTTGGCTCCCGTAAAAAAAGAGCCGTACGGAGTGACGTAGGGATGAATCATACTTGCTGGGCCAGAAACCGCTGCTTGAATGCGTCCGGACGTTGCGTACAAGCTGTTCCGGATCAGAATCGTTGTTTTTTTTTTACCCATACGGTCTTTTGTATAAAACGTACGGAAATAGGCTTTCTGTACGAATAGTACTTCCTAGGTTGTACGGACAGTTTACCGGGTACGAGTCGTACGGAGAAAACGCTCCGTACAACGATTCGTACAGCCTTTTCCCAGGATTGGAATCGGCCCCTTAATATTTATACATTTTTACATTTACAAATAAATTAAAAGAATTGATTTTTAAGTTAATAGTATTTTTTTCCTTATTTAAAAATTTTTTTGCATTAAAAAAAACGATATATTTAACTTCGATATTTTAAACAACAATATATTTTTTTTGATATTTTTGTACTTACCATGTTGTAGATAGGATGTCGATATTCTGGACATTGCTATGTGTTGTAATGAAGACACTCTGAAGCAGGTAAAGTTCAAGCGTCTTTATTCTGTCATCCACTCTCCGCCACTGACAGCCTGTTGAACATTCCAAGGTGAACTCTGAAGGATCGTTCCAAGAGGAAGGAAAGGCGGGGGAGGAAAGGAAGCTACCACTAGGAAGAGAAAAGGAAAGTCACCTCAGGGAAGGACCAGGGAAAAGGAGAGAGATTACAACACATCTCCCTTCGTAGGGAAAAGGAAAACCAGGGAAAGGGACGAGGTGAGCGGGTACCAAGAACCTGTGAGTAACAGGCTTAATGTAACAGAGACATAGAAACCCCCAGGGTCTGGACGGCGGGGATCGCCAGCAGGGAAGGAAGGAAAAACCGCCCTGTTACATCTTAAGGAACAAATCAAAGCTACATCCATACCATAAGTACCAACTACATCAGAGAGATTTTAGTACAAAGCAATGACATACTAGAGGGGTCATGGTGGGATTGTCAGGCAGAATGCAAATACTGTGCAGGCAACTAGGAGGATGGGGAACCCCTCCCTCAAACACAACATAGAAAGAAAGAAGGCAGAAGGAAAACTACGAAACGAGCAGGAGAGACAAGCCAAGGACAACACCCATCACACACACCTGCCAGGCAGGCCAGAAAGAAAGACGAATAAGGCAAACGTAAAGTGTTCACCAGCCTACCTACGAACGAACACAAGGAGGAGGGAAAAACAGATCACCTCACGACAGGGAAAGAAAATGCGAACAAGGTAAGGCTGGAGACACAGGACGACATCAAGCAATGTGACGTCCAATCTCACAGACGAATCCAAGTATGACAACACGATGAAAACTGAACAAGGAGGAAGCGGAGAAAAAGCAAAGTACGTACAGACAGCAAACTATTACTTCCCCCCCATATTCAATAAACAATCCCAATACATGAGCTTGACATGCATTATACAAAATCCAACTTGCAACTTGTAAGAGGAAAATATCAGTCATGGGGACTAGAACACCTAACCCTCCTCTACTCCTGTGAGCGAGGTGAGGAAAACTTAAATGGGACTGAACCCATAAGACGCCCTAAGTAGGGAGCCCAGAAATGTACATGGTTTAAAGCTCATAAAATATGTGCCCAGGTAGGGGTGACAAAGTAACAGTGGATGGAAGCATAGCCCCTAACCGGTGCCCTAATTTGAGAGTAACAACCGTACTTTACCAAAGACGGCAGAAGTATGGCAAACATGAACCCATCCCCAACCTAAGCAAGGCTATAAAAAATGTACAGTGGAACACATGACATACTAGAGGGGTCATGGGGGGATTGTCAGGCAGAATGCAAATACTGTGCAGGCAACTAGGAGGATGGGGAACCCCTCCCTCAAACACAACATAAAAAGAAAGAAGGCAGAAGGAAAACTACGAAACGAGCAGGAGAGACAAGCCAAGGACAACACCCATCACACACACCTGCCAGGCAGGCCAGAAAGAAAGACGAATAAGGCAAACGTAAAGTATTCACCAGCCTACCTACGAACGAACACAAGGAGGAGGGAAAAACAGATCACCTCACGACAGGGAAAGAAAATGCGAACAAGGTAAGGCTGGAGACACAGGACGACATCAAGCAATGTGACGTCCAATCTCACAGACGAATCCAAGTATGACAACACGATGAAAACTGAACAAGGAGGAAGCGGAGAAAAAGCAAAGTACATACAGACAGCAAACTATTACTTCCCCAAAGGGGAGATGACAGAAATGGCCCCCCTCGCCAATTCGTCGCCAGTGTTGTAATGAAGACACTCTGAAGCAGGTAAAGTTCAAGCGTCTTTATTCTGTCATCCACTCTCCGCCACTGACAGCCTGTTGAACATTCCAAGGTGAACTCTGAAGGATCGTTCCAGGAGGGAGGAAAGGCGGGGGAGGAAAGGAAGCTACCACTAGGAAGAGAAAAGGAAAGTCACCTCAGGGAAGGACCAGGGAAAAGGAGAGAGATTACAACACTATGCTTGACACGATATTCTGGTAGGTCGATATTGTTGTCGATATTATGTCAGTGATCCCCCTCTCACAATTTGGGGAACTCAGGATAACCCTCGTTAGGTCAACCATGGTTTCCATATTTTGTCAAACCTACTGGAGCACCCCCTTCCCTCAGACTAAATGTTCAGCATCCATTGTCCAATCAATACCATTGTACCAGTGCTCAAATGGTTGACCCCACACCGCGCAGTCCTTCAATATTACGCCTAGCCACCACCATGCCCACATTACATAACAGCTGCTGATATATTGTTACAGTCTCCTCTCCGCAGGTGCTCTATACGCATAACTTCTTCCTAGGGGTGAACTGGAAGAATAAAACTTGAGACAGGCAGTGGATTACCTTTTCCCAATACTTGTTGGTTCCTGGGATGTCCCACGTAGTGTGTATAAACATATCTACCCGGCTTCAACCCCTAAGGCTTTAATTCATCGCATCTCATCCAAATTTAACCACTCGTGTCCTCGTATAGTAGACTCTACGGAGCACCTTAAGTTGTATCAGCCTGAATTCAGTTCTAGTTGCACCTTCTCTAGATCCCTGTAGTGCCTCATCCCATACCTCATCAGAAGGGCCCTCTAGGTCGCGGCCCAAACTCTCCATGAGGCCGCCACAGTGGATCCGGGAGATAAAATATTTTTTATATATATAAAAACGAGAGTGCCTTCCTTGGCAGATCTTCCGCTTATATCCTATCCTCTAAAGGGTTGGACTTTAAATATGTTATATCTTCAAGTATATCTACCCGCAAGGCATTTCGGAAACCTCGATAACGAAACACCTCCAACTCTGGCATATTTTTCCTTGAGCTTTTGGAAACCCTCAAGGACCCTACTACCCCAGACATCCCCTAGTATACTGATCCCAATTAAATGCCATTCAGCAAAACCCTTTTATTTTTTAGTCTCATCCAGTTTCTGGGAGTCCTAATGCTGAGGCCTCCTTTTTAAGATTGCCTGCTTCCAAGTAGTTTTAGCGTTCTGTACCATATCCGCAGGGCGACTGTCATATATGCCGCCCAGTGTTGTGTGTGGCTTGTAATATGTAATCTAGCCAATATACTCAAGCGTTCCCATTCAGCTTCTATTGTGTCTGGGCCTATGCGTCATACTTTCAGAATTCCACACAGGATTCTGTCCAGGAAGAGGCACTGAATCTGGCCTCCTTGCCATCTTGGATGACCTGAAGAATACAGTAGACCGCAATGGGGTTGCTGTGCTTCTCCTCTTGGACCTCTTGGCTGCCTTTGACACGAGTAACTACGACACTCTGAAACAAAGACTCTATGAAGCCGGCATAGAGGGGACTGCTCTAGTCTGGATCGCGTCCTACCTTCGAAACAGAACTAATGTCATCCATACCTCACCTTCCTCATCCAAACCATACTCCACAAAAGCAGGGGTCCCTCAAGGCTCTATCATCTCGCCCATGCTTTTCAACATCTACATGAAGTCACTACCGGTACTGATCAATCAATTTCACTTCATGTGCTATAACTATGCAGATGACACGCAAATACTCCTTCAACTGGAATGCCCCAAAGACATTGGAAAATCCTCAATTTTCAGTTGTCTCAGAGCCGTGGATCAGTGGATGACTTGGAGCCATCTCAAATTGAATGCTTCCAAAACGGAAATACTGACGTGTGGCAATTGGAAACATTATGACCCGCTTGCCGTCTGGCCTGATGAATTGAGATCACCGCCTAAAGTATCGAAGGAAGTAAGAAACCTCGGAATGACCATGAACTCCAAACTATCAATGAATGCCCAAGGGGACAAACTAGCAGGATCAAGCTTTGTCACTAAAAAAACGCTGCAAAATATTTTCCCTCATTTGGGATTTCCACACAAGGTCCAAGCTACCATCTCCCTTGTCCTGTCCAAACTCAATTATGCCAATAGCCTCTACCACGGATCACCTTTAACAACCATGAAAAGACTACAACGGGTTCAGAACTCGACTGCCAGACTACTCTTGCATATCAAACCGCGAGACCACATCTCACCTGCCTTAAAAGCCCTGCATTGGTTACTGGTTGCCAGAAGATCCACGTTCAAGCTGCTTTGTATCACCCACAAAACAATACATGGAATGGGACCGCTCTTCATCAGGAATAAAATCACCAAACACATTCAACAAAGGAACCTTCGCTCTAAAGGTGCATCTCGCCTAAAAATCCTAAGATACAAGAAAAAAAACATGGGTGGCACATCCTTCTCTGTTCAAGCAGCCAAACTATGAAACTCTTTACCCCCCAACATAAGATTCCACCGACAACCACCTTATCTTCAGAAAACTACTCAAGAATGGTCTCTCCCCACAAGTACCATGCGCAAACAGATATTTACAGCATATCCCTCTGTATATAAGCATTTATTTTCACTATAGTTATGTGCCTATCTTTGTGTATTGCTTTGTATAAACATGTAGAATAATTATGTTGTTAAAAAAAAAAAATTATTTGGTGTACATGTACTTGCTTTCATTGTGCATCTATGTACCTTCCATGTACTTGGAGCTGTGGGTTTATTACTTTTCTTCTGAAAAAGCATTTCCAATGCACTACCCTATTTCTCATCCTGTACCTCTATTAATATCTTTATCATATCTTACCTCTTTTATGCATTGATATACTTTCAATGTACTTATGGATCTATATATTAATCACTTTCTTCTAATTTAGCATTTCCAATGCACTACCCTATTTCTCAGCCTATACTTCTCTCAATATATCTTCTAGACAAACTTTCTGACTTATCTCAAACTTCTTTCTACTACTCTTTCCAATGCACTACCCTATTTCTCACTCTACACATCTATCAAAACATCCTGTACATCCACTCTCTCATTTATCCCAAACCCCATACCACTACTATGATCCCAAAATAACCCGTTCTAGACTCTTCCCTACTCTACCCCACTTTGCATCATATGTCACCTCTTTTACTATAAAGATCCCCCAAAACAAACCTTTCTAAACTCTTCCCTCTGACTCATCCTCTCCAAACCCCCTTTTTGCTCATCCAAAAGCCTCCTCCTACTGCTATGACCTCCCCAAAAAAAATCCCAATCCTTCACTCTTCTATTCCCCCCCTATCCTTTTCAATCAAAATAACAGACTAACATGTTCACTTCTCAAATTCCATATTCCACTATACCAATTCACCACTAATTCTTAATGGGTTCCAGAGTAGCGTGCTACTGGCCAATAAAGTGTTTCAACACCCCATCAGGGTTACAAGAACTATATAAATGCAAACCTTTTTCCCTTTTCTACCCCTCCCCAAAGCTTCTCAATTCAAAAAACTGACTAACATATCCACCACTCAAATTACTTTCATGTTTCACCATGCTAATTCACCACTAATCCTTTATGGGTTTCCAGAGTAGCGAGCTACTCGCAAAAAAAAAGCGCTTCAACACCCCATCAGGGGTAACAAGCGCTATATAAATACAAACCTTTTTTCCTCTTCTATCCTTCTGCTATCCTTCCGAATCCAAATAACTGATTAACCTATCCACCACTTAAAATGACTTTCATGTTTCACTATACTAATTCAACACTAATCCTCTATGGGTTCCGGAGTAGCGTGCTACTCGCCGAAAAGGAGCTTCCACGCCTCGTCAGGGGTAGTAAGTGCTATATAAAGGCAATTACAATATAATTACAATATAAAAACAGCAACAACAAAAAATCTCATACCTCTTTCTTCCCCAACATTCCGCTTCCAGTCTCTTTTTCCCTTTGCCACCACGGGGCGGCCATTTTGTAAACCCAGGGGGAGGTCTCCAAATGCTGTATTGTGTTGCCATTTATAACACTTACTACCCGTGACGAGGCTGTGAAGTGCTTTCTGGAGGGTGCCGGAAGCCAGTGTTAGCCTCTCATTCAGTGATTATTGGTTTAAGTCTTGTGCTCTCCAACCATTCTATGTGTTTAGGACAGTTTATTTGTAGTAGTAATAGTAGCAGTTACGCATGGTCAATTAAGAAGAGATTTGTGAATTCCTGCAATATAGTTGGTGGAGTAATGAAGAGGATATAGAAGTTTACACAGTACACAGTCATGCAAGGTCAAGTAGAAAACATAGGATAGTTTATAAGCTAAGAGCAATGTACAGGAGATAAATCTAAACCAGAAGCCTTGACTTCTCCATAGGTGAAGATAGGTAGAGAAATTGAACTTATAGCAAATAATAAGTCAAATGTATAAAAAATGCCCCTTTTTGTGTGGGCATCCCACATTTTGTTTCTGATTTTATTGCTGGGTTTTTCCATCTGCTCACTGGAACACTGCTAACCAGGCCCCAGTGCATGAGCTCTGCCGCCTTACACCTGTGGAAATTGACTGTACCCCTAATTTACATATTTAACTTACCTATAAGTCCCAGGTATTTGGTACCAAAGTGTACCCAAGGCCTGTAAGTTAAATGCCCACTAGTGGACTGCAGCACATATTGTGTCACTACTCAACTGAGAGGAGCTGCCTCCAGAACTGGGTTTGAATGACCACAAGGGTGAATTTGCTCATTCTCATAGCTGCACCTCTGGTTGGGCACAGGGAGCTCTGAACCAAAGAAGAAATGTTGTGTCATGTTGGTTTTAGGTAGAGAGGGGCACTGTGAGGTAGATTACAGTACAACACAAAGGAAGTTCTGCAAAAGTTGGTAGGATCACCCATGGGTTACGGCATGTCCAGGAGTTACCTCACCCATTGGCTGGCACTAGGCATGGATTTGGCACCACCAGTACCCTCTTCAGAACACCTCTAGACCTGTAGAAGACAGAACAAGGACTGCACCTGCCTTCGTGACCTGTGGGGAGACTCCCAAGTGATGGACCGTCTCCCACTTGTACCCAGGACGGAGAGGTGGACTGCAACGGTCAGTTGGCTGACTTCCTATTAAGCTACATGGACACAAAAGCTGCAAGATGCTCACCTTCCTGAAGAGCCCAGCTGACCAGTTCCAACTGGACCTGCCCTGGACCCTGCATGTGGCTTTTACTTGAGTGAATCCTGATCCCGAAGTGCTGCCTCAAAAGCCCTGGGACCGTTAAATAAGTGTTGGAGTGTACTTCTCCTGCCTAACCGTAAAAGCTGTGACTTAAAAACTTTTGAAGGATTTTGCCTAGAGAATTGACAGAAGACTGGGACACACCTGAATAATCCACGTTATCACAAAAGGTCATTTCTAAGCTCATGCAGGGTTTTAGTGCTATATTGTGGAAGGAGGCTTATTGAAACTGCATGAAATATCATGCAAGGAAAACTGGCTACTACCAACCTGATAACAGAAAATGCTCTAGGGTGGTGCGATCGGTGCCACTGCATCGGGCGCTGACTTGGGGTGGGGGCGCACTGTTTGTAAGTATATTTTTGTTTTAAAAGCACCTGCTTCCCACGTTCCCTGCTTCCAATAATTTTCAGCGATCAATAAAAACGTCAAGATCACTCCAGTGATTCATGTTCATGCTGGAGTGAGATCTGAGATTTGTCTAGTGCAAGTTTTAACTCATCCTAAGGTAGTGCAGTGGGTTAATGTGCCTGTTGCAAAGAATGAGTACCATGCAGATCACGAAGTGCAAATAATATAAATAGCCCAGTGGGTTACTGCTTGTGTACGAGGGATCCTTTAGTTACTTGCAGTATATAAGTTAAAATCCTAATATAGCATAGAGAGCTATTAACTGCCATCAAAGAGCTGCATGCAAACTCCAAGATATATATTAAAGCTATATGTCTTTTTGCCCTGTCTTTCATTATTCTAAACTTGGTTCATTTGGGTAGACATCAATTTTTAATTTTTTGAAGAGAACCCCTAACAATGATGTTAGTTTTAAATTTTGTTTGTGCTTTTCCAGACCAAGGCTTCTTAAACTATACTTCCTACCAGTATAGATAACATGTGACTCCTACAGCTTGTAGTCCTCTATCTTATGTAACATTTCCTATACACGGATTTACACATTTATGATTGTCTCTGTGCCAATGTGTGTGTGTGATTTAAAGTGCTCTGACACCCTACACTAGTATGAGTGGCACTATTAAACTAAATCAGTCTGAGATAAAGTGGTTATAGAGACTTGAGGAGCACTGTTAAATGGTGGTAGTGAGGAATCCGTGAAAGACGTGGTCATTATAGGGCGCCAACAAACAATGTCGTACAGGGCGCCACCAGTGCTAAAGCCGGTCCTGAATGCTGATATAGAGTAAAGTTCATTAAACACTTTACAGTCACTCACATCTTAATCAAATCTATTGTCATAATACCATTGATACAGCTTTGCCATTATCGCTAAGGTAACTTCATTGTGGAAACCATTCATGTCACAAATGATTTTAATATTGACTGAAATAAATTTCCTGCCAATCCCAGACATAACAGGGAGAGGGAAGAAAACTGGTTCCTCCATTTCAATGTACACCCCCCAACCGCTCCCCACCAGCTGCTGCCCGTGCAGGTAAGAGCGGTGGGGCCGTGAGGGGGGTATTTCGATGGACGATGGACAAGGGAAAATTAATTATTTTTTTAATTTTCCCTCATCATCGTCCGTCAAAATACTCCCCACATGGCCCCACCGCTCCATCGCTCTTACCTGCGCGGGCCGTGGCTGCTCTCCCCACCCACCCTGAAAAATTCTAAAATGCTACCGTGAAAATTAAACTCTTAAGAAAGAAGGTTGGTGGAGATATGCCATACTTCAAATGTTTCTGTGATGCATTGATCAAAGGAAACGCACATTTCATACTAGAGACTATAGTTGGAATGAGGTGGCATTGAGAGACTCAGAAGGATTGATTCTCTTAAGGACTGACAGACACACAGCTTTTCCAGGACCCAGAACATCAAAAATGCATCGCTGGTTCCTTGGATGGATACATGGAAGCTTTGTGCAAAAACTGATTATATGCAATGAATCAAGGATTATCCCATATCACCCAGCACAGGACCTATAGCTGTTGCTTTGGAAAGGCTGGAAATGTAAGGTGCTGATACTAAAAGATTGGTTGACATGAGCTACATCAACCACAAAGGTGCATGGCATGGCCAGGGTGAAGGCGAAATAAAATAGACCAGAAGAGCAACCTCATTGGGCCAGTAAAGTCCACGACTCCATGACACATGGTCAAGGTAAGTACAACGTTGTCCACAATGCACTTGCTGTGAGAAGATGGATCTGGTAGTACTTTAACCCCTTCCCCACTCATGAAGGAACCACTCCGTCATGAGCCACCGTCGCCGGTTCTGTCATGCTGCGGCCGTTGGCGGCCGCGCCGCCCACGCGGCGCTAATTCCCCGCCTGTGCGGGCGATTAGCGCAGTGAGTCATGACGGAACCACTCCGTCATGAGCACAGCTCAACCGCGGCTCATGACGGAGTGGTTCCGTCATGAGCACCGCGCCACCGCGCTGCCCCCAAACCCCCCCCAGCCGCAGCGAAAGGGTTAAGTGCTTAGAGGTTGTTTACCTCCACTGTCTCCAGGCCTCTTTCTCTTGCCGACCCAAACCCCACCTTCTAGCACTTTGTAGCCCTACTCCTGCCCTGTCTGCTAAGCCTAACCTCCAGTACTTAATTTGTAAAAGAATGAGTGCCGGTGCCTAAAGCTCTGATCAAAAGCCACAACCAGCATTTTTAAATATCAGTGGCTGAATACCAAGCCTGCCTAGTCTTGTATCCACCTCAGGCCTCTTTAATCCACTTCCAGACACTCCTTTCTCCTTTGTCTTACTCTTGCGAGTTCCTGCTTTCCCCCTTTGTGATGGATTTTCCATCTTTCTCTTCCCCCTTCACGTGTTTTTCTCTCTCTTGCTCTCAAGAAATGTCTGACGAGGAAAAATGAGTGCCAGTCCTGAAAAACGAGTGCTAGTGGCCACCAACGGCAACCACAACCTCAAATTAAGCACTACTAAACCCCCTGCCAGGCAGGGTTATATGTGGCATATCAACAAGGAGCTGCAGGGGAAAGAAACGAGATTGGGTCATCCCCCACTCAAATCAGTATTTCAACAAAGAGACCCAATCTACTTAGTACAGAGATACGTTCCACACTGTGTAAAAAAGGAATTGAGAAGTATCAACCTGACTTCTTCTGACCCACTCCCCACCATATAGATTTGTAAGAGGGGTCCCTAATTCACCGGAGTCTGTACTGATATAAAATCTGCAAGAACCTTAACCCAATGCAGCAGTCACCATGTTCAAAAAATCAATTTGTGAAAAAAAAAACCCGTATAATCACAGAGGTAAATTACCCACACCGTGTCAGTTAAAAAATGTGTGCAAAACAAGGTAGAACCTCACGTGCGCAACACCACAGCGGGCTGAAGGAGGTACATAGCTGTTACAATATTGACAGTGCCACAGGAAAAGAAAATAAGAGCTTATAAGTGAGAGTGTGTGTTATGTGTGGGGGAGGTACTTTACAGAAGATGAAAAGAAGCTCACACAGAAGACAGAGTGAAAAGACAGTACTGTAAAGGAAAGTGTGGAAGTGTGAGATGCGCATGGGAGTATTTCAGAATGATGGGGGGAGAAAAAAAAAGGGGTGTCTTAAAAGAGCAAAACCATTGCTGAGGAAAGTAGTGTAGAGGTGAGAACAGATCGTAATAATGTTTAATTTACAGTCTCACATTCTCAGATTTTTTTCCATTGTAATTACTCAGATCAAAATCAATGTTGTTACTCATTTATCTGATTCTGGTAACAAACGTTAGCAAAGCCAGTAGGTCTGGCTTGTTTTTGGTTTTTGTCCGGTGTTGTGATATATGTCTGGATAACAAAACAGGAAACTCACAGAGAAGCACAGGAGTACTGGTCAGGGGGCACTCTGTGTGAATCACAGGATTTGACTTTACAAGTTTCAAGCGACGCCCTTCATTAGTAGGCCATGACCGATGGGAATGAATTCCTAGTTGCAATTCTTTGGCCATACCCCTTTTTAGAGACGCATGATTATATTTTACGGCCATTTTGTGATCTGGAACTTGGGACTCCCTAGGGCAAAGACTTTTGGCATAGAATCTGGATTTGGAATCTTTTCTTATTGTGAAGCACTAGGAATAGGCAACCCTCTTTTATGCAATGGTAACATTTCAATATTATCCGTATAGTACTTGAGGTGCAAAATCTTCCAATAATTCTTGTGCATGAGATGCCTGTTGTTCCCTTTATTTGAACTCAGGCAGTCTTGGGAGAGGTATAAACAGTAGCGGCCATTCGTATTGCGAAGTGGTGAGGCGAGGGAACACAAAAAACCCAGTAGTATAAGTAAAGAAAATAAAACGTATCTGCTCCAATGGCTGCCACCTTCCTCCCGATCCATGCGTCCCATTCAGGAACTGCTGCACACTGCGCAGGCTCCCAGCTCCCAATCACAGTGCTGCACACATGCTGGGAATACTATTGGTTTACTAGCGGTTTGGCGATCAGGCATGGACTGGGAAACTCTGTTGGTTTCTCCACCTTGCTGTACAACACAGCTCGGGTGGAGAAAGGCTAAGTGCGCATGATGGTTTGTCCGGCACCCATGCGCACATAGCAGTGCCCACCACTCCCCCAATCTCCCTGGTGTTGCAGCTACAGCGTCAGTATGGGAGGCCACACCCTTCCGCGTCTCGCAGCCTGTCAGCAGGAGGGTGCGACGCTCCTCCACCATAACGGAGGAGCCGCCCCTGGGTATAAATCCATGCCACATGGTTGTTGCTTATGCATAGTAGCTGATTCTGCTCATGTCACGGAGTGGTGCTTATGTGGGTCTTGTTCTGGGGGTCTTATGCACGCCACATGTTTCTGCCCATGATTTTTGCTCTAGTGATTGACGCTACTGGACATAAATGCCAAGGCCGCCATATTGCCTTGTTTGCACAAGCTTAATCTGCAAGTAATTGAAAATTTGGTAAAATATTGTGATAGTGTCACTATGCTATTAAATAATGCAGAATTAAACATTTTCGAGTATTGGTAGATCTGGAGATAAATTATTATAGTTGTAATGCAATTATAGACTGCTAAGAGTACTGTAAATGTAACTAGTTACGAGGGTTCTAATCATTATGTTTAGAAGCCATCAGTGTTTTTTACTTCGTTGTAATGATTTTAAATAACTAAAAATAAACTTTAAATGTAAGTCTTTCACTTGTGTGTTATGAGCGGAGAACGACCGTCAGGCATTAGGAAACTCTCATCTCTAAATCTAAATCTCTGGGGCTGCAACCTTCACGGACCCCTGCCCACAGCACAACCAGAAGCTTCTTGCTCCCTGCCACAGACCACGAATCCAAGGGCGCTATGGCCAGAACCTCCTAAGATCGCAGCCATCTTGGAGCCTGTTAGCCTCTTCCTCCACCAAGCACAGTGTTAAAAGCGAACAACGTAACCCTCGCTCAATACAAACATTGTTATCCATACGTGATTCCAAGGTTCCCAGTTTTACAGTATTTATGGTTTGCTGTTCCATCTGTACTGACACACATTTAAGATGGCGTGTACCAGACGTCTTTCGATAAGCAGAATGCACTAATCCATTACTTGTTATAACATTAGTAAACTGTGCGGTACTCAAATTTATTGAACAGTTATTCACAGAATTTGCGGTAGCCCTTTGGGAGGCAAATTCTCTTCTTTAATATCCATTAGACGTGGTCAAATTTGGAATCTGATGGATATGGTAACAGCCTGGACTTGGGTAGGAGAGGGTTTTGAACAATACGGAGAGTTATTTAATTCATTCAACGAGAGCTCAGCAAGAACCTAGCGCCTGGATACACTTGTGGGTGATTAGCCAAGCTTACAAATCCCAATTTGTTTAATTGATTAACTTTTAAATGTGAGTTTAAATGAAAACATAACTATTCAACAACTATCTTTCTATTTGGTTTTTAGGTCTCGGCTAGCGATGGCTGCGCTTGCGCAGTCTCGCTCGCGAGATTTAATGACATTGAGAAGAGGGGCTTGCACCCGCCCCTCTTCTCTCCTGGTCTCCATTGGCTGGCCTCTTAAATGCTGGCCAGCCACTGGAGAAGAGGTCCAGTCACTCCGATTATGCCCCGTCCTTTTCGGATCGGGGGGCGTGTTTTTTACAGAAAGTCTCATTGTCTCCTCCAGCCAATGGCTGGAGGAGAGAAAAGACAAACACGCCCCCGAATCCGAAAATGGCGCTGCCTTTCTCCGAGGCATTTCTTCTTGGCCTCGGAGAAAGGCGGTGGTGTCTTCCAGTGCCCTCTTTACTTGTTTTAAACAGGATGATAGATTTCTAATAAAACCTTCCTGGCTAGAAGCACACATTAAAATGAGTTGGTAAAAAAACATCGATTGCAGGATTTCACTTGTTCCCAGGCACTCACACTTAAACTAACTCCAGTTTACCACACGAATACCACTCCGGAAAACTCGGGAAAGAGGTCTTCTCACCAGGTGAAGAAAATTCGCTCTTTTCAAGAACAAACAAGGAAAGATATTGTGGAACTCTGTGTTCACTCTCTCGCCATGCTGAGACTTGGAACGCAGAGTTAAACCACTGTTAGAATCACACCAGCCTTCAAATACGGCTGTGATGTTTGGTAGATGACAAATAGAGCGTCCATCTTTAAAGTTCCGAAGTCTCGTGCTTAAATGCAATATCTATATCGTATATTAGAAAATAAAATTACATTATGCTTCAAAATTAAAACAAAAACAAGTGTTTCTCGGAAACCCATTTTATTGTATAAGTAAACAAATTAAGGGAATGAGGTAATGAAACCTACATTTCATCCCGTGTATGTAAATTATTAGTTGTTACTGTCGTTTAAATAACTAATAGTTCGGATCCGTTTTCGAGTAGCAAGAGTCTATAAAATCCATTGTTGACAGGGCTGTTTGTCATGCTTATTGTGCAGAAAGATAGTGGAAAATGAAAGCTGTTATCATGGAGTACATCATTGAGGCGTGATCTTTAGCCTGATCTTAATATGGCCAGCGCTGGGACAGTGCTCTGCCCATGCGCATTGTAGACTAGGAAATATTTCTGTGTGGCGCTTCCTCGAATACGACCATAGAGAACTGAGACAGTTATGTTCCATCCCATCCCTTCCCTTCCCTCTATCGTTTCGATGTTCTGACGTCACACAGTCAGGCAGAGCCGCGGTCTGTCCCAGCCCGGTAAGGTTTTCTTCCGAGTTGTGACGTCACGCAGGGACACCAATCTTAGGTGGTCGGCTCGCAGGAGGGAGAACATGGCGGAGGCGGCTGCAGCGGCTGGGGTGACGGTGTCTCAGCACCGCATTTTCTGCCATTGTTGCAAGGGAGAGGTCAGCCCAAAGCTGCCGGTAAGATTGCATGGAAATGGGATACTTGTATGATATTCTTAGAATGCTCTACGTTTTGGGATACACACTCATCGGATTTAGAACCCTTCACCCTCAATCTATTCAGAGCATACGGTTTACCACATTAAGAGTTTCTAATACAGAACTCCATACTCTCATGGTCCTTCACCCCTATTTAGCAATTTACATGGTAAATCGTTAGGTGACAAAGCCTGCGTTGCACTATGATCTTATCCAAGAGGTATTTTGGCCACCTATCTACCTACTTCTGTCGATGGCATTCGTCCATTGTACTCCTTAATTGTTCTCCTTACTCTTTGCACAGTAGGTTGACCAACTGGCGTTGGTGCAAATTCAGGACTGTGAGTGTTAAAATTCAGGACAAAGGGTCAAAATTCAGGACACAAATTCAGGACAAGAGGTCAAAATTCAGGACAAAACTTCAGGACAATAGGTACGTTTTACAGACACATCAGAGGAGGTCACGCAATAGTATATAAGTAAGCCCAGCCATATCCAAACATATTCAACCACTTGCAAACCTATCCATCATGTATCCTTCCATCTATCATTTCACTCACCCATCCCTTTATCCATCCTTTCACTCATCCATCATCCATCCTTCCTTTCATCCTATCCATCTGTACACTCATCCATCCACTCTTCTACCCATCCATTCACTCATCCATCCAGCCATTTACCCTTTCACCCATCCTTTCACTTACTCATCCATCCACCCAGTCACTCATCCTTCCACCCATCCACCCTTTCAGTCATCCATCCTCCCTTGCTCTCTCCATCGACCCTTTCACTTAGCCATCCTTCCTTCCACCCACCCACCCATCCATCTACGTTTCTTTAAATGTTTTAAAAACAAAAACATAAACAAAAATAATGTCATAAGCAATGCCAATAGCTCTAACTTTACCAATGCCGAGACCATTGCATTGTAAATGCTTGTTTAATATTGATCACATGAAAGATCTACATATATGTCTGAGGAATCAAACATGCTGCACTTGAGGGATATTGTATGTCAAATAAATAAACATTATTAAATAAAAAAGAAAGTGCATTGGGTCCTGAGAGTTGGGTCCCACTACAGGCTAGTGCTGGGTAATGCTCTGCACCGAGGAGAGCAACTAGAGAGTATGTGAGGCTGTAAGGAGAAGGCGGGGTAGAAGAAAGGGGGAAACCCTATTTGTGTGATATTCGGGACGGGGTTCTAAAGGGAAACAAAAAAAGTCCCTAAACCTATTATCCGGATCATGTGTTAAGCCCCAACAATTGCATGAATTTATAATTGAACAAATTCAAATATGTACACACACAATATAAATGAACAAATGAAAAAGAAGATATAATCAATACAAATCCAGTTTCTAATTTATTACAATAGATAACATAAAAGAAAACATAAAGAAAACTACAATTTAAAAAGTTAAAATTGTAGTTTTCTTTATGTTTTCCTTATGCTTTGTATAATTGATGTATGGTGTATTTTATATTGATTTCCAGTCCTTTGCAAAATAATGAAACTAAATCACATTTTTTATCTATTGTGATAAATTAGAAACTGGATTTATATTGATTAAATCTTCTTTGTCATTTGTTCATTTATATTGTGTGTGTACATATTTGAATTTGTTCAATTATAAATTCATGCAATTGTTGGGGCTCAACACATGATGCGGATAATAGGTTTAGGGAATTTTTTTGTTTCCTGTAAGGAGAAGGCGGCCAGTGGTTGTAAATGTGGGAATCTCATGCAGCTGTGGTCTGCCTGTAGACACAGCTGTCGCACTCCGATGAGCTCTAGGAAATGCAGGCAGCCGGGGGACGGCGAGAGGAACAACAGCCACTTGGTATGCTCTCTGTTTGTTTTTTGAAGAAGAGGACAGTTCACTGGACCCTGCATTGGGTACTAAGGTAAATATTTGTTGTTCAGTCCCAGAGTCAACGTCCAGGTGGCCAGGGCCGTGACCTTGAGCCTAATTGGTCCTAGTTTACAGAAGGTGCAAAGGGTACAGTGGCGATGGGTAGTCAGTAGGCCGAGCACTAGCAGGCAAGTAGAGGACACCATACTCTGGTCTGTATTTATATCTCATTGATTCACAACTTGGCTTCCTGTATGAGAGGCCTGGACGCTGATCACAGGCCGGATTCTAATGTCAGAACATGCCTGACTTGATGTAAGCAGCAATAGGCCAGTGGCACCACCCGCCTCCACTGCCACCTGTGCTCGCTGGCAGCGGTCAAGCATTTCAAGTTCAATATCATTGAGATGTCCCCAAATGGATGAAAAACCAGGGCGGAGTACGCCCAGGCTATTCTTGACGCTGGCGAAACTCCCAGTGCTTTCATCGCGTGCGCCTCAATCCATATAAGGAAAGCTGGTCAACAACGTTGAAATTCAAGATGCAGATTGGTAACCAATGGCGTCAACGGAAAATAACCTTTTGAATATGTCCCCCTCTAGTCCCTTAAAAGTAGCTGAGCCACTAGAGTCGCTGTTAGGTGACAGGCGAACACACACTTTCTGCCGCTAGGTAGATTAGCTGCAGTAATGACCTCTAGCCACCAGGGTAAACCCAACCCAACATTATTTCATCTCAGGGTGGCAGAAGCCCAAGGTGGAACTGCCCTTTACTTGTCTATTTTTGTTGGTATTCATAGAAAATAGACTAGAGGTGTTCAGCACTGTATGTCTGTGATTGTAGGGCATTCTAATAGCGCTAATATAACTAAAAGACACCGGAGCTCTGTACGCAGTCAAAGACGAGCAGAAAGTCAACAAGTAATAGAAAACTAAGGTGGGCCATAGTTGGTTACTGCTTTGTGATATAGTGTTCTTTAAAGAGCTGAGTCTTCAACTCTTTCCAAAATTGGAACATCATTGAAGCTGTGCTGATGGGTTCATGGATGTTTTTCCAGATCCTGGGTACAAAGATGGAAAAGACGTGATTTTTTGTTTCACTTTTTTACACTTCTTAGTATGGAGTCTGATGGTGTGCTGGCTGTGGGTGTGCTAAGAACCACCAGAGATGGTGATCCTGTCTGCAAGGTTAATCTGGGGTGTTAGTTGTAATGGCTTTGCAAATAATACAGCTGATAGTGAAGATGGTGGGGGCCAGCAAGGCGATCCAATGGAGTTCCATCAGGGTGGGGAGATGTGATCACATTTCTTCAGGCCCTGGATCAGACTACGCTGCGGTGTGTAGGATGCCCTTAAGTGGTGTCTCTGTGGAGTCTGAGAGGCCATGCATTACCACAGTCCAAAGGCTAGAGTGTGAGGGACTGAACAGCAGCTGTGAAGTTGCTTACTGTAAGAAACAGACTGACTTTCTTTAGAAGAAAGAGCTAATACCAAGTTGTCTTTGTGTTTTTTGGCAATGTGTTCCTTGTGGGTGAGGTAAGTTTCTAGGGTGGATCCAAGTGACTTAACATTCGGTGAAAGTTGGAGTTCAAATCTATCATGGTTCATGTTCTTTAGCCAGGTTTGTACTGCATCTTGTTAGCTGTTCTTGGCAAATAGTGGGAATTCTGTATTGGTTGAGTTAAACTTCAGGTAGGCGCTGATAATATGCAAGCAGTGTTAGAGGTGTTGGATGTCTGAAGCAGAGGAGACCTACAAGTAGAGTTGTTTATCATAGACAAATCAATGAATGTTGATGTTGTTATCTGTAAAAAGAGCACCAAGCAGCTGCATGCAAAGGTTGCAGATGACTGGAGCCAATATGGAACCCTGGGGAACTCCACAGGTGATAGGGATCTTTTGTGGCCAGGAGATTCCCATGTGAACTGAGCTGGTTTTGGGGTCGAAAGGCAGGAGGAGAACCAGTGGGGGAAATTGCCTGTGAATCCCATTCGAGACCCCAAAGTGCAAATCAGGGTGGGAAGGTTGTCTGTGTCACAAGCAGCTAAGGGGTCCAGCAATGTCAGAAGGAATGGATCATATTCATCGGTGGTCAAGAGGGCATCATCTACTATGTGTAATATAGTGGTCCCTGTGCTGCAGCGTTATCCTAGGCCATACTGGTAGTTGTGCGGGAGATGCTTAGCATAGATGTGATATTGTTGTTGAACATAGACGGCTTTTTCAATGATCTTGCCAATGAATGGTAGATGAGGCATGGGCCGGTAGTTGGCAAGGTCATCAGGGACTACTGAAGGTTTCTTTAGGAGTGGGAGGATTGGGATTGTCTTGAGAGTTTCTAGGAAAATGCCTCAAATGAGGGAGCTACTGAAAATGGCATGTTAGGTTCAGAGAGCATCCTCAGATAGAGCTTTGATAAAGACCGATGGTGAGACCTCATTTACATAAGAAGTGGCTTGAGGGAGCTGAGTATGTCCACGAGATCGGGAGAGACAGGGCTTTGAAGGGTCACCATTGGAGGTAGGGGGTGGGTGTAAGACACGAAGCAGGCTTATTGTCATTTACGTGCTCTCAGATTTTCTGTATTTTTTCACTGAGGGAGAGGTTGAAGGTAGGCACTTTTTTGGAGCAAAGAATATGTGTGTTTGGAAGGGGCTTAATGCAGTGCTTGATTGTCTTGAACAGCATTCTGCTTCTCTTGGCGCTTGATTGATGGTGTTAGTGTAGAACTTTGCTTTGGCTGATGTAATGAGCTGTCTGATGTTGCACAGAGGGCCTTCAGGATCAAGAGGTTCTCTGGAGTTCTGTTTCTCCTCCATTTTCTTTCCTATCTGCTGATGGATCGTTTATTGTAAGCAAGGTCTTTAGATTACCAGGGTGCTGAATGCTTTGCCTTACCCTTACGTGTTGTAATTGGGTCTTGGATGCTCACCTTGCTTTCCCAAAAATTACTGAAGTTGTTTAGAAGGGTGTTTACTCTGGACATGGAGCTGATAAGGTGAGAGATGAGAATAAGCGTTAAATTGTCTATGGAAAAGTGTTTGAAGAATCTGAAGATTTTGTCTTCTCTTTTATCTGCCCCTTGGTTTGTTGGTTGGACACTGAGCAGGTAGATAGAGATGGCAAAGTACGGACCTCGGCTGCTCTAGCGCTCTCTTCATGTTGGGCAGCTAGTATCTCAATGCTGCAGTATTTACAGGCTCGACGTTTTCCAGGGTGTTTTTATTTGTTCACAGTAAATGCACAGTAATTGGGGAGAGGGGTTCATTTGCATTTGTCATGTCTTCTTGGTATTCACATACAGATGGTTATATTTTGCTTCCTTGGTGGTTAAAGGCCAGGCTATCATTTTGCAATGGGGTGGGCGGTGGCCTGGACCAGACGCAGAAGCCACAACCATCCATCTAAACACTATTACCCATGAGGATATTATCCAACATAGGTAGATGGGCCACGAGTCCTGGAAAGCCGTAACTTTGTATTGAGATGCCGGGTTTGCCACAGAATGATGACAAACCCACCACTCCCAGCTTTCAAGCTAAGAGTTTCTCAGTTTGGGGACCTGCGACTTCCACACAGATCCACAGGTTCAGCTTCATGAATTTTTTGAGTCACTTCACTGTCCTCTTACGAATTCTTAAAAGAGAAATGTTTTTTAGTTAAATTGCTGCCTGAAAACTAGAACTGGAAGACGATCTCCAAAGTATTCCTCTCAGTTCGCAGGAAAACACTGCCATTTTTGGTTGGTTTCTCGTTTGGGGTGGGTTGAACCATCCACGTACAGATGGAAGACACTGGCTGTGCACCAAACCACCGAGTCACCAGAACAATGCTCGCTTATCACGAGTCCAGTAGGGGGGAGAGAGTTCATCTCACAAGAGGATTCATCTCCTCCCGACGGCCACAACCTGCCAGCGAGGGCTGAGTGATGTGTGATGATCAGGACAAGGCAATGTTATGTCACCGGAAGTACATCACATCCTGGTCAGGCTGTGGGACAGCCCGTCACATGGTGAGGGCCTACTAGGGTGGGCGTTGTGACCTCCTGCCAGGGGAGTTCTAGCCGTGTGTGGAAGGGAAGAGTCGGGATGCATTTGTTCCTCACATCCTGCTACTCCTCCGGTTGTGCCAGCACTCAGGACATCTTGGCACACCACCAACAAGCGGCGTCATTTATGCTTCCAGTCCACGTTCCGGGGCACGTGCCTTCTTCGCAGAGTATAAAGCTTCCATGAGTGCAACAGCAGCTGCAACGAAGATGAAAAATCCAGCTGTTGTATTATTGTTTCCTTTCCTCTTGTTTCAGAAAGAATTCGAGTTCGACCCCTTCTGCGGCTCGTACCCCCCATCACGCGCCGCTGCCATGGCCCGTGCTCTACCAAGATTTCCCCTGAGGTGTCAAACTTTCTCTGGGATGCCGACACCGGTCAGCTGAAGGCTGTATTGGGAGATACTGAGATAGTTGTTACGCAACAGAAAACTGGGCGGATTCTAGTGCGCCTTGTGCTGGTCTGTGCTTCACCACATCTATTGCCTAGTGCTTGTGAGATCATCCGTCTTCTATGTCTCTGTTCTACATCAGTTGGAAAGGGGCTCACTCATGGAGTTCCAGAGGACCGAGCCTGCTCCAGTGGGCCTTTAGAAGTGTGTCTGCAGTTTCTTATCCCTAAATAATGATCTTGTTCTCTTTAACAAATTCCATCACGGTTTCTTTACCTGATGAAAATTGCCCAGTGAAGAAACTTGCCTGGTGCGGTATAATTACCACAGGATATAAACAATTTGATGTGTGCGTGAACACATGTTTGGACTCAGTTGGCGACTCTCGCGGAACGCATGAAACCTAAATGTACTTGAGTGTACCTCCTACGTCCATGTTTCCTTACACGCAAACACTGATGCCATCTTTGCAGGTGCGCTCACGTGCCGAAACTTGGCAAAAGTTTATTTTACCCTTGGGAGCAAATAACAGCCTTATTGACATTGTACACCGGAGACAGGAAAGGAGGAAGTGACGCAGAGGAGAAAAGAGTTGCCAAGACGGTAAGTACATTGGGGCAGATTTATATCGGACTTGCTCCACTTGTACGCCGCCGTTGCGTCACTTTTGTGACGCAGCGGCGACGTAAACCCTGCGCCATGTTGCGCCCCATTTACATTGTGACGCATCTATTGAGATGCGTCACGGTGTAAAGCCCTGCGCCACATGAAACCTGCGTCAGGTTTCATGTGGGCGTTTCAACTCAGGGGGGCGTTCCGTCACAGGAACGCCCCTGAAAAGTGACTCAGTGAAATCTATAAGATTTCACTGAGTCACTTTCCCAACGCTGATGCGTCAAAACCCTGCGCCTGCTTGAAGCAGGCGTAAGGCTTGATGCACCATGTTAGGGATAGGAAAGGTTGGAACAGTGCTGGAGTTGCGTCGCGCTTGCGACGCAACTTCAGCACTGCGCCAACCTTACGCCGGCAGATGCGTCACGTATCTGCTTTTCCTTGCGCCACGATGCGCCGCATTGTAAATGCGGCGCATCTGCGGTGGCGCAAGGGAAAACTTGCGTGACACATCTTCCCTGGCGCATCCATGCTGATTTGCAGGGATGCGCCAGGGAACATAAATCTGCCCCATTATGTTTGTGTTTTAAACACGGAATTAAAAAAATATAAAGAAATAAAGACGAGAAAGAGACACAGGCACATTCAGAGGGCGTCTACAGCCTCTAAAAGTGTTCAGCCCTGGAACTTCGGCCGATTTTGGCCACAGTCACATCATGTAACACGAATTAAAATACTAGGGCTCATTCAACACCCACCTCCTCTCGGCGCTATGGCAGTGAGCGCGCTGAGGACCACTCCGAGTAGTATTGCCTGTAGTGTAAGCCTACCAGCCCTAGTCTAGTACTTGGGCCGTAGTGCCTGGAGAGCCCGGCAGTACTCGAATAAGGGTCTGTGGGGAGCTGGGTGCCAGGAGGTGTCATGCCACGTTCACCTGGGCTGCGCGGTCCACTGTGTGCGTGTTACACTGTTGATTTACATGTGTTTGCACAGCTGTAAGAAGAGACTGCTTAGAGGCTATCTTGGGGTGGCAATAGGCGCTAAGTAATCATATTCCTGCATCCACAGTCTAAATTTTGGGAATCACCCGCTTCTGGAGACCTTTCGCGACAGACGCAGAGAAAGTTGACAGTTGGCACTTGAGGGTGACATCCTCCTTTGCAAAAGAAAACAAAGTGAAACAAAAAGAGAATAGAAAAAGAAGACCAGGAAATTAAAAATAATATCTCATCTATCTGATAAACCATTGCTGTCGTTTGCTGGCAGGAGACCACCTTATCACAGGAGCAGGAGGGTACGGATATGCTTTGCTGCTGTTGTTTCTGCCGAAAACTGTTCAGCTTTGGCCTGGTGAAGTGTGGGTTGGGCTGTAATATCGCTTAAAGTGGGAGCTGTTCTAGGTAATGGACTGCTTTTCTGGCTTGCATGAGTATGCCTGAGAATGTGGTATCAGACTCCCTGGATGTACTGCCACATAATAACTGAGGCCATGATTGCCCGCCATATTTTGAGTTCTTTGCCAGCAGTGCAGACATCTCTGTGTCTTCAGGGGAGCTGCCATCCCGCTGGCTCCTTTGAAAGTGTGGCGAGCGGCCGCCATGTTTCAGGAGACTGTTCACTAAATATTTTTGTTTTCCAATAACAAACTCTCAAACTGTGTTTGTTTTTCAAGTCACAAAATATATGATTCAAGCACCCCTGGAGTTTTTTCCAAGTTTATGGGGTCTTTTTTCAATTTTTTTACTGTTCCAGGACCACCACAGTTTTTCTGGCGGTCGAAAACAGAAAAAAGTACATTAAACTGTCCCCTTTAATTAGGGTGGACTGTCTGATGTAGCTACAGCGACGGCACAAAATCTTTTGGGTCATAGGTGAAGGATTTCTGATACAGAGTCAACAGGGCACCCCCACTGGAAACATGACAGTCCACCAAAATTGAACCAGGGTGGCAGACCATCAGTTTGGCGGACAACGCAGTCTGCCATGTTTGTGGAGGAGTACCCTGTCTGCCAAACGCTAAATCAGGCATTAAGTCTCCCAAACTTATCTTGCTAGAAGTGGCCCAAAGTCCTTGATCAGCAGAATGCATCACAGTGGCCTTGGCACTGCTATCAGTTACTACAATCTTGTTGTGTCCTGCAAAAGGTCATTTCCCTAACTGAGAGTTGCATATTTACCTCGCTCGACCATACATCAGGTATTAAGGACGTTTCCTGGTGGAGGCATGCAGGGTGTTGCGATAATCTTTGAGCACTTGGCAGAGAGCTTGGCCAACAGACAGCAGAGTTAGTTTTGCCCTCTGGATCATCTTCAACGTAGACATGGATCATTCAGCCATGCCGTCAGCTTGAGACAATAATGATATGACCTTTTAGTGGTATAGTGGATGTGTGGTCTGACTGGTTGGATGGGGATGTCTCTTGCTGCAAATATCTTGTCAATTTGAAGCGGGATATGCAACCGGGTGGATGGCACTTTGAGGACCGGTGGAAGCAGAAATTATTGATCAATTCTTGTCAACAGGTAGTGTCCAGAGTCAAGTCTGCTGCCCTGGACATCCGCTTCACATCCTCATCTCAGGTCTTGGTCGTATCCCCTAACTCTAACATAAGTGATATGTTCATAATGATATATACTATGGCAAAAGTTTCCTTGTTATCACCATGCTTTGTAAGTCTTGTTAGCTATGTGTAACATTCTTTGAAAGATCAATGAATGACCACCTTCACCCTTTCAGGACGATGCCTAGTGCTGCTACTAATTACTCTGTATGTTGAAATACAAACCGTTCTGCTTTTCAAATACTCTTGGTCGGTGTGTGCTAGATCAGTTACTATGTCCCAAACTTTGCAGAGAGAGTGAAACTGACATATTCCTTGGCCGCAGATGATTGGGCTATTATGACTGATGTAGGCTGCAATGCATGGTTGGATCACGGCGACTGCATTTTCTTTAAGTATTTTCCTGGAGCTCTGACATCAGTGAGGGACGTCCACCCTAAATGCCATTAAAGCTCGAGATGCAACACCTGAAACAAACCATGAAAGTGATGGAATTGTTGCAGGGATTCTGCACAAATACAGAACTATGCACAGGAATATGGGACCTTGGAGTATAGGGACTGGGTCTTCCAACTAACTTAGTACCCACAAACCCAGGACCGACTAGCTATAGTGTCTCACTTGCTCTCCTACTCACTCCCAGGGAAATAAATGATTAGACACCCCAGAACACAGCACTCCCAGATCTCTCAGGAATCGCGGTAACAAGACACACCCTTTTGCTCACATTCTTGTACTTGTCCACAATAAGATTTGATAGAGACACAAAACAGTTTAAAATATGTATTTGAACTAACGTGCCCTAACATGCAGTATACGTGCCACAACAAGCAGGAAAATGCATAGTACAAATATAGTCAGCATAGCAGCTAGTCCATATATCATGAAGGGATATGTCATCATAGAAAGACAATGGAGAAAAGACTATAGTGCCTAACCTCCCTCCCCTTGCTAAGAAGAAGTATTATTATATAATAGAAGATCTCTGGGCTTTGTCAGCAGACCCCATACCTTAGCCTATAGATCGTAGGTCTACATCATAGGTGTTGTCTCGCTCTTCTCCCTGGAAAGGTCCCTCTCCAAGTGTGTGCTACCTATTTGTGTATTCTAATAAAACCCAACTATATTTGTCCAAACAACAGCTGCATCGGTATGTTTTGTCTAAGGGCTAAGGTCTAGCCAGAACAAAATAACAAAGGGCATTGTTGTGTGACCTTGCACATATGGTTCAGTCAAAATCCCAGGAACATGAAGAGAACGAACACAGAGATAAGTTCTCATGTGAAAGCAGCCATTGAAATTATTGCAAAAATAAAGACGTGTAGTAACGTGTGCATAGCAGCAGGCAAGCTGCAACATGCTCATGCTAAGTTAATAAAAAACGACAATGTCCCCATGGGTCACGTGACTGAAAGATTGTGAACGTACAGATGTGAAACGCTGTGTGAAATAATATCGGCAAATGGAAAACGCAAGCTGCGACGTGAAGACTCTCATACTTCAGCCAGAGACAAGGCTTGCAGCTGCGGGAGCAAGCACCAGGCCTGGGACCAGATGGAGAAGGAAGTTTGCCTTTTGAGTGGGCCCTCAATGAGGATCCATCATATTGAGATAAGAAGGGGCGCTAAAAACAACTAGGATCCAGGCCATAGACTCTCAGCGAGAAGATGTGCAGCCTCATTCAATTAGGTGAAGATACCTCTTGCCCCGTGGCCAGAGAAAAGAGGGGCAGCTGCGCAGCGAAGGAGAACCTATCAGGTGATAACGGCCAAGGGGGTGAGACTCTGGAGGACCACCAGACTAAAGAGAGAGGGGGCGCTGGAGATAATAAGAACACAGGCAAGCAGTCTCTTGCATGAAAACAAAGGTATCTCATCCACCCAGGCGGCCGAAATCCAAGGCCTGCAACCACAACAAAAAATGGTTAGGGATTGCCCTGGAAGTGATGACTGAGTCCTCTGGAGAAATGGGGGCACTTCCTTGAGCGACCTCATGGGACAAATGTAACACAGAGACATGTGGGTAATAGAACAAGCATCAAAGGAAAATTACTGGGAGGTATGAAATTCCTGAGGTAGATGTGGCCTAAATCAGTCCAAAGAGCCCAAAATAAATTATGGCCTATTGCATGTGGGTCCAAGCAGTGGAAGACCGTCATCAGCCCCTGACATCTTCAAAGTGATTACAAGGATGTCAACCATCAGGAACACACCCCATTGTTTAAAGACACATGCAGTTGACAAATCAGATAAGGCTCCTACATGACAAATGTTACAGCTTAGAAAATCCAGCAATGATAGACAATTTAAGGATTTCTAATGTGAGTAAAGACACAAATGAATCCGATATGTTGGAATATTGAAACTCCTTTTTGAACAAATGCGAGGAATGAAGTAAGGTAAAGACGTCAGACAGAGTGAACACAAGTTGTGGGGCTCAGAACAATGTCCTCAGATGAGTGGCTAAAGCCATAGGGGTAAACCGATCACCAAAAGCAAATATTGCAAGAAGCACGTAAACAAATCCCCATAATATTGTATTGGGATAAAATCATCCTCTTTCAGGGTCTCTCTCAGGCCAAGCTTATGAAGAAGAAAAGGTTCCACCCCCGATAGACGTCTTAAATGAGAAATGAATAAGATTCAGGTGGACAATATAGTGTGGTGTCTTTTTTCAAATAGAGGAAGACAATCTTCACATCACAGAAGTCCACAAAGTATTTGTTGCAATGAACATGGATCCACCAGAAGGTATGGAGAAATAACCTGAACACGAACTAGAGAATGGCTGTATGAACGTCAAAGGTCTTGACGGAGATGAAACAAATCTGCAACAGATATGAAGAAACTACATGATTTTAAAAAAGCATTGGCAAAGTCAAAAGGTCTCAGATTTGGGACCGACTGACTTTGACAAAAGGTTTTTAACCATACACGATGCTGTGTAGCATGGCTAAAGAAAAAAAAAACAAAAATCAGGCAATATGACGTGGCGGCCGCATCATTTCGTAGGTGACCGCGTCTCACATGCATGTGTCTTCAATATAATGCATGCTCTTTTTTTATTTACCAACTTAGAGCGGGATATGGAAAAAGAATACCTATCACAAAAGTGTTTTTTTTAAGCACGGGTGGCGTAAGCAATATGGAATGCATAGGTGGAGGGAAGCATCACAGAGAGTGCAGGTGGGAAAAACAACCCATAGGTCGTGAGCAAGGGAAACAACACAGTGGATGTGGGTGGCCAGAAACAAAACAGAAGGCGTGGGCACCGGAAGGAACATGGAGGGCAGAGTTGGGAGAGAAGCAAGAGGAGAGAGTGAGCAACGTGGAGTGGTTGGTTGAGAAGCACACCGGCGAGAAATGCAACAGAGGCACACAACGGTAAGTGCAATATGGAGAGGGCATAGGAGAAGCACACATGTGACAGAGAGCAAAGCCGAGTGGCAAGGGAAGAGAATTAAATGAGGGAGCACTCCGATGACGTGATTAAATCAAAAGAACAAAGTAGTGCTTGAAATGCAAGCAGTGGAAAGACACAAGTATTGCATCTATGAAAGCCCACACAAGCTAACAAATGAAAAAGAAGCAAAATGAGAGTGACAGTAAAGCCAACCAATTGTAAGCTATGGGCGTCTCTAAGCCTACTATAAGCTGGCAATAGGTCTTTTCGCTAGCAGACAGTTTGTGCTGTCTGGAAGGCTAGATCAGAATACATGATCTGAAGGTTGCAAAGACTGCTTTTAACATTTACTTGATACACAAAGCTGTTTAAATGTTGTTTGTTTGTTAAAATTATCTCACTAACCTATGCACCCAGGTGGGGATGGGAGGCCTGGGGCGACCTCATAAGCAATTAAGCCACAGGTACTTTTGAGAGAGAATCTTTGACAAGAGCAGAGTGTATGTAGCCTGTATGGTTTTCTTTATAAGTTACAGCAATGTGCACCGAGAGGGTGACTGGGAGGAAAATGTTTCATTGGGCGGTGGGAAAGTACTGTGCCGTATGTCTCACACGTCTGCAATTTTATCAGGGTGGACCTCTCTATCTACAAGAAATGTTTCAATATCACAAGCCAAACAGAATCGTGCGGTCTGCCGCAGAGGCCAGACGTGTAAGGAAGGAACAGGCAGGCGGACGCTTGTTTTCAGTCCAGGCAGCCAAGAAGTGGAATGCGCCGCACCAGCACTTAGACAGACATCCACTCATGGGCCTCTAGGAAATCTCTCACGGCTCTACAATTCTCAGCACTGTAATCCCAGCTGAGGTTGGCCCGAGATCTGTTGAGAATAATATGGTCTCAGAGTCAGGACTCTGTTTGCGTGAAATGAAATTAACATAATATTAATAATATCAAGCAGAAAAGAGAGGGATAACTATTCAGGAAACAATGGCCAAAGGACAGAGGCAAAGGCAGGGCGATAGATAGTATACATGGCCTAAACGATGGTCAAGATCACGTTTTACAAAATACTTTGCGAAAATAAAGGGGATTTACCGAAAGGTTAGAGGTCAACTCTGCACAAAGCTAATGGATGGATCCTAGAAGGCACTGTTAGCAGTAATTGTAGTTGTATTTATATAGCACCTATTACCCCTGACGAGGCGTTAAAGCGCTTACAGCGAGTAGCACGCTACTCCGGATCCCAACGGTGGATTAGTGGTGGATTAGCATAGGGATATGTCCATTTGTATTAGGAGTGGTGAAAGTGGTAGACATGTGAGGCTGTTAGTTGGGTGAATAGGATAAAGGAGGGAAGAGTTTAGAAAGGATTATTTGAGAGTTCATAGTAGTAAAAGAAGTTTTGTACGAGTCAGAGAAAAAACAAACAGAACAGATCAGATATATCGTGGCTAAGAGATCTCCCTGGCTCAATAAAAGACAGTGAAAGGGATAAGGAGACCACATTTAGAGCGTATTACACAGCCCTGTGCACAAGTGCATCAGAATCCATGTTAGAGCGAAAACATTACCTGGAAGACATACACATATATCGAATTCCAGAAGCACAGAGAGAAGTGCTATGGGCTCCATTCTCAGATGCTGAAATACTGGTCACAATTAAATCAATTGAGGTCTTTGACATAACAGCTTGACAGTGGATTTCATAGAAGCTTTGCCCCACAGATTGTGCCAGCGTTATCAAAGTTAATACAATCAATAGGAGAATCTGGGGTGGTGGGGATGTGGGGGGGGGGTTACACTGACGATGACTGAGGCAGACGTCCTAGTCAAACCACTTGTGCTCCTAATACTAGATAATACATTACACATGAAAGTCATTGCCTGCAAGCTAAAGGACATACTCCCAAATTTGACACATGGAGACCATTCAGGATTCATCAAGGATAGACAAACTTTTTATAATATTAAGAAGTTAGCTCGCCTTGTTGAAACTTCCACTAGGAAAGGAATACGTGTGGCCTTAATTGTCTTTGATGCCAAAAAGCTTTCAAGCGGGTATGTGGTACTTCATTTGGGAAGTAATATTAAAGTTTGGACTGGGGAACGACTTTTTAAAGAGGATCACAGCTTCACACCAAACACCCAAGTCTAGGATCTTGGTGAGGTGTGTATATTCAGAATGATTTGAATTGGGCAGAGAGATAAGGCAGGGATGCCCAATGTCCCCCTTAACGTTTATCCCAGCTATAGACCCTCTAGCAAATGAGGATGAGTCCCTTAATGCAGCTCACAATGGTGGCATTTGGGTTAAAGAACCTCGAATCTTGCTGCTCCAAGATGATGTCATGCTATCACTTACAAATCATAACACTTACATACTAGCCCTTAAAAACACTACTGAACTTTGGAAGCGTGTTCCCATATCCAATTAAAATGGAAAAATCCTTTTTTTTACCAGTAAATATATAGAAAGAAAAAAATATGATCTAGATAGATTCAGACCCTGTAAACTTGCAAAAGAGTCAAATAAATGCCTTGAGGTTTATATTATACTCAAATTAAGTAAGATGTATGCCACCAGCGTACTGAAAATATTGAGCAAAATATAGGAAGACCTGAGGATATGGCAAGAAATACATTTCCTGTCTTGGTGGAATGGCAGCCTGAACAAACCACGGTGAAAAAATAGTTTTTGGTACCCTTCAGGTATAGATAGAAGCATGAAGTTGCCTGCCAGTCTAGAAATGCACGTCTTCTAAAGGTAGCAGCTGAAAACAGCTAGAGTCAGAGGGGGCCTGAGCTTTCCAGGTCTGCAAAAATATTAAAGTGTAGCCCGATTGCATATCCTCCGAAAATGGATTCACAGACACTGACTTCAGGTGGACAGGGTAGTGGTGGAGAGGGCCTTCCCAGATATGATTTGGCAACCCTAACGTAAGAGACCATTGAGACAATAATACAACCAAATTACTAACAATCTGCTGGACATTTGAGATGTAACTATATCTCCCAAACAGGAATCTCTGAAGTAGTGCATTCAATGAACAAATAATTTAACTAGCACAATGTTTGTGTTTTTATTAGAAAAAATATGGTTAAAAGTTTGTTTGTTAACCAGTAAGAATAAAAGAAAATAGAGGACTGCTTTCAAAAGATTTTTGAAAAGAGGTAATTTACAGTCAAGCGATGGAGATCATATAAAAATAGTATACTAATAATAACAACAGTTTATTATGGATAATAATGAGCAGAAAATAACTCAATTGAAAGCAAACATTTTAAGATAGCGCTAATATCAGGGCTCGAGTCGGGGTACCACGCGGGTGGACGGCGTCCCCCCACTTATTTTACCGGGTTTTTACCGGGTGGACGCCGTCCACCCTGCCCAAAAGATGGAGCCGGTACCCGAGCCTGCGCACGCGCTCAGCACTCACCAAACCCCACCTTCTATTGTCGAGAGAGGGCGAACAGAGCTCTTTAAGTTGTTTCACGTTGATGGAGCCGTTCAGTATGACAGACGGGCGCTCGTGGCCGTATATTAGAAAAGGTCAGTATGTGTTTATGCATTTCAGACGGAGACCGGCAAATTTACTGTGGGCAATAAATACGCACCGAACAAGCGCATCTTTAATTTCCCCGCTCCTTTGAGTGTCAATATGGTGACTAATTCCAACGTAAACATTCTCCTTTGCCCTTTGAACCTGCCCCCATCGCCTTCTAACCTTTGTTAATTAGTGGGGACTCCATCTCGTGACGTCACTTCCGGCTGTGAGGTCACTTCCGGTGACACCACCTAACTTGGAGCATCCCCCCACTTCTTTTTTTAGGACTTGTGCCCTGGCTAATATTAGCATTACAAAAGAAGTCAGCTGAGCAATAAGATGTAGGCCAAGAAAAAGGCTGACCAAAGGAAACAAAGAGAGAACCACACTAGCAACGCCTTTTAAAGATGGTAATTAGAAACACATTCCCGTAAATGCCACTAAGAAAACAAGATGGCACGGCCATTGGCGACCGCGTGGTGAAGTTCGCGCAATATTTCTCCTTGATTACGCAATCCGTATTGCCGAACATTAAAAACATCTCGCGAGCCTATGCGAGCATGCGGAACAAGCAACTCTGCATGTTCTCGTAAATCCGCGTAGCGTTGCAGAGGTTTTTTGAGGCTTCGCATAGCCTCGCGTAGCATGGCTACGTGAACTCCGCCCGGGGTTAGTAAATGGGAGGAAGTAAAAAAAAATGAACTTCCGGGTCACAAGACGGAGGGTAAGAAAAATGTCATATGTGAGAGTAACAAATGGCAACAGGAAAGAGATATATATATGGAAACACTGGAAACTGTAAAGAAATGTAACAACAAGTGGATCATCGAAAATGGGACCATTACTAGGAATGTGTAAAAGTGAACGTTATTTTGAGGATTACAATTTTACTGTTTTGTACCTATTGTGCTTCAAAAACTGTAAATTAGTAGAATGTATTTTACCTGTTAAAGGTAAAAAAACATATGCAAATATTGGATGGTAAAAACATTGGTGCAACACAGCTACAATGGTACTGTGTTACCTAATATACAGATATTTGACCCTTTTTCTCCTATAGATGTTAATAGTTTACACACAGTCCAGAAAAAGGACTTTGTAGACTCCATCATGCATTTACCACAAAGTGTATCGGTAACAGAATTATACTTTTAGAGGTGGAATGCTCAGAAAATTAAAGTAATCTTCGTTTTTAGGTTGTATATGAAGCCTGATCCTTTAAAGCACATGCTTACAGGTGCTTCAGATTGATGGTGGAGGGTTTGTGCCCTTAGCAGAGACCTGATGCACGTTTGGTGATATTTCCCACTAATCATATAGTTTTGGAAGGAAATGCCACACAGCATAATGGGGTACTCTATCCCACATATGCATAGCAGTGGTGGGTCTAAGTCCAGAAGGCTGGGACACGGCACAACGTAGAGACAGGAAACTAATGCTATAGACCTTCAATAGCAGCGAACATAGCAGTGGCAAAGTTGTGGAAGCAAAGAACATAACCAACTTTGGAAATACTTCAGATCTAGAATACTAGTTTCCACTTTCTGAGTTGCGCTGCATCACAGTTTTCTGAGTGTACTCCCCCCTGATATAAGTATGAGCTTTGACATCATTTTCTGGGGGGATCTCTATTTTAATGGCACGTTTCCCACACTTCAGCAGTTATTTTCAAAACACCTACCCTCCCCTATGGATATTTTCCTTTATGTGCGAGTGCGACAAGGTCTTAGAGAGTATACCCCTACCTACCCACTGGAGCCCCAGGAAGTTGCCTCATTGCATCAAATACTATGTACCGATACTGCCTCACACTTAGTGTGTGCTCTATACCACAGCGGATGTATGTCGTTACAACGCACACTTTTACAACGCATGCACTTACAACGCATTTTTTACAACGCACAATCCATTACAACGCATGACATTACAACGCATGACACTACAACGCATTTTTAAAAACTACCTTTACAACGCATTCAATTACAACGCATACTACCATTACAACGCATACCATTACAACGCATAATATTAAATTGCATTTAAGGTAAGTATTAGATAGTATAGGGGTAAAAATTACTTTTCTAACTCCAGGGGGTGCAACAGTAGGGTAAGTGTTGGATAGTATAGGGGTAAAAATTACTATTCTAACTCCAGGGGGTGCAACAGTAGGGAAAGTGTTGGATAGTATAGGGGTTAAAATTACTATTCTAACTCCAGGGGGTGCAACAGTAGGGTAAGTGTTGGATAGTATAGGGGTAAAAATTACTATTCTAACTCCAGGGGGTGCAACAGTAGGGAAAGTGTTGGATAGTATAGGGGTAAAAATTACTATTCTAACTCCAGGGGGTGCAACAGTAGGGTAAGTGTTGGATAGTATAGGGGTAAAAATTACTATTCTAACTCCAGGGGGTGCAACAGTAGGGAAAGTGTTGGATAGTATAGGGGTTAAAATTACTATTCTAACTCCAGGGGGTGCAACAGTAGGGAAAGTGTTGGATAGTATAGGGGTTACAATTACTATTCTAACTCCAGGGGGTGCAACAGTAGGGAAAGTGTTGGATAGTATAGGGGTTAAAATTACTATTCTAACTCCAGGGGGTGCAACAGTAGGGTAAGTGTTGGATAGTATAGGGGTAAAAATTACTATTCTAACTCCAGGGGGTGCAACAGTAGGGAAACTGTCCCTCGGGCTGAGTGGTCGCTCCCCAGTGCCTCCCTGCTTCAGTCGGTATCGTTGCTTGGCTGCCTATCTGCTCATTTAAATCATTATTGCTGCCTGCTGTGTGCCTGGTTGCCGCGCTGAACAATTTGCATTTCTGTACTGCTAAAGCGCCGCTTTTTCAGCATTTGCGCATTTCCGCTGGGCTCCCCCCTCCGCCTCCATTTTGCCTGTGTTGTTGTTGTTGTTGTGCTCATCTCTAGCCCGCCCCGCCTCCCAGCTGAGACGCCCTCCCACTGACCAGAACAGCGCTCCAATACCTGAAAGCGCCGTGACTCGCTCCTGTCCCTCGGGCTGAGTGGTCGCTCCCCAGTGCCTCCCTGCTTCAGTCGGTATCGTTGCTTGGCTGCCTATCTGCTCATTTAAATCATTATTGCTGCCTGCTGTGTGCCTGGTTGCCGCGCTGAACAATTTGCATTTCTGTACTGCTAAAGCGCCGCTTTTTCAGCATTTGCGCATTTCCGCTGGGCTCCCCCCTCCGCCTCCATTTTGCCTGTGTTGTTGTTGTTGTTGTGCTCATCTCTAGCCCGCCCCGCCTCCCAGCTGAGACGCCCTCCCACTGACCAGAACAGCGCTCCAATACCTGAAAGCGCCGTGACTCGCTCCTGTCCCTCGGGCTGAGTGGTCGCTCCCCAGTGCCTCCCTGCTTCAGTCGGTATCGTTGCTTGGCTGCCTATCTGCTCATTTAAATCATTATTGCTGCCTGCTGTGTGCCTGGTTGCCGCGCTGAACAATTTGCATTTCTGTACTGCTAAAGCGCCGCTTTTTCAGCATTTGCGCATTTCCGCTGGGCTCCCCCCTCCGCCTCCATTTTGCCTGTGTTGTTGTTGTTGTTGTGCTCATCTCTAGCCCGCCCCGCCTCCCAGCTGAGACGCCCTCGCCCCTCCCCCTCCGCTATCCATATATGACAGTAGTTCCCGCGCGCAGCGTCCACGCGCAGCGTCCGCGCCCATCCCGCGCCGAAGGTGCGCCAAAGGTAAGCCCGTCTACGCCCGTCCGCGCCTGGACCGCGCCCAGCGCCAGTCCCCCTGCCCCTCGCGCTGCCCAGCCCTCCCGCATTACCTACGATGCCGCCTCCCTCCTAGCCCTCGACCCCGGTCGCGCCCCCAACTGCGTCCAAGCCGCTCCTGGACACACCCATGGACCTTTCTCTTGCTACTCCTGCAAATTCATCGGCACCGACAACATCTCCGCTACTACCACACCACAGATTCCCGACCCCAACCACCTACAATGCATCCTTCTCAACACCCGATCTGTCCACAGACACGCCATTGACCTATGGAATCTACTAGACACCACCTCCCCGGACATCGCCTTCCTAACGGAAACATGGATGAACGCTTCCTCCGCCCCAGACATCACCATTGCCATCCCTGAAGACTATAAGATCACTCGCAAAGACCGTACCAGCCACACAGGAGGAGGAATCGCTATCGTCCATAAGAAATCAATCCGCATCTCAACCAGCTATGACGCCAACCTCGCCAACTCCGAACACCTTCACTTCCAGATCCACATCGACCCCAAGACCACACTCAGAGGCACCCTCCTCTACAGACCACCAGGACCCCGCGCAAAATTCAGTGAAGACATCACGGACTTCATCACTCCACTCGCGCTCCCCTCCAAAGAATACATCCTTCTGGGAGACCTCAACTTTCACCTCGAAAAGATCAACGACCACAACACCACCACCCTCCTGGACAACCTCGCCAACCTCGGACTTAAACAACTGGTCACTTCCCCCACCCACATCGCAGGTCACACACTCGACCCCATCTTCTCCTCCAGCAATCATGTCTCCTTCAGCCACACTACGGATCTCCTCTGGACTGACCACAGCTGCGTTCACTTCACCTACAACAAGCCCAAACCCACCAACCACCTCCAACCGACTCTGCAAAGAAACTGGAACAAAATCACCTCCGACCAGATCTCCTCATCGCTCCTTCTAAACACCCCAGCCCACTCCTCGGACCCAAACCTAGCCGCCGCCAACTTCACCCGATGGCTATCCAACACCGCAGACACCTTAGCACCACTGAAAAAACGTCAAAGCAAACCTGGCAACAAGAAGGCCTCATGGTTCAACGATGATCTTAAGAAGTCCAAGAAACTCTGCCGCACCCTTGAAAAAGCGTGGAAAAAAGACCCAACCACCAGCACCAAGGACGCCTTCAAAAACGCCACCCGCACTCACCACCAACTAATCCGAAAGGCCAAGAAAACAGCATTCAAGGACCGACTCGACAACAACGCCCACAACAGCAAGGAACTTTTCAACATCGTCAAGGAGTTTTCCAATCCCTCGGCCAACTCCAACGACATCACCGCCTCTCAAGCCCTCTGCGACTCCCTAGCCTCATTCTTCCACAACAAGATTGCAGACATCCACAACAGCTTCGACAACCAACCCGGGGCCCAACCCACCCAACCACATGCTGAACACTCTCCCCCCGCGAACACCCTTAACGACTGGAACCCAATCTCCACTGAGGACACCATCCGCCTAATGAACTCCATCCACTCAGGATCCCCCACAGACCCATGCCCTCACCACATCTTCAACAAAGCAGACTCCGTCATAGCACCGCACCTCCGAGACGTCATCAACTGCTCCTTCAACTCCGCCACCTTTCCGGAAACCTGGAAACACGCTGAACTCACCGCCCTTCTGAAAAAACCCACAGCGGACCCCACCGAACTCAAAAATTACCGCCCCATCTCGCTCCTTCCATTCCCGGCCAAAGTAATCGAGAAAGCTGTCAACAACCAGCTCACCGCTTTCCTCGAAGCCAACAAATCCCTCGACTCCTCACAATCTGGCTTCCGAGCAAAACACAGCACTGAGACCGCCCTTATCGCAGCAACAGACGACATTCGAACCCTACTGGACAATGGAGACACAGTCGCCCTCATCCTCCTCGACCTCTCTGCTGCTTTCGACACAGTCTGCCACAGCACCCTGTTACAACGCCTCAATAACATCGGAATAAAAGGAAAAGCACTTGAATGGATCACCTCTTTCCTCACCGGAAGAACCCAGAGAGTCCGTCTTCCACCATTCAAGTCCGAGGCCACCGAAGTCATCTGTGGCGTACCACAAGGATCCTCTCTCAGCCCCACCCTCTTCAACGTATACATGAGCCCCCTCGCGACCATCGCCCGCCAACACAACCTCAACATCATCTCTTACGCGGATGACACTCAACTGATCCTTTCTCTCACCAAGGACCCCAGCACCGCCAAAACTAACCTACACGAAGGAATGAAAGAAGTTGCTGAATGGATGAAACATAGCCGTCTGAAACTGAACTCAGATAAAACAGAAGTCCTCATCCTAGGTACATCCCCCTCTGCATGGGACGACTCATGGTGGCCGGTAGCCCTTGGAAAAGCACCCATCCCGACAGACCACGCACGGAACCTAGGCGTTATCCTGGATTCTTCACTCTCAATGAACAGACAAGTCAGCGCCGTATCTTCATCTTGCTTCAACATTCTTCGCATGCTCAAAAAAACATTTAGATGGATCCCCACCGAAACCAGGAAAACAGTCACCCATGCTCTAGTCACGAGCCGACTGGACTACGGAAACACCCTCTACGCAGGCACTACCGCTAAACTCCAAAAGAAACTCCAACGAATCCAAAACGCCTCAGCCAGAATCATATTAGACATCCCACGCAACGAACACATCTCTGGTCACCTGAAAGACCTCCACTGGCTACCCGTCAATAAGAGAATCACTTTCCGACTGCTAACCCACGCACACAAATCACTCTACGACATCGGACCAGAATGCCTCAACTCAAGACTGTCCTTCTACACCCCCTCCCGCCAATTACGTTCCTCCAGCCAAGCCCTCGCCACCGTACCTCGCATCAACAAGACCACCATGGGAGGCAGATCCTTCTCTTACCTGGCTGCTAAAACATGGAACTCACTCCCCACTCACCTTCGCCTTACCCAGAACCACCTAGCTTTCAGAAAGCAACTTAAAACGTGGATTTTTGACAAGTAATCCTCCCCCCCCCCCCTCCTTAGCGCCTTGAGACCCTCTGGGTATGTAGTGCACTTTATAAATTCTCTGACTTGACTTGACTTGACATAGTATAGGGGTTAAAATTACTATTCTAACTCCAGGGGGTGCAACAGTAGGGTAAGTGTTGGATAGTATAGGGGTAAAAATTACTATTCTAACTCCAGGGGTGCAACAGTAGGGAAAGTGTTGGATAGTATAGGGGTAAAAATTACTATTCTAACTCCAGGGGGTGCAACAGTAGGGAAAGTGTTGGATAGTGTAGTTTAATATTATGCGTTGTAATGGTATGCGTTGTAATGGTAGTATGCGTTGTAATGGAATGCGTTGTAAAGGTAGTTTTTAAAAATGCGTTGTAGTGTCATGCGTTGTAATGTCATGCGTTGTAATGGATTGTGCGTTGTAAAAAATGCGTTGTAAGTGTAGTGCGTTGTAAAAGTTGCGTTGTAAAGGTTGTTCCCCTACCACAGCTGGTACACAGGCATAACATCCGCCCCTTGCACTGCTAGGGATAGATGGGCTGTTGAGCTCGGGCAAGATATCACTGATCAACAGTGGATATATTGCTGTAATCAGACCGAACAGGTCTCATCTTGCAGTCGTATATGCATCACCCATTATAAATTCTTACACCGCGCATACTATACCCCGGTTAAACTACTCAAATATAAATTACGAGATACTGACAAGTGTAATAGATGCGGGATGGAGGTTGCTGACTTCCTACACCTTGCCTGGGAATGCAGTGCTATCCAGACCTATTGGCAACAGGTGATCGCGGCACAAGAGCTGATGACTTCCCTGACAATTCCATTATCTCCCCTGTTAACGCTCCTAGGTTACACAGTGAAAGTAGCTGTAGCATATCGTAAATCTGTTTCATTTGGTCTCCTACTGGCTAGAAGGAGGATAGCATGCAGATGGGGTCGGGGCAGGGCTCCCAAATATATGGAGTGGATCAATGACATGTTATTTTGGCAAGACCAAACATACACATATGCAGAACTCCTCCCCCCAACACTTCTCGACGTCGCAATATTTGGGATGCCCTCAAGATGTATCTCCTTGATCATCCGATTGTTGCCATGTACACTCCACACACCCCCGTCATTTGAACACCATGATTGACCACTGTTCGCAATTATGCACTGTATACATACTTGATTGTGTAGATATGTCCTATATCCAATCAAATCTGTTCTCATGCAATATCTGTGAGGTTGTTGTATACTGTCAATGCTAAGAGATGTCTCATACTGTTTGTGCTATTCCGGACAATTTGATATTTGAATATTGCTGCTACGCATGTATCTACCTTTGCACAGTAGTTGCCATGCTGGGGATCTTTTTTGTTTTAGAAAACTTCAATAAACAAATAAAAATAAAAAAAGTATGAGCTTGGAGGAGGGGCAAGTGAGGGAGAAGAAAGGGGGAGTAACAGGCCCAGGAGTTCGAGTGATGGTAGTGGGGTAAGGCGAGAAGGTGGTGGCAGCTGTATCACAGGTAATGGGTGGAACAATGATAAGTGCTGGAGGTGATACTTTGTCTGCAGGTCCCAAATAAGGGATTGGGCACTGCCATCAAGTGGCAGCAGGTCCCATAGCCTCCCTTCCGGCTGCATAGCACAGCTGAAACCTTCATTAAAAAAAATAACCTTGCAAAATTCACAATTTGTCAATTTAATTACATTAAAAAAACTGATTTCTCAGTTTGGGGGTTTTACAAATGTGCACACCCTAGTCAAAACACCAACCATGCGGGTCTAGTATCTACAAACCAGTAGTCTCTTCATGGTAAGTTCTCTGCTTGTAACCAGGGCTGTAACACTTGTCAATTAATTTCGCATCTTGGAACTTGATATGTCAGCAAGGGCTTTTTATTCAAATTCATTAATCAAATCCTATACCACATTTTTGAGAAGCATTGCTCACACTGATGAACACTTCCCTTTCACAATGTCTTTCCCAAACTCCCTTAAAACGCATCACATCCTGCCCCTCCCAAAAGCAACCTAATCTGGACTCAAACAACCTGTCCAACTACAGGCCAATCACAAACCTACTCTAGCTTAGTAAAGCCATTGAACACTGTGTCTACCTTCTGCTTATTAATTACATTGATTAACACTTCTGACTTTTTACCAGACTACCTTCCGATCCTGCCTCAGCCTAGGGATGGCTACTGTAGATATCCTGAATGACATCTACCATATCATTGACCAGGGTGCCTCCTGCCTCCTGGTACTACATCGCCTTTCGACAGCTTTTGACACCATCAATCATGTCAAACTTCTGAGCATCCTTAAGCACAGAATGGGACTTCCAGGCCAAGTCCTAAGTTGGTTCTTGTTTTACCATCTCAGCTGTAGTTATCTGGTAAACATTGGCAAAACCTGCTCCGTCATATCCATATGTGCTGTTGTGTTCCCCAAGGATCAATATTAGCACATCTACTAATCAACCTCTGCATTGAACACCTACCAAAAGATCTAAATGGATATGATGCTGATATACACGGCGACACTGATGAAAAGCAGCCATATTTGAATGCTTCATGCCTAAAGGACATGCTATCTTTGAGGTCTACCTATTAAAATTTCAATGATGGATGTCAAAGAAACTTCCTCCTACCCAGCTCTTAAAAGACAAAACTTCTCACCACTCAAGATTCAAAAAGAAACTAAACAAAGCCCTGCTAAATGAACTCTCCTCAGTAAACTTTCTGTCCGTCGGCTCTTCTTCTGTAAAATCATTGGGATTCACTAATGACAGCACTTTGACGCTAAACACACATATCAACACACTGGCCCAATCCACAAATTCACTCTTCACTCCCTGAAGGAGATAAAATATGCACAAATCCCAAAACCCCTGAGAACTGAGCCCTATGCTTTAATCAAATCCTGTCTAGACTATGTAACTTTTATTCTTGCTGGAGTTCCTCTATCTTCCTTCGCAAGCATCAAAGCCATGCTTCACAGCTTGACTGGTCTCCTTGAACAAGCACATTCTATCACATGACTCCAGTGTTAGAGTATTTTCACTGGCTACCTCTTTATTCATGCTAGGTTGCTATTCTAAATTGGAGTCTCACTCACATAGGCCTGCAACTCAAGCCACCTCCACACCTTGCTTCACTTCTTGCCATCTCTGGCTGAGAGAGAGGTCTTGGGGACAAGAACTCACTCCTCCTACAAACACTGGCCTGAACACAACCAAAGATTAATATTGAGCATCCTTGTCAACTCTGTGTATGAGGTTCCTATGTTTGTGTTCATGGTGTATTCTAAGTTTGGGAGTCGAATGGTACCTGCGAGGTCCATCGCATTGATAGTCAGTTGCTGGATGTGCTTCACAGATTCTGGACGCTCCTGGTTGTGTGAGTGATAATATACGAATAAACTACAACTAATTACCATCGTTTTATCTGCTACACAGCCAACAACCGCAATGTTGTTGTTTTCCTTGCCTTTTGGAGAATTCCTGATCTCTTCGACATATAAGTAGATTTGCATGAGGCAGGCCGTATTGTCGCTTGCCGTGGACTGGGCTGTGAGTAACTTTTGAGTGGCAAACTCTTTACTGAAAGGTTGATTAAAAGCTGAAGGGTGTTGCTAGGCAAGGCATAAGGCCCAAGTGTGTTGCCATGGTGTCACGTACTTTGGGGCAGCGCGTGCAACCTTCTGTGGAATCTGCGCGCAGGTCAGGATCTGAGCTAGCACCCAGTGCGGTATCAAGTCATCACGCTGGTGATGCCCTGGCGGCCATCTTTGTTTTGGCATTATTGTATGCACAACATACCACCTAAAGGGAATCAACCACCGCGTTCAGCGGCTTCTTTTGTTGGGTGGTTGTAAACGCCCAGACCTCTCACAGAGTCAGCATTACTATTGAGGCGGTGCTATTAAACGAGTAAATACAAGTTTATCTTAAGCTGTGTTGCTTGCCTCTCTTCATGGTGACAGGCACACATGCCCTTCAACAAATTGCAAGTAAGACTTCATTCTTATTGCCTGCACATATGGTGACAGGCACATCTGTAACTCATTCTTCGAAGTAGGAGGTCATTATAATTTGAACCTTGTTGTGTCATCCACACACATTATAACAGGCACATCCAAAGCATTGTAGGTGTCTTTAGGTCACTTTGTGATGGCCACTGCACAGCATTTTGCACAGCCACCTCCCTTTTTTCAGCAGCCAGGCAAACCCAGTATCAAGTGGCGTCAGTGGGTGAAAACTTTCGAGAACTACCTGGTGGCCATAGATGCTGTTAAGTATTCACCTGAACACAAAGTGGTAATATTGGATAGTTGCATGAGCCTTGTGGCACAGCAAGTATTAGAGAAGCGTGCATGAGTAAACAGTATACAGAGGAGCCAAGTATTATGCTTGAAATGCATTATTTCTCTATGAGAAAGCAACAGGTAGATGAGAGTGTAGAAGAGTACATTTCGGCCTTGAGTGTTTTAGCGGCTACATGCGATTTTATGGCAAGGCCCGGAGGCCAATATTATGCATCGTTCCTTTATTACTACTCAAACAGCAATATTAGCCTCCGTGCCTTTAATACAATCATGATTTTCTATACATTAAAACTGTGGAAAATCTGCAGTTTGAGGCACATACTGACATATTCATTAGGGACCAGTTTGTGTTTGCCTTCTTCTCAAGAAAATCCAGGAAGGGCTGCTCAGCTACAGGAAACCCAAATTGTTAGAGACCATTGGCCTTACAAAGAGCATGGAGCGTTCAATGAGTTCGACGAAAACAATTCATAACACGCACACAGTAAATTCTTTAAATGTTGTTGTGGAGGATTTGACAGGTACTGTTAATGCTGTAAACATAAGCAAAGTTGGTAAATAACCTTTTAGAAAGGGAAACTTGAGTTGTTTTCGGGGTGGTTCAAAATATCACCTTAGCAACAGTGCTAACTGTCCTGCCAATGGCAGGAGAAGTTCTTTATATAATAATATAGGTCACTTTCAGGCGGTGTGCATATCGGGTAAAAGATCTACTCGAGTTAATAGCAGAGGTCTCAGATTCAGTGGATGTGTGAACAGAAAAGTAATGTCATATTAACCATTGAGTGTAATGCTGTTTTGGATCTGAATAATGTCAGAGGGCCATGGGGCACTGCACTGATTGATGGAGTTAAGAACCCAGTCCTGGCTGATTCTGGATCACCAATCACGATCCTGTCAGAAATCATGTTCCTTGACAAATGGGGTAACAAAACCAAGCTAGAGCAGACAGATGTGAACTCTAGACATGCTGGGGTATTTTGTCTCCAATCTGGAATGTTTGGGTAGATGAATAAAATCAAAACAGAGAACCCAGTAAATATATACTTAATACATTTCTTGTGTCAGAAAAAACAATGTTTTTCTTGTAAAACCCTCACCCACCTCGGTGGCATGCTTCATCATTGGGTCCATCCCGATTTGCTGCGGATCGGGGTGTGCTGCGACCTACGGACTACATGGGAGCACTTGTTGGTCTTTGTATTGACTATATGGTCTTTGTATTGTCCCATACTAAATTTCAGACTCCAAAAGAAAGAACTGCTGTTTGAGTGAGCTGTCCTGCACCTCTACTGTTTCCTTTTTCATTCGCCTGAGCCTGCTAGAACTAGCTTGAAGAATAAGTCTACAACCATTATCAATGCAATTAACATACAGTCCAGGTAATGATTAATTCACATTTTAGATTCCTTAAATGCAATGCATTAAAGTAAAAAAACTAGCGATTTCGCTAATAGGGGGCGCAAATTACCATGAAGTTGAACTTCATAGTAATTTGCAAAAACTTTGAAAAATGTATTTTTCAAAGTTCCATTTTACACTCACACATGCCCTTGGGGCATGTGTGTGTGCAAGATGTACTCATATGCAGATTTCAGGGGTGCAACAGGGTGTCCTTTTGACACCCTGGCACCCTTGAAATTGCATTCTCAATTTGCGATTCTCTAATTGAGAATCGTAAATTGAGAATGTCTTCCAGGAATGAATGGGGAGGTATTCCTTAGTTGCGACTCGCAATTTGCGAGTCGCAATTAAGGAATGTTTAGAAATCGCTATTTTTTAAGCGATTTCTACAAGCATAGCCTTTTGCTATTCCTTATTAGCGAATCCTTATTTTTCGCTAATAAGGAATCGCAAATGGCATTGTTGATGCATGTACCAGTATATGTTTTACACGTCCTGGCAGTGAGAAATCTACAAAGTTGTTTTTCACTGTGGCAAGGCTGATCTCACAGACACTAAAACTGGTTTACCCAATCACATTTATTAAGGGCTGAAACCAGTCTGGGAACAGCTAGAGAAATATTTCAAAGACTCATTTCAATAGTTATTTAATGATAAAGTCAGATCTTACATTACTATTTTGAAAATAACACTTTTAGAAAGTTATCATTGTCCTTTCTAAACCTGTAAGGCTGTACTGCCAGTGTCCAGGGTCACCTGACCCCTACTAGCGCCCCTGGGGTTTATATGTATCTATATGGCTCCTAGGCAGTGGACAAAACGTCTTGGGTATGGGGTGGCATTTTTCTTCTTTTGGCAGGATGGCCTGAGGGCTAGGCCTATGATGTGATTAACTTCAAAAGGAGGCCTTTTCTGTCACAGGCAAATGCAGCTGACCCCTAAGCCTGTCCCCTTTTTTGACCAGCTAGCCATTCAGGCTCCAATCACAGTGGGCTGCTTTTAAACATTACAGCGAAAGGTTTACATATAACACTTTTGGTGCACCTCAAAGGGGAAATGACAGTATACCAAAATAGCTCTTGTATATTCACTGTCTGACTGCTGAAAGGCCAGCGGTTTTCCATAAAACTTCTGTCTTCTAGTTTCTCTGGGATACAGGGACTGCCTCAAACTAAATTTTGGTGCTAGATGTGGGAGGAAACTTCTCACATACTCCCACCTCCAGACCTCTGAGGCCAACATTAGTGTGACAGTTGCCTTCTACCATCTTGATATGCCCAAAGTAGGTAGAGTAGCCCTTGGAACCTTTGCCCTATTGGGAAGGGTGTCCACAGGGGCTGATTTCCACCCACCAGATCGTGCCAGGCATAAATGTGGCACCTCCAGGCATCCACTTCAGAACACTCTCCGCCTCCAGGCTGGAATTTCCGGCCCGAGTGCGGACGTAAAGTTAGTAGTCGTAAATCCATTCTGTGAATACCAAAAGTAGTAAGTGCATTCTGTGAATACCAAAAGTAGTAAGTGCATTCTGTGAATACCAAAAGTAGTAAGTTTAGGATTTTGTCTTAAGTTAATTCTGTGAATCGGGCCCCAAGGGTATTAAGGATGACCTCCTGTTAAAACTACAGTGACACAACAAGTTGCAAAAGGCTGTTTCCTGCAAATGCCCAGCTGGTCAGTGGCACCTGATAGACCCTGCAGTGGCCTCTACTTATCATCCTGTGAGTCTATAAGTGTCTCCCCTGCTCCTGCCAGACTTTAGAAATGTACTCTTGTGGTGGATTGAGATTAAAAGGACTGAAGGCAGTACGTAAAATCTTTGACCAGGACAAACCTGGTTAGTGTATCTGACCTGTACTCCCTCGTGGACAGTGTCAAATCACGTCTAAACCCTGTTCTAACACGACCATTGTGTATCATTGTTACTTTGTGCTTCTTGGTGCTATTTTTACTTAAAACCTAATCAAATTAATAAATCTAGGTGCTTCGTATCACTTCTTCACAGACTCTGCAGAAGCACATGCCTGGGTGGAACAACATGTGGCACCCTAGAAATATGCAGAACCACCGCTCATCTAACCGCCCAAGGCACCAACTGAAAAGAGTCACCCTTACGCCACTAAGCGCATGGACCAGCTCGGCTACTAACAACTCTCCTGATCTAGAACAAATCATAAAGGAGCGCAGGAAAAGCATTACAAGCAGGAACAAAGATGAAGTTGACAGGAGAGAGTTCGGACGGAGACAGAGGCCCGCACTTGTTTAGCTCGGAAGAAGATGGCAGCGATGCACGCACGTCCCGGGAGGACTCGGTGACCCCCGTTGGTGACCCCTCAAACGGTGGACACACTAATATAACAGACATAATGCTCTGAGAGACAAAGAACACAAAGATTTGAGTGGTGATCAGTACGTTCAAGGGGAAAAGATAATGCCATGTTCTGATATAACAATGCCACAGGCGATGATGACGATTGCGAGATCATAGAACAAACACTAAACTTAGACTGAAGTAAGTGGCAGTAACCATCGGGTAGAACTACAACGCCGTCTACGAGCGGACGGCCGAGGTGGCTGCAACCGGTGAAGATGCACGGCCACGCCACCCCCCTCTAGCAACGAACTAAAGTTTGTATATGGAATACAGTTTGGACGTATCGGCTTGCACGATAGGTCCCACCATGAAGGGAATGTTTCCCGTTGTTTAATGTTACCCCCTTCCTCTCCCCAAATCCTCAGAAATCCACAATGGAGCGAGAACTCGGATGTGGTAGAAACAGACGATATGCAAGTGACTGGCAATCGGCCGGGGGAGGGGGGCAGTGGGTGGGGATGTCATCCTCTCAAGGGAAACCTCGACTAACCATCAGACAGGCTGACAACTAAGATCCCTAACAAAGATATCAAATTCATCACATTAAACGTATGGGGGATGCACACGGCAAGCAAGTGCTACACCATATATGCTTACATAAAGAGGCAGCAAGTGCAGATAGCCCTCCTGCAAGAGACACACCTGACATCCACAGAGGTAGACCGCCTGCGTAAAAAATGGCGCGGCATAATATGTGCCACAACATATTTACCAGAGGTACCCTAATCTGGATTAGGCCGGGGGTGCCGTTCCGGGAACAGACACGTGTAGTGGACAAAGAAAGGCGGTACTCTTTGCTAGCAGGGTTATTGGAGGGTCAACCATTACTAATTGGAAGCATATACGCGCCCAACGCGGAACAAGATCAATATTGGAGACGCCTCACGGGGATACTAACTCAACACACACCGTTCCTATGGCTCCTGGGAGGGGATTATAATTGTGCCCTAGACATCAATTTAGATAGATCGCACCCCCCGCCGGCACACTCACCCGCGCACAAACAGACAGAACACTTCCGACATTTGGTGGATCATTGGACACTGGTGGACACCTGGAGAGCACAGAACCCAACCACGCAAATATACTCCTTCCATTCAATTCCGCACAACCTGCGAGTGAGATTAGATAGATTTCTGTGCTCCACAATGCTTCTCCCTAAGGTACAACACGCAGACTACCTGGGTAGAGTGATCTCAGACCATGATGCGCACACAGTGACCCTTAGATGGAAACTGCCTCACCCCCCTGTACCAACATGGAAACTGCCACGAGAGTTCCTTACTGACCAGGAATATCATCATATACCTGGGGATCATATTCAAGAACACTTCACACTTAACACCGACACGGCATCCTCCAGATTGGTAGAATGGGACGCATTCAAGGTCGCAGCCAGGGGGCACTGTATCCAGCAAATAGTGGGAGTACGAAGAACATTGGAGAACGCACTCCTAACAGCAGAGGTGAAACTGGCAGATCTATCGAAAGCCATGGATAAAGGGGAAGCCACCGCAGCCCAAGTAGCAAACGCTAAAACATCGCACGCTGAAACCATGGGCGACCTCTGTAAATACAACTTTAGGGCCTACGTGACCAGAGTGCACACGGAGGGTAATAGAACTGGGACGCTCTTAGCTTGGTTAACTAAGCAGGACACAGAGGTAACCCCGATCACGGAACTCAGAGACAAAGAAGGAAACCCTAGATACTCTCAGATAGATATACTACATATATTTCAAGGCTATTACTCTGAAATGTATAGATCCCCGACACAAGCAATGCACCAGGAGCTGACTCAATTCTTAGGCCCATCAACTATGCCCGGCGTCCCACCTGCAGATAAAAAAGAGTTAGAAACGAGAATCAAGCCACCAAAACGTGCGCGATTAGAGCGTTAGCGTGTAACAAAGTGCCAGGAATGGACAGTTTCCCGCTCGAGTATTATAGCACTTTCGCGGCCCAGCTAACGTCCCGGATGGCAGCCATGTTCGAGGATGCATTGACCAGGGGCGAACTCTCGCGCTCGCTCCGCGAATCGATCTTAGTGACGTTCCCGAAACCGCATAGGTACCCGACATTACCCGCCTCCTAACGACCAATCACACTATTGAACGTGGACTGCAAAATACTGGGCAAGATACTTGCAGATCGCTACAGTCAAATTCTCCCGGCGCTGGTACACCCAGACCAATGCCGGTTTGTCCCAAGACGCAACACCTCGCAGAATCTATGCAGACTGTTCCACATTCAAGACAGGGCAAGAGACCAATTTCCACGGGCAGCATGCCTAATCTTAGATCTTGAGAAGGCCTTCGATACGCTACTATGGCCATATTTGCTCGCAGTCCTCCGGAAGGTAAATGTAGGCCCAACTCTACTGGCGTATACACAACTCCTCTATAGGGGGCTCACCTCCAGGGTCAGGATAGGCAAACTTATTTCCGCTCCATTTCCGGTGGAAAGGGGAACCAGACAGGGATGTCCCCTGTCCCCCCTCCTGTTTGCTTTGGCGGTAGAGCCCTTAGCAATACGGTTAAGACAAGAGGGGGAAGCATGGGGAATTCCAATAGCTGACACGGTGCACTGTGTATCGCTATACGCAGATGATCTCCTGATCTACGTCCGAGACGTTACCAGTGACCTCACCCCCATATGGTCAACACTACAAGAATTTGAAGCGACATCCGGTCTCAAAGTCAATTGGGACAAATCTACGGTCTTCCCGCTTAGCTCCCATCTGGCACCTCTAAATATAGCAGTTGGAACCCAGACAATCACCTGGAGTACCGTAGACCCTCGCTACCTGGGAGTGCGACTGTATCACTCCCCCGAAGACCTATATGAGGGAAATCACCGAAAGACATTAGCGGGACTACGAGCAGCGGTGAGCTTCTGGAAGACGCTGCCCTTGGCTCCCATCGGGCGCGTAGCCATTGCTAAAATGATTATGGTACCTAGACTACTGTATCATTTCACGAACCTCCCAGTCATACCACCGCGGTCCTTCTTCAGGGATTTAGATACACTACTGACAGCATTGATTTGTGGGGATGGAAGAGATAGGATAGCCTTAACCACACTACAATTACCTACGACCCGGGGGAGGCTGGGGGCTCCATCCTTTGAGGCATACTTCCTCGTGGCATAACTCCAATGGCTCTCTCATTGGACAGCAGAACGGCACATGGGAGAAACAGTGGCCGACGGGGGCCGGGTGCCCCTTCCAGCTATCCGAAGACTGTTGATGCCGGGTTACAAGCCATCGCGCACATTCCCTCTACAGGTGTCCCTATCCCGTAAATGTATGCTGCGAATACACCGCATGTCGAAAGGAAAACCCTTGTACTCCCCATTGCTCCCACTAGTGGGATGTCCCGGAAAGGACAAATACTATACTACAGGAGCCCTTCGAATTTGGACGGACCACGATGTGACCGAGGTTGAATCCCTATTTGAAGAAGGACAGTTAAGGACGTACGCCCAACTGGTGGAGCTTTATGATCTCCCACCAGGACAATTCCTGACACATAGGCAACTCTTAGATAACGGCTAACACTACTGGGATCTTCGAGAGGGGGAGCCCCCGACACATCCAGTCTTACACACGATTCTTCGTATGGGTGCAGGCAGACACCTAGTTACCTGGCACTACAAAGCGATCCGAGAGCTGAGCAGTACTCCCCTAGACACGTTGCGACAAACATGGGAGTACGAGGTGGGACAGGTGTTCCACGATAAAGAATGGGAAAGAGTGCTGGAATACCCAAAAAAAGTCTCTAGGAATGCGCGTTTCAAAAACATACAATTTAATATCCTACACCGAGCATATTTAACACCCCATGGGTTACACCGATTTTACCCTGACACGCAGTTCGCTTGCCCCTGCTGCCAGACTCAGGAGGTGAACTTTAAATATATGTTCTGGGACTGCCCCACCATCCGACAGTACTGGGACAAGGTACAGCAGACACTCCAAGTGACAGTAAATCTCTCAAACTTATCCACATGGGAAGCATGCGCCCTGGGAGTTTACCGCAAAAAGAAAACCGAAAAAATTACAATGGCGTTTTGCATCCCTGGCCCTTCTTCTAGCAAAAAGGAGAATAGCTATGCATTGGATGGCCCCAACAGGACCCCCAGAAGAGGCATGGGTGGACGCTATGAAAAAATGGGGCGCAGCAGAAGAAGAGGCACTAAGAGAAGAGGAAGTGAAAGGAACACGCAAACATCCCATTTCAATGGAATGGGCACAGCTACTCTTCCAATTCACACAGGAAACAACAACGGAGGCAACACCTGAGGCTTCACAGCCTCAATCCCAAACTCCAACTCCCATAGGATAGATACCAGCCTCCCTGGTATAGCAACGAGACACACACCATCAGTGCCATGTCCAAGACGTGTCAGACGCATCTCGACGCAGCCCTGCATATGGCCTTTCCTCCCCCCCTACCCATGTGACGACACAGTCAAGCTGAACCGTAGCCAGTCACATCACTGATTGTCACGGCGCATAACCCGACCGCTCCCATTCATCCCTTACACCTGGTTTCCCTCCCACAGTTCACAGTTTAGCTTTTCCCTTTTGGGCATTTCCGAAACCAAATTAAACAGTCAGGGAATACAGTTGCGAACCCTACATATGATAACATGTAGGGTGAGAGGCGAGGGCGAAACGCCAACCCACACCCCGGGATACATGCCCAACAAGACATCACGTAACATATTAAAGTATGTCGAGTCACGCTAGACGATAACTTCAAGACTGTTGTAAGATATTGTATCCAAGTTGTATTGATGTATGATGAGATCGCGGACTACACCAGTAAAAACAATAACGGCTTAACGCCCGTAAATGTATGATGTAATATGTTAATGATGCAATAGCAACCTGTAACAGGAAATGTAAAAGACCCAATAAACAAATTTAAACAAAAAAAATCTAGGTGCTTTGTATTGGATTTTTTTCTGTTTGTTTACTAAATATTACACTATTTTTCTAATTGCTTTTGGGATTTTGTATTCTTTTGCATTTGACTTTATTACTGTTTTACTACTGCATAGTTACTTCATACATTGCCTCTCAGTTAAGCCTGACTGCTTTGTACAAGCTACCAAAGGGTTGAGCACAGGTTTATTTAGAGACTTTTGTGGTTCACCCTAACAAGGACTTTGATTATTATTTGAGGTGGGTTCTCACCCCCGTCAACTAATACCCCATTTTTTTTCTACAGATAGCACACAGTCATCACCCCTTGGCAGCATGCTTATTTTTGGCACTGTTGCAGGGGGCCCAATATTTGGATTAAAGTATTGAGCCCTTTTGTTGCTGGCTTTTGAACTCTGAAACAGCTAAAATAGTCATTCAATGACTAGTTTTCATATTTATTAAAAGTACAATTCATTCGATTTTTATTGTTTAGGAAAAGTAACTGTTAAAAAGTTACAATGTCCCTGCCTGAGGCTCCTGTAGACTAAAATGCATTAGCCTGCAAGCAGATGCCCAGTAAGTGTTTAACCTTAATGAGATGTGTGTCAGAACCCCTTTCAGAGTTTCGTAGGGTAAGCAGGAGCTGCTGGGCCCAACCGTGGAGGTGGAGGCTTTTTACTTCCCATGTGTCGGGATCCGACTCACTATGAATCCTGAGCAACTTGGCAATGTACCCCTATAGCACTTGACTCTCAGTAGCAGAGGCGCAACTAGAGCCAAATTTCAGGGGGGGCTAAGAAACATTTTCGGGGGGGGGCTGAATCTTTAAGCAATAGGCAGAGTGGAGCTGCAGGGGCTCTTAGAAAGGGTGAAACAACAGCGAGGCCTCATTAACATGCAAATGGTCTTTTAAAGACCTGTGAAGTGCTCGGGTGCGGCTGTGTATGTGCCCGGGAAGCTGTCTCATCCCAGGCTGTCACACACGACGGGGGGGGGGCTGAAGCCCTTTGAGTCCAGTGGGTGTTGCGCGCCTGCTCAGTAGTAGCATGGGTTGAGCAGTACAAGGTTTCTCAAGGGGGAGGTAGATGCAGGACAACTCAAAATACATTCAGCAGTAGCAACAAATTATTGTCATGTCAAATACTTTTATGTAAAAATAAGTATTTACATATGGAGACAAAGTAAAATACATCACACACAAGCACTGACGTTAGGGCTCTAGTGTTTGATAAGCGGGTCCCTGTGTCCCACTTCTCTTTCACTAGTAGAAGGGGTTATTCCCTATTTATCATAAGCGGCATGCAGATTATGGCTTCACTGGTAGTCTAAGTCTCAGGAGTCCCACTTCAACTCATTTACAAGACAAAAGTGTTTCAGCGTCCAAAGTGCTAAGTGAAAAGTTACATTTGCTGGGGTCTTCTGGCCTTATAATCAGTATTACCTGCTCCTGAGGAGTTTTGTGACCCGAGTATCTGGAAGCGTCTCACTCGCGTACGTCACAGAGGTCTGCAACAGCTGCTATTGGTGGATAGCACTCACGGCTCTGCAAGGGCAGTGGCTGGGAGTCCACAGCACTTCCTTCGGTGAGACAGTAAGTTCCTCTGATCATAACCATGGACGGGGTTAGAATGCTCTGGTTCCGATCCTCAGTCGGGGGCTCAGGACTGCACAGATCACCATGGCGGCCTCTCGTCTTTACAATGGCTTGAACCAGGAAACAGTCCTTGTTCTTTCTGGTGGCCTCCTTTAGCATACAGGGTCACCGACCTAACTCCACACTCGGGCGACAGCCCGGTAGGCATGGTAGTAGTTTCTTCTTCAGGGTGTCTCCCTCTGTCCGTACGGTCCCCAACTTCCCCCAGCACACACTGGCAACAGCCCGATTGGCAGAGCAGTAATTTACTCTTCATGGCAGCCCCCTCTGGCATATAGGGTTGCCAAGTTCCAACCGCACACAGGCAATGGCCTGATCAACATAGCAATAATCTCCTCTTCATTGTGGGCACCTCTGGCACACGGGGCGGCAATTTCGCCCTGCACATGGGCGACTGCCTGCTCCGTGCAGCCATGACTAACTCCATAGTGGCCCCCTCTCACATACGGAGTAATCAACTTGAATCTGTACACAGGCAATGACCCGATCTAAGCAGCAGCCATCACCTCACACCTTGCTACTGGGATCCACTCGCCAGGATTTGTCACTGGACATTGCTCCCTCAAGCACTCTCCGCTCCCTTACAGGGCGCACTATTCTTGATAAGCAGGAAGGCACAGGTGCTCCAGGCTCCAGTGGCAGGTGGTCTTGGATTTCCCAGGAAGATGTCCCCTCACCCAGCTGGGAGACTGGCAGCCTGAGCCTTCAGTCCTGGTCACAGGCAAATGTCTTGCAGAGCTTGTCCTCCTTGCACAGCCCCACTGGCTGCATTACAGCTGACAACTTTGGAGGCCTGGAGCTCCCTTTCTTATAGTCCATTTCCAGACACCAAATATGATTTAAGGTCTGAGTCTTTGACGTTTGTGTTGGGGGTCTGCCTTCTGCTGAAGTTCCCACTCTTCTGACTTGCCCTTCCTCCAGAAAGCAGTGTGTCACAGGAGGAACGACTCCAAATCTGATAGCTCCAAAACACAGGCCATGGAAATGACTAAAGGTTCACACTTGAATGTTAGACACAGTTACATGTGAACAAAAAACATTACCCCAGGCCCATCACTATATTTTTTATGATTCTCTTATCAGCCACCTCTCCTTCCTGAGATATGCCCAAGCTCCTTTCCAGTGACCCCTTCCTGAATCAAAGAGCACCCTTTGAAGTGTACTGAAGCGCTTGGGTCTTCCTTCTCCAGTGTGCGTGTCCCACCCAGTACACAGGAATGCAGCAATATACAAATCTGTGTTAGGGGATTTCTATACCTCCTCGTGCTCCTACTGGGTCTCCAAAAATGGAGATGCATACAACAACACATGCGCTGCACAGCACTACATAGTAAATAGATGCAGGTCAAGAGTGAGTTAAGCACCCAGCAGCGTAACTTTACCAGTAACACAGGTAAAAAGGCTTGTTCACTTATACTGATCACTACACAGTATGCTGTTGCCACCGTGCTCATGCTACTTGACTGCTGACAAACACAGTAAACTTCAACCACTATGCGGGGAGCACTGTAGGCACCTCTCCTGGTCCAACAAGAATGTGATTTGTGAGACAGGCCTATGTCACCACATTTTTTTTCTTAACACAATTTTGTATTGGGGTTTGACAATAGAACATAAATACAGGAATAAAATCCCCTGGGCAAGGGGGTTACAAAAGTGGGCAATAATTGTTAAATACATTTACAAACAAGGTATCATTGGCATGTGTGAACCTGTTGATAGCAAAAGGCGCTAGAACGGCCTCGTAGTATATCAGAGTGTTGCCAACAGAAAACGCAATGACTTTAAGTCATGAAGCGCACACATGATCCGTGTTCGCCATTACAACAAACATTCACACCAGGGATCCAGATACCATTACAGCCAAGGTACTCAGGGCAGGGGCACATCCGTCACCAAGCGTCAAACCCAACCCTGTTAAAACTGCTCCCAGAGCAGAACATTGGCTTAGGCCTGGTGACAGAAGGGACTGGGTGGTGGTATCTGATACATTTCAGCTCAGGAAGGACAGAACCCCTTGACAAATTGGTCCCGATGGTAGAGGTCCCTTAGAACTCTGGGCAATGGCTCCTTATACAAGTGGATTAAGAGGTAGCCCAGTGAGTATCCTGCCCTGCCTCCAGAGTCCCTGAATAATCAAGTTGAACATGGGGTAACTATATACAAGAGAAAGGTTTTGTGCTTCATATTCAAGTCGCATGTATTTTGTAGATTAGGGTCTTTCTATGCTCCTGATGAAATGCCCAGCTCTTATTGGCACCGTGGGGCATAAAACATGTTAACACCACTGAACACAACTAACAGCTCATCAATGCCTGTTTTGGTTCAGTCTTGTTTTTAGTCTAGACACGGTGACCCACCAGAAATAAAGGACAGTAAGGGGGTGGCGTCAATTTTAATCCACTCTTCCATACCCAATCCATCAGCACACAACCTTCACATCACCGGGTCATCGGAATGAGCTTTGGCAAATACCAGGCCAAGCAGGAGAGAAAAAAATATCCGCCACAGAGCTCCATTTTTGGGGGCTCACTGGATATTGCAGCGCCCACCCAGCGAGGAGCAATCCCGATAATGGAGCATGGCACCTAGGTGGGTGAAGGCTTTTGCATTCAAAAGAGAGGATCCCCAGGACCTGTTTTATTACAACTGAAGTTCACAGTGAGTTTTGGTAACCCAGCGGATCAGCACAATCTGCTTTATCAAGTATTATGCCCACCCCTTTTACAAATCTCCAGCCTCCACTTCAAGAACAGAAAGTAAACAGTGGCACTGGTTACTTTCTGACGCTTCTACTGGGGCATGAAAAATATGCTTTAGGTTTTGTAAAATAAAGTCAGCAGTTCAATGCACATTCTTTTCATTCAATTGTTTTTAAATGATCTTATCAGAACCCATGTCAAAGGGCCTCATGGCACGCAGGGGTTTCTGGGCCCAACTGTGCTGGTTGAGGCCTTTTATTCCTGATGTAACATGGCCTGGCCTACTATGGACCCTGAGTACCTGCTTGACTCTCAGCGGTAGCTGTGGATGAGCAGTCAAAGGCTCCCTCAGGGAAATGTGAATACAGATTAGTGAACACGACTCATAACTCAATGAGCGCACAACAGTGTCAATAAATCAATGTCCAGTCAAATACTTTTTTATAATAAAAAGAAGTATTCTACTTCTAACTCTATACATTCACAGAAAGATATGACATGTATAAACAATAACACATTTCTCCTTGTGATTGGGGCTCTAGTGTTTTACTGGCAAATCAGTGTCCCACCCGCTCTCTTCGTAATGTGATTTGGATTATTCACCCTTCACTGTTGGCCACATCTAGGGAATACTCACAAGTATGCCTAAAGTCAAGAGTTCACTCCGCATCTTAGGAAATAGTCAAAAGTGCCTTGGCGCCGCAGCGATCTGAGCAGCGCATCTCCTGGGGTCCGATAGGTCCCATAACCAGTCACTACCACTACAGCAACAAGGTAGTGTGCTGCATCTCAGCGGTTGCCCCGTCCATGGGCACTCACATGGTTCTGGTCCTGTTCAGCTACACGTGGGAGGGCTGGTAGCACCCAGCAAGCTCAAGCTCTCCTTTGAGCTTACACGGTCGGCTCCAGCAGCGATTGGAGGTGCTCCAGTGTTTCTCATGCACAATGGTTCTGCACTTCCGAACAGGGGTGGAAGGCTGAATCCCAATGCTCCAGATTTGGGTCTCAGCGATCTAGCGATGTACCCACAACATCCTCCTCAGTTCACCGGGGTAGGTCTGGTGAATCCTCAAAGCTTCCTTGTGACCTACGGGTCACATGACTTAACACATGACTTATAGTTCTCTGGCAGCAACCAAATTCTCGCTGCACTCTTGATACCGTCAGCCCCTTCTGGCATATGGGACTGCTGCAAAACACTACCAAGGCACAGGCCATCACCATATGGCAGTCTATAACACGGCAGCCTCCCAGCATACAGGCTCACCACTAGGGATCTGCACATCCTTCGCTCCTCGTTATCCGTCAATCTTCCACAACGGCCCCTTCTGGCATACGGGGTTGCAGCAACTGTGCTGCACTGGCTTTATTCTCCCGACACGGCACTCTGCTCACAGTTATCTTCATGGCAGCCCTTTCCTAGCATACGGTGCCTGCCAACTTGAATCTGCACATGGGCAACGACCCGATCGGTGCAGCAGCCTTCTCCTCATGCCGGGAGTTTACTTGACCGGGCTCCCCATTGGACTTTGCTCCCTCCAACGCTCTCCTTTTCCTCACAGGGCACACTGGTCTTGGCAAGCAGGGAGGAGATTGTGCTTCAGGCTCCAGAGCAGGTGGTCTAGGTTCCCCTCTGTGATGTCCCCTAACCAAGCGGGGAGACTAGCAGGTCTTGGACCCCAGTCCCGGTCACAGGCAGAAATCTTGCAGAGCTTTCCCTCCTCACACAGCCCACCTGGCACCTTGACAGATGGCAATTTTTGGGTTCTCAACCTCCCATTCCTGTAGTTCATTTCTAGACATGAAATGTGATTTTGGGTCTGAGTGTTTGAAGTTTTATGTTGGGGTACTGCTTCTTTTGAATGTACACACTTGTCCTCTCACTCTTCATCTTGAAAAGCCGTCTGTCACAGCAGGAGAGACTCTGAAGCTAATAGTCCCACAACACAGGCCATTGGAGTGACTAGAGTTCACACCTGGATGTCAGCCATAGTATTATGTGCATCGAAAGGTTAATCCTGGGCTTTCAGTCCCACTCTTTATGATTCCCTTGTCAGCTCCATCTCCTTCCTGAAATGTGTCCAGGCCCCTTCCTTGTGACCTCTGAATCAAAGAGCACGCTTTGAAGTGTACAGTGGAAGTCTCTCTCTTCCTCCGAAGTGTCCCAGTTCACAGGAATGCAGCAACACACAAATCTGTCTGAGGGGATTCCTCTACCTCCTCATGTCTTGCCTGGACTTCCTAAAATGGAGCCACGGGTCTACCATATAATGTACCATTATAGGCACACTTGCACTCCGTGTATGCACACAGCACACACACTGTCCTGTACTGTTACCTCCATGTATTGTGCCACCCCGGGTACACATACATACAGCACGCACGTCCCCTTTGTGCGCACTGCTGATTACTGTAGTCTTTCTGTATTGTGCCACGGTGTGCCACTTTAAGGCACATACAATGCCAGTATACACATTCGCCATGTGTGTCCTGCACAACACAACACCCTTCATGTACTGTACTTCTCACAGGTACATATACACCCAGTTCATGCATTCAGAATGCTCGCAATGCATAGCACTACATCTCTAATGCAATGCACTCATCAGAGGTATACATAAGCCTAGTACATGCACTCACCATGTACGCACAGCACAGCACTGCTCTGTCCCTGTACTGTACTCTTCCCAGGCACACTCACAACCAGTGAAGAGATACCACTCCTGCACTGCAAAGCACTTTACATCTAACTGATATAGGCCAAAGGTGAGTAAAGCACACAGCAGCAGAACCTTTAAAAATGTGAGTGAGCCTGTAGATCTCACTCTAGTGACATAGCCAATAGGTCTCGCCTTTGGGACCTTATAAGTGTTTAGCCATGCAACAGTTGCATAACTAAATACTTATAAGGTCCCAAAAGCGAGACCTATTGGCTATGCCAAGCGGCCCTGCGGCCGCGAAAGTGATCGTGATCACGATCAAACATCAAAGCTGCCGTGCGGCCGTGAAAGTGAAAGTAATTGCGGTAAAGTGCGGCGCGCGTGCCCGCGCATATGCACTGTAGCTCTAGGCTGGCCTGGTAGCACTTTTTGGAGCCCTCTCAATAAGTCTCGCCAGACCAGCGCATGCGCTGGGTCAGGCGAGACCTAAAAAGGACCTGTTCACTCCCACTGATCACTACACAGTATGCTGCAACCACTGTGTTTGTTCTGCTTAACTCTTCATGGAGTATCATGTGCCTATAGTATCAGAAAAAATCTGTGACCTTAACTGTTTTTGTGAATAAATTGTTATTTGTAAAATAAATCATTTTTTACTTCGGCTGAAGTAAATAATTGTCTAGGTTATTGTTTCAAATTGAATTTAAATCATTATTTTTCTGTTTTTTCTTGATTGATTCAGTTATGAGTATATAATATTGTACTCCTTATTGAAAATACGTTATTTTAAATATGTTCCTTGTGGACATTGTTATTGCTTACTGCAAAATACCCAGTTCACAGGGACATATGGGTTGCTCTTGTGTTTGTTTATATTGATAACTCTTCATGGAGGCTGTAGCCTTTCACCACTATGAGGGCAGTGCTTCGCCACCCCTCCAGGTCCAACTAGACCGCAAACCGTAAGACAGGCCTATGTCATGGCGCACAGTCACCCATGATCCATGTTTGCATATGACAACAAAAATCAGCATTAGGGATGCAGACAACAGTACAGTTGGACACTTGGGGCACGGGGTGCACATCCATTACCAGACAGAGGACTTTTCTGTACCAAGAGATCTAATAACCAAACTCATTGTAAAACCAGTTGTTGCCATGTTTCATTATTGGGAATACATGGAAATGTATGTGCTTGAAAAAAAGATTTCAGTTTTGTGCTTCGAACAAGTGATCGCACATTGCAAATTATCAAAAATTAAACTGCACTAACAATAAGGACGATTTAATGCAATAACATAGCTCATATTCAACTATATCAATTAATACATGTAAACAGAACTACTAATGTTTTTTGTTTTTTTACTTTTTTTCCCTCCCCTATGAGTTATCAATAAACTTTCCCTTTCCAGTATACTCAAGTGAAATTATTGCATCACGGCAGTTTGTGGTATAAATAACTTATGTCCCATTGCTGTTATGTGTTTTGTGGCACTAAATCCTCTTCAGATGAAGACATATTTTTCATATAGTTCAAAGAGAAACTAGCAGTTTTCTCTTAACATATCATGTCACCACGGTAATATAGGTGAACTCAAAAACAGAGGTTTGAACTTCAGCGAGCTCAATTAATGTGGTTTACAGTGATGTGACATCACTTCCTTGGAAGTGCCAGGGTCAGATGTAATCGACAGAGAACCTCCAGGACCCACACATTTTAATCCTGGGGTCTGTTGTTTGGAGCATAACTAACTGTGCATTTATTTACAAGCCAATAATTTGGTAACAGCATATTTTGATGATGCCTTAAAAAACTGCCTGTATGTTAAAATAATAATCCCAACAAATAACGTAAAACCTCTCATTAGACGTGGGATCTACGTACCTCCATAACAGAGGCGCAACTAGAGACAAATTTTGGGGGAGGGCTAAGAATTTTTTTTCGGGCGGGGGATACTTCCAATAATAGGCAGTGTGGAGATGCAGGGGCTCAAAAAAACACCAAAGCATCCTTAACAAGCAAATGGTCTTTTAAAGACCTGTGAAGTACTTGGGTGCGGTTGTGTGTGCGCCCCGGCGGACACACAGGGGGGGAGGGGGTTGAAGCCCTTTGAGCCCAATGGGCGTTGCGCGCCTGCTCCGTAACACATGTATCTGTGAAGCACGTTCACACTGTGGGCATCTTGGCGCTGAATAACAGATGTGCATTGTTATCCAACACAATGGTACTACATTTTTCGACCTCAAGAGGATGAAAGGTTGAGTGGATCCCAGGATTTGAACCTGTGACCATGAGGTCAAACACATGCCTATACAGTGGGCGTATTAGCCACTCAGCCACCAGACCCGGCTCTGCGGGCAATCTTTGACAATACATATAGATGGCGTGAGCACGTGGATATGTCTGCTGTCACTATGGGTGCTTGCAAAATAGGGCAATAAGGCACGAAGTGGGAAAGAGCACAGACAAGGAGGGGAGGGGGCAGGACGGAGCGGGGCAAACCAAGGAAGGCAAGGGTGAGAGCAGAGGAGCGAGGTCCTGCTGTTAGGGGAGGGGCTGCGGAGCATGCACGGGACAGACACCGGGCTTTGCAGTCTGGAGTTCACGGAATGCCTGTGAGAGGCCGCACACTGCGTGGTTTGTTTGCCCTCGTGTTGCAGTTGTCTCTTTGGGGAAGTGAGGCGCATTCCCTGCTCTCATTGTCACACACTGCGCAGACAGCTGTGCTCAGCACTGGACGGGGTCATGGGCAGGCCTGACGTGGGAGGAGTGATGTGGGCGGGGCTGGGGTAGAGAGCAGGGGCCAGAGATGCTGAGTCTTTGAAAGCAGGTCGTCTGACATTCAGCGAACTACCCACAGCAGCGCTCCTGCAGCACCCACAGTGCGCACCTCTCCACTGCCCCCCACTGTCAATACCCACAGTCAGCACTAATACACCCACCTCCCCCCCCCCCCCATCAGCCAGTGCGAAATCACAATCGCAGCGCCAGCAACCAGTCAGCACGTCTACGCTACCAGCACTTCTAGCCTACCCTGGCACTCAATTCAATTCAATTCAATAAAAGCTTTATTCGGAAGCAAGGCACATCCATAAAAGCAAAATACAAATACAACAAATGCAGCAAAATTAAAATTTCTATACTGATATTGCATTGAGAAATCTGACAATCCATTCTCTTTGTAAGTAGAGACAGTTAATCACAGAGATAGCAAAACATGTCAGGTATAAAGGAATCTTAATTATGAACAGAGTTCATATACAAAGTGATTTAAAATATGATTTTAGAACGCAATTTTTGGGATTGGTTCGCAAACAGCCAACAATCATAGCGTCTAGGTATTAAGATTTAAAGATTTGTTCTGTGCCTTATACAAAATTTTAAGAACATAGCAATATTAAAACACCCTGGCACTCAGCATTTCTACATCGTTGCAGTCACCACTTTCACAGCACCACGACCGGTACTCGTGTAACCACCTCCACGGTCAGCACCATTACACATTCCCACAGCCAGCACCTCTGCACCATCTCCCACAAATCACTCGACATTACTACACTATCCTCCCGTCAGCACCTAGGGGCATATTTACAAGGCCCTGCACCACCGAAGCATCACTTTTTTTGACGCACAATGCTGAGCCATATTTTACAAGGCCACGCAAAGCCATCCTGCGTGGCTTTTCATGGGCTTGTAAGTATGGCCCCCTTTCACGCATAACTCTGCGTGAAAAGGGCTTTCCCTCGGTGTTGCTGTGAGTGTTCCCACACAACACCCATGGATTCTGATGCATTCCCAGATTTACAAGGTTTCATAAACCTGGGAGAGCGTCAGATTCTAAAGCCTCTCCAGGGGAGGCAATGAGAAATACCTTTTTTTCTCCTTGTTTCTTGCTATTTCTATGTGTGCTGCACACACAAAGAAGGAGGAAAACAACACCAATGATTGTTTTTGTGCAGGAAGGTGTCTCTTCCAGCACAAAAACAATCAAACACACCATTTCCTACAGGCAGGAGTCCTTATCAGCCAGCATGACTACACCACCCTGTCGCACAGTCATAGCTCCTGGACCATATGAGACCCAGCACTCCCATACATTTGCCACAGCCTACTAACCTATTTCACACCACAGCCAGCTGATATAGATCATCACCTAGGATCTCAAGATTTCCTACATAAAACACCTTCTCACTCCAAATGAAGATTCCTGGCAAATTTGATTGAAAATATGGCATCCATGCAACTTTTCCAGTTCATTGAACAAAATCATCTACTGCCTGTCCACTAACCTGGTACAGGTTACGGAATCTTTGTTGACTGCCATCTGGGATGATGTCATTACAGCTTTTGAAACAAATTGAGGTGGAGCTGTAAAAGCATTTGCTGCTTTCAATATGGTACATCATAGCGCTACATAACAAACTGTGGTTAATTGACATCCAAGGAAACCATTAGAATGGATCGCTTGCTTTCAATGATGGAGAATAGGGATAGCATCCTCCCCCCTTACATTTACTTATCAATGCTCATCATACCTGAGCATACCAAGGGGCTCTTTAATAGGCTGCAATTTACTGCATACCCCAGCCCTATTCACTGAGCTAATGAACTATTTTGTCCTCACCTGCTACAGAGATGATGACACCCAAACCATGCTGACACTGAAAAACAACAGACATACTAGCAGCAAGACTCTAGAACTTTGCCTCCAGGCCTTTGTAGTTGGATGAACTAAAACTACCTTAAACTTTACCCCTCAACAACGGAAATCCTTACATCCGGAACTTGGACATCACAACAGGGCTCTTCAGGCATCAGGAAACTACATAACCACCTGGCATTCAGAAGAGCCATCACAAACAGACTCTTTTCTCCAGTTTAAATACAGGATTAAAACTAATAAGAAACAAGCTCGGTTCTTTCACCACCAGTTTTCACTCTACCGTGCCTTAACAGAATGCTAGATCCTGCTCGTTGTCAAAGGATGATGGACACAGGATGCTGACATTTGACACTGTTTTTGGATACTAAAGCTCAATCCCATCCCACCTAGAGCTAATGACCATTGCTCAGACACTCATGCATGGGATCAGCCTTTATTTTCTTACTGAGGTTGTGACACTAGGCATGCCTCACCTCTCCTCAGCCTTCAGCCTTGGTGTGTCTGTTGGACTTAGCACTTTCTGCAGGGTCACCCCCAAAGCTTATGCCTTTGCCCTCCACTTTTTGTTGAATTTGTTTTTATTGGCCTTAGGACTCTGAGCACTTTACCACTGTTAACCAGTGCTAAAGTGCTTGTGCTCTCTCCTTGTAACATGTAGAATTGGCTTATACCCAAATGGCATATTTAATTTACTTGTAAGTCCCTTGTAAAGTGGCACTACATGTGCCTGGGCTGTAAATTAAATGCTACTAGTGGGTCTGCAGCAATGATTGTGCCACCCACTTAGGTCGCTTTTTAAACAGGTCTCAGGCCTGCCATTGCACAGCCTGTGTATGCAGTTTTAACCTGCAATGTCGGCCTGGCAAAATAAATCTTTTCCAAAAAATAATGATTAATCTAAATCGTAACTTTCATTGCATTAGTATCTTTATACTCTGTTTTGTCTCAAAACATAAATCAATTTCCATGCATTTACTCTAATATAAAGACCACTCCTGTTTTCTACAGAGTTCCTATTAGCAACATTCTAATACCTCAACATTTCATGTAACTCGTTTTAATGCAACATAAATTGTTCTTGTTAAAATCAGTGCAACATAAAAAATGCCTGATGCATTTCGGAAGGATCTTCCTTCCTCAGGGGCCGCTGATTGTTGCTATAATAAAAACAAACATGAACAAACATGTAATAGCTGACAGGTATGTATATCTACATAACAACTAACTGTGATTGGTTTGTAAACTAATTTCTAAATCATTGTGTTAATCGTAATGATAGTGATAGTCATTCTGATAATTAAAATAAAAATAAAAAAGGAGAAGTTGACCAAATGTAAAAAGAAATTAACCAAATTTGAAAGAACCCAACCATATGTGCCAAATGCATAAAAAATGCATAAAATATCACAACGAAAAATATCTCCCTTTAATCTTGCCTCTTAATAATTATATTGTGTGTTGAACTAGAATAGTGCACTTAACCACCAGTGCTTATGCTCACGATTCAGTTTGTGATGAGTAGTGCCTAACTGTGACTGGGTAAAAAACGTACTGACTGACTCTCCTGCTAGTACGATCTCGTACATGCAACTGGACAAAGATCCCATCGTAGAAATAACTGAGGTTTTGACAGTTATATTACAAAAAGCAGAAGACTTAGGATGGATTTCATCATCAACGAGATCATTTTTAACCATATCTTTTCCAAGAAGACCACAGTTATACATGCGCCCCAAAGTACACAAAAACATGTTCAATCAACCATTCAGACCAATAGTATCTGGGTGTAATTCAATATTTGAACCAATAGGTAAATATTTGGATGCGTTTTTACAGCCATTTGTACAATCATGGAGCACCTACATAAAAGACACCACTCATTTTTTGAATAAACTCGGAGATCTGCCAACAGAAGAGTTACTAGATTGGATACTATGCATTGTTGACATGATGTCACTATACACATCGATTCCTCATCAGGAACGACTAGAGCCAGTGGAATGGGCATTGTTGCAGCAATCTAACATAAAGGCCCACAGAGTTTTTTTTTATTGTAATTATTGCATTTTTATCTCTACCACAGCTATTTTCAATGGAAGGAGAAATTCTTTTTACAACTTAGAGGGACTTCAATGAGATTCGCCAGCACCCCGGCCTGTGCCAACATAGTGGTCTTTGTATTAGAGTAAATGCATGAAAATTGATTTATGTTTTGAGACCAAACTGAGAATAAAGATACTAATGCAGTGAAAAGTTACAATTTAGGTTGATCATTATGTTTTTGTGATACAGTCTGTTGGCAGTGCTCTTGGGGTCCAAAGAAATATTTTCTTTGGCAGTAATAAGAGTAGAGTTAAGAAGGTGTAGAACAGACAACATACACATCCTTAGATGCACGCACATGTTTTAAAGTAATTCATTTAGATGAAAACAGTGTGCACAATAAGCCACAAAATCAAAATAAATCTTCTTGCTATGCCCAAACCTTCCTTTTTTAATACATATAAGTCACCCCTACGGTAGGCCCTTGACAGCCCAAAGGGCAGGGGGCAGTACATTTAAAAGGTTGGACTTGTACTTTTCAGCTTTACATGTCATGGTAGTAAAAAACTCTTACATTCGTTTTTCACTACTGCAAAGCCTTTCTCTCCCATTGGATAACATTGGAGTCGCCTTAGTATATTTTATAAGTGTAATTTCCAAATGGGAAGAGATGATTGTTTCATGTTTGGTGTCTCTGGAATCTTAATTTAAAATTCTAACTTGTGGTGAACTTGGATTTTAAATTATAATTCTGAAAATGCTACTTTTAGAAAGTTGGCATTTTCTTGCCGTAGCCATTTGGTGCCTATAGCCTTTCTCTGGTTGCATGACTGGGTGTAGTTGGCAGTTGGGCTTTGAATATTCCTCCTAGACCGCCACACATAATAGGAGCATAGGTGTGACTGGAGGGGCCATGACTGGCAGTATGGGAGGGAGGAGCTGGGCCCAGCTGCACTTACCCCAGAATAGGTTATTTCCTGTCTGCACACAAAGGGCTGCACACACCCTGTAGTTAGTCTGGGTCCAATGCCAGGAAGGCAGAGCATCTGTGCACTTCAAAGACATGTCTCTGGAAGCTTCTCCCCACTTCAAATGCACAACTGTGTATAAAAGAAGGACCTCAGACACCACCACTTCAGTACACTTCAGGACTGGTGGATACTCTGCCAGGAAGAAGGACTGCTGTAATGCTACAAATACTGCCACTCTGCGTGGACTGCTGCTCTGAAGGAACTTCTGCCCTGCTGTTCTGACCTGCTGTCTGCTTCCCTCTATTCAGGGGAAGAAGAAGAAGACCTGGACTTGCGACTTCATTTTGAACCCAGAGTGTCTCAAAGGGCTAGTAGTCTGCTGGCCTCCTGATCTGAGTCACAGGGACATAAAAGGCTCCACAGCATTTCCTGGACCCATCTTCAGCGAGTTACTGATCCCCAAGTGGTGCCCCTCAGGTCCTGGATCCTTGGTGTGGCTCAATGGGCTCTCAAGTCATGCTTTTGGGCTCTTTGCGACCACGAAAAGGCCGTTTACACCGTAACTGCACCGCTTGCCCTGAAATTCAGCGTGAGCTGCTGCAGCCCGTTTCTTTGCATAGCCTATTTTCGTGCCATGCTGACTTCAGCCTGCAACGCTCTCCTTGCTTCTGTCAATCCTCTCCATCGCGGACAGGATTCTTGGCACAAAACTTGAGAAGGTAAAACTTCAGCAGGACTAATTTGGACTGTATGTGACCTGCGCTTCATCGCGGTTGGCCTGAACTTTTGACTTTTATCAGGTCCAGTGCAACCAGATAGCTGTGGCTAGCGTTTTTTGCTATTGGGCGCTATACTGCAGTTTATAATGTAAAAATTCCTGACTCCAGTTTTACTGTTAGGATTTTTGTCATTTTGGTCTTCTTTTATTTATTAAATTAAGCTCTATTTTTAGGTCTCGCCTAGCGTTGCAGCGAATGCGCTGCACGCTCGGCGAGACCTAAAATGAGAGAGGAGATTTCAGAAGGGGACTTGAAGCCCCACCCATCATTTTCATTGGGTCGCGTCAGTGTTTATGCTAAATGCAGGCTTCCCATTGAAAAGGATGCTTTTAGGTCACTGCCCTTTCTCCCTTTTGGACGGCCCATCCTGTAGTGTAGTTCCTATATCCCTGATAGGCTCTGCTCATTGGAATTACATACACTATAGATTTGACATAGGACTGAGGTCAGTATGTCTCTATCGAGAACATTAAACTTAATTACTTGTGTGTGCCAGTTAACTCAGAGGTCACTAGAAACTTCTCGAATATACAAGAAGGTATTAGTTTCTGACAACCGCATAAACATGACAACTTTGTTTCCCTTAGCGTCGGAACAATCTCAGAACCGTGGAAACAATAGATTACAGTTTCACTCAGTCAATCGTGCATGCTTCGTTTCTACAGAGTTGCATAGAAATAGAGAGATGTGAGTTTCAATAAAAAGGGTTTATTGAACAGTCTTATTTCTCGTGCAAGAGATATGAACTGCTACAATTGTAAGACAGGTTGCGAAGTACAATATGTACCTCGTTTAGAAGATTAACTGCACATAGATGTGAACTATCGCCTTCAGCATTGGTTGCATCAGCAAAGTTCGAATCGGATGTTACCTGCGTGCCTAATTTTTCATCTCGTACCTCAGGAGTAGCAATTTGCGTCTGTGAGATCTCAATGAATGACATCATCAGGATTGGTAGCCGCTGGGGACAACACAGAGCATGGGCCATAACTGGGTCCAGCAGAGTATCGATATCCGTAGGCATGACTGATGGGAGTGTTCGACAGATGTCTAGCACGGATTATTCAACGCGGAGCAGGCAGCGTAGAACAGGTAAGATGCAATCTTGCCAGATTGGTCTGAATGATAGAAACCATGTGGTGCTTAATTTTCATAGACGAGGTAAACCCAAAATTTGGACGATGCGCTCAAGACACTTTATCTCCAATAGAGCTCTCTCTATGGTGAATTGAGTGTCGATGGTGAGTTGGCTTGCCATATCGTAGCAATTGCAACAAGTGCTAAAAGGAGCGGCAGTCCGCCAAACACAGAGTGCACGAAGTTTGGAAAAATTCAGAGGACTGCTTGAAAAGGTGCTAACAGTCCTGCACACACGTTCTTAAATACATGTATAATACCGCTCGTATCAGACATGTTTAAGATATGACCTAACATTTCTGAGAAATGTACAGGGCAGTTTGTATACAAAAGGGTATGTATCTCTGCAGAAGTCCTTGCGACTTGGAGATCATAGGTTTCTCTGGCCGAGGTCAGTGGCACTGTTGTTTGTAAAAGAATGGCTTTCATTCTGCTTAGAGCATCAATTCTTATAGAAGAGATGTTCAGTGAAGGCCATAAATGCGACTCCCTGACTGTGTCTATTTGTGGAAACAAGACTTGCATACAGCAAGTGACCCTGGATGTAACCGTAACTAGATATGGAATACCTGGCAACATGCCACAGCAGCTGTGATCATTCAACTTAATGTAACTCCCATTAGAAAGTTGGCCTAAAATTGGATTAATCACTGCAGCCGGTGAACCTTGCAGGTGACAGGATTAGTTTGTAGTGGAACCATCACAGGCCCGGTGTAAGTTAATACCCTGACAAAGGAGAGAACCGCTTAGTGTGTGTTCACAGTTTTCACAGCTAAGAAAAACTTCATGTTCCCCACTCCAACATCTATGTGTGTAAGGTAAATCTCAGGATGTCTTGATGTATCCTTTACCCAACCTTTCATATTTGCCAACTGGTATATGTTTTAGGCAATACTGAAAATGGAAAGTTGTAACAGGCAGAGTAATTTTACCATGTATGAGCCATTCAGTAGCTGGTTTTTCTGCTACTGTGAATGGTAATCTTTCCAGTTTTTCAATGCTCAGCACAGTGTAGTCTGCTCCGGTTTGTGCCAGTTTGATCTGTTTATCAGTGAGATTGAATTCTGAAAACAGTGACGTAGAGTTGATTAGATGCCAAGGCACATAGCCTGCACACAAGTTTTGTAGGGTCCAGCCCAATAGCATGATAGAACGTAGCTGAGACTGACCATGTTGCAACATGACCAAGTCTTGGTCCATGATGTCTATGACAGAAGACACAATGCTGTCCAATGAATATATTCTGGACGACAGAGTCTTTAACCCATTGTCTACTACAGAGAGGGATTTCTCTAAATTAATACGATCAATTTCTCTTATTCGTTCTGCAGTCTCTGCTTGGGTAACCTTCCATGCTTCATTATAAGCAGCGCAGATACCGGCATATATGAAAGGTTTTTGACGTGGTTTACTTGGTCCTAGCAAGAATTCCCTAAGGTATGCACCTTGTTGAAGTAAAGTTAAGTGTTGTTTTACATCCTTCAGTGTAGCTTTCTGTAGCCAATCAAGGCACACTTTCCCTACACTGTATGTTGTTACTACCCCTGGTTGCTGTCTTTGGACACAGTGTGGGTCTGGCCTGTTAAAAGTGAAACCTTGTGTTTTGTTCAGGAATCGATATTGACAGTTGTTTGTGTCTGTGGGCCAGAGCAACCATTTTTTCCATTCTGGATCTGATCTGTTGTGATGCAAAATATTATGTACGTCGACCTCCCCCTGTGAAGTGCTATTACTTGCAGGTGCAGGTATGGACGGAGTGTTCATGTCTTTTATCTTGGCTAACCCAAGGCATGACGTTTGTTGGACAGTGTCATTCAAAAACATAATTTGCTCAGGGATCATACAGGCTCTAAACAAAGCTTCTACCCCCTGTACTTGTCAGTCTTTTGTACCCCAGACAGATTTTGTCTCAATGCTGTCTTTCCAAAAGTCGAAACCCTGTCTAGACAGTTGGGCAATAAAGGCTGCAGAATAAATCTGTTTTGTATTTGTTAACATATTTTTCCTGTCTTGTTCACATTTTTGAAGAAAAACGTTTCTGGATTGGATACATTGTTCCCTGAAAAATATGGACATTTCATTGCAAATGTTTTTGAGCTACCCTTTGGAGGTGTAGGACAATGTTCCCATTGGTTATACATAAATTCATTTCTAGGTGTTGCAGATTTATGCAAGAAATGATGACCATAATGGTTAGAAGAATACATTTGTTCATAGTCTGATGAACCTTCTAAATATTCATGATTTGTGAATACTGTAGACATCTCTAGATCAGACATCGTGTTATTAACAGTCTCAAAGTCCCAATAATCAGAAAAGGTCCTAGAGGTAATGAAGTCACTTAATGAAATCTTAAATAAATGTAGAATCTTCAAAAGCTCCGACGGGTCAAAAATGTCATATTGAGTTTGGTCCCAAACTATACCATCATGTATAAGAACGGCTGTGATGTTCACTGCCGACAAGTCTCTTGCTTCACGATGGGATGGTTTGTGTGGCTGGAGAAGTAAGTTCACTCTTTTATTTGCTGTGTCCATTTGAATATATCTTCCATTTATCAGCATACCCAGAGTTAATACCAGAGCTAACCAAAGTAGAAAGAAGAATATTCCCCAAACAATCCATAGTTCAATCCATGGTGAAAACCAGATAAGTCTTTTTCAAGAGATGAAAAAAGTCTGTTGCTTGTTCTTTGAAAGTTCTTTGTGCTGGCGTCGTTTCAGGTTCGCTGGGATCCTCAGAAAACGTATCAAAGTTCATGAAATAGCCAGAGGCAGTTCTGTCAATGGTTGGAATTGAATCAGGATTTGATTAATTCGCTGGAACCAGTTCATCACTTGTTACTTCGTTGTAGAAATGTGTATCAGGACAAACTGTTATTTGGGTCTCAAGAGGGACAAGTTCCATAGCTTTGTTGCTTAGTCCTTCATTTCTCACTGCAGAATCTTCAAAGGTGATGAGTCTTTCAGTTTGAACCTCTTGGATTGTAGCTAGAGGAGTGCGTCTGCTACATTGGTGGAGTCCACTTGGCCTACTGCTTAGTATCGGCCACATAGTGTGGTTTGATCAGGTCGATGGACACAAATCTTTTCTCCTTTTTACCAGCAGGGGGCGGCAAAAGTACTGTTCTTTATCCGTGGATTGCTAGGACAGGTACTGGTTGTCTGTAAGAAGGCCCAAATTCCTTCTTGTGCGCGATCTTTTTTCTGACTAGATCACCAAGGTTTGGGATCCAGACAGGCCTTGCTGGGACGGCCGGTTTTTCCCTAGTGATGGTTGGCTTCAGGAGCACGTTGCTTTGTTTTGTTCTCAGTTCATTTAACTCCTGTAAAACAGCCAAATGATCTTTGATATCAAATTTCTTATTTTCCATCACTGTGCCTTGCATATCAAGGTCCGGTACCAACATTCTAGTTCCAAATAGAACTTCATATGGAGTGACACCCTCTAGAGAACTTCTTGGCATGTTATTAAGTGTGCACAGGACCCCATAAAGGTGTTTGACCCACCCATCACCCGAGCCTAATACCCTAGCTGTTATAGACTGCTTTATGTCCCGTTTTTTCTTTCCACAACAGAATTTCCCTCAGGATGGAATGGAGAAGAATACCGCAAAGCTATGCCCGAACTGACCATGGCTTCTTTGTAAGCTCGAGAGCTAAACACAGGACCCTGGTCAGAATGTAGTGTGCCAATTGCGTATGTGCCGATAAAGACTCGCAAATCTTTTATAACAGTTCAAGTGTCAGCCGAGCGCTGAGACCACATCCATAGGAACAGTGACGTAGTGTTTGTGGGATTGCATTTGTCCAAGAGGACGCCTGCATGTAGATAGTCTAATGCTGTCTAATAATGGGTCTGAACTGGGCTGGCTATTTTGTAGTCAGGTATCTGGTGGCGTTCTGTACTGCGATCTCTATTACAGTCTATGCAGTTATTGATGAAGATATGAATCAGTGTATTCATTCCTGGCCACCAGTACATCTCTTTAAGTTTAAAAATTGTTTTAGAGATCAACTGATTTGTCAGACCCTCTCCCAGATGTGCTTCGTAAATCAAAGCTGCTCGTCGTTCCATGTTTGGAATTACTCTGTCCCCCACTCCAGGGATTCGAGCAAATGGAACGCTGTTCGCATCAATTATATATGAGTATTTGAGTGGAAACTTTTTATGTAACGCTGCACCGCTGCCTTTGCTTGAAGCATTGACAGCAAAAATTATTTCACTGGCGAATTTTTGTTTTTGAAAGAGTGATTGCAGCTACGGAAGCCGTTTGCACAGCCCCTTTCGCGGCTTCATCAGCCAATGAATTCCCTCCAACGTGAACGTCATCACCTGAGTGTTTTGTAGTCCGTTTCACAACTGAACTACTTGCTCCCAAATCATTTTATGCTTGATTTTGCCACCTTTTGCATCTTTGAAACCATTTTGAAGCCAATTCTGTAAATATCAATTGTAAGATTGAACACAGTATAAAAAATTGCACACTATGAGTGTGGGGAATTCGCGATCTGTGTTTTCAAGTGCCATCTTGAATGCTAGTAGTCTAGCTCACTGAGCTGTACAATTTCCTAGAGATTGCGTTTTTGTGACCATTGGTCTGAATTTGCCATCGCCCAATACGACCTTTAACGATCGCGCATGCCGCACTATAAGTTTGTTTACTTTCCGTAGCGGGTTGTGCTGATCCGTCAGTATAAATTATAAATTCGTACTGTTCAAGAGGGAGAATTTCAGTAATCCAAAACTAGACGATATGTATTGTCTGGTTTGGAGACAGGAAACAAAGGATTGTTCATTGATGAGGTGCATGTTTCAATCACCCCCTGGTATTCAAGTTGATCTAAAATCTCCCTGACCTGTTTTTTAGCTTCTTGCTTAACTGGGTACTGCCGTTGTGATTTTTTAACTGGATTTTGTGGTGAGGTGAGTCCTCATCCCTTCTTGTATAATGCTGGGGCCTGGGCTACTGCCCATTTCCTGGCATAAGTATATTTTAAATGTACTGGACCATAATTGAAGAAGGCTGGCATAATGATGTCTTCCCCATGTGGGCACTCCCTGACAAATTCTGGTGGCCAGTCTTGTTCTGCTAGAAGTATATCATAACCCTTTGAAAGTCGCTCCCAAAAGAGTGCGTTCACTTTTCTTGGTATGTCTCCCTCCATCCGGAGTGTTATTTCATATAACCTATACGGAGTACTAACCCTGGTGTCTGCAGTTTCAACTTGAATGTCCTCATACAAAACCACTGTCTCCAGAAGCCCCTTCAGTTTCTGGCGAGCTACTGTAACTTCTGCTGCACTGTCCAACATTGTCTGAGCCCATTCTCGGTTCTTGAGTTGTGTTCTCAGAATCCTCGGCATGTCTGATCTTCAGACCTGCTACCTTCTTTTTGGGGAATTGAGGTTTTGGTTTGTTTTTCTGAATGTGTTGATCGTCTTTGGACTTCACGCATTCTTCTTTGTTTTCTGACCGTCCTCTTCTTTCGGATGTCTGTGATGATATCTGAAAGGTACGAGAGGAACGTGTATCAGTATCTTGATATCTGTCAGGTTTTCTCAAATTATTCCTATTCCTGAGGTTGTACCTCCTTTCAGAGGGCTCCTTTTGAGGAGACCTGCCTCGGGAATGAGAACGCTTCTCTTTGGAATGCTGTGTGCTATTTTCCCACTTCTTTTTAGAAGAGGTAGGAGTGTTTTTAGGAAAGACCTTATCAGGACTTTCAGACAGTTGTGGTTTAATTGTATATTTCTATTAGCTTTTGTATGTCGTTAAGTAATTCCTCGTCCAACATTGATTCAATGTCAGGGTCAGGTGTGTAACCGGCTAATATCGGCCATGTAGCTCCTGGTCTACCTAGTGGACCGAGCCTGGTAATGTGATTGTAATGTTTTAGGGCGCCTTTAAACCAGAGCTCATGCTCCTGGTATGTGAGTGGAATTTCAATATCCTCGAAAGGAATATATTCCTCTGGTGGATCATCTTCTTTGTAGAAGTGAAACATTTTAGTTACTGGATTTGATTCTGGGAATACTATCCATGAATAGAATACCTCTGTCTGGTGAGATTCATGTGCCTCTATCACAAAAACTGCTCTACCACCTCTTGGTGTTAGGCCATGTTTTATAAGTTTTAGAGTGATGGTTCTCCTTAGATTTGGAGCGATGATTTTTGCATTTTCATCGGTTTCATTAAAACCTGTTTAATCAAAAGCTGCTGCGATTTCGTCGGTTACAGCTCCACCAGTATCGGTGTTTGTGTCGTTTTCGGTCATTGTTTAATGAAAGTTTCAGAGCAAGTTTCAAGGGAACAAAGATAAGGTGCATAATATTTTTGGAACACTGTATCCTTCAACGTTGAACAAACTAAACAGCTAATACATAGGATTTTCGTCCTACTCAGCTATGGCGGATATTATCCTTACCCATTCCAGAAGTCTTATGGAGTATTATGAGTAGAGGGTCTCTAAGAAAAGCACAACTGAGTTACTTCAGTATCTAGCGTTAAATTAGTGCCTTACCAAACCGTTGGGCGCCATGTATTGTAGTTCCTATATCCCTGATAGGCTCTGCGCATTGGAATAACATACACTATAGATTTGACATAGGACTGAGGTCAGTATGTCTCTATAGAGTACATTAAACTTAATTACTTGCGTGTGCCAGCTAACTCAGAGGTCACAAGAAACTTCTCAAATATACTAGAAGGGATTTGTTTCTGACAACCGCATAAACATGACAACTTTGTTTCCCTTAGAGTCAGAACAATCTCAGAACCGTGGAAACAATAGATAACAGTTTCACTCAGTCAATCGTGCATGCTTAGTTTCTACAGAGTTGTACAGAAATAGAGAGACGGGCGTTTCAATAAAAAGGGTTTATTGAACAGTCTTATTTCTCGTGCAAGAGATATGAACTGCTACAATCGTAAGACAGGCTGCGAAGTACAATATGTACAGAGTTAACAGTAACATCAAATAATACTGCAATAGCATGGTTTGTAGCTAGGACATATATTAATTAAAATATATACATAAATAACACAGGCTAAAATGTGAATACTCATCTGATGCTTCTAAATTGTTCTACCCCAGTGTACCTAACCTAAGTGTAGTACGAGGTAAGAAATAGGTGCTGTTTTCAAAAGTACAGCTAGCTATAGTTTAGTTTTGCCAAGAGTTGTCAAAAGTTTCTCTAAGTTCTAGTCTGCTCCAAACCTTAGAATGTGCGAGGTTGGAATCTCTTTCCGGGACTTGATATCTAACACCCCACAAGGGGAGTCAGAAACACTGGAGCTGGATTCTCTGCGAGGAGGATGAAAGCGTCTAGTCAATGCATCAGGCGGGAACTCGATCTCCTTCTGAACTTGTCGTGGTGAAACGCAAGTAGGCCGTCGAACTGGACCGTACCGGAACCGTGGTTTGCCAGGGCAAGTGCAGGTATATTTATACCTTGAAGGTGTTTAGGAATGCCTGTATTGACGTAAAAGTCGGGCATCGGAACATCATGAATGAACCCCTAAGGAATAGATGTTCATGCATAACAAATGAGTTCTTGGAGAAATCAATATCCAAGCAAGGGAAATTCCTAAAGGCTTAAGAGTCTGGTTTTCCAAGAACTCGTTGTGACATGGATGGACGGATGTAGGAGACCATGCCTTTATTTGGTTAGCATGGACAATGCCTAAATAAGGGCTGTATTTTCTATGCCTAAATAAGGGCAATATAAATTGTACCTATATAAGGGCATAAATCGGGAAACCTATATACGGAATCTAAATCTACACACACCAATCCGGACTGGGTCTTCTGCTTCACGGCTGTCGTGAAGCACTTTCTTATCTTTAGGGGGGGCCCATCTGTTTCTAATTAGCATGGCCTTAGCGCGGCCATACTAATTAGAAACAGATCCCCTAAAGATAAGAAAGTCTGCAGACACTACCCTGCACATGGAGGCCCGTGCGAGCAGGCGAGCCAGCGCAGCTCTCCACCATTTGAACATGATCCTGAGACACGTAAAATGGCTTTCTGCATCACATGCCAACTTTGCATGCAGAGTGTGTGTGTTCTAGTATGTTTCACGCATTAAACATATGTGAACCATGCTCACGCTGCAGTCCTCATCATTTTCGATTCTGACCTAGGTTTTGCGCACAGTAGACTAAGTACCTGAAAGCCCGCGCCCTTTCCATGGTTATCGATGGACCCTTGTCAGCTGGCCCTGAGACAGGTGCGCTGGACCCTTGACCCCTGTCGCCGCGGCTCTGTTCAACCGCAGGTTAACAGTCAGAAAAAGCTGGATTTTTCCTGGAAACGCACATCATTATTTGCTACCACTCGTGAATTGTCGAATGGTTATTACGTCCGTGAGAAGCCCCTGGGAGGAGGAGTGAAAAGTGGGGATGGAAATGAATGGTGCTCGGACAAGAGCGCGCAAGCCATTTCTCAAATCCCGCACCTCGCGCGGCTTTAATCACCCGGAGCCCTGCGTTAGCACGGCCTGTAAAGCAGCCCTAATCCTGCAGTGCCTGGAGAAGGAAGCTCTTCTGACAGCCTGATGGATGGCTTAACATGGCAGAATCCATATTAAATAGGGCGACTTCATAAACTTCTATTAAAAGCAAAAGAATTGCAGGGGGCAGAGGAAGGGTTGCAATGGTGAAGCAATGCCAGAAAAAAAGAAGAAAAAACCCAGGAATGGCAAGCCAGAATACTGCCCCACCCCGTGGAGATGTGATAAAGAAAATAGGCATGTTCACTGAATTTAGCAATGTCTTGCCTTTTCCTTTCTAAATTAGATTTAGCTTTTCAATGAAATATGCTTTTAAGGTCTCGCCTACGCAGCGCGCATGCGCTGCATAGGAGGAGACCTTTGGGAATCGATTCACTTTTTGGGCCAAAAACATGCACACTTTGCATTGCTTTCAATGGCAACGCGTGCACGTTTGGTGATTCCCTTGCTGGAGCGAGCTTTGAAACCATCTGTAATTAACTTGCAACCAGATGGTGCCCCTGCTCGCTCCCGCAAGGTATACGCTTTGTGTGCTCTCGGCCGCACTTCCCCCACCCCTCCCCCCTCAGCTGCATTCCTCGCATCCCACAACGTTTTGCCTGCAGGAGCGAGCAGTGCCTCCTTGTTTACATAGAAAGGGTCAGCTTGCCTGCATTACTGAGTATATCGTATGTGTTTTAATTAATCGCCCAATAAAGTATTAAACATGAACCCGCAGCTTTGTGGCCTAAAAACTGATCCTGGCACCTGGGCATTTTGATGAACTGCTCTACCTCTCTACCCTGGACTCTACCTCTCTACCTCTACCACTCTACCTCTCTCTCTACCTTTCTCTACCTCTCTACCTCTCTCTCTACCGCTCTACCACTCTCTCTACCTCTTTCTCTCTACCTCTCTACCTCTACCTCTCTCTCTCTACCTCTCTCTCTACCTCTACCTCTCTCTCTACCTCTCTCTCTACCTCTACCTCTCTCTCAACCTCTCTACCTCTTTACCTCTCTCTACCTCTCTCTCTACCTCTCTACCGCTCTCTACCTCTCTCTACCTTTCTACCTCTCTCTACCTCTCTCTACCTCTACCTCTCTACACCTCTCTACCTCTCTCTCTACCTCTCTCTCTACCTTTCTCTCTCTATCTCTTTACCATTCTCTACCTCTCTACCTCTCTCTCTCTACCTCTCTCAACCTCTCTACCTCTCCCTCTCCCTCTCTACCTCTCTACCTCTCTCTCTCTCTACCTCTCTCTCTCTACCTCTCTCTCTCTACCTCTCTCTCTCTACCTCTCTCTCTCTCTACCTCTCTCTCTCTACCTCTCTCTCTCTACCTATCTCTCCACCTCTCTACCTCTCTCTCTCTATCTCTATCTCTACCTCTCTGCCTCTCTCTCTACCTCTACCTCTCTACCTATCTCTCTACCTCTCTCTCTCTACCTCTACCTCTCTACCTCTCTCTCTACCTCTCTCTCTACCTCTCTCTCTCTACCTCTCTCTCTCAACCTCTACCTCTCTCTACCTCTCTACCTCTCTCTACCTTTCTCTCTACCTCTCTCTCTCTACCTCTCTCTCTCTACCTCTCTACCTCTCTCTACCTCTCTACCTCTCTCTAACTCTCTACCTCACTCTAACTCTCTACCTCTCTACCTCTCAACCTCTCTCTACCTCTCGACCTCTCTCTACCTCTCTACCTCTCTCTCTACCTCTCTACCTCTCCCTCTCCCTACCTCTCTCTCTACCTCTCTCTCTCTACCTCTCTCTCTCTCTACCTCTCTCTCTACCCCCCTCTCTCTCTACCTCTCTCTCTCTACCTCTCTCTCTACCTCTCTACCTCTCTACCTCTACCTCTACCTCTCTACCTCTCTCTACCTCTCTCTCTCTACCGCTCTACCTCTCTCTTTACCTCTTTCTCTCTACCTCTCTACCTCTACCTCTCTCTCTCTACCTCTCTCTCTACCTCTCTACACCTCTCTACCTTTCTACCTCTCTCTACCTCTCTCTACCTCTACCTCTCTACACCTCTCTACCTCTACCTCTCTACCTATGTCTCTACCTCTACCTCTCTCTCTACCTCTCTACCTCTACCTCTCTACCTCTACCTCTACCTCTCCACCTCTCCCTCTCTACCTCTCTACCTCTCTCTCTCTCTCTACCTCTCTCTACCTCTCTACCTCTCTCTCTCTACCTCTCTCTCTACCTCTCTCTCTCTCTACCTCTCTCTCTCTCTCTCTCTCTCTACCTCTCTCTCTCTCCCTCTCTCTCTCTACCTATCTCTCCACCTCTCTACCTCTCTCTCTCTCTACCTCTACCTCTCTACCTCTCTCTCTACCTCTACCTCTCTACCTCTCTCTACCTCTCTACCTATCTCTCTACCTCTCTCTCTCTACCTCTACCTCTACCTCTCCCGCTACCTCTCTACCTCTCTCTACCTCTCTCCCGCTCTCTCTCTACCTCTCTCTACCTCCCTACCTCTCTCTACCTCTCTACCTCTCTCTCTCAACCTCTACCTCTCTCTCTACCTCTGCCTCTCTACTTTTCTCTCTACCTCTCTCTCTCTCTACCTCTCTATACCTCTCTACCTCTCTATACCTCTCTACCTCTCTACCTCTCTCTCTACCTCTCTCTCTCTACCTCTCTCTCTCTACCTCTACCTCTCTCTACCTCTCTACCTCTCTCTATCTTTCCCTCTACCCCTCTCTCTCTACCTCCCTACCTCTCTCTACCTCTCCACCTCTCTACCTCTCTCTAACTCTCTACCTCACTCTATCTCTCTACCTCTCTACCTCTCTCTACCTCTCTACCTCTCTCTACCTCTCTCTCTCTCTCTCTCTACCTCTCTCTCTACCTCTCTACCTCTCCCTCTACCTCTCTACTTCTCTCTATCTACCTCTCTCTACCTCTCTCTCTACCCCTCTCTCTCTACCTCTCTCTCTCTACCTCTCTCTCTACCTCTCTCTCTCTACCTCTCTCTCCTCCTCTCTACATCTCTCTCTCTCTCTACCTCTCTCTCTCTACCTCTCTACCTCTACCTCTCTACCTATCTCTCTACCTCTATCTCTCTACCTCTACCTCTCTACCTCTCTCTCTACCTCTCTCTCTACCTCTCTACCTCTACCTCTCTACCTCTCTGCTGCTCTCTCTCTACCTCTCTACCTCTCTCTACCTCTCTCTCTACCTCTCTCTCTCTACCTCTCTCTACCTCTCTACCTCTCTCTACCTCTCTCTACCTCTCTACCTCTCTCTACCTCTCTACCGCTCTACCTCTCTCTACCTCTCTCTCTCTACCTCTCTCTACCTCTACCTCTTTCTAACTCTCTCTATCTCTCTACCATTGTCTCTACCTCTCCCTCTCTACCTCTCTCTACTTCTCTACACCTCTCTACTTCTCTACCTCTCGCTACCTTTCTACCTTTCTCTCTCTCTCTCTACCTCTCTCAAAGATGGCTGCAGCGTCTACGTGGGATGTGGTGGACTGAGTGGCAGCCGGAGCCTGATAGCACTGCTTGTCCTTTTAAAAAAAACAAGTATTGGCATAGCCAATAGGTCTCCCCTTTGGGACCTTATAAGTGTTTAGTTATCCAGTACAATATCCTTGGTGCAACAACATCAAGTGTTGCATGGCTAAACACTTATAAGGTCCCAAAGGTGAGACCTATTGGCTATGTCAATGCTTGTTGAGATTGTGAGGGCGGGTGGAAAAACATAAGTCCTAGTACTTACTACCTGTTTGCTCCTGAGAAGTGCCGGTGCTCTCCAATTAACATGTATTGGAGCAGTGCTGAGAAGCGCAGGTACTCTCCTTCTCAAATTAAATAAGTGCAGGCACTCCGTACCAGGCAGTAACTTCCATTTCCAACAGGAGGCAGCTGCTTTTATTCATTGCACATCTGCGTCACCTAAGAGTACTGCGGGGTATTTTAAATTGTAAATTTCAACCCTGCAGCTCTCACCTGCACAGCACCATCCCTACTTACCAGATATGGTCAGTAACGGACGCAGGCTATGCAATGCAATAGGTGTTGCTTTTGGTATTGTAAATAACAATGGCTTTTAATTTTTTGAAAGGCATTGCCATTTACAATGCCAATAGCTCCAAAATTCGCAGTTGCGAGACCTATTGCATTGTAAATGCTTGTTCTAACCTGTTCTGGGATACTTTTTGTGTGGTGTTTTCACTGTTTTTAATGTTTGAAGTAATGCGCCAATTCTTTGCACATTGCCTCTAAGTTAAACCTGACTGCTCTTTGCCAAGTTGCTTGGGGGTTGAGCACAGGTTAATTTGGGTTTGATTGTGCCTTTCCCTGACTAGGATTGTGGTCTCTGCCTGACCAGGGCTCACACCCAAATCAACCAGTAACCCTATTTCTAACAGTGTCTAGTGTCCATCATCAATCTACTGCCATGGATACCTAGAGCGAAACTAGACGTGTGAAACTTAAGACCATCTCCTCTGCAATAACCTCAGATGGACCACTCTCATTACAACCAGAACACAAGAAGTGTGGCACCTGCTCAATCTTCTCAAACAGTCAAGGGCTTCCTCTGACCATTCTAACAACAGAACTCTCCATCCTAACAACCAGCCCTTAGACTCTCACCAGCACTCCTTGTATCCTTCCCGTGTCAGAGGTGCACATATGGTATGGAAATCAATTGTCATCAGGATGTATGTTGCTATCAGCTCTATTTTCCTTCCCGAGTGTCTTAGTAGGCACCCTATACAGTGCTTAATTTGTAAAGGTAAAAAGAAAATAAGTGCAGGGGCCAAAGGTTTTCTTAAGAGACCACATCAAGTGCTGCAGAATACCAGGGTTGCTGAATACCATGGCTACTAAGTCTTGGTTCCCTTCATATCACTTTATCTCACTCTTGCAGACTCTTTTTCACCCCTGCTTTCTCTCTTTGTCAGTGGTTTCCTACCTTTCTCTCCCTCCCTTGTCTGCCTTTATCTTTTGCTAATGTCTGGTGATGAAAAATATGTCCTAATCCTCAAAAATATCCCTACCACCTGCAACCACTGGTTCAAATTAAGTACTGACCCAATAGGCCTCGCCTTGTGTACTTTTCGACACACGCAAGTCTATCCACAGCAACCCTGTCCTGGGAGCCTCACATATAATTTCAAACAGTTCCCAATTAAACTACTCTTCAACCAGACAGTTCCCCAACATGGCATACGCACCCATCCAGCAACCAATCAGGCAAGGTAAAAAGATGTTGCAAGATGGCAGCAGCGTGTCACACAAACACCAAGAGCCATCCAATATGGCTGCTGCAAAGAGGTCTCCGAGCTGCTAATCTGGCTTGAATTGAGCTGTGCATATTTCTCGCTCTGGTGTGACGTGGCCAGCTGCCCTCTGGTTAGGTCATTCTCGTGTGAAGAGGGCTCTGTGGTTTGGGATGTGAAGTGAGCCTGATGCTGTCGCTCTGGTGTGACGTGGCCCTGCGTGTCTGGCACGCCGGTGTCCCGTGGGATCGGCGGTTCTGTCAGTCTCCTGTGAAGCGCTTGTCAGTCTGCTGTGAAGCGCTTGTCAGAATGCTGTGAAGTGGGCCTGTTCCAAACTAGAAATTCTTCTGGTTTCAGATGCTGCAACCTGAAATAATATACTGCAGCCAAAAAAAACGAGACCGTTTCTGGTGGTTGGTTATTTAACAATGCAATCTAGATACCGTTATACACGAGACGGATCTTGAATCAACTGGATTTTCCCCACAGCAGTTCGATAAATGTCCAAACACCCCTCTGCCAACTACTGGATCCAGTAGATAACATTTGTGACTTATCCACCAGGATGGGGCTGTGAATCTGGGGTGAACAACCCCTTCCCCACTCCCTCAGTGTCATTAGGGTGAAGGGTGAACGGTGGTGCTATTTCAGTCTGGTGTGAAGTGGGCCTGTTCCTGTGGCGTTAAATGGCACACGTAGACCAGACCTGTGAAGAGGGCTGATAGGGGGGGGAGGGGGAAGGTAATTGTCGGCATCGTGAGAAATGGGCCCCGTGGGTTTGTCAATCTGATGTGAAAGGGCAATCATGTGAGTCTTTTACTCTCGTGTGAAGTAGGCCCTGTTCGTCTGGTGTGAAGTGGGCCTGCCAATCTAGTGTGAAGGGGAGGCTCCTCCGCCTGTCAGTTTCAAGTGGAGAAAGTGACGTGTTTGTTTTCCTTCTCTTGTCAAGTCCGCGCCGTGGCCTGTCAGTTCCGTGTGAAGAGGAGCCTCGGATTCTGGCAGTCTGAGTGAAATGGGCGCCATAGGCCCGGCCGGCTTCTGAGAGAGGGATTGTCACTGTCTTGTAACTGTGAGGCGAACCCCAAAGGGCTAGTTGTGAAGTCCAGCCTCTGGTTCCGCCAGTCTGCCGTGAACAGAGCCGTGGCAGGCTGATGTGAAGGGCCATCGGTGGGTTGTAGTGTAGCACAAGGATGCGACGGGCCCTGGTGGAAGCAAGGGAAGTAGCACAACTGACTACCGTTGGGGCAGTAAAGGACAGCAGTGTGAGGGTTAAACGGGCACACAGGGCTGTGGGCGCCGGTGCCAGGGCACTGCTGAATCAATAGTAGCCACGCCCGGCTGGGCTGGAGTGGCCCTGGCAGACCTGCCAGTCTGGTGTATAGTGGGCCACTGGGCCTGTCTGCGACATCTAGTGGTAGGAGCTGTGTTAGCTGCCTCGTCATCAATAACATGGACAGATTTGCCTTAGCATATAATTACCACTTTGATCTTCCCCACCCGCACATGCACACCGCCCCCTCTTCTACCAGGCCTGCCATATGGTTCCCTCAGTCTAGTGTAAAGGGATCTCTCTCTGTGTAGGCCTGACAGTCTCGTAGGGAAAGAGCCAGGCTGGCAACAGTCATGTGCACGTGTAAAAAGGCCGTGGGGTCTGCTAGTCGGGTCTGAAGGAGCTGCTAATGGCTGTCACGGTCTCGGCTGAAGAAAGTTCCACTATCCTTGTGAAAAGAGAACCCCGCTCGTCATTCTGCATTGAAACAGCCCAACTTCCGTAGATGTGTCAATCTTGTATAACCGCTGCACCACTCCTGTCAATCCAACTGTCTGACAGTCTGTTATGTTACTCTGAGCGGGCCCGCCGGTTTCAGAGGCGTGTTGGTCAGTCAGTCCGCAGACTCGGAGGGGCTTATTTAACCGTCTGGTGTGGCGCAGGTCCTGACACTCCCCCTGCTTCACAGGCGTCACCGGCGCTACGTCATCACGTTGTTCCTGTCCTGGCTTCCTCTCAGGCAATCTCATTATTCGTGCTACGACGTGTAGTTCAGCCGTTCCCATTTTAAAACTACTTTGCTTAAAAATCTGACAGTGCGGTTTCCTGGGCGAAGATATCTCTAGTGACTCGGGGAAGCTGGAAGTTACCAGCCTAGGCGAGGTCGGGCGTATGCCTTCTCCTGCTGGGCGCCATGATTAGTGCCGTCCCATTAAACCTGAAACTGCGTCATTTACAAACGGCACAGGAGCAAACAAGCTGACAACAGCACCTGCGGCCTTTCGCACACACATCTATCAGGGCCAGGGCCTGGGCCGTGTGACCTGGGCGGCTCAGCCCAGCTCTGCAAGCACTGTTATCGACACTGCTCAGTCAGGCTGCAACGTCACGTCTTGTTTATATTTTCAAATTAAACCATGTCACAAGGCACGTGGCCACTGCACAAAACAGAGGGCTCTAGAGATGTACTTCTGGCATACAACCAACTCTACAGCCAAATCATTCTCACCAACACACACACACGCACACCTTACAGCTGCCAGTGCTTACAGAGAGAGCAGAACACGTTAGAAAGCCCATCCGTGCCCTAGCTCAGGTCCCCACCAAGGGAATATATTTGGCACAGAGATGCCCTACCAACAGCACAATCCAGCCGTCACACTACCATCCCTCACAAAGCTACCAGAACACACTGCGATGGTGAGGCCATCCCACAGCCTTGTGCGCACAACAAAGCACCAGTGCCTTATTGGGAGAGAGGGGCGCAGCACAGAGCACGTGATTTGTGTGGAAAGGGCCGCTTTATTGAAACAGGTGCACATCACAATATTTTCCTGAGCATTCTCCCTTACAAAACTAAAGCCTCGCTATACAGAAAATGAACTATCCATTCTTACCAGCCCCACAGTCCCACCCCATACCTACCCTGAAAATATATGCTTCCTATGTTCTGTAGTTCTACAGTTTGTAACCTTAGCTTTCCCCTACAGCCTATGACTGCATCTACTAACATCTAACCAACTTAACTTCCTATACTTCACCTTTAACTTTCTGCCTAGTTCAGGTGAGAGGTTGTTCACTCCCTCCCTTTCCACGTGGTTCGCCAGTGACAATCAAACTTCTGTAAACTCATGCAAAACTTTTCAGCCCATCACTAAGCACCTGTCTTAAGCAACAAACAATTATTACAAGCAAACAACCCCAATTGAGCACTTGTCCCAACCGAAGCCCCTTGAGGAAAAACACCTGGCCAGATCGCAAACCCCCAACTGCTGTAAAAATAAGGGAGGATGGGTGGACAGGACACAAATTACCCTGCCTGCTTTCCCTGCCACCAGCAACCAGGCCACCTGTACCTAAAATGGTGTCCGGGAGCCCAAAACAGCCCACTAGCTGCCCGTTGCAGTATATCCCATAAGGGAAGCCCAAAAAAGATAGCAGTCGCTCGGACTGCACCACCCTCCCAATAATGCCATGGTGGCAAACCTCTTTGTCGTCAGCTGCCCCAAGAACCCTCATTGCCCCCCCTGCCCCCCCCCCCATTGCGAGTAATGAGGACGAGAGATTCCTGCAAGTCTGTTCTGAGGACGATGGGGCCCCGTATGTCCATTCTGAGGATGAGGAAGCCCTGTGCGTCTGAGAACGAGGGGACCCTGGGTGGCTGTTCTGAGGAGGAGGGGACCCTGCATGTCCATTCTGCCAGTCCCATCTCCAAATCGAAGGAAGCTACTATAGACCTCTGACAACAACTGAAACGGGGACCCTAGGAGTCAGACCTGACAACACAGACTCCTTACGGCTGACGTCTAAGCTTCCAACACTCCCATCAGCCTGCCTTCCTGGCTGGAGGCAGGGTTAAGTCTTGTGAGGCCCTGGAGTCAATGCTGGGCAGCCCAGACCGGTTGTGCAGATTTTTCTTTGGAAACCTCAGGTGTCTTAGTTCCCCGCAGATTTCTTAATTTTCCAGATTGTGGACATTGTACTAATGTTTGGTAGACTTTTGAAATTATAGTCAGATTTTCCAACTTTTCCTGAATTTATAGGAAGAAAGAAAGTGCTTGGGAACATTGGTAAATGAGGAAGAATGGCTGAGGCCCAGGAGGCAGAACAACAGTGCCAGCTATTAATATACAAGCTACACTGCAAACACTGAATGCGGTTTGCATTCACGTTAGAAATAGCTCAGCAAAGTTGCAGGTTGGGCAGAGACGTGGCACCTGCATAGTCAGTCTTTTCAGGGAAGCAAACATGTCCAGTGCAAATCACTTGGTCACCCAGCAGAAGCTTTCAACTATCGCCTGTAGCAGAAGACTCCAAGTACTGGTGCGCTCTTGTGTCCACAGACATTCAAAAGGGGACTGTGGAAAGGTGAGGGAAGGAAACATACCCTGGCATCATGACACAGGAAGGCTGCTGACAGGTGGTGGTGGGTAGCGCATACAGAGGCAAAGACCTCACTCAGTATCTTCCTGATGAGAGTTCTAGAGGGGGATACAGACCCTATACATTTAATTTGGGCCTTTTTGTAAACCTTTAGGAATTTTAAAAATAGAGTGAGCACTGCAGAACATTTCTCATTATTTTTCACATTGATCTAGGAAATAGGAGTATGACTTTTCAGCATTGTTACATAGAAAGCTAAAATGATTTTTGTAGCTTTTCGCCCATTTTTATGCACATTTGCACAGCTTCTAGTCATAGGCTTTCTGGGGCAGCAGAACATCCCTTCAGGTGCTATTAGATTCTGGGTGAGATACAGCAAGAAAGTCCTGACTGCGATGGGCAATGGCTTAGATTCAAAGCCATATCTACCTTCCTGTGCCAGCAGGCTCTGGAAACATTTGGGAGCCCTACTGCATCCTACACAATCCACTGAAATTACCCCAAAATATCTTTGAACCAGTGCCATGTATTTGAAGGCACTGTGTTGCGCCCAGTGCCCCATTTTGCTTGCTCTCACTTTGTAGCTTCATTGTAATGTAACTTTGCATGAGTCTTCTGTTATCCTTGATCAGTACAAATGAGAAAATGAAGGCTTTGGAAAGGCCCATGACCCGAAAGTATTGAAAGACACCCATTCCCTCAAATTGGTGAGAGACACCTATGAATAGTAATTCAGTAGGGTTATAAACTGTAAATCTAATCTGTTTCTATAATATAGATAGATGCTTTCGACATTCACATTTACAAGATATGCTAGCTCGGTATTACAATGTGTGGTGCAGAGGCAGAATATTGACGTAGAAAGATCGAATTGCATGAATATTGAGTCAAGAATATAGATGGTGAAAAATATCAAGGTAAGTTTTTTCGTTGTTTAAAATATCGATTTTTTTGTAATGTAGAAATGTCGATTTTGTAAATAACGATGACAAATATATTGTTGTAAATAATATCGACTGTTTTTTTTATTTTTGTTTAATGTTTTTTTAAATTAATTTTGTAGTAATTATTTTATATTTTTCTTCTTTTATTTTTTCATGTGAACATGTTTGTTTTTATTGTATTTTAATTTATTTTTAGGAGCGGGATGTTGGGTTTATAGGAGATAAGGGTGCGGAGTAATTTAAAAGTATTTGTTTAAAATTTTAAATAATTTTTGGGGGGGCATGGCCAGCAGCCGGAGAAGATGTCCGCTTGCTAGCTCGGCTCCGGCGCCGTCGACTATCATCCCTAATTCATCCTGATTCCTATCCGGTCACAGGAGCTATATTCCAGTGTGTGAGTGCTCGGAGGCAGCAGGGAAGTGCACCGCCCGTCCTGAGCAAAATCTGCGTCAAAGTGAACGGCATGACGACGTCCTGGAGGTGCGGGTCGGCTGCCGGCTCACTTAGAATGAGAATTGAGGAGGTGGGTCTGGACTAGAGACCTGTGGGTGTGTCGTGCTCCCAAGTGGGCGTGCGTCCCTCTGCTGCAAGGAGAACCGCTCGCAACAACAAGTACGTGCTTTATCCTGTGGACCCGTGGAAGTGGCTGACAGATTTGCTGATACCGGCGGCACCTGGGAGGCCTGTTTTTCCCTGCAAGGCACGTGGATTCGCAGGAGCATCCGGGGGCGAGCTCGACCCCTCACAAATGGCACGTGAGTGTAGACTTCTGCACCAGGGGCTGCTGCACTGCCATATTGCATGGATTGGGTCTTCACCCCATGACTATTCCTGGCGAACATGGTGAGTGCGATCTGCTGCTAATCCTGAGGCGGCCTGGAGGAACAGGTGGGCACCGGATTACGCCGCCATAGTTAAAAGCAGCCCTGAACTGTAAGAACGTGGCGGAGTGCAAGATTGTCGTTAGGACACATGCCAGCTGAACTAAAACAGGCCTAAAGGAAAATAGAGAAGGCCAGAGGGGCCGGAGGTTGCATATCTGAGGCTTGGTAATAAGTGCTCGGGTCACTGACTGACAGTTTGTACCACCCTTTGATAGACATATTGGGGGGGGCTTGGCCAACTGCCCAGAGCAATGGCCACTTCCTAGGGTGGCTCCGACCGAGTGCGCCCATGCCTGTGTAAAATCCGTCCATTTATACGCCCTCCAACTGGTTCTCGAGATCTTTGTTGGCACCGGAACACGCCGCAGACCGATTGAGCCGTGTAACTGCTGATTCCGGCTGGCGTATCCGGCTCTCGGTCCGACGACGCTCTGGAATCTCCCGCAACACCGCTGGTGGCTCCACCTGATCGGAGCCGGCTGAGTTCCTGTGGCCGTGCGAGGGGACTGCTTGAACACCAAGCGGCGGCCCGAGGTGAATGATTGAGCCGCACGGCACCCGGCTGAGTCCTGTGACTCGCAGCTGTCTCACCAGATGCTGAGCGGGCCTCAGAGCTCGCGTAGCGTTGCACGGACGGCGCAGACCTGAATGGTGCTCACCTGCACATTTAGGGGTCGATTCCGATTCTGGAGAAATATTCCCCGTACGAATCGTATCCGGATTTTTTTACGTACGAATCGTACAAGTCCCGTACAAACTGGCAAGTACGATTCGTATGTAAAAAACACCATACGAATCGCATTGGGAATATACCCCGACACGTCCTCGGGTCGGAAAAAGTGTCCGACACATCCCCGGACGTTTGTACGCACGACTCGGTAAACTGACGTCCGAACGCGCAAGTACGATCCGTCCCGTCAGTCCGAATCCACAACCGTATGGTAAAAACACCGTACGGAGCGAACCTCCGCAGCAACCATGGACACGTCCAAACATGTGCCCGCATATGTACCGAACACCCCCCCCATGTCCGCGCCGTACTCCCATCCCCCCGGCATGTCCGCGACGTCCCCCCCACCCCCCGTATGTCCGCGACGTCCCCCCAGCCCCCCGGCATGTCCGCGATGTCCCCCCAGCCCCCGTATGTCCGTGACGTCCCCCCAGCCCCCCCGTATGTCTGCGACGTCCCCCCAGCCCCCCCATTATGTCCGCGACGTCCCCCCAGACCCCCCCGGCATATCCGCAACGTCCCCCCAGCCCCCCGTATGTCTGCGACGTCCCCCCAGCCCCCCTGTAGGTCCGCAACGTCCTCCCAGCCCCCTCGTATGTCCGCAACGTCCCCCCAGCCCCCCCTATGTCTGCGACGTCCCCCCAGCCCCTCCGTAGGTCTGCTACGTCCCCCCAGCCCCCCCCTATGTCCGCGACGTCCCCCCAGCCCCCCCATGTAGGTCCACGATGTCCCCCCAGCCCCCCGTAGGTCTGCAATGTCCCCCCAGCCCCCCCATAGGTGCGCACCGTACACCCAGCCCCCCCTATGTACGGTGCGGACCCCCACCCCACCCCCCGTATGTACGGTGCAGACCCCCACCCCACCCCCGTAAGTACGGTGAGGACCCCCACCCCACCCCCCGTATGTACGGTGCGGACCCCCACCCCACCCCCGTATGTACGGTGCGGACCCCCACCCACCCCACCCCCCGTATGTACGGTGCGGACCTCCACCCCACCCCCGTATGTACGGTGCGGACCCCCAGCGCTACGCGCTGGGGGTCTGCACCATACATACGGGGGATGGGGTGGGGGTCCGCACCGTACATACGGGGGTGAGGTGGGGGTCCGCACCGTACATAGGGGGGGCTGGGGGTACGGCACGGACCTACAGGGGGGGCTGGGGGGACGTCGCAGACCTACGGGGGGCTGGGGGGACGTCGCGGACCTACGGGGGGGGCTGGGGGGACGTCGCGGACCTACAGGGGGGGCTGGGGGGACGTCGCAGACATAGGGGGGGCTGGGGGGATGTCGCGGACATACGGGGGGGTTGGGGGGTGTCCGGCACGTACCGGGCCCCCTTTCCTCACGCTTCACGGCGTACTTAGCTTTACCGGCACTTTTTGTGTGCCGTAAAAATATAGCCGTCCGGAGTGCTGTCGGTACGAATCGTACTTGCTGGTACGTAAAAAGCTGCCTAACTCCGTCCGCATGTCGCGTACGCGCCGTCCCGGATCACATTTGTATGTGTTTTTTTGTGTCGGTCGGTGTTTTGTACGAATCGTACGGAAATGGTGTTTCCGTACGAATCGTACTTGCATGTTTGTATGGTGTTTTTACCGGGTACGAGTCGGACGGAGAAAACGCTCCGACCGACGGTTCGTACCCGGTTTCTCCAGTATCGGAATCGACCCCTTAATGTTGAAGATGCCAGACAGTGAGAGTGCTAGTGCTTGGCCTCTGAGGAGGGAGAGTTGGTGCCAGCCTCATAACAGCTCTGGGGGGGGCACCCTAGAGATTTACAGTTGGGCCCTAAGGCGGAGTTGTGCATTGCCTGCTTGGAAACGGCCGGAACCGGCCCTACTCGCTGCCTACTGTTTGGGGTGGAGGAGGGGAGAAGACACACGACCCCTGTTGTTCCTTGGTGCCTTGGGCTCCATGGGTGGCCTGCCTGGCAGATCGCAGCCGCTGCGGAGTGCAGGGGTGGTCGTCGCTGAAAGCGGCGCAAACAACGGGTCCGCCCCCCCTGAAGCAGTGAGGTAAGCAGACAAGAGGCCTCACGGCCGGTTTGGGCTTTGTATAGCTGGAGAGGACCCACGACGGTGAAACTGCGAGCAACACCCCAGCTGCCACTAGAATTTCTGCGCACCTGTCGCGCCCGGCCCCTTGCTCTCTGTTGGAGTGTTCTCCTGCGGCCTGGAGGAGGTCTTACTACCTTATCCTTGGGGGTCTGGGCTACCGGCCTGACAACATTGCCTGTTCCTAGGTGGCCCCCGGCCCACATCACTATCCTTGTCCTCGATGTGGGGACGCCATCGATGTCTGGCGGTGCTGGCTGGAGGCGCTGAGCTGGGCCCCTCCTTGTTCCCCTGGCCCGCACTCGGACTAAGATGGCTGGGACATGACTGGAGGTCGTGGCACGAAAACGGTGGTCCAGGCCAAGTTGAGCAAATTCGCATGGGATAAGACCCTGGTGCGACCCCGAAGGTGGGAGCGGCCACGATGGAGAAGTTACAGTCCGAAGGAGAAGCAAGAGAACCTACACTCCAGGATATTCTCACTACCATCACAACCGTTCGTACTTCGTTGGAGTCACAAATTGACTCTGTGTCCTCTGAGGTTTCCCTTATTCGGATGGATATGCGCTCCATGAACACACAACTGAAGGAAGTGGAAGTTAATGCAAGCGCCTTGGTTGAAGACACCTCTGAACCAGGGGCGGCTGGTGACATTTGAAAGTGGTGAGGCGTAAAATGTGTGGTGGAGCGCAAAATCCCCTACGTCTGAAACCCTCTAGTCCAGGTCAGCCGGTGTCCATCCAAAAACACCGTACTTTTTAATTTCAGCCATTCCGTGCCTCACCCCAGTCTCCAAATTCTTACTCTAATATGTGCCCCGCAGTTATTGCTTAGTATTTTCACCACACTGTTATTAACATGTTCTTCAGGTACATCTTGTAATCTACCGTGTGCCACAAAAGAATAGAAACATTTACTGACAAACGGCAAAAATATTAGAACTGCTCTAATGACGTTCTTCACCGCACACTGAAATATTTTGCCGTGCTCTTAATACATTCCACATTCCAGTTGCAACACTGAACGTCATTTACAATGCACACCTTAAAAGCACATCAAGTAAATTGGTCATATAAAGTTCTCATAATAACAGTGTCATCGCCCAACAGAGTTAAAATAATGTAACTGCTCTAGCTAGGATGAAAGGCGGAGCAGCAGAATTTGACCACCGATTTCATCAGGAGGTGCTGAACGAAAAGAACTGCTGTTACTTTAGTTGGTCGTTTTTCTGATTTATGGATTTTAAAAGTCAGAGGCCTGAATTTGTCCAAAGGCGGGCGCGGGCAAGTTCAGATGGTCTTGTGTTCTCCTTCGTATTCTGGGCCTTTTAGTCCTGTCATTTTATAAAGGGAAAATAAAAACTACTGGCACCAGAATACGACTAGAAGACAGGGCGAAACACTCACGCCCACAGCGACATAACTCTGGCTCTTTTGATTTAAGCGCACAAGGTTATTGTCCGGTAAATAAAACACTAGCCTTTCTCAGTTAAATATCTCTTGCCCTTTCCATTTAGCTCTTTTTTCCCTCAAACCCCGCATCTCAATCTATAAATGCAGCCTTTTTGCAGAGATGCCTCCTCACTCCCGTTTCAGATGCAGTTTTCTCCCCCGGACTCTCTTGTGAATTGCACTTCTCTTTCTCTCTTTGCATCAGTCACTTAAGGCCCGGATGGATTTGGCAGCCAGTCCCCTGCAGGAGCCCAGGGCTGCAAGTGCAAGAACCTCGAATGATAAAATGTTACGGCCTGAGCCATCAGAGACCCGCCGTGTGCTTCTCGCTATTTGCTGTAAAAATTCTGCTGTTCGGGGGAAGCTCAGGCGAGTTTTTTTTCCTTCGGGGATCTTCTTCTAACTTCTACGACGTAAAACGATGGCCCTTCCAGATAATAGAAAACACAGCTCATTCCTTTAATATGCAACAAGAAAAGAAATAAAATCTGCACCTGCTCCACTCCAGACTGTGGAGGGTTTGGTTTCCAACGAGCCAATCTCTTTTGCATATCATTTATCCGAAATCCATCTGAATTAAAGTGAGGCATACTTTTCTCTTGCACATATTAAATACATATAGAACATATTTTTTAAGATCACGTGTCTTTTAAAAATTACGTTGCACATACAACTATCTGTGTCATTTAAATAACTGCACTCACAGACACTCATTTTACGCAGCTTATGTGAATCGAAGTTTTTTTGTCCTCCTATCACCTCAGACTATACGCAGTCGCGGGGGGGGGGGGGATGTCGCGGGGGTGTCGCGCGGGGAGTGTTAAAATACATTTTTTTAAAATCCTACCTGAGGTCCTCAGCACGTCCGCGCCGCCTCGGGTCCGTCCGTTGGCGCCTACAGCCCCTCTTACCTGACCGCCTCTGCCCTCTTCAAACTGGATGGAAGTTGAACAGCACGTCGTCGTCACATCAGCACTGCAGTGGCAACCCCTCAGCCAATCCTGGCGCTGCTGCAGCGCCAGGATTGGCTGAGGGCACAGCCTACTGCTCGCCCGCCGCCTGCCCATTAGGAGACCGAGGGGCTCCTAATGGGCATGCGCAAATCCGTTAAAACACAAGTGCGCAAGACTGGGCACGGGCTAAAAACTAGCTCACCATGCCCACTCATGCGCACTTGTGCTGTGCTCCCGCAATGCATGTCAGTCAACATGACGCCGGACCGCCCACGGTCCGACGTCATGCTGACTGACATGCATTGTCAGTTGAGTTCTCCCCTCCCTCGGCGTCTCTGAACTTAAGTAAACTAAGTTCAGAGACACCGAGGGAGCTGCGGGCGCGGGCGGGTGCGGCGGGCGGGGGGGCTACGCCCCCACGCCCCAATGGACGCACCGCGGCTGCTCTGAACTGCAGCGCAGCATGGATGACCTACACTAGTAAACTAGAAGCGCAGCTGGACGAGTATGAAGGTCGCTCTCGACGCAACAATGTCCGCATACTGGGGGTCCCGGAGAAGAATGAGGGGCCAGCGGCAGACCTTTTCTGGGGGAATTGATCACCACTTACCTCAAACCAAGCGGTCTCTCCAACTTCTTCTCTGTGAAAAGGGCGCATCGGGTGCCGGGCCTAAACCGGGTGCCCCTCCGCGGCCTTTGCTGGCTAGGATTTTTAACTTCAGGGATAGGGACATCATCCTTCAAGCAGCCAGATCGGCGCCCCCACTAACTTTCCAGAACAGTAAAGTAACCTCTTTTCCGGACTTCACCGTTAAGGTGCAGAGACAGCGCCGCAGCTTCCTTGATTTCAAAAAGGCGCTTCACGAGAGAGATCTGAAATACGCCATGCTCTTCTCAGCCAAGTTGAGGGTGGAATCGAATGGGAGAGCTTGGTTCTTCGTCACCCCGGAAGAGGCCTGGGACTGGTTGGACGGTTGGCGCACTGTGGGCCGGAAGAGTAATCGTGCCCTAGGGGCGAGAGGAGCGCTGATGAATCCAACGACAGTGCGCCGCCTGGCGAACGGTAAGAGGCGACCGAAGGGTCTTAAGGACTGGTCTGTATACAATACTCTTTGTGGGCTGGGGTACTTTCCACTCACCGCTGGACTGAGTTGTGGTCAGGGCCCTCTCAGTGACAGTTCCGCTATTGCCTAATGATTCCCGGACTTCATTGAGATGGACATAATGTGTTGTGGTTATTGAATGGCGCCCAATGATTATCTTTGCCTAAATTATGTGATCATCATTTGCTAAGTCTTAGGGACGGGTGCCCGGTTGGTTACACGCACCCATAAGTTTGAGGGGTTGGCGATAGGCACTCTGCAAGTTTGGGTGGGCGGGAGGTTTTGACACCAGCATGCAGGGAGGGGGGTTCAGGTTCATGTTTTTCTGGCTCTTGTGAGGGTTGGGGCGGTTGTTTTAATTTGTGTTGTTGTTTCTTTGTTTTTCAGGTGTGACACATTTGACTGCCTTCATGTAGTGACAGTTGCAGGTTCAATGCTCATGGTATATCTATTTGTGAAAGGGGAGGTGGTGTACGGAGGTGTCTCATCGCAGTATGTCCCATATAGATTATGTACTGACACTAGCGCATCAACTCCACACCGTCAGAGACATACAACACCTGGATAGGGGGATCTCCGACCATTCACCTGCTCAGGTTCCTCACCGCTTGGTCCATCCGGACCAATCGGGATTTATGCCTGCTAGGAATACCTCACTCAACTTGCACAGGCTCCACGGAGTGCTGTGCCCCGGTAGACACAATCAGAAAAGACGCTGTTGTGGTATCCCTCCATGCTGCTTCAGCATTCGTCACCATCGAATGGCCCTACATGTTCGCAGTCCTTCATAAACTGGATTTTGGCCTCTAATTTGTCAATTGGGTGCGGCTTCTATACCAGCAGCTGCTTGCCCAAGTAGTTGTCAACAATAGGAAGTCTCCCGTTTTCGTTCTCGGCAGGGGTACCAGACAGGGGTGCCCCTTGTCCCCGCTTCTCTTCGCCTTGGCCCTTGAGCCTTTGGCAACATGGGTCCGCCAGGACCCTGTCATCAGGGGCCTTACATGGACTTCAGGGTGGGAGGACCGCATTTCGCTATACACGGATGATATCTTGCTCTATTTGGCCTCCCCGGCTGCATCCCTCAATGTGGTCATGGAAATATTTCATGTGTTTGGTAGGTTTGCAGGATATTCGATAAATTGGTCTAAATCTGTGCTCTATGTCCTTTACGGCAAGCGAACTTCGCTTCCTCGGGGCTGCCAATTGGCAGAGGCAACCGATGGCTTTAAATATTTGGGGATCTGGGTCTCTAAAGATCTATCCAGATTTTACATAATCTCCTGCCTCCTCTAGTGCGTCTTAAATCAGATGTCCAACACTGGAAATCGCTTCCTTTGACCCCTTTGAGGCATGCGGCCCTATTCAAAATGATGTCCCTTCCCAGATTCCTGTATGCCCTACAGAATACTCCACTTCCTGTTGACACCTCGTATTTCAAGGAACTCAACTGTATCATTCGAGATTTGCTGTGGGAGGGCAAACCTCCTCGTATCGCAACACACAAACTCACGTTGGGGTGGGTTGATGGGGGCATCGGACTTCCGGATATTAGGAAGTACTATTGGGCACCGCAGCTCGCGGCCATCAACCAATGTATGTATAGGCCGCAGGGTGACCCGACCTTTCAAATCGATAGGTGGCTTCTCCCAGGGGGCGGCTTCGAGGGCGCTCTATATGTACGGTCTTTGAGGACTGCACTGACTGGTCCGACCGGGCATGCGGTGCACGTGTGGAGGGTGGCTAACAAGAGTTTGGGGTGGGAGGGGAAACTCACACAGTCCACGCCATTCTGGCACAGCGAGCAATTAGGTAAGCTGATCCGCTCAAAGGTCTTCGATAGATGGGACCTAAAAGGTATCTCCAAGGCGGGTGATTTGTGGAAGTCAGGGGAGGTGGTCCCTTTTTCCCGGTTGCAGCAAAAATACAATTTAGTCAAGTCTGAATATTTCAGGTATCTCCAAATTAGGCATGCCTTGCTCACATTGTTTCCCAGGGGCGGTGAACTCCCTGAATCCTCCCCACGCATTGTATCCGAACCCGCACAGTACGTTGAACAAACAGATGTGATGATCAATAAATTTAAAGCACGAGGATACCCTCAAGAAATTTTACTACAAGCTCATGTCAGATGTGAGAATAAGGACAGAAAAGACCTACTCACAGTTAAGACCAAACAAACCACCAACCGGATGGTAGTGACATCCAAGTACTCTACTATGAGCAACCGATAAAAAAAAAAAACATCATCTTGAAATATTGGCCAATGTTGAGTTTGGAGCCAGATTTTAAAGATTTGTTCATTCACAAACCCATCTTTGCCTACACCAGAGGACGCAATCTAAAATAAATCTTAACCAAACCTCCTCCTGAGAACGCGATCATGACCAACTATAAAGGATTACAACCTTGTTTTAACTGCAGCAATTGTAATAACACAATCCCTGGCACCATGATAACTCATCCCATGAAGGGCACCAAAATTAAACTGAAGGTCAACGCAACATACAATACATCCAACGTTATTTATCTGCTCAAATGCCCATGTGGCCTGGGATACGTGGGACATACTGAAAGAAAAATTCGGACACGTATATTGGAACACAAAAGTAATATACGCACCAAAAATTCAAAATCCACCGTGGCCATGCACCTTTTGGAGAAAAGACACAATATTTGCCAGTTGAAATTATTTGTTTTGGAAGCTATTGGCAGAAGAGAGGACCTTAATAACAGAAACAGATTACTACGGAGAGAAAACCACTGGATACGGTTCTTGAACACGATGCAACCGAATGAGCTTAATGACCGTATGGAATTTTTATGCTACCTATGAACTCTAATTGTTGGTCTTATGATCACATGACATCTCACCTTCGTGTACTTTCCACCCTCACAGATACTCATGGTGTTTATATGTCATATTTCATTTGTGTAATTGCTTGATGTTTTGTTACTTGAGGTTTATGATTATTCTTGTTGAATCTGACATTTTCACTATTTTACGTACATATTACCTTGAACATCCACTTCTTTAGAGACTCTTTTCACCATTCCAATATGGAACCCGTGCTCGTTTTTAGTCACGTCCTTGCACTTCCCCTCACGTGACCTTTCACTTCAGAACTTTTTACCGATGCGATTACGGGACTCTGAATGACCACTTCATTCTCAGAGGACGCATGCTTCCCCGGCTTGCTTATTTCGTAAGTACACGCTCTTTAATCTTTTGGTTTCCACTTTTATTCACGGTATTCAGCTTTGACCGGATAGGTTAACATGCTATATTTACACCTTGCAGGCGATCACATGCCAATATTGAATATGCAATTGATATTTCCGTAAGAACATGTGTTTATTTATATTTTGATTTTTTGCATGCTTTGTCGTACCAGTTTGTTATTCAACATCGACACCTGGGGTTACTGCTTTGGTGCATACTTAAATTCGTTTTCACGAAAGGATCCTCACTTTTTTCACGTTCCCAACATTTGTCGGCATTATTCTGATTTTTACCCTGTGCACATTACACATGTCCCGCGCTAACTTCCTACTCACAATTCGGCAACCTTTGACCCCACACGGATGTTCTATTCAACGCGCTTGTTCTCACAGTAATTTAACCTCCGTTCATTTTACACGCGAACGCCTGTCCTACCTTTTTCACTTTCATCTAACTTTTTTATTTTAAGCATGGCAGCACTTTCAATGTTTAACATTTTCAAGTATACAACATTTTGATGTTCTTCCTGTAAAGTGCTGTACTTCTTTGATTTCGTTACAGACTATTCCCCTGACGAAGGGCTGCTTATCGCCCGAAATGCATCGGGATTGATTTAAATTGCAAAATAACGTTTTGTTTTGGATTTATATTGAGACATTGAAGTATACTTTTCAAGACTTTGATACAGCAGTCTGATGTGAATTAAACATCTTCCTGCAACTACTTCTTCACCTTTTGGATCATTTTATATTGACAAACATTACCCACTTAGTGGGATTCTTGCGCAGTGCACAGGGGGACATCTCCTCGATAGGAGATGCAACTGATTTGTTTGTTCTAATATTTACACTTTGAGGATAAGAAAGTGAATCCCCAGTAGCACGCCACACTAATCCATCTTTGAATACACAGTAGTGCGTGTCTAGACTCTTTTTGTTGTTCTCTCTTTTTGGACAAACTGCATTGCTGTGCATTTTTGGTTAAATAAAAAGAGTTTTAAAAAAAATTACATAATTTTTACATTTTTGTAACATTTTAGGATCGGGATGTTGGGGTTGTAGGGGATAAGGGTGGGGAGTAATTTAAAAAATATTTATTTATAATTTTTTATATTTTTTTAATTTTATGTAAAAATTTAGAAGCGGGATGTTGGGTTTATAGGGGATAAGGATGGGGAGTAATTTAAGATTGTTTGTTAAAAAAGAAATTTTTATAAAAAAATTATTGAAAGATGTTAATTTAGAAAACATATTTGAAATGTAAAACATTTTTTGGTGTGCTAATATTTTAATGTAAATTGTGTAAAATATTTTACAAATATTTATTTGTAATGTTAAAAAGAAGTAGATAAATATTTGATTGGTTTATTATTTAAAAAAAGTTCCATCATTTTTTATAGTTTTTTTGTTTCAATAAAATTTAGATAATTTTGAATTTTAAAATGTTAAAATTTTAATTGTGATTTAGAATTTAATATTCATATGTTTTAATTTTGTGATGAGGGGTGTCTTAAATTTTTGATCTTTTTTTTAATAATTGTTTTTTTAATCAATAGGGTGCCGATTCCGATCCGTTAAAAAAAATTACTGTACGACTCGTATCCGTATATTTTTATGTACGAATCGTACAAGTCCCGTACAACCGGTGAAGTACGATTCGTATGTTAAAAAACACATACGAATCGTATCGGGAAAAGGTCTACGAGAAGTCGGACAGTTTTACGTACGAGTCGTAAAACTGAAGTCCGAGCGCACAAGTCCGATCCGTACCGGCGTTCCGAATACACAAGCGTATGGAAAACGTCCCGTATGGAGCGAACTTTGTACGACCCCTACCCCGGGTACACTTGTGCCCGGGGTATGAGTCGTACCCCGGGCCTCCCCCCACCCGCGTATGTCCGCACCGTACCCCCCCACCCGTGTATGTCCGTACCGTACCCCCCCACCCGCGTATGTCCGCACCGTACTCCTCCGAATACACAAGCGTATGGAAAACATCCCGTACGGAGCGAACTTTGTAAGACCCCTACCCCGGGTACACTTGTGCCCGGGGTACGAGTCGTACCCCCAGCCTCCCCCCCACGCACGTATGTCCGCACCGTACCCCCCCACAGACCGTACATACGCGCGGATTGGGGTACGCCTGGGGTACGGTGCGGACATACGCGGGTGGGGGGTATGGTGCGGACATACGCACCGTACATACGCAATGTTGGCCTATGTATAGTGCGTACCCCAACAGCGCGTATGTACGCACCGTACATATGCAATGTTGTGGTACGCACCGTACATGATGACACGTACGATGTGGTTGATGAGGTGTACGTCGCGTACCGGGCCCCCTTTTCGTCGTGCATCGCAGCGTACTTAGCTTTTCCGGCACTTTTTGGCTCCCGTAAAAAAATAGCCGTGCGGAGTGCTGTAGGTACGAATCGTACTTGCTGGTCCGTAAAACGCTGCCTGACTCTGTGCGGACGTCGCGGACACGCCGTCCAGGATCAGAATAGTAGGTATTTTTTAGCCGTACGGTGTTTTTTATGATTCGTACGGAAATGGTATTTCTGTATGAATCGCACTTGCTGGTTTGTAAGGTGGATTTCCCGGGTACGAGTCGTACGGAGAATAAGCTCCGTACGACCATTCGTACCCGGGTTTTACAGGATCGGAATCAGCACCTAATTTGGAAACAAAAATATTTACAGTTTTTGGGAACAAATTAAAAAAAATTGTGTTACAATTTTAACTTTAATAAAAATTTACTTTTTTCAGTTTTGAAATATTCTATATTTTTACATATTTGTAATATTTAAATTATGTAGCATTTTCCTTTGTTTTTTTTGTTTGGAGTAGGAATAGTAATTTTTGGGGGGTTTATTATCCAGCACTTTCTTTGAGTTTAGTTGGTTTTGGAGTTGGAATAGTAATTTATTATGGGTTATTATCCAGCACTTACTTTGAGTTTAGTTGATTTTCGAAGTTGGAATAGTAATTTATTATGGTTTATTATCCAGTACTTTTGCTGAGTTTAGTTGGCTTTGGAGTCGGAATAGTAATTTTTGGGGGTTTATTATCCAGCACTTTCCTGAGTTTAGTTGGTTTTGGAGTTGTAATTGTAATTTTTGGGGATCTATTATCCATTCAGCGGGACACATAGAAGGAGGAAATCGGCTCAGTTGATTGTTTTTGTGCAGGCAGATGTGCCTTCTGCACAAACACAACCATTCCCACAACGCATGCACTCTTGCAGCATGGTGCAAGGGTGCCTGCATTGGCATATTGCAGTCAACTGAGCGCCAGTGCAGGGAAAGAGGACAGCAATGCACCGTATCTGATAGATAGGGCAAATTCCCGCCTTTTTCTTTTGCCATAGGGCAGCGCAGCAGGAATGCTTGCGGCGCTGCCCTACAGCAAAATATTTTAAATGAGGCGTTAAGTATTCAGAATTCTTGGTGACTGTCGACTTACTAAGTGCTTCCTACAACCAACAGTATCCGTCCAAAAAGAGCCTGTAATATGTATTTTTATGGTCAGGATGACAAAGCAATGCCCACTTGTCGCTCGTTGGCTGTAGGACAATGCTCTCCAATCCAAGTTATTGCAACAGCACCTTCTAACCCTCCAGCATCCAGTGCAGAATCCAGGTACTGGACGTCCAAGCTTGATGCAAGTTGGAATATCCTTCTATGGCTTACGTGGTGGGGATATCAATATAGTTTGCAGTGGGCTCTCATAAGAATAGAGATGATATTGATCTGAAAGTTGTTGACTTCTACAACCATTCACCAGCCCTCAATCTAAGGGCACCACTGGTGATGACTGGTGGTCCTATTTCATACTGTATGAGGTGAGCCAGCGTTATTACTTCCATGAGATTTTGAAGACATTTTAGAGTGTGCAAGCTGAAGGCTCTCGGCTTAGAAATGAGAGTAGTGACATTACCACTCTGGCTCAATAGGAGCCACAATAGTGAAATATACTCATAGAGTGTGTCTGGGGGTGGGGAAGGTGTGGCCACTTTGGGTAGTGGATCACCTGCTGCCCTTGCAGTACTGGAGAGGGTGGGTGGGAGCTAGGGTGGGCCTCTGCTCAAAGCCCCCACCAGGATTGTTCCAGTTATGCATCGTCACCTGTACATCTAGGCCAGGTGTTTCCAGACCCAGTAGATTTAGGTCCAGAAACACCATACCACTCGAAGTTGTCCAGAGCAGTATCCCCTTTGGCGGATACCACTCTGGGCAAGTCATAATGAGGGCCTAAGTGGGTAATTAAGACCCTCACAGTTATCCCTCTAGCCCGCTAGTTAAGCCTCCATTCCCATGACAGAGCATTGCACGCCGTATTTAGAAATCCCACCTGCCTGGCAGTAATCTCTACACCTCCAATGCGACTGCTAGTGTAGTAAACACACTGCAGGAAAAACCCTATGGCAAGCAGGAGCCATGGTGTCTTGGCTCCACTCTGCAAAGTTTTATGTTTTTCAAAAGCAAACTCCCAAAGCAGAAGTTAGTTTCTGAAAAACAAAGAAACAATGACCATAACACAGAGGGACCATTCTCCCTGTGTATTGGGCATTCATTGATTCTCCTTGTCTCACATGGCATTTCTGGTCAGGGAAACTAAGTGATTGCCCTGTCCTAAGCAGGATGGGGTGATGTCACTGTAACCTGACCACACTATGGCAGGAAGGCCTTCCAAGCAAAGGTTCCTACAGTGGTTAATTTCGAAAAAATAAAAAGTGCCGGAGCTCTTGTCAGACGGTAGCTTGCACCAGCCCATTTCTCCTGTAAGCTCCACCTAAAACAGAACTCCAGTGCCTACCGAAAATGAATGTGTCCTTGCGCCGATACCTTTGTGTTGAGTTTGCGCTATAATCGCCGATGTTCATGATGAAGTGTGTGTTCTGAGCACAAGAAACCACTGGCTCAAATTAAGCACAGGGGGGCATATTATCAAGACAGGCGATAAAAATATCACCGCTTTAGCGGCAGAAAACTGCCGTTAAAACGCCGATAATGGGCTTGATAATATGCTCTATGGAACTCCAATTGAAGCTCAGGTTAGATGTCCTTCACATCTAACATGGGCTTCAATTGGAATTCCATAGAGCATATTATCAAGCCCATTATCGCCGTTTTAGCAGCAGTTTTCTGCCGCTAAAACGGCGATAATTTTATCGCATGTCTTGATAATATGCCCCAGGGTTCCTAGCTGCACAGGCAGCTAACGCTATTCCTTTGGAAGCCAAGCGGTTCCTTTACCTGTAAATGGAGTGGGGGAACCTTGAGTTTGGCAGCCAGGACATCCGCCATCTTTTGGTGCCATACATTAAATGACCGACTGAGTCTGAGGCAACATCAGTTAATTTGCTTTTCTGTTTTATTTAAAGAATGTTCATGGAATACGATTTCTTTGTAATTTTTTTCTGTTACACAAGTACAATGAACGATATGCTCTTAACGAGCTCAATATGTAAACAAAGTTTGGCAATTATTGCACTGGTGAAACTCATTTTTCTGTAATATGGACTGGAGTGGAATTTGCTTGCTGCATTCACTCTTACACAAACAGACACATATGGCAAAATGGACTGCCAGGTTGAGAATTTCTGTAAAACAAAAATAATTCCCTGCCTATTCGCAGGCTCTGAATAATCTCGAGCTTTAACCAACATCTTAGAGCGAATCATTATGCTATTCTTACCCAGATAGCCAAAGTAGCATGAGTCGCAGCACTCTTTTGCACAAAAATCATAATTACACAATAGGGCGTACCCTTTAATAAGCACAAGGGGCTGGGGTAACAGTATAACTACAAAACAACAAGGAGCCCCTTGGACAAGGAAGAAATTATAATAAAAGAATTATATTAAAAATATATAGATACAGTATATCATACGAATCAATCTAAAGGAAAGAGTATGTTTAGGTAATCATTACAAAATGAATCACAAACGTTACATATAAAATATATACTATGTATACTATTTCTGCAACATCATTGGTATCCCCACCATCAACCCTAACAGACGTGAAATCATTTTTATTGCTTTATTTCGGCAACTTGTGTCATAAAAGCTTCGTAAGATGTTTAACCATGGATTTACAAAAGAGCAGATTTAACTTAAAAAATACATGGTGAGAATGACAATGTAAATAGTTATTTTAAAAGAGTACTCACATATGCCTTTAAAGATAGTACGGTTGTCGGAACTGCAGTCTAAGATTTTTATAAAAGGACCATGAATAAAAAAGAGATAAAAATAGTGACATAACAAACATTTTAAAAATCATTTAAAAAGGATATGAACTCAACATCCTGCCTTATACAATCGTTTTGAGAGGCATGATGTAAAACCCCAGGGAACAGAAACGTTGGTAGCTATTTAAAACCTTATTATGGTGTTGGATAGTCTGTTATAAAGTGTCGGTGCGTGGAGTGCGATATTATTAATGGGTCGGACAATCGTTGTTTGCTGCGGGGGTTACTTTACTGCATCACTGTCTCATGCCCAGTGAAGTTAAGCCTCCTTTTTCAGTACTTTTTGCCTAATCAACCAGGCTTGGCCAAGAAATTTAGCCACGCCGCACACAAATAATGTTCTTGGGTCCGACCTAAGAATACACAAGGCTGCCTGATGGTCCAGTGTGCCCAGTTGGTGATAAATTGGTTATAGCCACTTGGACCTTGGTGCTTTGTATGCTGAACAAACAAACATAACATGGGGACACACTCTGATGGGGATCCACAACAAGGACAATCTGCTGGTGTCTGTTTCGAGGGGTGCCATATTGTGGTTACTGCTCGGACGGGGAGTGTGCCAAACTAAAGTGCATATACAGCATTCTATCCCTGGGTACCTGGATTAAATCTAGGTAAGGTTCAAGGCCTCTAGTCTGCTTATGCTGGAGGAATTCTTCAGTTAGCCTTCCCACTTTAGTCATACTAAATTCCTGACTAGCAACCCTGTCCCAGTGTGACCGTTTAATTTCCTCTTTAGTTGGTGGGTCTTGTTTATCCCAATGTCCTTGGAATCCCAAAGCTGTCAAAGATTTCCTGATGTTGGCGATCCATTTAAGTTTACAGTTGACACCTAAGTGAATAACCTCAGTGAGTGCTTCAGCGTATGTGGAAAGTTCCGGGGTCCGTCTAATACGAGCCCAAAAAAGCAATGGACGTGAAATCAATCAGACTTACATTTAATACAAATAAAGCAAACAAAAAGTGAAGAAACACTGATACAGAGAGGACAAAAACAGTAATATTTTCCTCAGAATATTCAAACATGATGAACCAAGGGGTAATGTTCCTAACACAATACGACCTCTAGGAAGTGTAAATTGGTCAACTTTTCAGTCCCTTTTAAGATATATAGAGGACCATCATCAGGACTAGGCGAGAAATTTATAGAGGACCATCATCAGGACTAGGCGAAAGATTTATAGCGGACTAGGCGAGGGTCATTGCATTTTTTAATGTTTATTTTTCTGACAGCGATCTTTTGGAAAAATGCACCCTTTCTTCAATGACATAGCCATTCACCTTTCACCCTACAGCTAACATTCACTATTCTCCATACACCACCCATTCACCATCAGTTCATGTACTTACCATTTATTTATCTTACCTGTAAAGGTTTTTTGTCTACACGCATAATCTTGATGTATCCCAATTATCGAGTTTGCACATATTTGATGTAATTTTGTCATTTGTTTTAAAAATGTGACCTTTTCTAGTGTATTTGCTAGCAGAAGACTGGTTTGAGGAGAACATGCACTACAGACTGACTGCCAAATTTATTGAGCAAGTATCTTGTGTGACATTTGTACCTAGGGCAGCTTTAATGCGGATGACCGCCCAATTTATTGAGCATAAACCTTGCCTCACTTTTGTATATGAGAGTATACCTCCCATACAATTTTCTAGAAAACATTCACTGAAATGCAATTTGCTGAATTTTCAAAATTAATGAAATTTAATACTCCCAAAATATATATGCTATTTCGCCATCCCATTCCATCATCTATTTATCATCCATGCATCATTAATCATTAATACACAATTCATCATTCACATCCCAAATCAAAATCAGAACACATTTCTAGGACATTTAAATCAGCAACTTTCAAAGTGCATTATGGCACCCATTGTGGGCATTATAGACAGACAAAAAAGATTAAGTTCCAGTATTTTTTTTAAAACAAGCCAAATCCAATGATTGTCTGATAATGGAAATGGATTCCACAGTTGTGTTCCCACAACTTGAACTCTCTTCCTGTTAAGGTGCTGTTGCAAGCTCCAAGATTGCAGTCCTCAATATTCTGACCAAAGCCTACCATTTAATTTTCTCCATCAATATTTAGGCATTCCCAATGAAGATATCTCAAAATATGCACCAGAAACTTTGATTTAAGTCTAGCATCAATCAGGAGCCCATGTAGTCTGCTGAAAGGGGCAACATGTGGACATTAAAGGACACTCCTACAGCTATTCTGGCAGCCTTGGTAATAAGCCTTACAGGACCCAAACCAACGGAGCTGTCAATATAGGATTCAAAGAACCAGAATTGGTATGCAGTTCCTACGATGTGGCAGGTAGTGGTAAGTAGACCGGAGGTACCAGGGTGTGGGTAAGGGGGAAAGCAGGAGAGAAGGTTCCTCCTTTTGGAATGGAGACCCTCACACACCCAACAAGCGGGTGTCTTGCTTCATCATCGGGTCTAGCTCCTTATCGGGTCGGCGGTGCAATACCCGATCAGGCGCCCGGAAGGGGCCTTCTTCGCGGAGATCTTTTTTCCGATGCCGATAGATGTAGTGCGTGTGAGGGCCCTATAGTAACTAGTGTAGGTGACAGTGATATGTGGAATAAGTGAGATATAAAACAGGAGATAGTGATCCACTCAGAACAAATTTAATGAGTTGTGGTCACTACCCTGATTAAAACCATAGTGAAACGCACATTCTCACTCTAAGGTTGTGAGGGTATGTGCTGGAAGGGTCAACATGTTTCTTGCCTGTTAATCTATTGATTGGCAATTCTTCAGGACCAGGATAAATACTACCTGCACTTTTTTTGGTGGTGGTCACGACCTCATGGAGGTATCAGAGTTGACCACACATACAGCACCCTAAAATATATGTGTGGTACCAGTTGATTTACATCACAACCTGCAAAATATAATAATGTGAAAGTATTAAAAGCAACATATCAAGGACAATGTGAAGTACAAGGAGTTCCTTCAACAGTCTAAGTACATCAATTGCATGCTCGATATAGGTGAGCCGTGACATGCATCAACTATGTGTGGTTTCAATGGAGCACACGCAAATACATAGAATTAACAGTGAGTGATACACAGATGAACACATGTCGGAAGAATGTCACGTGTTATGGCAACACAAAGTGACTCACCCTCATTGGGTTTGTGGTAAGTGGCATTGGATACCAGTAGAGGAAAACACTAAAAGTTAGTGTCCTAATAAGAAAGAATAAGCGAAAACATTGTAGAGCAAAATGCAACAGTCGCTAGATCACCAAGCAGCATAATGCCGAAGAGCCTGCGTCTAGCGGTTCTCAATGGTGGTACGTTGCGGATGCCTGCGCGGGCAATTAGTTAGGACCAAAATGGCAAGGTTGTGGGATATGCCCCCGTGCTGCAGTAGTTTAAGACATAAGCCCACTGAATGAGGTCAATGCCGTCAGTGCCGGCGAGCATAACATGAGGCTGTCCCGCGGACCAAAAAACACCTGTCTGCACTGGCTAGACCGGTTACTAGGGTCGCCCAACTGGAGCTGATCTCCGAGACATCAATGCGTGGAATGCCACATGAAGCGTGCCAAGGGTAACACATGCTGGTGTGGGGCGCCCTTGGTTTAAGTCTAGGCACACCCCAAGCGACAGACAACATGGATCTAACGGAAGTGCTGCGGTGTGGAAACGAATCGTAGAAACCGACAAGCATGCCTACCGCCAAACATCAGCACAGTCCACCTAAGAGGTTTCAGGTGCTGCATATAGTACTCACGGTTCTGAGACAAGGATCCATCCGTATTCCTACTACCTCTCTCTACCAGACCGGGCTGCTCCGTTAGTACTCGCTAGCGAGTGTTTATCGTCGGCCGGCAGAGAGCAGGACACGGGACTTCTGGCGGGACCGGCAACCAGTGTGTGCAAAGGCTGCACCGCTAACCTCCCAGTGAGGAAGCGCACGCTCTGCCCATTAGCAGAAGCGGCCATGACGATGCATCCAACTAGAATGCACAAGTCTCAATGTCTCGTTGATAGCATAAATCAACGAGTCCAAATGAATACAAGAAGGGGAGAGGGGAGAAAAGGAAACAAAGAGTCTGCAGAGACCCTGTGTAATAATATCCTACTCTCTACATGATCATGTGTATATTATGCTATACTTTAAAACAATGTATACAAGGATGTGAAAACGGACCATTGTTGTGGAATAGGATAATGTCTATTGCAATGCAATTCAAGAGACAAAAAGAGAAACCTCATGTGGAGATCAAGTGAGGAGACTCCAAGGTATATCCTCATTGAGACCATTTTTATCAGTGGTTAAGCGCAGGACCCAGCGTTGTTCTAGGCGGAATAACAACTGTTTTGACATGCCAGGGTGTGATTCTAGAACAACCCGTTGGAAGGAGTCGGGGGCATGTCGTTCTACGTGGTAGTGTGTTGTCATCTTGGTGTTGGTTTTGTCACATCTGAAGTTACTTTTGTGCTCCAAAATGCGTGTCTTCACTAGTCTAGTGGTCATTCCTATGTAGAGGAGTCCACATGGACAGGTCATCATGTAGATACAGTTAGATGAGTTACAATTGGTGTGTTTAGAAATTTGCCAGGTAGTCCCATTATGGAATGTCAGTTCTTTATTGACTTTGGTTTGAGGGCACACCGAGCAAGACCAGCCGGGGTAGTGGCCCTTTACGGGTGGAAGATCCCATAACATCCTTTGTTGTTTGTTGTGTTGTCTCTTAGGTCTAGTATGTATGAGTAAATCTTTGAGATTGCTTGTTCGTTTAAACGCAAATCTGGGTGTTTGTAGATTCAGATCACCAGTGTTGAGGATGTTCCAGTTTTTTCGAATAATATTCCTGATTCGATTAGAATCAGGAGTGAACGTGGTGACGCAGGTAATGGACTGCTCAGGTTCCTTTATTATATTCTCCAGTAAGCTCTCCCTGTTATTGTGTCTTGCTCGCTTGCGGGCAAGGGAGACCACTTGTCTGGGATATTCTCATTTGATCAAGTCATTCATGAGAGTGGAAGACTCCCTCTGATAATCTGCCAGACAGCTGCAATTCCTTCTGAAGTGTAAATTTTGTCTTAGTGCCTTAGGATGATGACTGCTGAAAAGCAAAAGGCTGTTCCTGTCAGTGGGTTTGCGATACAGACTGGTGGTGATATGGTCTCCATCTAGACGAATGAGGAGGTCTAGAAAAGGGACTTCTTTCTCAGAGATAGTGTGGGTGAATTTCAAGAACGGATTCAAAGTGTTGATCCATGTGCAGAATTCGGCACATCTCGTGTGGTCTTCTTTCCAAAGGATCAGTATATCATCTATGAACCGTCTCCAGAGCAGCACGTTCGCTTGGTATGGATTGGTGGAATTATTGATTTCTCTTGCCTCAAAGGCTGACATGTACATACATGCTAGACTCGGTGCGAACATGCTGCCCATCGAAGTACCCTGTGTTTAATGGTAAAGTTGTGTGTCGTATTCAAAGAAGTTCTCGGTAAGTGCCAGACTGGCACACTCCATTATAAAAGGTACTGGGGTGTTGGAGGTCCACTCGCTATTGCTGAGTGCGTCCTCCAGCACATACCCTCACAACCTTAGAGTGAGAATGTGCGTTTCACTATGGTTTTAATCAGGGTAGTGACCACAACTCATTAAATTTGTTCTGAGTGGATCACTATCTCCTGTTTTATATCTCACTTACACCACATAACACTGTCACCTACACTAGTTAATATAGGGCCCTCACACGCACTACACCCATCGGCATCGGAAAAAAGATCTCCGCGAGGAAGGCCCCTTCTGGGTGCCTGATCGGGTATTGCACCGCCGACCCGATAAGGAGCTAGACCCGATGATGAAGCAAGACACCCGCTTGTTGGGTGTGTGAGGGTCTCCATTGCAAAAGGAGGAACCTTCTCTCCTGCTTTCCCCCTTCCCCACATCCTAGTACCTCCGGTCTACTTACCACTACCTGCCACATCGTAGGAACTGCATACCAATTCTGGTTCTCTGTCTTTTAGGCACGTATGCTGGACCTTAATAATAAATATACCATTATTATTTAAAAGCGCACTATTCCCTTATTTGAAGAAGAAAAAAATATAGGATTCAAACTGCACTTACAGTCATTGCCTGGGCCTGTTTCTGCAGGTAAAGATGAAGCTTGGATAAGAAGGTGATATAAAGTAGATAGGTAGCTGCAGATCAAAAATAAAGCCAATAGTCCTTACTATCTTGGTTTTTAAAGCATTTTGAACTTTACTGAGTTTATTGGGATGTAGTGTGTACTAAACGGCCCAATATACTTTGTACAGCTCATCTAAGCTGCATTTGCATTTTTTTTTTAATAAGTTTTATTGTCAATTTCATATAGCAGTATTATAAATCGAATTACAATAATCTAATATAATAAATAGTAAAGTATTGCAAAACAGGAGCATCTGAAGATTAATAAAATATATAAATATATATGAAAGAAGAGAAAGAAAAAGAGAGAAAAAGACGTGAGAACATAAGAAAAAGCAAAAAGCGAAAGAGAGGAAAGATAAGAGAAGAAATAGAAATAGATGAAGAATGCGTTGAGTGTAAAGAGAGAAAATTAGTGAAAGGCAACCAGAGTAAGTCAGATGTAATCTTTTGAGGTATGCTAAAAGAGGAATAAATATGAATTATTTGTTAATCATATATAAAATTCTAACAAGCAAGTACAGAGAGTTTGGAGAAGTCTTTCCAATATGAGAGTATAGCTTTGAAAGGAAGTGTTATAACAAAGATTTAATAACCTAGGTCTATGTGGCAAACAATCAACTTCAGCTGACAAAGAACCTATGAAAATTTTAAGTAGTGTATGTAAGGGGTATAGTACATTTTGAGAATTTTCAATCACTTAAACTAAACTAAAATCCAAAACTCTTTAACATGGTGACAATCATATAGCATATGAGTTAATGAACCATCATGTTTAGAACAAGACCAACAAAGAGGAGAAGCAGAAATATATTTAGCAACATGTATTTGATTAATAATAACAGCTCTGTTATGAATACAAAAAAAACTGCTGTGTAATATGTGCTGCTTTAGAAGTTTAAAATAATTGAAGCCATATTATATCCCAAAGTTGGTGAGATAACAAGACAATTAAATCTTCCTCCTATATACGTTCTAATGCACTTTTAGGTCTAGATGAAGTTGGCAATAGCAAGGTCTTATAAATAAACGCAGTCTCAGGAAGAGATCCGTTCAATATGTTATGAAGATGCACAATCTGTGATGATAATAAAGAGTCAAAACTCATAGGGGATTAAGAAAACAAAGTTTGGGGGAGGTATGTATTGGGTTGTAATCCTCTAAAAATGAATCAGGTAAGTTACATTTCATTAGTAAACAGTCAAAAGTAGCAATACTATTCTCATTCATGAATTGGTAAACATATGAAATGCCCCTTTCTTTCCAATATTTAAAAATAAAATGATCGATTATGAGTCTTAATGAACTTGTTATACCAAATAGAAGAGCGCAAAAAACATTGGTGAGGAGATAATTTATCAAAAAATACATTGTGTAACAGCAAGTGTTAATATTTAAAAAAAGGATATTGTGAAATAAAAGTGTATGTAGACATATAAATAGCATCCTTAAAAGAAAAATCATTAAGTAAAGATCTTTCAAACACAATCTATGTGGGTAAAGGGTCCTCATGAAAATCATGCATTATGGCATAAAACTGTTGAATTATAAAGGAATAGTATAATTCAAAATTCAGGAATCTAACACCACCTTCAGTTTTCGGTCTGAGATTAGTAAAAGCAATACAGTGAGTTTCCTTATTCCGTAAAAATTTCAAGCAAATCAAATCAAATTGCTTAAAATAGTATTTAGGAATTTTAAAAGGTAAGATAGAAATAGTATATAAGATATGTAGCAAAGTCATCATTTTAACGGTATCCAGTCAACCGCAAATCAATAGTTCCTGAGATTGAAAGAGAGAGATTATAGGTTCTGGACAGATCAAAACGGGGACAGTCAACCAGACTGTTTATTGTTGCCCTCATACATCCCTAGGGATGTGATGCTTGATCATTGGGCAGGTGCTTCTCGTTGGACCGGCGCTGCAATGCCCTACGGGTCCCCCAAAGGGTAACTTTGGCAGAGATCTTTTGGTTTTATTGCTGTCTGATGAGTGCAAGGGTGTCCAAGTAGGGTCATTTGTGACGTGTGCAAGGTAGTGGGTTTTAAACTGACTTGGAGATGTCTAACTTACCTTTAGTGTACAGACTACCCTGCCAGCTTAAAAAACAGAGTGGTTGGTGCTACTTCTGGGGGTAATAATGTGCCCAAGTAACTTTATGTCTTTAGTGAGATAAGACACCAACATGTTTCGCACCTCCGTGGTCTATAAATGATCCACGGCGCTTCTTCAGGACCAAGAGAGGGTAAGCAATCTACCCCACCTCTAGATAATTAGATCAATTGAAATGACCATTACATTTGCACATACAGTTTTACTGATAAAACTATACAGTGCAAAAATGATAATGTGTGGAAATGGCATCACCTAGTGTACTGATTTATTTTGATCGTATTAAAATGTTTGCTTCCACCACACTTCAGAATTAAAAAAAAATAGGCTTTGTTTGTGCTCTCCTAATGCTGATATATTCTGAAATATTTCATAGTTGATTTAAAACCTTTTCTTTCCCAGTACCCAGCAAGATTGTCACGTAAATCCTCTCATTTTGAAATCAGAGAAAGAAAAAGAAAAAACACATTTGACCTCTGTCTTTAAACGCACAACAAATGTGACGAGATGTGAACAAAATTTAAAGGCCTGTTTACAGAGAGTAAGCACTTGTGGAATAATAAATGGAACAATGGTGAACAGGATGTGCTCCAGAAGATGGATGAAGACATGCTGGGGAGCCTAAAACAACTGAAGACAGAAAATAGAAAGCCAATGGTAAGCAATGGGTGGAATGCATTCCCAGGGAAGCTTTCAGAATGCCCACAAGAAGTCTTTTTACAACTAGATAGGGTTTTGACCTATAAAACAGATCAAGGAGAAGAATCCAGACCTGAATGAACGAACAGTAAAAAAAATGAATAAGACGCATCGATGCCATGACAAGACAAACAGCTGAGCAAGGAAAAGTGATAGCTAGATCAAAAAAAGCCACTCATGAAGAAGGCATAGTAAGGAAGATGTTAAGGCTTCAGTTAAATAGTTTCCATCTCATATGCAGCAAAATTCTGAAGAAAAGCTTTTAGTTTAATAGCTAACTGATAAAGACTCTTGGAACGCGCTGCTCGCCTGACTTGAGAACGGCTTCCTGACTACGCTATATTGCGCTTTCTCGCTGCGGTGAGTGTTAGGTACAAGCAGATTTAAATTGGATTTTAAACTTGTATAAACTGTTGCTGGAATTGTTTTAAAAAGTGTTGCCCAAATTCACTCTGCCCTCATACTTGCACAATAAAATGAAATAGCATCTCACCTCGCTGCTTTAGTGAGACAGCAGACAACGGACTCCCTGACTTCCTGGTTGAGCTCCGCCCACTAAGCACTATCTTAGCTAGCGCTCAAGTGGTTGGCTGGAGCTTGGGACAACCCTACTTAGGGGAGGAAATGCTAGCGCGCAGCGCTCGCGCGCAGTGGGCGCACCGTTGGCGCGCCTGAGGCGCACCAGAGGCAAGCCCGTCTGCGCCCGTCCGCGCGCCGTCCGCGCGCCGGCCGCGCGTCGGCTGTGTCCAGCGCCAGCCATGCTGCTCGCCTGCATACTGGTAGGATCTGCTACTCTAGGGAAACTTTATTAAGTCTTGATAAGAGGGTATGGGAGGGAGACCAAACGACTTTAATGTGTGGGCTAATCAACAGTAGATCATTGGTAAAACATTACCAAGAGACTTTTAGTATGTTGGAGGACTTGGACCTGGATCTGTTGTTTATTACGGAGACCTGGACTAACTTAGACTCCTCAGTGGAGCTCGGTCTGGCATGCCCGATAGGTTACAAAATTATTCATAAACCAAGGCCCATAGGGAGAGGAGGGGGGGTTGGGATAATCTTTAAAGAAAAATGGAGCTGTGCACCCCTACAGATAAAAGAGATCGAAGGATACGAACTCCTAGGTTTTACACTGCAAGAATCTAAGGGGAGACTGCTGACAGGCCTGGTTTGTTATAGGCCTCCAGGGCCAGCCCCTCAGCATCAGATATTACTTGATACCATCGCTGCCTTGGCACTGACACACTCCAGGATGTTATTCTTGGGTGATTTTAACCTCTGGGATATTGGGAGCCTAGGGAACCATCTGCAGTCTTTAAGCCAAACATGTAAGAACCTTGGTTTACATCAGCTAATACAAGAGCCAACTCACCAGGGAGGTCACACGCTGGATTTGGTGTTTGCTAATCGGACTGAGACTAAGGTGCTTAACATCACGCCTTTAAACTGGACTGACCACTTTCTGATACACTTTAGGATGTCCATTCCTAAGACCACACAGTATAGGAAAGCTCAGTCTACCTATCGGTGGGGAAGAGACTGGAGAAAATTGCCAAAGGACAGCCAAGCCCCTCTCTTTCAAAGTTAGACCCTCTTTAACCCTGATGAGTCAGTAGATAAGAACTATAACAACTATAGTAATTTCATAACTAGCGTTCTTGATGTCTATGCTCCGCTAAAAAAGATCAAGACCAGAGGGAAACCCTCGGCACCATGGTTTAATGAGGAGCTACAACTGATTCGTACGGCCCGCCGACAGGCTGAGAGGAGGTACTCAGTTACTGATAGGAGAGCATTGAAATTAGTACAGGGCCAATATAAACAGGCCATTGTGGGGGCCAAATCACAATTTTATGCCAGCTCAATTTTACAGGCGCCTAAACGGCACAAAAGCCCTTTTTAAGATCGTGAGGGACCTTTCTAACCCTGGATGCCTGGCCAATAAAACGCAGGTATCACAAAAACTGTGTGATGAAGTCGCCTTGTTTTTTGATGACAAGGTTGCAAAAATTGTGGGAAGGCTTAATCAGGGTGTCACCTATACCCAGGTAGGCGACGAAGAAATGCAAACCGATATATCCCTTGAGCTCTTTCAACCTCTCACCGAAACACTTTTTAATTCCATCGCTCAGGAGATATCCTCTGGGTCACCTCTTGACCCCCTCCCACATAAGATCTGGAAGGAATATGGTCCCGACCTGTTCCCATGATTGCGTCAAATCTATTGCCAATCCCTGAGGGAAGGAGTAGTAGGCTGTGGTAACCCCCTTGCTGAAGAAGCCATCTTTAGACCCTTCAATACCAGCCAATTTCCGCCCAATATCCCTCCTGCCATTTCCCATTAAGATCTTGGAGAAAACGGTCAGTAAGTCTCTGTCATGTTACCTGGAAGAAAACCATCTATTAGACAGGGACCAGTTCGGATTCCGACCAGGACATGGAACGGAGACTGCTCTGACAACTGTGTTGGACAAGCTAAGAACGCGTGCCGATAACGGTGACTCCTCTGTGTTGGTGTTACTGGATGTGTCGGCTGCTTTCGACACAGTTAATCATGCAGTACTGATCGCGAGGATTGAGAGGTTGGGGGTGAGGGGCTGCGCTTTGAAATGGCTACAGTCCTACCTATCAAATAGACAACAGATGGTAACCATGGCACCTTTTGCCTCCTCGAAGTCTCTGGTCCATCATGGAGTACCTCAGGGATCGGCAAACAGCCCGATCCTCTTTAATATCTATCTACGCCCTCTGATCCATATTGCAAAATCTTATGGGATCGACCTGGTTAATTACACCGATGACACCCAATTATTCTTCTCTTTGGAGGGAAAACATGCGGTGCCTTTGAACATCTTTCAGGCGTGTATGGGCCAGGTCTCGGATTGGTTGAAGGCCAATTCCCTACAGTTTAACGGGGGAAGACAGAGTTGCTGTATTACTCTGCAGCAGGAAGATCCAAACCCCTACTGGGTGAATTCAGGCTTAGGCCTGAGGAGGATTTTATGGTGGCCACAAAGACGGTTCGTAACTTGGGGGTGCTGGTGGATGAGGACTTACAGATGCAATCGCAGGCTAATAAAACAATTAGCATCTGCTTTGGTCTGGCAAGAGCCCTTCGACGAATTGTACCTCTCCTGCCTAGTGAGGCCAGACCCCCGGTGGTTAGAAGTATAATCCTGGGTAGACTGGACTATTGCAACTCCCTGTATCTGGGTGCTCCCCAATACATCCTGCAGGGGGTGCAAAGAGTCCAGTCTATGGCGGCCAAACTGGCCATTGATAGACAGCGTGGCTCGTCTGCTACTCTGGCTCTCAGGGACCTTCATTGGTTACCCATCAGAGACAGAGTTAGCTTCAAGTCAATAGGTATGGTATACAGGACTCTACATAATATGGGACCAATGGCTCTGCGAGAGAGATTCTCCTGGTATGTGCCCAGAAGATCTCTTCGATCCGCCACTCAAAGTCTGGTCTCTGTTGGAAGAGTTGGACGGCTAGGATGGGAGGAAGGGCCTTTGGTATAGCAGCAGCATGTCTTTGGAACAGGCTACCGCAAAACATCAGGCAAGCCGACTCCCTGATGGGCATCAGGAAGGACCTTAAGACCTGGCTATGTGCCAGGACTATGAAGTAAGCCTCCTTATTAAGAGCTCAGTCGTTTTCCACTGTCCTAATTTTTCATTAATCAGGTCTCTAAGCGCCAGGATACCCGTTGGGTGACAGTCGCGCTATATAAGCATTCCATACAATACAATACAATAGGGTCATTAAAGGATTTAGTATTGCTCTAGTTATTTTTCAGAGGCAAGGATGAAAAATTCCATATCGTATATTCGCATGTCTCTTCTGGCGTCTCAAAGCTAGGAATTCCTTGCTCCTGGCATTAGTTACACTTGAGATATCCTGTGATATGAATAAGTCTCATTTTATCTATAGTTCCTTTCAAAACACGAAGATGAACTGTAAATTTCAAGCAGATCATAATAATGATTTGAGGTTTTGAAGAATGAGAAATGAGTCATCCTAGACGATATGCACATTGTATGTTGAGGACTAGTAAGGTAAAGTAAAGTAGGTCCGGATGACATTTTATTAAAAATCAAGAGGATAAGGAGCTTCAAAAGGTTCTGGCAAACCATATAAGGGCAGATTATTACAGAGACTCCTGTTTTCCAACTCTTCTGTATGAAGTTTTATTTTCGAAATCTCTTGTTTAAGAAGTGGAATCCTTGCAGGCATATCATGAACAGAACTGATGCGCCGTTCCATTTCGACCATCCTGTCCTCTATGATAATCCATCTGTCTTTAATTTGTTGCAAATTCTTATTAGTGGCACTCATGAAGGGTTGAAAGGCTCTCACCTCATCAAGAATGGTATCAAAGATTGGATTGCGGGAGAAAGCCACAGGTGACTTAGGATCCTTTTTAGCCCTATTAGATTTTGCAACAAAAGAAGTAGTTTTAAACCCAATGAGTATTTCAGTAGGCATTGTAATAATGAATGCTTTACTATGAGCCAGACATTATAGAGACTTTGTTCTTTCTGTGAAACAGAAGAGAGCACAAAAGGAGTGTTATTGTGGTAAATCTAAGTAGCTCACAAAATGTAGCCCGAAAGGCTTGAAGAGGCACCGTTAAGATAGGATAGTCATCAGAAGTAAAATCATCGTGAACATCCGTACAGACATTTGTAGTGTCCGTGAAGAGAAAGTAGAATAAATAGTATTCAGGTTGTGCAGAAGATTAAAAGAACAAAGCAAGAGGCAAAGGACATGAAGCTATGTCCACTGAGATTTCAAAACAGAAAATACCATCAGTGCATTGAAGTAAATTGAAGTAAATGCTCCACGATGTGCAATGGAGTTAATCAGACATTTTCATGATGAGCGGTGCACCATTCAAAATGGTGGCCCCTCACACTGTGAACACATAAATGCTTCAAAGTGAGCAGACAACTCTTCAAAAATCATATATAAACACCACCATTTAGTGTAGGATTCTTCAAGTGCCAGGTGGGTGCTTGGCATCACCAAACGTTAAGCTACAGCGGCTTCTTTGAGAAAAAGAAGCTTCGCGACACAACCAAGCTTATGGGGCCCCTGTCATCTTGCACAGTGCATAAAGCCATGCCAGTCCTTACCATCTTAAACAGATTAATACTTTGATCAGTAATGGTCACAGGAAGATCTCAGGGTGGTATACAAGCCTAAAATAAGTTTGGGATCATTAGCATTGAAGGCAAGCTAGATTATATCCATCCTGTGCTTGATGTCCCAAAGTGTAAGGGCAAATGGTTGGAATCATGGCAGGAACAGCCTTTGTTATTTGAGCAGCTCAAATAGTTGGGTGTGCCAAAGATGCCTGGAGCTCTTGTGGGTTTGGCCCTATTGCTCCCTATGTGCGGCTACTGCAAGCCCATAGCACTCTTCCTCTTTACGTGATGGACAAAATTCTAAAGTTATTGTGATTTGTTCACAAGTTGGTGATTTTTATCATAAGTGCTCAAAATCTTTCATAACATTTATAAAGCTGATGTTCGTTTTGTTGTGGCAGATACTGCTGAGAACTTTTGAAGGCTGCATGAATTGGAAAGGAAAAATAAAGAACAAAAGAAGGGTTGGCAAATTAACGTGAATAAGACCATGTCACTCAGAAAAGAGAATATAAAATGCAAAAATTGCTGTCCAATCGTTTTTCCCATGATTTACAGCCAAGTGGACAATCTGATTCTCTATGTAAGGGATAAAGAAGTTGCTGTTAAAGAAGGAGGTTGATACAAGAGTATGTCCTTGGCAGGTGGAACAAGGACATCATGAGTTTGTGGAGCTTGGGCGGGAATTTATGAGATCACACATCATGGAACTGGCCCATACTAGGGTAACAGAGTCGAGTTTACTTCTCATGTTGTGGGGTCTCACTGCCCTGGGAAGCATAGTTTGTTCCAAGTGGAGGAGTACGAGAGGGATGAAATTCATGCAAAAAGCAATGTGCAGAGGTGGCCGTAGCAGTCAAGTAACCATATGAGACAAGAGTTGATGTTGTGCGGGAAAAGAGCACGCGTGTGTATGCGTACTTTCACTGCATAACTTTAGTCCTTAGCTTCAGCGCTGCTTCATGTCTCCCAAGGTCACTTCACCAACCATCCATTCACCATCTGTGCATTCACCTTCCACCCATGCACCATTCATCCACTCCCCACTCCAGACACGGCTCTTGGCACTTGACAGAATATTAAAAATTACTATCCAACTACTTTTCAGGATCTTGCTTTTTAACTCAAGATAACGCTGCCAGAACAGTACATAATACAAAAATATTGTCCCCAGATATTGACTTTATTTGCCAAAGATGGTCTCTAAAGCTGTTAGAAATTCTCCATGTGAGAACTCAGGATTTAGACACAGTAGTCCTGCAAACATAGCTCTAAATGAAACTTTATTAGTGAGGGTACATTTCTAACACAGCCTTCCCTTTGGGATCTAGAAGCACTCCTTCACCTGTTGTGTGTTTGCGGGAGAGAAGCTTGAACTGTTTTTGTTGTAACTGTCTGTGCGTTGGGACTGTACTACTAAGGGATGATTGCACTGCTGTTGGCTGCACTTTGAGTGTGTGCGCACGTGCAGTCACTTGAAGGTGAGAGAAGCTTGCACTGCTGCTGCAGGCACTTGTGAACTAGGGAGAGGGTGAGGTAACCTACGCCGATGACACTCAATTGGTCGCGGCTCTCAATCAAGCAACACATCAGACTAAGGCCCTTCACTCATGCCTAACGGAGGTCTCTAAGTGGATGGGCGCTTCCCAGCTGAAGCTCAACTGGGATAAGACAGAGGTCATGATCCTGAGCAACCCCACCCCAGCGACACTGGAGTCCCTGTGGCCAGCATGCATGGGCCCAGCCCCAGCTCTCAAAACTGAAATAAAGAGCCTGGGCTTCTGGCTTGATCAAAACCTGACATTCAAGGTGCAGGCTAGAAAGACAGTTGCCACCTGTTTTGGCCTGCTCAGAATGGCTAGGAAAGTGCTTCCCCTCCTTCCGCCACAAGCCAAGATAGTCCTAGTTCAATCATTAATACTCTCAAGGATCGACTATGGCAATGCACTTTACCTGGGAGCCCCGACGGCAGTCACGACCAAACTACAAACGGTCCAAAACTGCACAGCCAGACTGCTGCTGGGTGTACCCAATCGCACTACAGCCAAACCTGCCATCCGTTCCCTTCACTGGCTGCCAGTGAAGGGAAGAGTACATTTTAAAGCCTCTGTATTGTTCATAAGTCCCTTCAAGGGAAAGGGCCCCCATTATTTTCGTCCATGATTTACCCATACAAAGCTAACAGGAAACTCCGGTCGGACGACCTCCACCTTGTAGCAGTCCCCAGAGTCAAGAGGGCCAGAAGCGGTGGCCGCCTCTTTTCTCTTAATGCTGCCAAACTGTGGAACGCACTGCCACTCCAGCTCCGGAGGGAATCCAACCACTTAGTCTTCCAAAGACAATTAAAAACTATTCTGTTCCCCTAAGCCTCCTCATCTCCACCTGATTAGGCATGCCCAGCACTGGGAGGCCTCCGGGTAGCCATGCACTATACAAGTGCCCTTTGAATTCAATTCAATTCAATTCAATTTAAAAGCTTTTATTCGATTTGTACATACAAATCATACAAGCAGAAGATACATAGTTAAAATGTTTAAAATCACCATATGAACACTTATAAGAAAAGATGGTAAGACGTTGTGCAAAAGGCTGAAGTGCAACAATTAATAAGTAATCTTGCCATTTTGAGTCAACGTACTATTATAAAATGCAAGACATTCGTAAATGAACAGACAGGAGATCAGTAGGGATTACTCAATGGGCCTTTCCTGGCAGCTGTACATCAAAATTTATAAATAATCATAATATACTGTGGACATCAACAAATAAGAATAATACCTTAATTACAGAAATTGGTATAAAACTTGAAGGCGTATATATACAGACAGGAATGTAAACAGTAATAGCAGCATAATACAATACCTGGCAGCTGTATAACATAGGTACAGACAGGAAAGTATAAAAATATTATAGTACAATACTTTTCCTGACAGCTGTACACTTCAGAATAAAAGTAGCCAGAAAAAAACAGATCTCCTCGTTCTCTAATGAGGATAAAAGTATCAGTGCTGTTTCTGTAGTACGGATATTATATTTAATAAAAATTGGCTTAAGGTATTTTAACCTGAGAAAATGAAAAAATTTACAGAAAAGTAAAAAGTGGCAACTATTCTGCCGAGAAATACTGTCACACGGACAGGGTATATCTGAACTGGTTCTTGTGTTTGGAAATGCAACCAGATGGTGAACAATACCCAATCTGACACGTGTTAAAACATACTGATGAGAGGGACGGGTCACATACACAAGATAGGATTGGAACCCCGAAGTTAGATTTAAATCTTTATAAAATTTCACGGTAATAAGATTGCCAGAAATTTTATCTCGCTCTGCCTTTCGGAAGTTTAGAAACGTTGTCTTAATTTCTTTTTTTGAGATAGAAACAACCTCTTCAGGCTCACGGAACACATCAATATTAAAAAGAAGGAGATACCAACGGTGGATGTATCTCAACCACTGTATGCGTGAAGAGTGGTCCAAGCCTATACAATCAAGAATAATATCCTGAGTAAATCGAGTCTCTGGTTTAGCCCAAATAGAACGCCACAATAAAAGTGGCCGGACTGCTGCTAAGTCAGAAATAAACTCGATCCCGACTTCTTCATGGATCAGCAGAATGGAGGCAGAAGGGGGAACACATAACAACCTCCTTAAAAACTTATTTTCCTCCTTCTGCAGGGATATACCCACACTATGGCCCCATACACCTGCCCCATACAGTGCAGAGGAGACGCAACAAACATTGTATATGTTCATCATGTCTAAAATGCTTCGTGAGCCAAGTTTAGAGGCAAAACGAAAAATACTGCAAGTAGACCGCAGCATTTTTAGTCTGATAGAATCAAATTCCGAGGTCCAAGACCCGCTATTGTTAAATGTAATTCCTAGATAACAAAAGGACTTAACAGGAGTCAACTTTTCCTTATCCAGGAAAAAGGTATGCTTTACCTGCTTAGCTGCCCGACCGCATGACATAACATACGTCTTAGTTTTGTTCACGCGGAGCCGCCTAGCTTGAATAAACTGCATAAAATTATCGATTAGGCGCTGAAGGCCCATCTGTGTTCGGGATAAAAGAACAGCGTCATCCGCGTAAAGTAACAGCGGAACAGGTTTACCACCAATCAGGGGGGCATCTGCTGGGATGTCAACCAAGGAACGGTCGACATCATTAATAAAGAGGGAAAATAACAACGGGGCCAAAACGCATCCCTGGCGTATGCCCCGAGACACTTTGAAAAACGGGGTACATTCGCCAAGGGTGCCATAGCGGACCTTACAGGAGAGTTTTTCGTAAAGTCTAGCTAAAAAATGAACTATTTCCCTCGGAGCCCCTGCATCTAGCAAAACCTCCCAAAGGATGGTGTGGTTAACCAAATCAAAAGCGCTGCTCAAATCAGCAAAACATAAAAAGAGGTTGCCATTTTTAGCCACAGTATATTTGTTAATTAAAAGGTCCAAATTTACACATTGGTCCAATGTGCCCAGGCCTTTCCGAAAGCCATATTGGACTCTAGTTAAGATGTTAAAATCAGCTGCCCAATCTTCCAGCCTCCTGAGCAAAATCCTACTCATCACCTTTACAGAGGCGTCCAATAATGAAATTGGACGGTAGTTAGAGGCCTCTGATTTATCACCTTTCTTATGTAAAGGAATAATGACCGATTGACCCCAAGTAGACGGGAAATTAGTTTCTGCCGCGCAATTAAATATCCTCGCCAGGATGGGAGCCCATAAAGCTGGTTCAGGCACTTGTGAAATAGAGAGAGGGTGAGAGAAGCTTACACTGCTGCTGCAGGCACTTGTGAAATAGGGAGAGGGTGAGAGAAACTTGCACTGCTGCTGCAGGCGCTTGTGAAATAGAGAGAGGGTGAGAGGAGCTTGCACTGCTGCTGCAGGCGCTTGTGAAATAGAGAGAGGGTGAGAGGAGCTTGCACTGCTGCTGCAGGCGCTTGTGAAATAGAGAGAGGGTGAGAGGAGCTTGCACTGCTGCTGCAGGCGCTTGTGAAATAGGGAGAGGGTGAGAGAAGCTTGCACTGCTGCTGCAGGCGCTTGTGAAATAGGGAGAGGTTGAGAGAAGCTTGCACTGCTGCTGCAGGCACTTGTGAAATAGAGAGAGGGTGAGAGAAGCTTGCACTGCTGCTGCAGGCACTTGTGAAATAGGGAGAGGGTGAGAGAAGATTGCACTGCTGCTGCAGGCACTTGTGAAATAGAGAGAGGGTGAGAGAAGCTTACACTGCTGCTGCAGGCACTTGTGAAATAGGGAGAGGGTGAGAGAAGCTTGCATTGCTGCTGCAGGCACTTGTGAAATAGGGAGAGGGTGAGAGAAGCTTGCACTCCTGCTGCAGGCACTTGTGAAATAGAGAGAGGGTGAGAGAAGCTTGCACTCCTGCTGCAGGCACTTGTTAAATCGAGAGAGGGTGAGAGAAACTTACACTGCTGCTGCAGGCGCTTGTGAAATAGAGAGAGGGTGAGAGGAGCTTGCACTGCTGCTGCAGGCGCTTGTGAAATAGAGAGAGGGTGAGAGGAGCTTGCACTGCTGCTGCAGGCGCTTGTGAAATAGAGAGAGGGTGAGAGGAGCTTGCACTGCTGCTGCAGGCGCTTGTGAAATAGAGAGAGGGTGAGAGGAGCTTGCACTGCTGCTGCAGGTGCTTGTGAAATAGAGAGAGGGTGAGAGGAGCTTGCACTGCTGCTGCTGGCGCTTGTGAAATAGGGAGAGGGCGAGAGAAGCTTGCACTGCTGCTGCAGGTGCTTATGAAATAGGGAGAGGTTGAGAGAAGCTTGCACTGCTGCTGCAGGCACTTGTCAAATAGAGAGAGGGTGAGAGAAGCTTACACTGCTGCTGCAGGCACTTGTGAAATAGGGAGAGGGTGAGAGAAGCTTGCACTGCTGCTGCAGGCACTTGTGAAATAGAGAGAGGGTGAGAGAAGCTTACACTGCTGCTGCAGGCACTTGTGAAATAGGGAGAGGGTGAGAGAAGCTTGCATTGCTGCTGCAGGCACTTGTGAAATAGAGAGAGGGTGAGAGAAGCTTGCATTGCTGCTGCAGGCACTTGTGAAATAGGGAGAGGGTGAGAGAAGCTTGCATTGCTGCTGCAGGCACTTGTGAAATAGAGAGAGGGTGAGAGAAGCTGCTGTGGTTACTTGCAACATACTTATTCCTTATCTTGGAAAACCTTCCACAGCCACTGAGCATACTCCACTCGTGCTGTGTGTGCTAGTGAAGCTTGGTCAAGTCGTTTCACTATACAAAACTCAAAACTATGAGCTTTGTCAGTCTTCCTTGTGACTGGATGTGTTCCTCTAGTTGGCTTTGGAGGGCTTATTTCGGTGTACGATAGACTGATAGACCAGCAGTGATGGCTCACGGATGCATTAACAGGTTTGGCTTCATGACTCACCTTGGTTTTATTCCTAGATAAACTGCATTCTGGGGGCTTGTAAATCTGACGTTCAGCGGGAGCCATGAGCAGGAGAGATGGTGTTACAGGTAAGTCGCATGTTTTTTCTTCTAGTCTGGACAGGTTGTCATTGTCCTAAATATACAACGTTGTGAGCTGTCAGAACTCTGTTGATACAGGAGCAAGGCTGTCACCCGTCTGTTATAGCAGTGGCGTAACACAAAATGACATGACCCCCACTGCAGAAAGTGATGAAGGGCCCCCTTGGAGGGTTGGGGGCCCCTGCGCGGCATGTGCTATAGGGGCTTGCGTTACATCCGTGTTAGAGCTCTGCCACTCACGTACACACCCACGGCTGAGCCTGGGTGTTCGTGTCTGCCACAGCTCGAAAGGGGCTGTAGGTGTCTGGCACGAGCTTCATGCTTTGGAAACTGGAAGGGTTCACGTCTGCTGGCCTGCTGCCCCAGCTCCCCAGGTTTGGCGTACGTCATTGTCCCCTGTCCCCAAAGCTCTAAATGGGACTACGGCAGCCCAAAACTTCTGCGGATCACACAGCTCTAACAGTGCTACTCCCAGTATGAATTGCTGCTCCCACAGCTCCTGAATCTAACACAGGCCAGTTTCTCACACATCTCTGCACTTACAGCTGGCCTCTTGCTTCCGCAGCTTGTAAGATATAACACCTGCCACAGGCCTGCTGCAGCAGCTAAAAATATGTTGCATCTATCTCTGGTCAGCTGCTCAAACAGCTCCAAGGGTGCCGCGTCTGTAGCAGGAGTGCGGCTCAACTGTTTCTACCAAGGGCCTAGCTCCCACAGCTCGACAGGTGCTCCGTTTGCTGCAGTCCTGTTCCAAATGTGCAGCATGTGCTGAAGGACTGGCACTCCTGCATCTCAGAAGGTGCTGCGCCTACCACATACCCGTGGTTTCTGGTCCTTTCCACAAGTCCTCTGCTTTCCAAAGGAAATAAATCTGCCACAGGTCTGCTGCTCCTGCAGCTTTAGAGGTGCTGCATCTACCTCAGGTCTGCTGCTCCTGCAGCTTTAGAGGTGCTACATCTACCTCAGGTCTGCTGCTCCTACAGTTGCAGCGGCGTCATGTCTGCCACATGTCTGCTGCTCCTGCAGCTTTAGAGGTGCTGCATCTACCTCAGGTCTGCTGCTCCTGCAGTTGCAGCGGCGTCATATCTGCCACATGTCTGCTGCTCCTGCAGTTGCAGAGGTGCTGCCTTTGCCACAAGTCTGCTGCTCCTGCAGTTGCAGCGGTGCTGCATCTACCTCCTGTCTGCTGCTCCTGCAGTTGCAGCGGCGCCGTGTCTGCCACATGTCTGCTGCTCCTGCAGTTGCAAAGGTGCCACATCTGCCACAGGTCTTCTGCTCCTGCAGCTTTAGAGGTGCTGCATCTACCTCAGGTCTTCTGCTCCTGCAGTTGCAGCGGTGCTGCATCTACCTCACGTCTGCTGTTCCTGCAGTTGCAGAGATGCCACATCTGGCACAGGTCTGCTGCTCCTGCAGTTGCAGCGGGCTGTATCTGCCACATGTCTGCTGCTCCTGCAGTTGCAGAGCTGCCACATCTGCCACAGGTCTGCTGCTCCTGCGGTTGCAGGAGTGCTTTGTCTGCCACAGGTCTTCTGCTCCTGCAGCTTTAGAGGTGCTGCATCTACCTCAGGTCTGCTGCTCCTGCAGTTGCAGAGGTGCTGCCTTTGCCACAAGTCTGCTGCTCCTGCAGTTGCAGCGGTGCTGCATCTACCTCACATCTGCTGCTCCTGCAGTTGCAGCGGCGCCGTGTCTGCCACATGTCTGCTGCTCCTGCAGTTGCAGAGGTGCCACATCTGCCACAGGTCTGCTGCTCCTGCGGTTGCAGCTCCTCTGTGTCTGCTACCGGTCTTCTGCTACTGCAGCTTTAGAGGTGCTGCATCTACCTCAGGTCTGCTGCTCCTGCAGTTGCAGTGGTGCTGCATCTACCTCACATCTGCTGTCCCTGCAGTTGCAGAGGTGCCATATCTGCCACAGGTCTGCTGCTCCTGCAGTTGCAGCTGGCTGTATCTGCCACAGGTCTTCTGCTCCTGCAGTTGCAGAGGTGCCACATCTGCCACAGGTCTGCTGCTCCTGCAGTTGCAGGAGTGCTTTGTCTGCCACAGGTCTTCTGCTCCTGCAGTTGCAGTGGCGCTGTGTCTGACACAGGTCTGCTACTCCTGTGGGTTCAACAGTGCTGTGTCTGCCACAGGTCTGCTGCTCCTGCAGCTTTAGAGGTGCTGCATCTATTTCATGTCTGCTGCTCCTGCAGTTGCAGCGGCCCTGTGTCTGCCACATGTGATCTACACCTGCAGTTGCAACGGCGCTGTGTCTGCCACAGGTCTTCTGCTCCTGCAGTTGCAGTGGAGCTGTGTCTGCCACAGGTCTGCTGCCCCTGCAGTTGCAGTGGCGCTGTGTCTGACACAGGTCTGCTACTCCTGTGGATTCAACAGTGCTGTGTCTGCCACAGGTCTGCTGCTCCTGCAGCTTTAGAGGTGCTGGATCTACTTCATGTCTGCTACTCCTGCAGTTGCAGCGGCCCTGTGTCTGCCACATGTGATCTGCACCTGCACTTGCAACGGCGCTGTGTCTGCCACAGGTCTTCTGCTCCTGCAGTTGCAGTAGAGCTGTGACTGCCACAAGTCTGCCGCCCCTGCAGTTGCAGTGGCGCTGTGTCTGACACAGGTCTGCTACTCCTGTGGGTTCAACAGTGCTGTGTCTGCCACAGGTCTGCTGCTCCTGCAGCTTTAGAGGTGCTGGATCTACTTCATGTCTGCTACTCCTGCAGTTGCAGCGGCCCTGTATCTGCCACATGTGATCTGCACCTGCAGTTGCAAAGGCGCTATGTCTGACACAGATCTGCTACTCCTGGGGTTTCAACAGCGCTATGTCTGCCACAGGTCTTCTGCTCCTGCAGTTGCAGTGGCGCTATGTCTGACACAGATCTGCTACTCCTGGGGTTTCAACAGCGCTGTGTCTGCCACAGGGCTGCTGCTCCTGCAGCTTTAGAGGTGCTGGATTGTTCTGCTTGGGTTTTCGGATCAGATAGAACCCGCTCAACAGAGCCTCTCTAACCCAGCCAGAACGTTACCCCCTCCCTAGGGCCTATCCACACCTAAGAAACCACATATATATATACCACCTAAGGACAGGGAATTCCTACTATATATATATATATATATATATATCAAGACCTCTTATAATACAAGTGGCGGCCTCGCGGTCCCAAATGGACCCAGGACTTCCTGCCCAGACGGCAGCCTCAGCCTCGCGGTCCCAAACGGACCCAGGACTTCCTACCCAGACGGCAGCCTCAGCCTCGCGGTCCCAAACGGACCCAGGACTTCCTGCCCAGACGGCAGCCTCAGCCTCGCGGTCCCAAATGGACCCAGGACTTCCTGCCCAGACGGCAGCCTTAGCCTCGCGGTCCCAAACGGACCCAGGACTTCCTACCCAGACGGCAGCCTCAGCCTCGCGGTCCCAAACGGACCCAGGACTTCCTGCCCAGACGGCAGCCTCAGCCTCGCGGTCCCAAACGGACCCAGGACTTCCTACCCAGACGGCAGCCTCAGCCTCGCGGTCCCAAACGGACCCAGGACTTCCTGCCCAGACGGCAGCCTCAGCCTCGCGGTCCCAAACGGACCCAGGACTTCCTGCCCAGACGGCAGCCTTAGCACAAGTTCATCCTATAATTACCACGACATACAACAAGGGAACCAGTGTTACTATGTATCAGATCACACAAAGACTGCTAGTTGAGCACAACCTGTTCCCCCGTTCGAGGGGCTCCTTTCTCCCTTATTCAGCTACCACTTACCTGATCAGGATTAACATCTGTTCATATCAAGTCACAGCTGACTAGAAGAATAGGCTACCCTCTTATACAAGAACACGCAGCACATGTTGATTCACTACAAACTGGATACTTTATTTAGTCACTACATACACGCTCACAGAACATAATACATATTACATATGACCTGCAAAGAAAAGTGATAGGTTAAGTTGTACACTCTAATAATAAAGGGGTTGACATCACCTTGGTCGTATGTAGCCTGCACTCAATGGTCATCTAGGTTCCCTTCTCGTCTGTGCCTCGGCTTCGCCTGGAAGTCACACCTCCGCAGTCACGGATCTACTCCCTTCTCCTTCTCCGAGTCACTGGGACCTCTTCCTCATCGGCTACTCTCTTTTCTTTGGCTATTCTGTTAGAAGAATATCTATCTCTCGGTTTTTCTCCACCTTCGAGTTTGTCATCTGTCTTCCCTGGAATAAGTAGTAGCTTTACTGCTTAACGGCCAGGTGCCGCCTACGGACTAAAAAGCAAGTGCCAGTATCTGCCTCAGACTTTCACTAATATAGAGGTGCATTTTCTCATGGAAAATTCCAGCCCGTAACCTGCCGCCCACCAAATTCTTGTACCTCCCCGTACCAAGGACACGTTCCCAGCCGGCCGGCCTGATGTAGTGTCTTCGGCATGAAGAAAAATACAATCCTTCGATAAGGGCCGGCCTGAACCGGTTCTCTCCAAGCGAATAACACCTCATAACTAAAACATCACCCTCGACCTAGAAACTTTCCAAGCTGCCGGAGAGGAAAGAAAGATGGAGTCTCTCCCGTTTAAGGCCTACCAGGCCTGGATTCAGCACGACTCCATGAAATACCCTCACTATAGAACAGATTACCCCTAATACTAACGGATCTATCCTCTAGGATATATGTGCAAACCCTAATCTATGGGGAAGAACACAGGATCATGTCGAAGTGCCTAATAAATAGGCTCTATACACTACTCTAGCCCTTAGACTTGGATGGAAAGAGACTGAAGTCACATTAGTCCCCTTAATCACAAGAGAGCCGGGAAAATCGAGCAGTACATTTCACCCTTGACTTCAGTCTATTATACATTCATTAAATGGAGCTAACATCTGTGGAAGAATAATATGAAACAAAGCTAACTGATATATGTCTAGTACCGAGTGTACAGAATTGAAGCAGTGAAGGAATACACTGAATAAAGCAACAGATAGAAATCAAAACAGCAACAGCAATCAGAATACCACCTAATGTTTGACGTAGCATGTGTACGTCAGGCAACCAATTAAAGAGCCAGTCAAACCAGCCCTGGTCAACGTGTTTTCTAACTTCTTCCGTTAAATCACGCAACTTGTCAATATGTGCACGAATGGATTGTGTATGATCGGACAAGTTAAAACAACAGAGACCTTCGAAATCGGAACAATCATGTCCATGTTTAAGCAAAAGATAATCAATGGCCGCTCTATTTTGCAAAATGGCCCTACGTTCACCCTGGGCATCTAGTAACATGTCGGACAGGACTGTAGAAGTATGATTAATGGATTTCACCATCCAACAGGCCATTTTCCCAATGGATTTGGCATTATAAACTGCCAAAGCAGGAACACCAATAATTGAAATAGCTAGGCTAAGGTATTCAGACTTGGAATATAAATGCAAAGATGAGTCACAATCCTCCTGTAACATCACAGTATCTCGAATCACACGAGAGTTGGCATTCGGATGTGATGAAAACATCAACAAACTGAGTCTCGTAATAGCACACGGGCCTCCGGAAATGTTTGCAGGGACATATGGCCAGGAAGTATTACCACATGAGAAAAGCCATCCGGCAGGTAGTAACATCGTGCGATAATGACTGGGGGTAACTACCAAACTATTGCAAGTCATATTGTTCTGAACTGAAACACATGTGGTCGGTGTCCTTTGAAAGCACAAAGTCCGTTCATGAGCTGTAAATGAAGTGGCGCCTCTTAGTTTTAGGCGTAGACATTCAGAGATCGCACTAGGATTACACGTAAGAAAGAAGCATAAATCACCTTGTGTGATATTATAGGTAACTATTTGGGACTGGATGGGGGGTGGCTCGTTCGGCAGTTCAGTGCATAGGGGGCAATATACATGGGTAGCAAAATCACCCAGGAGAACATTGGGACGAGCCTTTGAAACATTAAAAATGTGAATTAGGGTTTCCAATGAGGCAGGGACAGCAACCAGACAGGTCGCCAGAATATCATGTACAGATCTCATCGGTGTCAAACAGAAGTGAGGGGCATCAGTCACCCTCTTGGCTAATGATGTCCAAAAGTTCGATGATGAATCCCACGCAGCGAAGGAACGCAACACTCGGGTTCTCAGTTCATCCCGGGTTGATGGGATCCCTCCTTTCTCGTCGTACCATCCCAAAAGGAGTCCAGTACCGACACATCCTGCAGCAACAGTCCAAAGAATGATCTGAAAGAGAATCAAATACAGGCATTAATCATTCTCTTAAATAACATTTGTCAGCCGGGACCGCCTCCCAGCTATCTTTCCCTGGTCTCATAACCAAAATGGTATTGTCCTGACCAGTGGCAATAACCTCTGCTTGTTCAGGGGGATTTTTAGGCGACTGCACCCAAACCCTAGCCCCAGGGTTATCCGTAGAGCCAAAACCTTTCTGGCCTCGTACAGTTAGCAAAGTTGGGGCAGTGCCTTTCATTAATGAACCACTGAAAACAGGCATAATGAGTAATTGAGCCACTCGGTCAGTGCGGTGTATCAGTAAGTCAACCTCACTGCTATTCAACAGGAGCACCTTAATCTCTCCCTGATAATCACTGTCAATTATTCCTCCAAGCACCTGAATGCCTTTTACAGCCAGCCCTGATCTAGGGGCGATTAATCCGAAATTCCCAGGTGGTATATGAATACCAACACCGGTAGCAATGATGACCCGATCCTTACTTTTTAAAACGGTGTCATCCATGGCATGCAAGTCTAAACCTATATAGTGCGCGCTGACTCTGAGGCTTGACACTAACATAGGACTCCTGAGGCGGAAAGCCGGGAGAGCGTATTTTAAGCATTTGTAAATATTGGTGTGATTCTGTGCTTTTTAAAACCTACCTGACACTTCCTGGAACAGCGGGCTCACGCTGCAACGACCACCACTACCCTTGATCGCCATTCCCGAGAGCGAGGTGCGTCACCAGACACGCCCCCTCGGTTGGACACGCCCCCTCACCATATGCCTATATAGTGCGCGCTGACTCTGAGGCTTGACACTAACATAGGACTCCTGAGGCGGAAAGCCGGGAGAGCGTATTTTAAGCATTTGTAAATATTGGTGTGATTCTGTGCTTTTTAAAACCTACCTGACACTTCCTGGAACAGCGGGCTCACGCTGCAACGACCACCACTACCCTTGATCGCCATTTCCCGAGAGCGAGGTGCGTCACCAGACACGCCCCCTCGGTTGGACACGCCCCTTCCAACGCTTTGATCATTCTGCATAAATTATGTGCCTTGGTAGGAAGCGCAGCGGACGAGCGCAGCGGGCGCGACGATTGCGCGCCGAAGGCGCGCTTAAGGCAAGCTCGTCTGCGCTCATCCGCGAGCGTCCGGGACCAGGGGCCAAGGACCCTGTGGGCTACTACACTTATACTTCTGCTGAACTACTAGCGCTGCGCCCAACCGCCACGACGTGTCCACCTGTTCCCCATAACGCGGCGAAACATATATCTTACTTAGGCATAGGCAACCCCGCCACCCTCACAAATGCCCCTGCTCCTGAGTACTCTATGCTCACGACCACACCCTGCTCTACCTACACGTTCAGGTGTATATATCTCAATATCCGCTCCATGATTAAACACCAATCAGATATTTTTCTGCTACTCATGGATAAACAACCTTACATGCTGCTATTGACAGAGACCTGGCTCACTCCGGACTCACTACCGGACATTTTAGCTGCCCTACCTGCAGATTACTACATTCTATCAGCACTCCGCCCAGGCGGAAAAACTGGGGGAGGAGCAGCTATAATCGTCAATAAAAAATTCCAAATTAGACAGCTCCCCTCTCTGCCTCTACCTAATACTGAAAACATAGTCGTCAAAATAGATACTCCCAATGGCTCACTTGTACTGGTCCTACTATATCGCCCTCCCCAAACCATGGCCACATTCCCTTCCACTCTAGCTCAGCTACTGGCACCGTTGGTCACTAACCATCCTAAACTACTTCTGGTTGGGGATTTAAACTTCTGGTTTGACAACTTATCATTGGACCCCCAGGCTGCAGAGATGAGTGAACTTTTCTGTGATCTCAACCTGACACAACACATCCACACTGAGACTCACCAGAAGGGCCATAGCCTCGACCAAATCTGGTCTCAGAACTTGTCACTATCCGCATTAGACATAAAACCTTGCTGCTGGTCTGATCACCACAGCATAAGTTTCTCCTTCCAGTTAGATAAGACAACCCACTTCAAGCTACAAACCAGCAAAACCATTAGGAAATGGACCTCTATGGATATGCCAGCCTTTCTTAAATTTTTGGGTGACTCCCTTCCCCTTGACAGCACTAATGTGGAGGAGGCCGATGGCCGGTTCAATGAATGGCTTACTGCAGCGATTAACATCTATGCTCCTCCTACGCATCTCAGCAGCTCTAGGAGTCCGGACGCACACAAATGGTTTACACCTGAACTAAAAAAACTGAAACTGGAAGTGAGGCAAAAGGAAAGAACCTGGCGCTCCCAGTACTGCCCACCGGCCAAGGCCACATACTGCTCAGCCAGGAAGACATACCAGAAAACTCTACAAAACCATAAAACAACCTATTACTCATCCAAAATCCTAAACTCCACCAATAAGTCAAAAGAAATTTTCAGGATAGTGAACGACCTTTGCAATGACGATAGAACTTCCCCTCCGGTAGTTCCCACACAAGCGCTATGCAATTCCCTGAATGACTTTTTCCGCGATAAGATCTTAATGATTAAGCAGAACATTTCCACACTTCCAGCTTGCGCCCCAGTGGATGACATCTATCTCAATCCCTCAACTTTACATTCTTTTCCCCTTATCGATTTGAAAACTTTCTTGGCACTACTGTCCAGAGTCAAATCAGGCTCCCCTATGGATGTCTGCCCCCCCCAAACCATGAAAGAAATTGGTCGAGCTATGCCCAACAGCATGATACCCTTGCTCAACGACTCTCTCATTTCAGGGACAGTGCCTAGCAGCTTCAAGCAGGCCTTATTGATTCCCCTCACCAAGAAACCTGGTATCGACCCGCTGGACCTCACGAACTATCGGCCCATATCCTTGCTGCCCTTCCTATCGAAAATGCTGGAGGCGCATGTTACCAACTGCCTCTCTAATTTCGTGGAGGAAACGGAATATCTCCAACCCAACCAAGCAGGTTTCCGGCCTGGTCACTCCACTGAGGCAGTAATATTGGCCGTCCAGAACACCTTGAGGTCCAACGCTGATAACAACCTTCATCAAGCCCTAGTACTTCTTGACTTGTCCGCTGCATTCGACACGGTTGACTATTCCATTCTGGTCAACCGTGTCGAACAGGCGGGTCTCAGAGACTCTGCCCTAGCCTGGTTGAAATCGTTCATCTCCGAACGTATTCAGTCTGTCTGCTTAGGCTCCTTTTCTGCCGCCAAAGTCAAGTCTTTCTGTGGGGTGCCCCAAGGCTCTTCATTATCCCCCTTGTTATTCAATTTGTACATGCGACCCCTTCTTTTTGCCCTGAGAATGCACAAAGTCACTGTATATAACTATGCAGATGACTTGCAGCTCGTTTTTGTTCTCAACTCCCCAAATGCGGTGGAGGACTTCCAAGCCACTATGACTCTAATCCAGAGTTGGATGTCCTCAAATCACCTTAAATTAAACCCAGGGAAAACTGAGTTGATCCTGCCCGGCAAGAGCGAAATCAGTTGGAGCCCTAACTTTTGGCCGACTGATATGGGCCTCCCCCCTAAGAAATCTCTGACTGTAAAAAGTCTGGGGATAACCATCAATGAGGACCTCTCGCTAAAATCTCAAATTGGAACCGTGGTTTCTTCTGGATTTTTCCAATTGAGGAAAATTAGGAAAATCGCCCATTTCCTCACTCCCTCCGCCTTAATTCAGGTTGTCATGGCCCTAGTCCTCTCCCACATCGACTTCTCAAACAGCCTATACCTAGGCCTACCCGTAGGACAACTCAGAAGACTGCAGTACTTGCAGAATCAGGCCGCTAGGCTGATCTGCAAAGTACCCAAATGGGAATCGATTAAACCAGGCCTAGAGAGCCTGCACTGGCTACCCGTGGCTCAAAGAGCCGAATTCAAAGCCGGGTGCATCATCTTTAAGGCTCTGCAAGGCAAGGGACCTCTATTCATCAGACAGCTGATCGGAAGATATGTTCCCTCACGGAACCTAAGATCTGCCCACAAAGACCTTCTTGAAGTACCTCGCTTTAAGAAAAAACGACAAGGCGGTAGCAGCTTCCATTTCCTAGCAGCTACCCTATGGAATTCTCTGCCACTAGCCCTCAGACAGAGTAAAGACCTCCTTGCCTTCAGAAAGGCATTCAAGACTCACCTCTTCACAAAAGCTTACTTGAAATAACGCTTCCGGTAGACTCACCCTTTGTTATGTTTTTTATCTTTCCAGCACCAAGAAGCCCTCGGGCGTACGTGCGCTTTATAAATTTTTAATAACATAACATAACATAACAGCAATGATGACCCGATCCTTACTTTTTAAAACGGTGTCATCCATGGCATGCAAGTCTAAACCTGCCGACCCTGGGGTCGCTCTACATGGAGCCAAAGCTCCAGGAGTAATTTCCCAGTACATCACAGTCTCTCTGATTTCATTGGGCTTAGCATCAACATTCGGAGGAAACAAACGCATAAGTGGGGATTCAGCATTTAGGAAAGGACGGTTATTCAAAATCAATAACGCTTGAGGCAAAAAGTCTCGCCAATTCTTATACTTGTCATTTGTTAACTTACGCAGCTGGTCCTTTAGCAGGCCATTCAATCTCTCCACCAGGCCCGAGGCCTGTGGATAGTAGGGTATATGGAATATCCATTCAATATTGTTTTCCGCACAGAATTCCTGTACCAATCTTCCACGAAAATGGGATGCATTATCAGATTGAATTTGGAATGGCACACCATAATACATCATAATCAATTCTAATGTTTTAATGGTATTCAATTGGGTAGCTTGCTTACAGGGAAGGGCTACCAGCAGGCCACTGTATGTATCAACAATAGTGCAAACATATTGACAATTCCTACTCATAGGAAGTGGACCAATGTAATCAATCTGCCAAATTTGAGCGGGCAGTTTTCCGCGATGTAAATGACCTTTAACAATTTGGGGCACTTTACGCTGTCTGATATGTTGACAAACGGGACAGTGTAAGATAACATTTTTAATTAAATCTAGGGGAATATAAATTCCTCGATCAGCAGCCCACCTGCTAGTGGCCTTCTCTCCAAAATGTCCTGCCTTCTGGTGTGCCCATTTCGCCAATCCCGCAATGTCAGAATCTTGCCTGTCAACCACTGCCTCAGCAATTTTAGATTTCTCATCTGCAATGTTATGAAAAAATTTGTCAAGAGAATCTATCGGGGTGTGAGCATCCACATGGAAGATTGTAACAGTACTCTGTGGGAGCATCTCCCAAATCTCTTGCCATAACTCTTTTCCCCACAATTCTTTGGAATGTAACTTCCAATTATGGGAATGCCAAGTCGGCAACCAAACAGCCAGTCCATTGGCAGTAGACCAAGAATCAGTGAAAATATGACATGTACCAGGTAACTCTTGTTTCAAAACTTGATAAACAGCGTACAGCTCGGCAAATTGGCTGCTTTTACCCTCACCAGTTGTGCTCAGCAATTTCTGTGTGACCGGATTATAGGACACCGCCTTCCAGTGCCGTGTCGTCCCTATAAACCTCGCTGAACCATCCGTGAACCAAACATGGTTTCTGTCCGCTGCGGACAAATCATCAAAAGGCTTACCCCACTTGACAGGAGACTCCTGTGCTAAAGGTACGGAACATTCACTCTCAGTCTCAGTCGACGGCGCTCGCGCCACCTGCTCATGTAAAGAAGCAACTCCTTTCGGGCCCACACGTGCCCTATCTTGTATATACCATTTCCATTTAATCACACTCGCCTCTTGAGCATGTCCAATTCGGTGAGTTTTCGGCGAACTCAGAACCCACTGCATGATAGGAATTTCAGGGCGCAAAACTATATCATGTCCCAAAGTCAATTGCTCGGTATCCACCAGAGCCCAATAACAAGCAAGTAACTGTTTCTCAAAGGGTGTATAACGCTCACCAGCATCAGGTAACTTTTTGGTCCAAAAACCTAACGGTACTCTACTCCTGCCTTGTTTCTGCCACAAACTCCAATTTGCATAAGGGCCCTGTACAGACACATTCAAATCCACGTCACCATCACGTACAGGCCATAAATCCAGAGCATGTTGAATTGCTTCTTTTGCCAGACTAAACGCATCTTGCTGTGGTTTATCCCATTCAAATGCATTCTTTTTACGCGTGACCCGGTACAAGGGGGCCAATATTTGACTCAAATGAGGAATATGCTGGCGCCAAAAACCAAACAGGCCAATGAAGCTCTGGGCTTCTTTCCTATTCCTCGGAACTGCAAAATCAAGAATCTTCTGTTTAACCTGAGGGATCACTTCACGGTGCCCTTCATGCCAATTAATACCCAAAAATTTTACAGCCTGGGACGGACCTTGCAATTTATCTGGGTTGATTTCCCAACCTTTCCCACGCAGGCACTCAATGATCCTGTCCAATTGGGTCTGAACTTCCTCCTGTGTATCGCCTTGGATCAAAACATCATCAATATAATGACATATCTGAATTTGGGAATGAATCGGTACCTCAGCCAAATGCTCTGCCACCAGCCGGTGACATATTGTAGGACTATGCACATAGCCCTGAGGAAGACTCCTAAACGTCATCTGACGCCCGTTCCACGTAAAACTGAACTGTCCCTGACACTCAGGGGCAATTGGAATAGAAAAGAAAGCATTAGCAATATCAATGGACGCATACCATGTACCTGGATGCTTTTGGATTCTTTCAATTAGGGTAATAACATCCGGCACTGCAACAGTCAAAGAGGGCGTGTGTTTGTTCAATTCTCGATAATCAACAGTCATGCGCCAAGAATTATCACTCTTACGCACAGGCCAAACAGGATTATTCCAAGCAGAAGTAACCGGGGTTATAACACCTGCATCCACCAACTCCTGAATAGTGGTACTAATCTCCTCATGGCCACCTGGAATACGATACTGCTTCTGACAAACCACTTTTGTCGCCTGGGGAACTTGTATGGGAGGCATTCTTAAACGACCAACCCGTATAGGCCTGGACGATATATAATGCGTGGTTCCAAATTGGTAACACCCATCATCTAGATGCAACGTCATTCCTTTCAAGATATCAATTCCAATTATGAATTCTAAGAGTGGCACCACTAGTACAGAATATTCTTTTCTAGGGATTCTACCTATTCTCATTTCAAGCAAAGTTTGAACTGCAGGGGTTTCTTTTCCACCTAATCCGGTAATAGTAAAAGGCTGACCTGTAAACTTCTTTGATTTTCCATGAATAAGAGTGGCCTCCGCTCCTGTATCTACCAATGCTCGGGCCCTTTGGATATTACGATGTCTCCAATAAATATCAATATCTACATAGGGTCTATTATCTCTGTGAGCCCATCTGTGTACCGGAGCTTGACCTATTTCCTAGTCATTCTTACTGCATTCTGTGTACCAGGACAAATCAGGATAAAGGCTCTCACGTTTCTTAGGTATCGGTACCTCCTGTTCATATCCATTCCCCGTACGGAACGGATTCGAGTCTTCAGCATTGTACTGCGGGTTACGATCGACCAAACTGTGACGATCCTCTCTCCTCCTCAAGTCAGGGGATTGATCCCTATCATCTCTACGTCTGCTGTAAACATAATCATTTCTCCCCCTTTCTCTTTCCCCCTCTCTCTCCCTGTCTCTCTCTCGACGGGGGGACATATCACGTACATAACGTCGATCATCACGACGAACAGAGCGCCCACGGCGGTCGTCATCACCGCTTCCGTCAGAACCGCCACGATCACACTCAGTGGTCCGAACACGCCGGGCACCCTCCTTCCGATCCAAACCACGTTTGCGAAACAACTCCCACAAACGAGCGGTAGTCTCACCGTCAATGTCCTCCCTACGCACACCATCAGCTAGAAGACCAGAAAAGATATCACGCCTAGTAAGTTTATTTTCACCAGGAGTACGGGTGTCAGGCCGGGACTGACGTTCAGGTTTCAACCACTCACCCAACTCACCGAGTTGGCGTACCGACTCCAGTACCGTAGATAACACATTACCAGTCTGATTAATCAATAAAGTCATCATGACCTGCTTATAGGCAACAGGGGAAGACCGAATAATGCGATTCCGCACAGAAGATGTCAACAAACCATCAAGCAACCTGTCAGCAGTACCCAAAAAAATTGCTGTTTTCATCACCTCCTCTTTGAGACGTTGTGCAGCGTCGCGCAAAGTATACCACGGTTTGTCATTCACAGGCCAATCAGACTCAGTAGGATACTTTTGATTACAACCCTCAGTCGCCAATTGAAGTAAAGAAATTTGACCACCACCATTATAGTTACGAAAATGATCCTGTACAGTAGAATCCGAACTCAAGGAACAAAACTTCAAACAATCGCCATTATCTAACATAATGCCAGCAGCGCCCAGTTCATAAAGGCGCACCATCCATGTGAGCAAGGTCTCACCAGCTCGCTGCCGAAATCGCTGCAAAATATCACTAATTTCCTGTTGAGTAAAGTCCTCTAAAGAGTCCAAAGAAATACCCTGCGGAGCAGCGGGAGACTGCTGCAACTTCCGACGAAAAACTGGATGCGCAGAGACCGCGGGACGAGCATCACAAGGAGCCCGATCAGTACTCGTAGAGGGATAATCAGTGTAAGAGGTATCGATCCCACCCGAAGAACGAGCGTAATCACGGGGTGCACCATCAGAGGTGCGAGAAGCAGACTTACAATCATGACGGGAACGAGAAGACTCGCGCTTGGCAGACTCCTCACCCGAGGAACAAGAATCACTCGAGTTCCAGATATTACCATCCCATTCATCAGGATTCCAATCCAGTCCGGCTTTCGCCACGACCAGACGCACCTTTCGCGTCGAAACCCGACAGCGCCTGTTCTTGTATTTATAACGAGCAATTCGCACAGCCGCCCTTTCGGCAATAGTTTGGTAAGTCTCCAGCTTATCAGCAAGCAACTTATTTTGACACCGCAACAAAGTATGAGAATTCTGAATCTCAACAAAGTGCGCTTCCACATCTTTAAGAGATATCTGTAATTTCAACAATCTCTCATGTAGAATCCGATACGCAGACAGAACAATCCAACCTCTGCGCCCCAAAATAGGAATCTCTTCACCCTTCGATACGGGTGCCTTCTGCAAACAAGTAATCACATTAGCCGGCTCCGCCAGCTCCAAAGAAGAATTCCAATTCTCACTCAAACCAGTAGAATCAGCCCACTCACGGGCCAAGGCTTCATAAGGCGTTGAATCCCATCCGGGAATATCAACGGGAAACTTAAAAGTAGATTTAGATATTCTAGAAAACATCGTGGAAAAGAAAAAGAAGAAAAAGAAGAAAGAAGAAAAATAAAAACTATACACATAAGTATACAAAAATAAAATGCAAACAAAACCACGCACGCGCCGAAAGCAAACACAAGACAACCACAACGCACACAGGTTTCGTAAACGGTTCGTGACGCCAAATGTTCTGCTTGGGTTTTCGGATCAGATAGAACCCGCTCAACAGAGCCTCTCTAACCCAGCCAGAACGTTACCCCCTCCCTAGGGCCTATCCACACCTAAGAAACCACATATATATATACCACCTAAGGACAGGGAATTCCTACTATATATATATATATATATATATATATATATATCAAGACCTCTTATAATACAAGTGGCGGCCTCGCGGTCCCAAATGGACCCAGGACTTCCTGCCCAGACGGCAGCCTCAGCCTCGCAGTCCCAAACGGACCCAGGACTTCCTACCCAGACGGCAGCCTCAGCCTCGCGGTCCCAAACGGACCCAGGACTTCCTGCCCAGACGGCAGCCTCAGCCTCGCGGTCCCAAACGGACCCAGGACTTCCTGCCCAGACGGCAGCCTTAGCCTCGCGGTCCCAAACGGACCCAGGACTTCCTACCCAGACGGCAGCCTCAGCCTCGCGGTCCCAAACGGACCCAGGACTTCCTGCCCAGACGGCAGCCTCAGCCTCGCGGTCCCAAACGGACCCAGGACTTCCTACCCAGACGGCAGCCTCAGCCTCGCGGTCCCAAACGGACCCAGGACTTCCTGCCCAGACGGCAGCCTCAGCCTCGCGGTCCCAAACGGACCCAGGACTTCCTGCCCAGACGGCAGCCTTAGCACAAGTTCATCCTATAATTACCACGACATACAACAAGGGAACCAGTGTTACTATTTATCAGATCACACAAAGACTGCTAGTTGAGCACAACCTGTTCCCCCGTTCGAGGGGCTCCTTTCTCCCTTATTCAGCTACCACTTACCTGATCAGGATTAACATCTGTTCATATCAAGTCACAGCTGACTAGAAGAATAGGCTACCCTCTTATACAAGAACACGCAGCACATGTTGATTTACTACAAACTGGATACTTTATTTAGTCACTACATACACGCTCACAGAACATAATACATATTACATATGACCTGCAAAGAAAAGTGATAGGTTAAGTTGTACACTCTAATAATAAAGGGGTTGACATCACCTTGGTCGTATGTAGCCTGCACTCAATGGTCATCTAGGTTCCCTTCTCGTCTGTGCCTCGGCTTCGCCTGGAAGTCACACCACCGCAGTCACGGATCTACTCCCTTCTCCTTCTCCGAGTCACTGGGACCTCTTCCTCATCGGCTACTCTCTTTTCTTTGGCTATTCTGTTAGAAGAATATCTATCTCTCGGTTTTTCTCCACCTTCGAGTTTGTCATCTGTCTTCCCTGGAATAAGTAGTAGCTTTACTGCTTAACGGCCAGGTGCCGCCTACGGACTAAAAAGCAAGTGCCAGTATCTGCCTCAGACTTTCACTAATATAGAGGTGCATTTTCTCATGGAAAATTCCAGCTCGTAACCTGCCGCCCACCAAATTCTTGTACCTCCCCGTACCAAGGACACGTTCCCAGCCGGCCGGCCTGATGTAGTGTCTTCGGCATGAAGAAAAATACAATCCTTCGATAAGGGCCGGCCTGAACCGGTTCTCTCCAAGCGAATAACACCTCATAACTAAAACATCACCCTCGACCTAGAAACTTTCCAAGCTGCCGGAGAGGAAAGAAAGATGGAGTCTCTCCCGTTTAAGGCCTACCAGGCCTGGATTCAGCACGACTCCATGAAATACCCTCACTATAGAACAGATTACCCCTAATACTAACGGATCTATCCTCTAGGATATATGTGCAAACCCTAATCTATGGGGAAGAACACAGGATCATGTCGAAGTGCCTAATAAATAGGCTCTATACACTACTCTAGCCCTTAGACTTGGATGGAAAGAGACTGAAGTCACATTAGTCCCCTTAATCACAAGAGAGCCGGGAAAATCGAGCAGTACATGGATCTACTTCATGTCTGCTACTCCTGCAGTTGCAACGGCGCTGTGTCTGCCACAGGTCTTCTGCTCCTGCCGTTGCAGTGGAGCTGTGTCTGCCACAGGTCTGCTGCCCCTGCAGATGGAAAGGTGCTGCATCCACTTCATGTCTGCTGCTCCTGCAGTTGCAGTGGTGCTGTGTCTGCCACATTTCTGCTGCTCCTGTGGTTGCAGCGGCACTGTGTCTTCCATAGGTCTTCTGTTACTGCAGTTGCAGAGGTGCCACATCTGCCACAGGTCTGCTGCTCCTGGAGTTGCAGCGGCGCAGTGCCTGCCAAATTTACTGCTACTCCTGTGGTTGCAGCAGCACTGCGTCTGTCACAGGTCTTTGCTCCTGCAGTTGCAGCAGTGCTGTGTCTGACACAGGTCTGCTGCTCCTGCAGTTTCAGAGGTGCTGCATCTCCCACAGGTCTGCTGCTCTTGCAGCTTCAGTGGTGCTGTATCTACCCCAGTTCTGTTCCTCCTGCGGTTGCAGCGTCGCTGTGTCTGCCACAGGTCTTTTGCTGCAGCGCTGTGTCTGACATAGGTCTGCTGCTCCTGCAGTTGCAGTGGTGCTGCATCTACCTCACGTCTGCTGTTCATGCAGTTGTAGAGGTGCCACATCTGCCACAGGTATGCTGCTCCTGCAGTTGCAGCTGGCTGTATCTGCCACATGTCTGCCGCTCCTGCGGTTGCAGCAGCGCTGTGTCTGCCACAGGTCTTCTGCTCCTGCAGTTGCAGTGGCGCTGTGTCTGACACAGGTCTGCTACTTCTGTGGGTTCAACAGTGAAGTATCTGCCACAGGTCTGCTGCTCCTGCAGCTTTAGAGGTGCTGCATCTATTTCATGTCTGCTGCTCCTGCAGTTGCAGCGGCCCTGTGTCTGCCACATGTGATCTGCACCTACAGTTGCAATGGCGCTGTGTCTGCCACAGGTCTTCTGCTCCTGCAATTGCAGTGGAGCTGTGTCTGCCACAGGTCTGCTGCCCCTGCAGTTGCAGTGGCGCTGTGTCTGACACAGGTCTGCTACTCCTGTGGGTTCAACAGTGCTGTGTCTGCCACAGGTCTGCTGCTCCTGCAGCTTTAGAGGTGCTGGATCTACTTCATGTCTGCTACTCCTGCAGTTGCAGCGGCCCTGTGTCTGCCACATGTGATCTGCACCTGCAGTTGCAACGGCGCTGTGTCTGCCACAGGTCTTCTGCTCCTGCAGTTGCAGTGGAGCTGTGTCTGCCACAGGTCTGCTGCCCCTGCAGTTGCAGTGGCGCTGTGTCTGAAACAGAAGTGGCGCTGTGTCTGACACAGGTCTGCTACTCTTGTGGGTTCAACAGTGCTGTGTCTGCCACAGGTCTGCTGCTCCTGCAGCTTTAGAGGTGCTGGATCTACTTCATGTCTGCTACTCCTGCAGTTGCAGCGGCCCTGTGTCTGCCACATGTGATCTGCACCTGCAGTTGCAAAGGCGCTGTGTCTGCCACAGGTCTTCTGCTCCTGCAGTTGCAGTGGCGCTGTGTCTGACACAGATCTGCTACTCCTGGGGTTTCAACAGCAATGTGTCTCCCACAGGTCTGCTGCTCCTGCAGCTTTAGAGGTGCTGGATCTACTTCATGTCTGCTACTCCTGCAGTTGCAGCGGCCCTGTGTCTGCTACATGTGATCTGCACCTGCAGTTGCAACGGCGCTGTGTCTGCCACAGGTCTTCTGCTCCTGCCGTTGCAGTGGAGCCGTGTCTGCCACAGGTCTGCTGCCCCTGCAGATGGAAAGGTGCTGCATCCACTTCATGTCTGCTGCTCCTGCAGTTGCAGTGGTGCTGTGTCTGCCACATTTCTGCTGCTCCTGTGGTTGCAGCGGCACTGTGTCTGCCATAGGTCTTCTGTTCCTGCAGTTGCAGAGGTGCCACATCTGCCACAGGTCTGCTGCTCCTGGAGTTGCAGCGGCGCAGTGCCTGCCAAATTTACTGCTACTCCTGTGGTTGCAGCAGCACTGCGTCTGTCACAGGTCTTTGCTCCTGCAGTTGCAGCAGTGCTGTGTCTGACACAGGTCTGCTGCTCCTGCAGTTTCAGAGGTGCTGCATCTCCCACAGGTCTGCTGCTCTTGCAGCTTCAGTGGTGCTGTATCTACCCCAGTTCTGTTCCTCCTGCGGTTGCAGCGTCGCTGTGTCTGCCACAGGTCTTTTGCTGCAGCGCTGTGTCTGACATAGGTCTGCTGCTTCTGCACTTGCAGTGGTGCTGCATCTACCTCACGTCTGCTGTTCATGCAGTTGTAGAGGTGCCACATCTGCCACAGGTCTGCTGCTCCTGCAGTTGTAGAGGTGCCACATCTGCCACAGGTCTGCTGCTCCTGCAGTTGCAGCTGGCTGTATCTGCCACATGTCTGCCGCTCCTGCGGTTGCAGCAGCGCTGTGTCTGCCACAGGTCTTCTGCTCCTGCAGTTGCAGTGGCTCTGTGTCTGCCACAGGTCTGCTACTCCTGTGGGTTCAACAGTGCTGTATCTGCCACAGGTCTGCTGCTCCTGCAGCTTTAGAGGTGCTGCATCTATTTCATGTCTGCTGCTCCTACAGTTGCAGCGGCCCTGTGTCTGCCACATGTGATCTGCACCTACAGTTGCAATGGCGCTGTGTCTGCCACAGGTCTTCTGCTCCTGCAATTGCAGTGGAGCTGTGTCTGCCACAGGTCTGCTGCCCCTGCAGTTGCAGTGGCGCTGTGTCTGACACAGGTCTGCTACTCCTGTGGGTTCAACAGTGCTGTGTCTGCCACAGGTCTGCTGCTCCTGCAGCTTTAGAGGTGCTGGATCTACTTCATGTCTGCTACTCCTGCAGTTGCAGCGGCCCTGTGTCTGCCACATGTGATCTGCACCTGCACTTGCAACGGCGCTGTGTCTGCCACAGGTCTTCTGCTCCTGCAGTTGCAGTGGAGCTGTGTCTGCCACAGGTCTGCTGCCCCTGCAGTTGCAGTGGCGCTGTGTCTGACACAGAAGTGGCGCTGTGTCTGACACAGGTCTGCTACTCTTGTGGGTTCAACAGTGCTGTGTCTGCCACAGGTCTTCTGCTCCTGCAGTTGCAGTGGCGCTGTGTCTGACACAGATCTGCTACTCCTGGGGTTTCAACAGCAATGTGTCTGCCACAGGTCTGCTGCTCCTGCAGCTTTAGAGGTGCTGGATCTACTTCATGTCTGCTACTCCTGCAGTTGCAGCGGCCCTGTGTCTGCTACATGTGATCTGCACCTGCAGTTGCAACGGCGCTGTGTCTGCCACAGGTCTTCTGCTCTTGCCGTTGCAGTGGAGCTGTGTCTGCCACAGGTCTGCTGCCCCTGCAGATGGAAAGGTGCTGCATCCACTTCATGTCTGCTGCTCCTGCAGTTGCAGTGGTGCTGTGTCTGCCACATTTCTGCTGCTCCTGTGGTTGCAGCGGCACTGTGTCTTCCATAGGTCTTCTGTTCCTGCAGTTGCAGAGGTGCCACATCTGCCACAGGTCTGCTGCTCCTGGAGTTGCAGCGGCGCAGTGCCTGCCAAATTTACTGCTACTCCTGTGGTTGCAGCAGCACTGCGTCTGTCACAGGTCTTTGCTCCTGCAGTTGCAGCAGTGCTGTGTCTGACACAGGTCTGCTGCTCCTGCAGTTTCAGAGGTGCTGTATCTACCCCAGTTCTGTTCCTCCTGCGGTTGCAGCGGCGCTGTGTCTGCCACAGGTCTTTTGCTGCAGCGCTGTGTCTGACATAGGTCTGCTGCTCCTGCAGTTGCAGCGGTGCTGCATCTACCTCACGTCTGCTGTTCATGCAGTTGCAGAGGTGCCACATCTGCCACAGGTCTGCTGCTCCTGCAGTTGCAGAGGTGCCACATCTGCCATAGGTCTGCTGCTCCTGCAGTTGCAGCAGTGCAGTGCCTGGCACATTTCTACTACTCCTGTGGTTGCAGCAGCACTGTGTCTGCCACAGGTCTTCTGCTCCTGCAGTTGCAGCAGCACTGTGTCTGCCACAGGTCTTCTGCTCCTGCAGTTGCAGCAGCACTGTGTCTGACACAGATCTGCTGCTCCTACAGTTTCAGAGATGCTGCATCTCCTGCAGGTCTGCTGCTCTTGAAGCTTCAGAGGTGCTGCATCTACCTCAAGTCTGCTGTTCCTGCAGTTGCAGAGGGGCAGTATCTGCCACAGGTCTGCTGTTCCTGCAGTTGCAGAGGTGCTGTATCTGCCACAGTTTTGGACCTCCTGCGGTTGCAGTGGCTCTGTGTCTGCCACAGGTCTTCTGCTCTTGCAGTTGCAGCAGCGCTATGTCTGACACAGGTCTGCTGCTCCTACAGTTTCAGAGGTGCTGTATCTGCCAGAGTTCTGTTCCTCCTGAGGTTGCAGCGGCGCTGTGTCTGCCACAGGTCTTTTGCCGCTGCAGTTGCAGCAGCGCTGTGTCAGCCATATATCTTCTGCGCCTGCAGTTGCAGTGGCGCTGTGTCTGCCACAGGTCTGCTGCTCCTACAGTTTCAGAGGTGCTGTATCTGCCACAGTTCTGTTCCTCCTGCGGTTGCAGCGGCGCTGTGTCTGCTACAGGTCTTTTGCTGCTGCAGTTGCAGTGGCGCTGTGTCTGCCACAGATCTTCTGCTCCTGCAGTTGCAGTGGCGCTGTGTCTGCCACAGGTCTTCTGCTCCTGCATATGCAGTGGCGCTGTGTCTGCCACAGGTCTACTGCTCCTGCAGTTGCAGAGGTGCAGTATCTGCCACAGGTCTGCTGCTCCTGCAGTTGCAGTGGTGCTGTGTGTGCCATAGGTCTGCTGCTCCTGCAGTTGCAGCGGCGCTGTGTCTGCCACAGGTCTTCTGCTCCTGCAGTTGCAGTGGCGCTATGTCTGCCACAGGTCTTCTGCTCCTGCAGTTGCAGTGGCGCTGTGTTTGCCACAGGTCTTCTGCTCCTGCAGTTGCAGTGGCGCTGTGTCTGCCACAGGTCTGCTGCTCCTGCAGTTGCAGTGGTGCTGTGTGTGCCATAGGTCTGCTGCTCCTGCAGTTGCAGCGGCGCTGTGTCTGCCACAGATCTTCTGCTCCTGCAGTTACAGTGGCGCTGTGTCTGCCACAGGTCTTCTGCTCCTGCAGTTGGAGTGGCGCTGTGTGTGCCATAGGTCTGCTGCTCCTGCAGTTGCAGCGGCGCTGTGTCTGCCACAGGTCTGCTGCTCCTGCAGTTGCAGTGGTGCTGTGTGTGCCATAGGTCTGCTGCTCCTGCAGTTGCAGCGGCGCTGTGTCTGCCACAGGTCTGCTGCTCCTGCAGTTGGAGTGGCGCTGTGTCTGCCACAGGTCTGCTGCTCCTGCAGTTGCAGTGGTGCTGTGTGTGCCATAGGTCTGCTGCTCCTGCAGTTGCAGCGGCGCTGTGTCTGCCACAGATCTTCTGCTCCTGCAGTTACAGTGGCGCTGTGTCTGCCACAGGTCTTCTGCTCCTGCAGTTGGAGTGGCGCTGTGTTTGCCACAGGTCTGCTGCTCCTGCAGTTGCAGAGGTGCAGTATCTGCCACAGTTCTGCTCCTCCTGCAGTTGCAGAGGTGCAGTATCTGCCACAGTTCTGCTCCTCCTGCAGTTGCAGTGGAGCTGTGTCTGCCACAGGTCTGCTGCTCCTGCAGTTGCAGTGGTGCTGTGTGTGCCATAGGTCTGCTGCTCCTGCATTTGCAGCGGCACTGTGTCTGCCACAGATCTTCTGCTCCTGCCGTTACAGTGGCGCTGTGTCTGCCACAGGTCTTCTGCTCCTGCAGTTGCAGTGGCGCTGTGTTTGCCACAGGTCTGCTGCTCCTGCAGTTGCAGAGGTGCAGTATCTGCCACAGTTCTGCTCCTCCTGCAGTTGCAGCAGCGCTGTGTCTGCCACTGTTCTTCTGCTCCTGCAGTTGCAGCGGCGCTGTAAATGACACTTGCCTGCAGCACCAGATTCAAAGGTGCTGCATGTGCGACAGGCCTACAGCTCAAACAGCTCCAACGATGCTGCACCAGTAACATTCCTACATTTCACACATCTCCTTCTCTCTCTGCACTACTGATTCCCACTCCATTAACACGAATGAGGCAGGAACAGAGAAAGATCAGTGCAAAGGCTGGGGCACCTCACTGCAGACTCATTGAGAATCAGAGACTAGCCGTTTCCAGATACCGTGCCCGGACATTGAGGGGCAGATTTACTCATTTTTGACACAATGCAGTGCAGCAAGTATGGTTGATGTGCTGTGTTGCGTGAAAGAAAGATAGCAGAAATGTGCCATATCAACTAAGATAAGACACATTTCTACTGCCTCCTAGTGCTTGCGCGCTGTTTGCTGCCTAGTGCCAACGCAGGTATCCTTGCACCACAGTGCCAGGGTGCTTGTGTTACTGGCAGGATTGTTTTGTGCACCTTCCTGCACAAAAACAATCCTTAACTGTGTTCTCCTCTTTGTGTGCTGCAAAATACAGCATACATGTAAAAAAGGAAATGACGAGGAGAAATAAAGATATTCCCCTCACTGGGGAAGGCATAGCATTTAGATGCCTTCCCAGGATTACAAGTCTTTGTAAATCTGGGAATGCGCCAAAATCCATGGGTGTATGCATGGAAACGGCCATGCTCCACCCATGTAATGACTTCCCAATGCAAGGTAATGCAAGGTAGAGCGCTGCCCAGCCTCGGCCTGTGCAAGTGAGAGGGGTGGGGCTGGGTGGGGCGAGGGGGGATTTCAACTGACGACGACAAGGGAAATTGTATTATTTGTTTAGACCCCGATTCCCCCCCCCCCCGTCGTCGTCTGTCAAAATCCCCCCACCTGGCCCCGCCACTCTCACCTTCACGGGCCACGGCTGGCGCTGCCTTACGTTTCTTTGTATTTACTAAACCACTCAGAGTTGTTTTTCAAGGCTTAGTGAATAACAAAAAAGATATGCAAAATCTAAGTAAATCTGCCTCAGAGTTTATTGTGTATGATTACTATAGCATTCGTTTTAGAGCTCCTAACCTGATCCACTCCTGGAGTAGATCCTAGCAACTTCTCAAGAGTACAGAGGAAGTTGGTTATCCAACTGGACTGCATTAACATCTGTCGTACTCCCGTTGTAAATGGCAAAACCCATCACGGATAAAGCCAAGTAACCAGTCGTGGCTAGCGTGACTCGCGGGTGGCGGGTTGCGTGGAAATTCCACGGGTGGAGGGGTCGCGCAGGAGTTCAGGGGTTAATAAAAAAATTAAATAAAATAAACTTGCCGTCCCGCGCCCTCTCAGCTCCAGCTGGGTACCACGTTTTGCTGAACAGGGAGTAGGCAGAGCAGGCAGCCTTTCATCCCTCCCCTAAGCCAATCACAACACTGCAATGGTAGCAGTGTGATTGGGTGGTGCGCCGACCCCACAGGCGTCTATGGGGAGGCCATTTTCTCCATGTAGGCTGCGTGCAGCCTACATGGAGAAAATGCAGAGTGTGTATGGCTGGTTTTGTCGGCCCTGGGGCCGACCAAACATGTAGCGCACTAAGAGTGGGCAAGCTACTCCTCCCCTGGACTCCAGCAGACCCACCCAACAGCCCACCTCCAACCAGGCATACCCTTCTGTTTTTTCGCAGCGCGAGAAGCAGAAACATAAAATGGTAGTTTCACCATTTTATGTTTCTGCTTCTCGCACTGCAAGAAAGCAGTGGGGCGACGCTCCGATGCCCACGTGGAGGAGCCGCCCCTGCAAGTAACTAGTGACTGACACCGGAACCAGTACATAAAGAAGATGTCTGACGTAGACGACAGCTCATCCTCTGGGAAAACCAATCAAAATCATTCAATTGAGCTCATGTAGAGAGGGACACCTAACACTTCACTTCAGCACCTGCACACACTGCATGACCTTTCCACTATCACCTCCTAAAAAAACCAACAGTGGGTTAACTAATACACAGCACAAGCCCCCTGCATATCCTAGCACCACAACTTGTAGCTTTCTCTCTCCCACGTCCAGCTAGGACTCAGAACAAAATGTCTTACACTTCCTAAAACAGCAAGAAATGTCTAACAAGAAATGTCTTAAACTATGTGCTCTTTTTTAGTTTTTCATCATGCAGCTCCTACTCCAGCAAGGGGAGGTGCAAGGCAAATAAACAATGTAATGTTTTACCTGTCCATGCTGTGTAGTTCTGAGAGGTAAATACTAGTACAGGGATCTCCAACCCTTGCCATGGTGAGAGCTACATCTGATCGTTAGAATCCCTCCTGAGCTACTCCCTACAGGATTGAATAAGGGGACAGAATGTAGGAAAGGATAAAAAGAAAGAGAAAAAATTACAGAAAAAAAGTGAAAGATAGGCAATAAAGAAAGAGGAAAGGAAATAAGGAAAAAATAAACCGAGTGAAAGGAATCAAGGAAGAGAAAGAAAAAAGGGAAAGGAAGAGCAAGGTAAAGAGAAAGGGGAAATCAAATGAAAGAAAAAGGGAGAAAATGAAAGTATGGATGGAGAAAAAAGGAGAGAAAGAGAGGGAAAGAAGGGAAGCATCAAGATAAGAAAGTAATAGAAGAGGGGAGAAGAGTGAGCAACATAGAGTAATAAGGAAGAAAAAGAAAGAAAAGTGAAGAAAGAAAGAAAGCAAACAAAGGAGGCAGGTGGAGTAAAAAGAAGACACAGAGAAAGACGACAAGGCTGAAGGAAAGGAAAGGAAGAAAAAGTAGGGAAGAAAGAAGTTGAGAAAAGCTATACTAAAAGTGAGGAGAAGAGAAAGCAAGAAAGATGGGGGAAAGAAAAATGAAATGGAGAAAGTAGTAGAGACTGAAAGGTGAAGAAAAAGAACAGGAGAAGACAGAAAGAATTTTAGAAAATGAGTAAAGGAAAGAATGAGAGCAAAAAAGACAAGGAATGAATAAGAGAAGAAAGACATAAAGAAAGAAGAGAACGAGGAGAAAAATTAGAGAAGCAGAGGCAGAATTGAGAAAAGAAAGAAAAAGCAGAAAAAGAAGCAGCAAGAGAAAGAAAATAAGCATCAGCAAGAATGCAAGAAAGAAGTAAGAGAAAGAAAGAAGTAGAAGAAAGAAGTCTAAAATTAAGGATAGGAAGAAAAAAGAACAAGAAAGGAAAGAAAGCAAGAAAGGTGAGAAAAAGAAATCGAGAATGGAGAGAAAGAAACGAAAGAGTAAAAAAGAAAGGACTGAGAAGACTGAAAAAAAGGAACAGAAAGAAAGTAAGGAAAATATTTTTCAGACGAGGGTAGGCTGCATCGACCTGTACTGTCGGCTTCCACGTCCTTGCCAAAACAGGCCGGGTGCTTTAGAGTGCTGCCTTAGCTGCTGGGCAGCTGTGCATTCTCAAACTAGCAGACAGGCAATGATGATGTGCCAGCTACTCAGAGGCAGCCTTCCTGCTACTGATAGCTCACGCTCGACCTGTTGGAGACACCCTAACTACTGCATGAGTATCACCAGGCTATTCAACTTCCCCTGAATGACTACGGTCATGTTTTGGCTAAAAAATGTGTGTGGCATGTAAATCTGAAACGTGCGATGTTGCAGACACCTACGGCTGCGCACGTAGGGACACAGGAGCACAGCTGTCGGTCTCGCCTCCCCCGGCCTGTACGGATGGCCCCTGAAGGTTCTCTTTCTCGTTTTTGAGGCCTTGTTACAGACAGCTGAGGCTAACTGGAGTATTGCATATTATCAATTTTTTTAAAAGGTTCACTAAGAAGTACAGTGAAATAGTGGGCTTTCAGTCAGGCCCATCCAGCTATGGGTTTCATGTGTTGCCATTGCTTGCATGAGCTGTCCACTACGCCCATGGAATTTCGAGGATGATTACATTGTCCCATTAGCTTTTGGTGATAGGTGGTAATTAATTCTCTTGTTTGACTGTAAGTGCAACATAATGTGCCGCTTCTGATTGACAGCTAGTGTGTGTTCATTGATGTTATGTTGATTTGTACAGCGCTCTGATCACCCGAGAGGGTATCCAGACGCTTGGGCACGGTGTGTGGCCCCAAGGTACTTATAAGAAGAACCCCGTCTTTAGCTTCTTGCGGAACTCGATAAGTGAGGAGGAGGCTTCGATGTGTTGCGGGAGGTCGTTCTATGTCTTGGGTTCGATGTAGGAGAATGAGAGACCTCCAGTTTTACTTTTGCAGATGCGGGATGTGTGTGTGAGTGAGGCAGAACACAGGTGTCTGGTGGGTTGGTGAAAGTGTATGCGGCTCATCAGGCATTCTGGTCCTGTGTTGTGTTGGGCTTTGCATGTGTGCATGAGAAGTTTGAATTTGCTGCGCTTGTGAATCGGGAGCCAGCGAAGCTTCCTGAGGTGCGGTGTGATGTGGGTGTGGTGTGGGGAGTCGAGTATGAGTCTTGCAGCGGTGTTCTGGAGGGTCTGGGGGCTTTGTAGGAGTTGTTTGGCAATTCAATGATGTAGTTTGTTGACAATTCAATTGCTGATTAATGTTTTGTTTTCTTTAGGATCCCTTTCCCTGTCATAAATACACAGCGCTATTCACAAATCGCTCTTGTGCAGTCATATTTTTTTACTTTGCTAGTGTGATCAGATTGTTGGATTTACACGTATTTTTTTTCACACAAATGCACGCAATAGGCTTTCTAAATTTGCAACAAAAATAATGGTAATTTATCAAAAGCATCTACTGTGCAATATTTTGCAGTAAATAATTTTTAATGTCATCACTTGTAACACGTACTTTGTCTTATGTTCCAATTTAAAATACTCTCAGTTGAAGCTAAGTCTTAACTCTGCTAATGCCGTCTGTTTAGATAAGTGCCCTACTGCCTGTTTCCAATTTGAGGTATCCCAAGATATTAGCAGGGTATTTCTTTCTCGGACAGCTGTGTCAACACAAACAAAGTCGTCCAACTATTACCAAACACTTCTGCCAAAAAAATAGACCGATTCGGCTTTGCCAATGATTGTTTTATCTGGGGAGGCAAGAGGGTCGTGCCAAACATAACCATAGTATCTGCTCCAATGTTCTGCCAGGCAGAGAACTAGACTCTCAGGCAGTGTCCACCTTAACCTGGCTATAGAGTCAGTGTTGGGTTGGTAACAGTTTACAGAGAACAGAGAGGTCCACCGATGAGCTTAATACATTCATGTATTGCCATTAACTGAACCATTCTTTTCACATAAATGTGTGTTGTGAACATGAATACGGTATGCCTGTCACTCCCTAGAAGAGTTGTTAAAGTTTGGGAAGTGTGCTTTTCTCAGTCCTGGGCCCACTTAGGTATGTGGCCTTCCTGACATATCCTTGAATCCCTATGACATTAAGAAAGGACTAATAAATAATTGTTTACCACATTTCTGGCTTGGGAGCTGGACTCCACATCATGCTCCAGTCCAAACCAGTTCGTCCTGGTTGGCTGGATGCCACAAATGTAGTCAAAGTTCCTAAGCTGATTGGGACTGGCCACTGCAGACGTACCCTGAAAACTGAAAAAGAGCTAGTGTTTCACTGCATTGAGGCAGGCCATCTTGGACTTCGGCTGTTAATTGATGAACCACAAGATGTGTGCACCTCCTCCATGTTTAGGACCAACCCCTGAAAAGGTCTGCCCAGGGCTATTCCACTCAGCATGCCTTTTTGAGAAACAGACGCAAGTGCACCAAACAGCTAAGGAAGACCCTCATTTCACCTGTATCCCCCCAGTGACAACCCAGTGAAAAGCCACTGAGAACAGCAATATAGGAAAAGTGGAAGTGTGGTGCCCTGTCTTCCCTGTATCGAAGACTGAACCACAGTGACATTGTGTTTTTTGGGAGAAGTCAACTTCCCCAGTTCTCATACTCACTCCTGAGGCAGAATATTTAGAGGACCAGGAAAAATGACACTTACCCTCCTCTAGCAAGAAGGCAACATTTGAGGCCATTTGTTGCAATCTGGTGCATACTAGTGACCTGCTGCAGTGATGCGGTAAGGTAACCGCTACCAGTGTACTTAAAGTAGCATCCTGGGAGGTAATAGACACATGTAGCCTTGAACACATGGAGCCTTAGTAACTGCTCAGTGATCCCTACAATCTAAAGATTTTGGACGAGGTTTGACATTGCACCCCATTATGACACATACTACATCGCAACCATAACTGTAGCATCAGAGCCTGGCTAAATTGGGGAGGTTCTGTAGTGCCATTGAGGCATTCAAGAAGATGAGCTTTGGGTGAACATATGAAGGCAACTGATTGCCCCCCAAATCAACAGCAAGCGAGTTTCAATACATGGGCCTAAAAGAAAACCTTGATCCGGAACAGGGAGGTGTAGCAGTGACTAGGCAGTGTTGACTGACGCAGTTAAGATAGGGAGAAGGGTCATAACGCGCCCTTGTCCATCCCTGCAGAAGCAGTAAGGGGCTTACCTGAAAAACTACATGGTCGCCTCCAGGAGCTCGAGGAGTGATGAATGCATTCTGTGTGGGAGTAAGGCCTATGTGCCCATGAATTTAGAGAAACGCCCTGTTCCCAAAAGTACCAAGATCCCACCAGCATCAAGTGAGTCACCTAGTGCCAGCTGCGCCCAAGACTGCCCGCTCAGTTGACCAAGATAATGGCACCAGCGGAACCAATGAATGGTTCACTGGCGTATCAGAAGGACCAGCTGGTGAAAAAGCTCCTGTCCATGCGCAGAATTGAAAATAAAAAAGACCACACTGACATTTATTGAGCTATTTGACCACTTGCAGAGGACAGAGGCTTTATAGTTTCATGGACTGGAGTTTACTTTCCACAATCACATCTTCTTCGAATGAGACCCTGTGACTTGTCAAACAGGTCGAAACGTCGACATTAACGCACTGCGTCTGCAAGGTGTAGCAATTCATAAACACCAGAAGACTGTACAGGCTGGTGTCATAATTGAATGAGATGCAGCCCAGGTGTAAATAACAGAATCTGCATCATTAGTATATATACTATTGACTTGTTTGGTTGGTGACTACATATATCCTGTAATTATGGAAATATAATACCCACTGCACGAACATTAAAGTTGCAGAGAGACTTATTACCCTAATGGACTAAACTGATGTTCTATGAATTGTGCAGGGATATCATGTTGTCTCTCTTGATGTGCGCCTTCTTTTGATGCGCTCATCATGATACACTTCACCTGCATCTCTGATCTGACGTATCAGCGGGAAGAAGAAGTGAGGTGCCAGGCTCACCAACACAAGAGGACCAGACACGTTCAGCACCCGCTCATGGAGTGATCCAGCTGCCAGGCTGCATGCTGGCTTTCCATCCACCCATGTGCTCACGACTGTTACAGAAACATAACTATTGCTATTTTCAAAGGAATAAATACGTCTTCTTCATTAACAACCTTCTTCATGCAGACACCAAGTCCCTTCCAGGCCTTCACCCACCCATGTGCTCTCGCCAATCATTAGTGTCAGACACCCAGCCCTCATTGATCCATGTCCTCTCTCCGAGCATCGTTCTCAGACACCAACCCCTCCAGGCCCTCATTCACCTTTGTGCTATCCCTGACTCTGAGCATGGGTGTTTATTTATGCAATTTTATATGGCACGGACTTTACCGAAAGGTGTCAGAGCGCTTTACAATAGAATCAAGTATGTTACATGTGGAGATTTACAAACTTACACGTTACAGGTGTCAGACACTAAGCGGCATATTATCAAACACGGCGTTAAAATTATCGCCGCTTTAGCGGCAGAAAACTGCCGCTAAAGCGGCGATTATGGGCTTGATAATATGCCCGTGAGAATTCCAATAGAGGCCCATGTTGACACCAGAACAACTGAATGAATACCACCAGCGCATAAGACCCACCAAAAGGACCTTTATCAAGAACAAGATCCACTCCAACGCAAGCAACACAAAAGAACTCTTCAACGTCATACGGCAGTTCACCAACCCCCCCCCCCAGCGAAGCCACAGACGTCCATCCGTTCCAGGACCTCTGCAACAAGCTCAGCTCCTACTTCTACCTGAAAATCTATGACAACTTCCGCGAACAGACTCCTGACACCACCATCCCCTCCACCACCGAAAACCGACCGTTCATCACCACCTGGAAACCTGCTACCACTGAAGACACCACCAAGACCATGAAGAACACCCACTCAGGAGCTCCCACGGACCCCTGCCCACTGCACATCTACCACAGAGCCGCCGTCACCATAGCTCCCAAACTAGGCTGGACCATCAACGCCTCCCTCGAATCCGGCAACTTCCCCGAAGACTAGAATTGGGCAGAAGTCAAGCCCCTCCTCAAGAAACCCTCGGCCGACCCGACGGACCTGAAAATCTACCAGCCCATCTATTTCCTTCCCTTTGCAGCCAAAGTCACCAAGAGGTTCATCAACGCCCAGCTGATTACCTTCATCGAGGAGAACGCCATCTTCGACTACTCCCAGTCTGGATTTCGCAGCAACCACAGCACCGAGACCGCCCTCCTCACCGCCACCGATGACATCCGCATGCTACTCGACCAGGGCCACACTGCGGCCCTCATCCTACTAGACCTCTCCGCAGCCTTTGACACCATCTCACACCGCACTTTCGCAGCCAGACTCTGCGACGCCGGTATACGAGGAACCGCCCTTGACTGGATCCCCTCCTTTCTCTCCGGCAGAACCCAAAGGATCAGACTCCCTCCCTTCCTCTCCGAACCTACTGAGATCAAACTGTGGAGTACCCCAAGGATCCTCGCTCAGCCCCACCCTTTTCAACATCTACATGCCCCCATTCTCCGCCATTGTCAGACAGCATGGGCTCAGCATAGTATCTTATGTCGATGACACCCAGCTCATCCTCTCTCTCATGAAGAACCCCGAAAACACCAGACTCAGCTTCCAAGAAGGAATGAAAGACGTCGCAGCCTGGGTGAGCGACAGCTGCCTAAAACTGAACTCGGAGAAGACCGAGGTCCTTGTCCTTGGACCCTCCCCACAGTGTTGGACAGCTCCTGGTGGCCCCCTGCTCTCGGAAACCCTCCCACGCCGACGGGCCACGCCCGGAGCCTCAGCATCATCCTAGACTCCTCCCTCACCATGACCCACCAGATCAACGCCATCACCTCGACCTGCTTCAACTCCCTACGCATCCTCCGAAAGACCTTCAAGTGGATTCCCCACGAATGCAGAAAGACCGTCACCCACACACTCGTTACTAGCGGACTGGACTACGGTAATGCCCTCTACACCGGAATCAACAAAGCCCTGCTGCACAAGCTCCAAACCATCCAGAACACCGTGGCCAGACTCGTCCTTCGAACACCACGACACAAGCACATGACCACGCACCTACAAGACCTCCACTGGCTCCCCATCGAGCTGAGAGTAACCTTCAAGCTACTCACCCACACCTACAAATCCCTCCACAACATCGGACCCAAATACCTCAACGAAAGAGTCTCCATCCACATACCCAAAAGATACCTCTGCTCCGCCGACCTCACCCTGGCAGAGACCCCACGCACCTGCAGAACCAGAGCAGGCGGAAGAGCCTTCTCCTAAGTCGCAGGAAAGACCTGGAATGAGCTCCCAGTCAACATCAGACTCTCCCCCACCCTTAACACCTTCAGGAAGAGCCTAAAGACCTGGCTCTTACGACTGACCCAGAGCTGCACCCAAGCCCCCTCCTTCCTCCCAACCCCCTCGCCCCCCCTCCCAGTGCCTTGAGACCCTCACAGGTGAATAGCACGCTTTATAAACCCCTGATTGATTGACTGATGATCTCACCACACCATGGTGACGGACACCATTAGAAGCAAAGGGCTTTCATCTACGGCATCAGACACCCGAAACACAGGTTCCTGACTGTGCTCTCTCCACATGCTGCTGTCAGACACCATGCCCGACTGGTCCTCAGATACATGTTGTATGTTTGTTTGATGTACACTCTGCATGCCGCTGACGCCGGGTGTCAGATACCTCGCCGCCAGCGCCTTATCCGAATGCACGTGCTCGCTCCCGTCAGGTGTCAGAAAGCGCGCCCCCTCCAGGGGACATCCCCATTACAAGGGCCCATTGTCTGCCTGGACATAAAGCATCATGACACTCAAAGCCCGGATCCCGCAGAGTCAGCCACAAAAGACAACAATGTCGTAGTGTTTTTAACGACATCCGGTCTTCGCCCAGGAGTGATAATGAACAGGTCTGAGCAGACTGTACACCCGGCCCGCAGTCCGGGGAGGCAGGAGCCGCACCAAGCAAGTGGGCAGGAGGCCAACTTTAACCTTGACATGGCGCCCAGGCGCCTGGGGGCATGCTCTGGAAACCCCCACGCTTTGACAGGAGGACCCGAGGGGGTGGAATGACACCCACAAGTACAGAGCTGAAGCGCTGAGCGCCAGACAAACCTAACCCCCCATCGATCTATTGAAGGGGAGGAGGGGCGGTAGCTGCAAAACTGGATGAAAGCCCAGGCTGTAAAGACAAACAGAGAATTAAGGCTCACACCGCCCTCCGTAGGTGTAAAAGTCTCACAGTAAACAGACAGGCCGCTGACTACTTTTACTGCTGACAGAAGCCAGGTGGCGGTTCTGCCAGGGCACAGAGGGGCCAGGAGGCGGTGAAGCTAGCCCTGGACGGGATTCTCAAGAGTTATGCTGCTCTAAGATTTAAACAAACTCGTACCACAGGAAATGGGGGCGATGGGAACATGAATGAGCCACACAGTTCAGTATACTTACTGTGTGTGCTTCGCACTCCTGCGTTTTAAATGGAGTCATTGTGCTAGGAGGGGGAACCAGTCCCAACTTCGACCCCCGCGAACCTGCAGTGACTCTCTACCCGGGACGCAGCACAAATATAAGGATTTAACCAGGCTGCACACAACTGTTCACCAGGGTATTACTGAGAGGTGTAGATGGCCGCCCAACCTCCACAATATCTTGTAGACACATCTCACCTCGAGGTAGGGTGACCAACTGGCATTGGTGCAAATTCAGGACGGTGAGTGTAAAAATTCAGGACAAAGGGTAAAAATTCAGGACAAAACTTCAGGACAATAGGTAAGTTTTACAGACACATCAGAGGAGGTCGCACAATAGTATATAAGTAAGCCCAGCCATATCCAAACATATTCAACCATTTGCAAACCTATCCATCCTGTATCCTTCCATCTATCATTTCACTCATCCATCCATCCACTCTTTCACCCTATCCATCTGTACACTCATCCATCCACTCTTCTACCCATCCATCCATCCACACATCCATCCAGCCATTTACCCTTTCACCCATCCAGCCATCCTTTCACTTACTCATCCATCCACCCACCCAGTCACTCATCCTTCCACCCATCCACCCTTTCAGTCATCCATCCTCCCTTTCTCTCTCTCCATCGACCCTTTCACGTAGCCATCCTTCCTTCCACCCACCCACCCATCCATCTGCTCATCCACTCGTGAATCCATCCATTGACCCTATCATTCATCCATCCTTTCTCTCATCCATTTATCCTTTCACTCCTTCACTCATCTATTCATCCTTTTGTCCCTCAGCCCTCCCTTTCACTCACTCATCCATCCTTATATCCACCCTTTCACTCATCCGTCCATCCATTCACCCTTGCACTTATCAATTCATCAATCCATCCATCATTTCACTCATCCATCCACCCTTTTACCCATCCAGCTACCCTTCCACCCATACATCCAGCTAGTTACCTTTTCTCTCATCCATCCTTCCACTCACTCATCAATCCATCCATCCTCTCTCATTATCCATCTATTCAATCTTTCATTCATCCATCTATTCAATCTTTCATTCATCCATTCACCCTTTCACTAATTCATCCAGCCATCCACCCATCCCTTCACTTACTCACTCGCCCACCTTTTCATATTAATTTTGAGATGAGCCTTTTTGAGAAGAGGCCCATCAAGAACTTCACCCTCACTGCAGGAGCCATTCCAGGACCGGGACAGAAGCCATCCAGGGCGGAGACCGGATCCACCACAGGGGGGATAGGAGCCATGGGGGGGGGGGGGACAGGAGCCACCACATGGGGGGACAGGAGCCATCACTGGGGGAGGGGGGGGGGGCAGGAGCCATCACAGGAGGGGGAACATGATCCACCAGGATGGGCATGCAGTATTCTGGTATCTTGGTCTCTTCCAGGGTGGGGTAGGGCTCCTCACCCCCTCCTGGACAAGACAACGAGAAGACAGGCCGGTTCTAGGATGTTTGGGGCCCTGGGCAGGAAGGGAATGTGTCAGGCCCCTCTAAATTGCAGAGACATGACGCATTCAGGGCTGTTTGCATCTGAATAGATGCCCCTGCTCCTGAAGCTGCAGCCCCTCCCTCTGTTACCTTCAAACACCTCTTAACAGCTCATCAAGGGCTGAAGGTGTGAGGGTTGCCATCCCGCTGTGCCTCTCCAATGCTGCTTGGTATCTGAGCTTTGGTACTGCATCGGAGTCTGTTACACCCGACCTCAACAGCATCGGAGTCAAGAAGGAGGTGGGTGGAAGCTGTGCCGCCTTTAGGGTGATGCGACCGGTGCCCGGTTAATATTACGGACAAATGGCGTCCGTTAAAGAATCCTTCACGGACAACGGACAGACAAACGAAATTACGGACTGTCCGTGAAATTTACAGACGGTTGGTCACCCTACCTCGAGGGCCAGGAGCGGTCCGAGGGGATAAATAAAGGTGAGAGTGGTCGCTCGAGGCACTCTGATTATACCATCAATCTGCCTCTCTGCCATGTGTCAGCGCATGCCATACCTGCGGCCTGTAAGCGTGTCTGCACCAGAGCCAGGGCCGGACTTGTGACAGAAACCAGCCCTGGCAAACTGCTCAGGGCCCCCCCCTGCGGTGAGGGGGAGTGCAGCCGAGCAGTCTGCGAGGTCCGGTTTCGGCCGATTTTGTTATCGGGGGCCGATATTACCGACACCCGATAATAAAAACGGCCCCCCAGGGGCCCAAAACCGTCCCCCACCCTAGCAGCCTACCGGGGAAATGCCTGGTGCCCGCTATGGCCAGTGCAGCCCTGACCAGAGAGGGCACCACATTGGCGACGAGGATGGTCTCAGCCCGCAGGGTGAAGGTTGCATGGGGTATCTGCAGCACGGCAGTCAGAGTGGTGTCATCGGCCCTGAGAGTGGACCGCTGCATAGACCCTGCTGGCCGTGTCTGTGATCCCCGCTGCTGTCTGTTGCCTACTATTTGCAGCCTCCGCTGGTGAGGTGTCGACGGCATCCTATGCCTTCCTGCGTCCTGGCAGTGCGGCCTTCCTTAAAGCCCGCACTGCGAAGAGGTCTGTGGCAGCGCCCCCTGCTGGTGCATGTGCGCACTGCGCTCCCTCTCCTGGATTTTAGGCTAGCACCTTCTCCACAGACCTGTCTTGTGTGCTCCTGCTGTGGCAGGATGTGATACCCCTCAGTATACACTGTGGGGAGAAGAATGCCCACACTTTTTTCAACCTGGAACAGCATTTTGGTGACCGCTTGGAGGGTGCCTGGCCAGGGGGCTGGGAAGCTGCACCCTGGACATCTCATGTGCGGGTGAAAAGGGCCATCAGAGACGACTCCACTGTCAACCACAGCATAGTGACTCTCTGTGTAATAGTCCAGGTCCCAGAAGATCGGGGAAACCCCCTGCCCATGAGGCAAAGTTTGTACAATGTCCAAGGAGCAGCAAGACCCCTTCCCACCACCGCCCACTCTCTATGCCCAAGCGTCAGTAATGGCACAACCGCCGTTCAGCGAGCTGGTGGACCCAGCAACAGCTGCACCACAGTGGCGCTCCTAGTTTGGATGGTTGCAACATTGTTTCTGCATCACTCGCGAAACAGAAGGTGAGGTGAAGAGATCTCTGTTGCTTCACTTTGGAGGGGTGGAACTGTATGACCTGTTTAAAAACCTACCCAACACAGGTAGTGATATGGACCATGAAGCTGCTGTTGCGACCTTGGACTGGCATTTCGACCCTCAGCCTAACCCAGACTATGAGCGATTTAAGCTGCAACAGGCTTGACAAACAGAGGATGAGTCAGTGGACATGTTCTATGCACACCTCAGGAAGTTAGCGAGCATGTGCATCAACTTTGACAAGCTGGAAGAGATCAGGGCACAACTAATACAAGGCTGTAGGCTGGCAGTCCTGTGGCAACTCATCCTAAACCAGCCAGTGATTTCCTTGGATGCCATCCTAGTCCTGGCACGGTCGCATGAGCGGGCGAATAGCCGAGCCAACTATATAGAGGTTGCTCTGGCATAAGGGGTGACCCCCACCTGTGGCAACTCGAGTTGTGAAGGAGGAGCACTGTGGATGACATCCAGAGATGGTTCGCCCGCGTATGTACCCCTAATGCTCCACAACCACTGGAGGGCAAGGGCAGGAGCTGTAGCCTTGAGCATCGAATGCCAAACATCTTCGCTGCTTGAAAGCATTTGTGCTCTTGCTATGGGTGACTAAACCATTTTGCCAAAGTTTGCCAGAGGGAAGAGCAGGGACCAAAAACAGATTACAGAGAGAGGTCGACGGCTCTGTGACAGCTGTCGATCGTTTAACAGGAACCCAAGAGCCCATCATTAGGGGCAAGCCAAGGATCTATACTGAGCTCGTTAACGACGATGACAGCAGGGTATTCACCATCTTCTTTGAGGACAAGGAAGGCAACCGGAAACACCCACTGTCTATATGGACTGTGGAGATCAAAGGCATGTTTGGGAGGGCTCGAACAGACACTGGAGCCTCGGTCAACGTTATGGACACCACCCAATTTGACAAGTTAAGGCCATGCCCCAAACTGGCCCCCACCAAAGTGAGGATATCCACCTATGGAGGCGCAGAACCACTGCCACTGTTGGAAGTATTGGAAGTACTGGTGGTGAGTGAAGGAAGGTCGACACAGGCCCGCTACCAGGCACTCTAATAGGCTGACACATGGTGGAGTACCTGGGGCTCATCTTCTTCATGAGGCAAATCCAAAAGTTGTACACCACCGCCTTCATGCAGTAGTTTTCCCAGCTCTTTGAGGGGCTAGGGCAAGTGAAGGACACTAAGGTGCGGCTGCACATTGATGATACCGTGAGGCTGCCTTTCCACCTGCGGCTGTTGGTGGAGAAAGAGCTGCGGAGTCGGGAACAATAAGGGTTTATTGAAAAGGTCACTGGCCCCACACCCTGGGCTGCACCCCTGGTAATTGTGCCAAAGCCTAAGCAACCTGGAGCCATTCGGCTCTGTGTGAACATGCGACTCTCAAATAAGGCCATTCAACATGAACAGCATATCACCCCAATTATGGATGGCATTGTGGGGGTAGCTTAACCGCACATGGTGGTTTTCTAAACTCCGTCCCCCTTAGCACGACTGAATACCCATCAATTGGGGTTTGAAAGTTATTAAATATAGAATAGAAATAAACTCCGCATTTTTCTTCATCCATAAACAGCGTTTAATTATTTGATTTCTTTTAAAGTTCAAATTACATTCATTGCTTCACATCAGCAGTAACGTGTATTCACAACTCTGTCAAAAAACATTCATCTTTCCTTCTTATTCATCCCTCCCAATGCATTTCGGGAATCCAGCCCTTCGTCAGGGGATACCAACATCTCAATCAGAATCTGTACAGAGATCAAGTGAACAAACACTCCAAATAATATATCCTAATATTAAACGTGCAGTGAAAGATAACATGCGGTGAAAGTTTTTTGTAGCCCATATGAAACTGAAAATCCATACTTGTATGCTTCAGCATGTTAAAATTAAACGTGCAGTGAAAGATAACATGCAGTGAAAGTTTTTTCAGCCCATATGAAATTGAAAATCCATACTCGTATGCTGCAGCTTTTGACAGATTAAACCAGTATGAACAATTCTACTATTTGATTATTGGTAACATCATATTCCCATAGTCAGTGCCCTGATATAATCAGGCTGTACTAGTATGATCATTCAGTCGCCCTTGATCTCCCAAACAAACTGATATGAAGGCTGCAGATGATTCTGTATGCAACTGCGAGACTCATCACCGGTAGCTGGAACGAGCACCATCTCACCCAATCTTGACTTCTTTGCATTGGCTTTCTATCAGAGAACTCGTCTCACTTAAGTCTCTTGCTATCTCCCACCATGCAATTCATGAAGTCTGCCCTGATGTTAGGATAGCCAAATTCGCTCTTCATAGGCCACAGTGTAATTTGCGATCTTCATGCCAATGGCTGCTGCCAATCCCTAAAACCAAGACTGTATCTTTTGGCAATAGGGATTTTTCTGTGGCTGAGCAAAGGCCAGAAATAAGATTTCATAGAATATATCTGCTCCTCCGCACCTCCAACCAACTAAAGATGCTCCATCTTAATTGCTAATTGGGGCAGCTACTTTGTGATTTATTGTATTTCCTATTCAGTATGCTTATGGAGTAGTGCACTAAAACTATGGATGATGTTGCTCTCTACAAACAGAAATATTACTTAACATAGATTTGTAGGCAGCAAATACTAACCAGCCATTCTTATGGTCTTAGAGGTACTTGAGTCTTCTGTATGAGGAAATCCAGGACATTATATTATAATGATTGCTAATGGATTTGGTGTTCTTTGGCAGTTTATTCCATAATTTCCATGTTTATATTGAGAAGGGGCTACTGCCCCTTCAGGATGTGTGATAAGTGGGAGTTGTCATCCCTAGGGGTCATTCCTGAATGGAGGTTTCTTCTTTGGCTGTATAGTCGAGTTTTGATGACTTGAAGCTAGGTCTCAAACCATAGATTGCCCGATGAGTAATGCAGAGGGCTTTAAAGAATATTGTTTTGGCCACTGGTAGGTAGCGCAGAGCTTTGAGGGCAAGGGGAGAAGATGTGGCCGAAAAGGCTAGGGTTCTCAATCTCAAATCTGGGGAACCGGGCTCGAGTCTCGGCAATGAAGCGCAACATCCTGTGGTTCTGGGCAAATCACTTAATTTTCCATGCCTAACAAAAATGAACATGTCCTTGTGTAACGTAACTGGTGCTCCTATAAAGCGCTCTGATACCTGATACCTTTGGGTCAAGTTTCTGCTGTATAAAACTCCGGGAAAAAAAGGGTAATATGATCATGCCTGGTTAGGTAGCTAACTTGTTTAGCTTGAGTGTTTTGCAATTTGGCAACTGCTTTTCTAATGAGTCTAATGTAAAGTCCATTTGCATAATCCAGTATTCATATCACTAGCAACTATGATCTCTATATAGTATCTAAGGGGCACATGCATCAAGCCGTTTTGCCATCGCAAACAGCGCAATTTGCAAAAATCGTCCGTTTGCGATCGCAAAATGGCTTTATCTGATGCATGTAACTTTTGGGCAATTTGCAATTTAGGTAATCGTAATTTTTTGTGATTCCCTAAATTGTGAAGCAGATGCAAGAAGCCTTTCCTAAATACAACTGTGCATTTAGGAAACACTAATTACCATCAACTTCAAGTTGATGTTAATATGTGCATACTTAGAAAAATACACTAAAATGCATTTTTCAAAGTGCCATGTAGCGCACACATGCCCTTAGGGCATGTGTGTGCTTAACATGTGCACACTCGCATTTTTCTCAGGAGGCTTCAGTGGGGCCTTAGGCAAATGCAAATGCAATACCATTAATTCCTATGGGCCTGTAGGCCCATAGGAATGAATGGAGTCACAATCTGTAATAGGGATTCGCTATTTGCCGAATCGCTATTAGGTAATGTTAAGGAATCGCAATTTTATTTTGCGATTCTGACATACATAGTATTTTGCGATTCCCAAATAGCGAATCAATAAAATTAGCTATTTGAGAATCGCAAAATGCAGGCTTGATGCATGTGCCCCTTAGATCTCTAAATAGATGCAAATCTATTGGATGATTCTCATCATGCTGAATGTGTGTCTCATCACTTTGTTGGTTTGGGAATGGAGTGATAGTTGCAGTTCATAATCAAGCCAAAGTTTTTTTATTTCTTTTCAGCTGTTAAGTAGTTACCACATTTCCTGCGGCTAGGATGTTTTGGTGTTACAGTCCACAGGTGAGTATTTGTTTTCATATAGCCCTTACTACCCCTGACAAGACGTTGAAGGAATTAAGTTTGAGACGATTAACTCATATCCATCGTGCCTCAGCCAATATCCATTTGCTGAGTCGGATATAAGTATAAGTCTAGCTGTATCTAGTAAAGTTGAAAAATTCATCAGGTCAGAAGAGGGACCCACGTAAATTGTGAAGAGTAATGGTGCGATAATTGAGCTGATGTAGAATACGAAATTGAATGGTGCCAATGGGACAGTTGTTGATCTGTCCTTGATGAGGAATTTTATTCAGTTGAGGACTGTACTCTGTATTCCAGTGTCATATAGCTTTTGATTAGTAGTTGATGGTCAACTCTGTCAAAGGTTGACAATAGGTCAAATAGTGGTCGAGCAGCAACCCCACTGGTGTTGGCAGAGTTCTTAAAGTCACCATAGAGGGAGATTAGTGCTGATTCAGTGCTTCTACTTGGTCTGAATGCATTTTCTCTATATAATAGTAGGTTGTTTTGTCCAATGAATGATAATATGTGGACAAATGCTACCTTTTCAACGAGTTCACCTGAAAAGGTGCCATTGGCTTTTGCTCTGTAAATAGCTGGGTCAGCCTGGTCGAGTCCCTCTTTCTTCAAAATAGGTTTAATAGATAAAATGTTTTAAAATCCCATGGGAATTTGCCATTTCATAGGTAAGGGTTTATGATCTGTCTCGCTGACATTGCAGGATAGTAATCAAGGGGAGCAGATTTGAAGATGTTTGGCAGCCAAGGATCACTGCACAACTAACCATGTTTGTGGTTTGAATTAGAGTGGTGGCTTTGTTTGTTATTTGCAGGCTGAATCAGGAAAGTATGGTGAAGGACAGCCTTTGTGCTTAGCTTTCAAGAAGAAGTAAACTTCGAGGTTGGCAAATTTCCTGAGGAAATGGTTTGCTATAAGCGATTTACGTTTATTGAAGTGCTAGTAAGGTTGCATTTTTTATCAACAATTGTAAAGAGTTGTTTGTTTGGACATGTAGCTTCCTACAAGGTGAAACACATGTGATGGGACCGCTTTACACTGTATCAAGAAGTTTGGTAGATTCTGTATTGCTTTTTGAGCTGATTCTTTTTGAGGGATCTGGTTTCTGATTTTCATAGTTTTACATCTAAGTTGAACCAGCTAGCCTTTCTGTTAGGACAATGGTGTACAGTTTTCAAATGGATCACGATTTTAGAAGCTCCTGTTATCCTTTGGTAGAACTGTTTATAGACATTTTCATGCATACATTTAGGTAAGTAAGAGGATTTCTTGGAATGATTTTACATGAAGGTTCTTCAAGGACTTGTAGCTATGGTTGTTTTTAGAGCCTGTAGAAGTTCTGGTTACCATGGGAATGTTCAGTGAAGCATGAATGATGTGAGAATCACTCTATGAAGTCCAACCAGCTGTTGAGATCTTGTAGTATCCACAGCTTCTTGTGAGCAATTATAATATCAACTATCAAGTCCAGGAGAGTGCCTACGAAAGCGGTTTTATATGGGGGAGGTTGACGGATGAAGAGAAATGAGGCTAAGAAGGGGCAGATGGAGATCAGTACACTAGCATTGATTCTCATTCTGAGACAGTGAAGTCCTTGATGTTGGATGCAAAAAGGCTCTGGTTGTGGATCATGTTTATTCACTGCCAGTGTTCCCATGAGGTTGGTTTCTGAAGTCAGTTAGAAATTCATTGGGTGTTGCTTCATGTAGTACAGGACCGTTATGTTCACCAAGTGATGGAAAGGATGTCAAGTTTGAAGTTTGCTAGTAGGTCGTAAATAGGATTACTCTTTTTGAATTTGATTAGCATGCAAGACAGGGGTTTAAAGGTGTGTTTGCTGTGGTTATAAATATCTGCCTAAACTCTGCCCACTAGATTTGAGCCAGCCTGAGACCTTCACAATAACCTGCAGCTTTCCCGTAACTGTTGGAACTCCTAGGGCAAGACTGCCCACCAGACATATCTGCCAGTCGAGAGGCAAGAACAGAAAGTAGGCAACCCCAGCCAACCTTAGACTCTCACCTAGCAGAGTCTCCCCGCTACCCCAGATCTCATTAAAGCCCCCGAAAACCCACTGGGCTCTATTCACAACGGTCAATTTACAGGCGTGGGTTTACTCTTGTGTAAATTTAGTCTTGCACTGTTTCAATATTCACCATTTCTGAGTATAGATTTACACAGTAAGTGGAGACTTACAAGGCTCCATGCCCTCAGTTCAGGAAGTGAATACATCTAAGACAGAACTAACAGGCGTAAAGTTACTGTTTGTACGTTTTCACATGTAGGCAGAGATCTCCACCTCCGGTCCTGTAATCTCTCAGGAGCAAAGCATAGGGAAAAATAATAACGTCTATTATTTTATTTTTTTAAAATAAAAAATAATTAAAATATTTCAATGTAAAATACAATGAAAGTTAATTTAAAAAAAGTATTAATGACCCAAAAAACAATAAAGTAAAACACTACAGCACAATAACTCATTAAATTAAATGTTTAGTAAATACTTTTTTAAATATATCAATTACATTTATAATTATAACTTAAATTAAAATTAAAACAACATCCTTATTAACATGTTAATATTTGTTAAATTTAATTTTTAGGTATGTGTTTAGTATTAATGTAAAAGAATTTTAGATTTTTGAGAAACATTTCAAAGTTTATTTTAATTATTTTTAATAGAAGTTAATTGTAATTTTCTTAAATGATAAATGCTTACGTTTTAATTTAAGATATCTTTTCAGCACAAAATGCAATCTTTAGTGTTGGATTGTAGTTGTATTTATATAATGCTTCGTGCCCCTGAGGCACATCTGCAGACTGGTAGCCTGACTGGGTGTGTGTACGTGTTATGTGGTGTACATGGGTAGTTTTTTCCTGCTGTTCATCGAGGCAACAGTTTTGCTCTTAGTATTTGTGTTGCTGTGTCTTGTTGTTGTGATGTACCTATGTGTGACCTCTGAAGCTAAAAGAAGTGTCTCGCTCCTGGATGACTAGAGCATGAGTACAGTGTGGCCTTTCACTTTTAGATTAATAAAGAATGGATGAGTGCAGTGTGACGTATGTGGTGCGTGTGCTAGTGTTGTATGTGTATAGTGCATGTGTAACTGCTGAAAGCAAGGGTGTAGGATAGAAGTGAGAAGAATACAGTCGCTCATATGATACCTACATTCTTTGTATGGTGCGTAGCATACCATTAAACATGCAGCAAAGAAAAAGAAAACTGCCCAAAGTGAAAGGGAGGCTGCCCTCTGGAGGAAATAATTGCAATCAACTGCAGTATATGCCCTAGCTACTCCATCCAAGAGTGGCAGAGGTACAGCCCATGGGAATGGGCATCATACAGCCAGCCATAGTGTATGCCTGAGAAGTCTACCCAGGAGCTTCTTTATTTTTTATTCTTTTATTCACGTATCCACAGATGGTCCAGGTGGTATGCACTTTAGTAATTCCTGTGTCTAGTGTTTCAGGGTAACTACAGGAACCCAAGGATGTGAAAAAAGGTAAGCTGACTGTAGGCAAACCAGGCACATGCCCGCCAAAGTAGCCTAGTCATCATGGTCTGGAGTTCAGATTTTGTCAACTACAGGCAACTCCATCAACTGCTCTTGGAAGCCTGCCTTCTGGCAGCCAACGTTGGGCCTTCCGTTGGTCAAGGTGGCATATGACTTGGCATAAGTATCGCTTCAAGAGCTTGTATTTCCACCAGCTAACCTTCATGATATCTTCACTGGGCATTCCTGCTATTGCTGCTTCTAATGATGCACCAGTCTTAAAAGAATTGGTGTTGTTTGCCATGCCCTCACGTAGCTTGCACAGCGGAACCTTCATAACGCAGCTGAACTGCTAGGTAGTTGCAGGAGACACGTCTTCATGTACCAGCAGCATCATTCTTCTCTGATTCTTTCCCCATAAGCAATCTTGGCTGCTGTAATAGACATACTACCCCTTTGGTATTTGGTATTTGTCTAAACGGCCAAGCCATCCCCCTTCACTTGAGTGGCCCATTTTGGATTTCTGGATGCAGACATATGACCGCCATCGACATGGATTACTCATTGCCATCATTCCCACCCCTTCGCCCACTGTCAGCCCGCCGACTCTAAGCACTAAACCATAAGCGCAGCAAAGAGGTGCATATCATTGGCAGCACATGCTCTCCACATTTGGAGTGGAGATTCACATCTGTCTATGTCACCACTTCCCCCAACCAGCATCGCCTTAGTCGGAAAACCCACAGGAACTGCCCTCTTTTTCCCAGCTTTGGCCATAAATGCCACAATTGAAGACATGACCCTTGCATAGGGTGTAGGTTAGCTACACCAAAACCTGAGGCACCCTGTGTTCCCATGAACAAGGGTAATTAACAACATATATAAATGTGCTCTGCCAGAAATTGTTCAGAGATCAATCTCAACACAGCCCACACTCTGGTTGGGTCACAGTCTCGTTTTTTCTGGGAGTGAGATGTTCGCGATGTTCTGGACATTGTATTTATGGCATGTTTGAGAGCGTTGGTGGAGCCATGCGTTGTCTGGTTTGGCAACCGGTAATTTCACATGTACATTTTTAGGTTTCTCTCTATTGAAGGTGATTGGGAGACATGGTTTACATTTTGATTTGTGTCTTAACTTTGCGCTTTTCTTTTACAGTGAGCTTTGATTCATCATGCTGTTCGACTAAATAGGTGGGGATGGAGTACTTTGCACTTCAGCAAGAGTAGAGCACAGTGTGTCATCAGTGTGGTGTGATACAGTGTTCACTTGTTTTTTTGGGGCGCTCCTGCATCGATTTTCACCCGACACCAATAAGATTTAGATTGGATTGCCATAGGATGATTTATGCTGCAGTTGGGGCAGTGTGTTTGGTGTAGTTATGTAGCTCATCGTGTATGGGAGTTTTTTTCAGTGCATTGTTGCTTGTCGATCCAAATATGATCTACAACTCCCATTACCACTCACTGACTTTGTGGTTTGGTGTGTGCAATGCAGTAGCATGCCACCAAGATTATTCTGAAGCACTTGTTTGAGCATGGTGTTCTCCACAGCATGCCGTTTTCTCCTACTTCTCTTGTTTCATGCCCACCTAATGTGGGTGTCACTCTTTTAAGTATGCCTCATTGTAAATGTATCCAGTGTGTATTCATCCTCATTATTGATCTGTATGGGTCTTCTTCTTTCTTGATTTAGAAATTGATACACACAAATATTGTGACATTCCGATCCAAATTAGTCTGATTAGGTAAGACATTATTGTTTTCTGTGTTTGTTTTGGATACAATATGGCTGACTGTGTACTCTGCTCTGTAGGTTGCTACCAGTAATTTGTCCTGATGAAGACCCCAGATGATTCTTTGTTAGGGTGTTCGAAACATTGACATTCAATAAGTCTACCCATATCTACTTTCAAACTTTCAAACTCTAATGCCAATATCATTGGGTGTGTCATTAATATGTGCATGTATCCTATGGGCAATGACCCAGTGTGCATGTTGTATGGCTCACTATACTACACTTGCACTGTGCCGTCACTTGGAGCGCCTATATTTGATTGCATTCTGATGATCAGTTTATATCCTGCCATTTGATTTTTGAAATAAATATTGTAAGAAACTGGCTCTATATATACTGTACCAAAGTGAGGTACAGTGTGTTTAGAGTGCAAGGGTCTCAAGAGGTTTGGCAGAGGTTAAAGTTAGATAGAACCTTACTCTCTAAAGTGGTAGCTTGGTCGAGCAGTAAGGCAGTATCAGAGGACTGTGTTAAGCATTTGATGTACACACTCAGTCAGCAAATGAATTCACACACTCAAGAACTGAACTCTAGGCTAATTGTTTTTGTATAAAAAAATATACTGTTGTTTTATTTCTAGAACCAAGCAAGCCTGGTACAGGTAAGCATGTAAATACTTTTCAGCTACAAGATGCTGTTGTTGAATACTTTCAAAATACAGTAGGACTTTGTACCAATTCGAGTTTACAGGGGTTACAATGTAATGCACAAACTTAGTAGACTCAGGTGCCGATTACGATCCGGTAAAAAATGTCCCCGGACAACTCGTATCCGGTCCTTTTACCGTACGAATCGTACAAGTGCCGTACAAACTGCCAACTACGATTCGCATGGGAAAAAGTCCATATGAATCGCATTGGGAATCATTCCCCACACGTCCTCGGGTCGGAAAATGTGTCCGACACGTCCTCGGACGATTTACCGTACAAATGTGAAAAGTGAAGTCCGACCGCGGAATTACGATCCATCCCGTGCGTCCGATGTTACAACCGTATGGAAAAAACACCGTCCGCACCGAACTCCCATAGCAACCATTGAGACATGTGCCCACATACGTGCCGACCCCCCCCAGCCCCCGTACGTATGCGCCGACCCCCCCAGCCCCCGTACGTACGCGCCGCCCCCCCATGTATGTATACACCCGTGTACGTGTCGTACCCCCCATGTATGTACACCCATGTACGTGTCGTACCCCCGTGTATGTACACCCGTGTACGAGTCGTACCCCCCGTGTATGTACACCCGTGTACGTTCGAGTCGTACCCCCACCCGTGTATGTACGGTGCGTACCCCCAGCGCATAGTGCTGGGGGTACGCACCGTACATACACGGGTGGGGGTACGACTCGAACGTACACAGGTGTACATACACGGGGGGTACGATACGTACGCGGGTGTACATACACGGGTGGGGGTACGACACGTACACGGGTGTACATACACTGGGGGTACGACACGTACACGGGTGTACATACACGGGGGGGGTACGACTCGAACGTACACGGGTGTACATACACGGGGGTACGACACGTACACGGGTGTACATACACGGGTGGGGGTACGACACGTACACGGGTGTACATACACGGGGGGGTACAACACATACATGGGTTGAGAGACCAAACTTTTTATAGTCCGGCAGCGCCAGGGAACAACGCTCTAAGCTCTCGGGTTCTCCTGCCTGGATTACCAATATAACAGAAACACGGGATTCTTCTAGATGGCATCAAAGATCGGTTTATTGGCTGCAGCCAGTAGCAGAGGTCCAACAAGTACCACACAAGTAGGTTGCGAGGAGACTGCTCAATAATACAAAGCAGGTCGCTCCTTTTTATACCCAAAATCATGCTTCAGGCAAACATTCTTTAAAGTGCAGTTGGTCGCACCCCATGTACCCAAAACAATACTTTATTATTGATGACAATCCCATGTGTCCGGCCTCTGGCTAAAACGTACGTTCTTCTGGGGTTGAAACCGGGCCAGCCTAACATCCTCCTTTGAAGAGACCGTCCACTCATAACAAACAAATGGTCACCTCCCCACCATAAACAGGTCATAAAGGAAGGAACAGAAACGGAGGAAAGAGATAGAAAGTAAGGTTGGGCAGGTGGGTGCGGGTCATATAAGTTTATACAACACTGGCCTTTGATCAAAACCTCGCTTAACTCGAGGGCAGGTACTGGTTTGGCAAGTTTTCGCCTCAGGCAATAGCGTCAGCTTTCGCCAGGTCATGAGTCAGCGCAAGGCCAAACTGGGGGGGTGGACGTGTCCTACAGAGTCAGGCTGCCTACAGTGAGGGCGATGCAAACAAAATGGATGCCGTGCACAAGATGGAACCCGTGTGTTCATTGACGAGGTTTACTAATATGCAGCAAATTCATCGGGGAAGCGTGATGAAAACACTCGTACATACCAAACTCGCTATTTACGATATGCAGATACCAAAATTGTAACGGAACCATGATATAAACACACGGGTTCAGAATTTACGGAACCACAGACCCTCCTTTTGCCCTCACTTAGGCAATAACCCATTCTGAATCTGAGTCAATATCAATCTTCATCAGATCATCAGTATGTTGCTGAAGCATCATCCTACCTCTCTGTTCCTCCCGTGAAACAGGCGGACTGCGCACGCATACCGTAGCGCAAAGGCTACACAAGGCAGGACCACACTGCACACAGAGGCAACAAGTGAAAAGGATTGCTAGAGCCATACCACTGATCGTCAGAATTCTCCATCCCCACGTGGACAACAGTCCCCAGAACCAATCAGTTAACGACCAATCTCCTTCGGCCATATGTATAGACTCGGAGATCTTATGTAACCTGGAAATGGCCTTGTACACTGTTGGAGCATTGTCGGGTATGAAGACACAGCAGCTTGATTGGATCACTTTACATACTCCCCCTCGGTCAGCAAGTAGAACATCTAAAACCATACGGTTTTGTAATGTCATGAGGCGATCCGCTTGAAGCTCAGCTGTCAAATTACTAAGGGCACCAGCAGTTTCGTTCAGGGTGGACTCAACCACTCGGGTTAGTTGTCTCAAATGCCTACTATTTACCATGGGTCCCCAGTACGGCAGGAATCCCTTAAAGAAATCCCCTGCTTCTTGACCCGCGGTGTCCTCCTTATTGAAGACACCTCTCACAACTCTCGTCTTGTGATAGTCAGCGGAAGCGGTATACGTAGGGGGCAACAGATAGGCAACAAAGCAAATGCCCGAAAAATCTGGGGGCAGCCATGTATAAGCCTGATTATGGCATACAAAGTACGTACCCTTAGCGGCCAAAAATGATGGGGAAGACTGCGACGGAAAAATGTACGTCTGAGTGCAAACACTCTTCCCTAGCTGAGCCCTCGGATTCGTACCATTTCCTTGCAGACAAAAATGACCTCGGTGGGGTACGACCCAAATCGGAGACGATCTCTTACGCTGTTTCCCACCCAGACTAATGCGGTATCCAGTTGCGTTCCACCCAGTGTAAGCTGATAACTCGTCCCTGGGAATAGACATATAGGCATTCACATCTCTGCTCATGTTCGCAATTCCCTTCACCAAGGCTAGATTCGAGTTATGTTTCACCGAACGCGGGGGACGCGGGGGATAGACTTCCAAAGCAAAAAGGAACATCGTCTGAAAAGCCCATGATGATCCGTTCTGACTAAAAGGTAGGACTAAGTAGGGGATACCCTTTCCCATTGTATGTGGCATCAACCCACACACCCAACAATTAGTGGTGTTGACTATTAATTGGTGTTGGTGAAGCAATTGGATGAACGAGTTGTTTGTGAATTCCAGTCTTCTAGTTTGTTCATGTTCAGGCAAGGGGTGAAAAGAGTGTATAGAAACAGTGGAAAACAAAGGAGTAGACGTAGGTTGTGGGGTAGGTGTGGATAGGAGCTGAAAAAGGAGGACAATCCCACCCACCAAAATTATCGAAATACTGAGTGTCAATAGGGTACTTTTAACTAGAAAACTCTTACTAAAAAACATTTTATCAGCTAATCCCATCAAACCAAGAAACTCCACCCTCTAACGAGCCGTCCGCGGCGGTTGGGTCTTCTGTGCTCAGGACTACGCCTACTAGCTCAAGGAACGCCCTTAAGACCAATAGAACCCCTGACCTTGTGTCAAGGAGCCTGTACTCCTGAGTCTTTGCACCGCGACCCTCCGGCTGAACCCGGGTGGCGGTTCGGAAAAAGGGAAAACAAAAAACAAGCAAGTTTCTTGGTTGGGAGAAATGTACACAAAAATCATTTAAAAAAATCAGTTCATGAGAGTTCGGGGACGTAGGTTATATCTGCTTCTTCCAGGTCGAGTATGGTCCGGAAAAAGTTCAGTAGCAGGAGTGTTCGGGTCTGTGAGTATTGGCAATGTTCCAGAGTCCGTAGGTGACGGCAATGTTCCAGATTGTTCAGTAGTGTCTGAAATGGTCACAGATTCATGTCCTTCAAATTGGGCATCAGAAAAAGGAATAAACTGAGGGATGGTTTCGGATTCGGAATTCCCCACACCCTCTCGAACCCAGGAATCAAAAGGTAAAGGGAGTGGTACTCGCTTTGTATGGGCAGCGTGTACCCAGTTTTTTTTCTCCTTGAGCCGGACTGCAGTGCGGGTGGACAAAAGGACCATATACGGGCCAAGCCAGCGAGGTTGTAGATTTTCGGTCCTCTGAAAATTTTTGACCAAGACTAGGTCGCCTGGCTGCAACTTGTGGCCGGGATCTTCGGATGCCTTAGGTAAGCTCTCAACAACCTGCTGATGAATGATTCGCAATTTAGTAGTCAAATCAAATAAATAGTCAATCAACATTGGATGTTCTATGCTACTGAATTGTTTAGGTCTCGGGACACCCCAAATATTGGCAGGACGACCAAAAACTACCTCGTATGGGCTAAGCCCAACTCTTGAATGTGCGGTCGTCCTTATGGACAAAAGCGCCAAGGGCAGCGCGTCTGGCCATGATAATCCAGTACTCGCTTGAATTTTAGCCAGTTTTAGCTTCAGAGTGCCATTATAGCACTCAACAAGCCCCGCTGATTGGGGGTGATTTGCACTATGGAATTTCTGCCTGATCCCCAGACCAGCACACACTTTCTTCATTACCTCACCCACGAACTCACTTCCATTATCACTCCACACAATCTTTGGCAACCCATACCTGGGAAAAAATTCTTTGAGCAGGATTTTGGCAGTGGACAAAGCAGTGTTATCCTTTAACGGATAAGCTTCTACCCATTTTGAAAAGGCGCAAACTTCGACAAGGACGTATTTCAAGTTGTTGCGTCTTTCCATGTGAATGAAGTCTAGCTGTAGGACCTCAAAGGGGCATGTAGGGGGAGCAAAGTGACCTGCAGGAGTCGGAGTTCCCTTACCAGGATTGTGCATCAAGCACACCATACAATTCTTCACCACATTCTCTGCACACTTAGAAATTCCAGAATTCTTCCACACTGGAGCTAGCACCTTGCAAATCCCTTTTACACTGATGCGCGACAAACCGTGTGCCATCGTTACTACTGCATGTACATACGCGTTTGGCAACATCCATCTCTGATGCTCGGACAAATCAATCCAACATCCAGTCGAATCCAATTTACCCGTGCTTTCTTTCCATACGTTCTTCTCACTCTCAGTAGCTTCAGCTTGAATCTGTTTCACACTTTCAATCGTATCTTCACACATTCCGGCTTCACTCATCCATCTCGCATTACTCGCAACATACATTCGACTCATCATGTTTCTCGCTGTTTCTTTCGCAACTTCATCCGCGAACGCATTCCCACGACCAACGTCATCTGTAATCTTTTGGTGTGCGCTGCATTTCACGATCGCAACTTGCTTCGGCAATGTAAGTGCTTCCAGAAGCTCATTCACCAACTGTCCATGCTGAATCTTTGTGCCATGGGACGTCAGGAATCCCCTTTCTCTCCACAGACATCCAAAACTGTGCGCCACACCAAATGCATACTGACTATCAGTATACACATTCACTCTCTTTCCCTCAGACAAAACACACGCTCTTGTCAATGCAATCAGTTCTGCAGCTTGTGCGGAGTTGTGATTCACTCGTGCTGTTTCAACAATCGTGCTCAACGTCGTCACCGCATACGCAGCAGTCGTATCACCATTCGGCAACTTATAGCAAGATCCATCCACCCATAATGTACCATCCGGATCTGAAAAAGCGGTATTCTGTAAATCCACTCTTCCTTTTGTTTCTTCTTCCGTCCTCAGAAAACAATCATGCTCTACCTCATTCGCATTCATGGAAACCGGCAACAGTGTTGCGGGATTCAGCACATTGCACCTTTTTATGTGTATGTGACTAGCTAATAGTGTCAACTCATACCCTGACAATCTCGCACTCGTGAGGTGTTGTGTTTTAGTTCTGTTCATCAAGGTATCCACTGCATGTGGAACCAATACCAGCAGGTCATTGTCCATCACCAAACCAGCAGATTGTCGAATAGAGACTGCAGCTGCTGCTGTAGCTCTCAAACAACTCGGCAATGCTCTAGCTACCGGATCTAAAGTTGACGAGAAATACGCACATGGACGTTGTTTGTCACCAAATAACTGTGTCAAAACCGACAATGCACAACCTTCTCTCTCGTGAACGAACAATGTGAAGGGCTTACTGTAGTCGGGTGTACCCCACACAGGAGCCGAACAGAGTGCAGTACGTAACTCCGAAAAACTTTTCTGACACTCGTCAGACCAAGGAAGAGTATTGGGTGTATTTTTGCATGTCAGAGCCAACAAAGGTTTTGCTAACAAAGAAAAATTGGGGATCCACTGGCGACAGTATGACGTAATACCTAAAAACGCACGCACTTCTCTCTGTGTACTTGGTACAGTCATTTGTGCAATCGCTCTAATTCTTTCTGGGGTCAACTTCCTTCCCTCCTTTGATAAGAGATGACCTAAGTAGGTCACCTCTTGACAACAATACTGTAGTTTCGAAGGTGATACTTTATGGTTGTAGTCAGATAAATGGCGGAGCAAAGAAATCGTAGCTGTTTTACATATTTCCTCATTATCAGCTGCCACAAGAAGATCATCTACGTACTGAATGAGAGCAGCACCAGCCGGCAACACAAGAGTATCAAGCTGCATTTTTAGAGCCTGACTATAGATTGAGGGACTCTCACAATAACCTTGGGGAGCGCGCCGAAATCTGAAACTACGCCCACCTAATGAGAAGCCAAAGATATCTCTGCTTTCTTCAGCGATCGGGATGCTAAAGAAGGCATTCTTTAAGTCAATAACCGAAAACCAGGATGCTGAGGCAGGAATCAACGTCAGTAAGGCAGTTATGTCCGGTACCACAGGAAACTGTGGGATGACAATTTTGTTGACTTCGCGAAGATCTATCACAAAGCGGTACACGGGTGGCTGAGAAGAATCTGTACGTTTCATAATCGGTAAAACTGGACTGTTGCATACATTACCCCTAGTTTCCTCAATCACACCCTTCTCGATCAGATCATAAATGATCGCCAAAAGTGCTCGCTCACCATCACTCGAAATCTTATATTGAGGAATGCGTGGTAGTTTAACATTTGTTTTCAAAGTCACAACATATGGTGGGATCTCAAGGAGACCCACATCATTAGGACCATCAGCCCAAAGAGAATCAGGGAGACAGCGCAATTCCAGTGGAAGCTTATCTTTTGACACATACATTGGAGAAACCACTCTCCGTCCCAAGGTAAGATGTACTCCTGAGGGAGAACAATGCAGGGTCGCATATAATCTTTTCAACAAGTCTAGACCCAACAAATTTTCGCCGCAACCTGTCGTTAAGATCAGAGGAGCTTCCAATTCATAAGGCCCAATGGAAAGAGACAAAGGACTAGACACTGGATTATGAACCGGGGCGCCAGAAAATCCCACCGAGACATTAGTTAAGCCAGACAAAGGTGCGCCAGGAAGTTTAGAGTGCATGATAGAACTCTTAGCCGCACCAGTATCCAGAAGAAAGGGCTCTGTCACACCTAATGTAACTACAGAGACATAGGGCCCTTTTTGGTCTACTGGAACCGACACTACTCCCTCTCTTTGTCTATGGCTGTCCTAACAATCTGCATATTCTACTTTCTCATTATCGACATGATAATCGTCAGCATAGTACTGCTGAGATCTACCATCTTGCACATTCTGTCGATCAAAATAGTTCTGTGACTGTTGTGGTTGAGAAGAGCGCTCATTCTGAACAGGGGCACCACGTCCTCTACCCCTAGCTATCTGCTGAGAATTACCACGTCCCCTTGGAACAAAAGCACCATTCATACGTTGCCGTAAAGCAGGGCACTCACCTTTATAATGGCCCTCTTCTCTGCAATACGCACACTGATTCAAACCTAAGGGCTGTGTTTGATGGTAATAATCAAACCTGGGTGGCATTCGCTGATACTGGGGCTGCTGTTGATACGCAGGGCGTTGCTGTACTTCAGGCTGGTTTGAACGGGGTGGATATGCTTGTTGTAACAGGACTTTAGTTTTCAGATCTTTCGTCTTTTTCTCTACCTTATCTTTCTCCTCCTTGTCTCTATTCTCATAATATTGAGCTGTAGCCAATATTTGAGCTGTAGATGAAACTGCCCAAGAACTCTCAGAATCTTTTAACTTATGGCTCAATTCAGGAAGTAAGTTGAAAACGAATTTGTCTACAAATAACCGTTGACCACCCTCAGAGCTCATATCTTGACCACTATGGTCTATGAAAGTTTCTTCAAACCTCGTGAAGAAATCAGAGACACTTTCATCCTTCTTCTGTTTGCAGGCAGCTAACTTATCCCAATTAACCTTCAGCGCGGGCATTAGAGTTTTCATGAGAGTAATTATCCTACCTGGCAAATCCGTCACTAACTGTTCTGGCTTCGCACCGCCCACTTGTCTACCATCCGCTAAAGCAATGTTGTCCCACGTATCACCCAGTTCTGCTACATGATTTTCATGCCGAATTTTTGCCCAAATAGGCTGTGGTACTACATTGCCAAACAGCATATCAACATCAGCCAAGTTCAGTACGCAGGCTTCTACTGTCTGCGATAGCTCTTTATAATACCCTGCAGGATTCTTGCGGGGATCAGGTAAAGTCTGCTTAAGAGTCAATACTTCCGATCGTTTCCATGGGACATGTATCCATACGCGCTGGAAGTGTGGTAAAACAGGAGGATTAGCATTTGCATCTCCCTCTCGCCAAACTGGAGGAACCTCTCTCATAGGATACTGCCTAGCTTTCATCCCAACTGAATGATCAGGTTTAAACAAAGTTCTCGGCGGCAGAGCAGACCTATACGAAAGAAGTATTACTACCGCATTTTTAACTTCAGAACCCACAATCACACCTTTAGAAAACTTGCTCCGTAGCTCAGACAACTCCTCGGGGACTGTATCTAAGTCATCACTATCCCAATCTTCTTTAAGGAAAGCACACATAATTTCAAACACATATCTTTGCGTAGGCTCGTCCCACTGCAGAAACGTATCCAATACCACCTGTGGACTATATTTGGCCGGTTTAGAAATCCACCTACGAGCTAACAAATCCAACACTTCTCGCTCCTGAAAATTAGGGAGCTGACTACGTCTCTGTCGACTGTCAGAAACGGCGTTCGTAGTTAACGAACTAAACAAAGGAGTCAGAAAATTAGCGACAGTGTCAGCTACTCGCCGACGAACAGAAGGAGAGTCAGTCATAAGGACAGGAGAGAAAAAGTTCGGCAAAGTAGTGGGAGGCAGGACAGGCACAGGTAAAGTAGGTACAGGTGCAATAGGTAATCCGGGCTGAGGAGGTGCCGGAGGAACTTGGACAAACTGGGGAGCAGGAACGGGAACATGCAATTGCGGAGGAGCAACCTGTGGCAACATTGGTGCAGTAGCACCTTGTGCGTAAGGGGGAGGAGACTTTAACAAATAAGACATTAATGGATCCTTTTCAGAATCTTCCGCTACTTTTTCCAACAGAGGTGTTAATACTGGATAGCATCTATCGGTTGCCATATTATGCTGTCGTTCAGACACCTCAAGAGCCTTATCCTCTACATCATTTTTAAATTGCCTAGCAGCTTGCATAATAGATATGCCATTTACTTTTCTATCTTTCTTCGCTTGTTTAATCTCGCGTTGTCGGGCTTCTTTACGCCATAGGCGGAAAGAGTCAAACATTGCGGGTCTAGCCTTTTTCTTAAATAACTTTACTTCTAAATTATCTAAGACTTCTGTTTCAAAGCTTCCATTTTGGGGCCATCGCAAAACACCATCTTTCTTGGTGTAGCGGACCCATATTTCATTATACGTGATTGGACCCACGCCATGCTTCGAGTAGAGCTCATACGTTGGAGTTCCAACTGGAGGTATCGGACACGAGTCCTCCAACCGGGAATCCCTGTTGCAACAAAAGACCAAATTACCAAAAATACTGCGGCTAGGCATCGTGCTCACTAACCCAGTTTCAAACTTCGAAGGCTTATCTTTACCGATATACTCGTAAATGTACGAGACCCTCGGTTTTTGGAAATTGCAATTGCCAAATAAAACTAAGGACCCAAACTAAGTTAACAAAGACCAAGTTACCAAAGACCAAACCAATATGCAAAGGACCAATGCAAACCAGGCAAACCAAGGTGTTTAAACCAAGGTACCAAAGAACCAGACCAAATACAAACCAAGGTATTTAAACCAAGGGACCAAAGAACTAAGGACTGGGTGCGACCCACTTTATACTTAACTCAATTTATTTATGATCGATGACGTCATCTGAAGATCACCCGTCTAGTGTTTCGCCGTCCAAAGAATTATGAATGGGTCCAAGGCAGGGCGACAGTCAGGGCAGCAGTCCTTCGTAGCCGTCTGGAAGAGGGAACCTCGCAGAAAAAGACCTTCGGACCACTTTTGCGACATACAGGGATCGATGAAGTGGGAGATCTCTTCCTCCGGAATTTTCTTACGAAGCCCCACACGATCTTCAAGCTTGGACCGGTACCGCTGATATCGCCGCACGTTCGGGCGCCAACTGAGAGACCAAACTTTTTATAGTCCGGCAGCGCCAGGGAACAACGCTCTAAGCTCTCGGGTTCTCCTGCCTGGATTACCAATATAACAGAAACACGGGATTCTTCTAGATGGCATCAAAGATCGGTTTATTGGCTGCAGCCAGTAGCAGAGGTCCAACAAGTACCACACAAGTAGGTTGCGAGGAGACTGCTCAATAATACAAAGCAGGTCGCTCCTTTTTATACCTAAAATCATGCTTCAGGCAAACATTCTTTAAAGTGCAGTTGGTCGCACCCCATGTACCCAAAACAATACTTTATTATTGATGACAATCCCATGTGTCCGGCCTCTGGCTAAAACGTACGTTCTTCTGGGGTTGAAACCGGGCCAGCCTAACATCCTCCTTTGAAGAGACCGTCCACTCATAACAAACAAATGGTCACCTCCCCACCATAAACAGGTCATAAAGGAAGGAACAGAAACGGAGGAAAGAGATAGAAAGTAAGGTTGGGCAGGTGGGTGCGGGTCATATAAGTTTATACAACACTGGCCTTTGATCAAAACCTCGCTTAACTCGAGGGCAGGTACTGGTTTGGCAAGTTTTCGCCTCAGGCAATAGCGTCAGCTTTCGCCAGGTCATGAGTCAGCGCAAGGCCAAACTGGGGGGGTGGACGTGTCCTACAGAGTCAGGCTGCCTACAGTGAGGGCGATGCAAACAAAATGGATGCCGTGCACAAGATGGAACCCGTGTGTTCATTGACGAGGTTTACTAATATGCAGCAAATTCATCGGGGAAGCGTGATGAAAACACTCGTACATACCAAACTCGCTATTTACGATATGCAGATACCAAAATTGTAACGGAACCATGATATAAACACACGGGTTCAGAATTTACGGAACCACAGGGTGTACATACACGGGGGGTACGACACGTACACGGGTGTACATACACGGGTGGGGGTACGACACGTACACGGGTGTACATACACGGGGGCTACGACTCGAACGTACACGGGTGTACATACACGGGGGGTACGACACGTACACGGGTGTACATACACGGGTGGGGGTACGACACGTACACCGGTGTACATACACGGGGGTACGACACATACACGGGTGTACATACGCGGGGGGTACGACACGTACACGGGTGTACATACACGGGTGGGGGTACGACATGTACACGGGTGTACATACACGGGGGTACGACTCGAACGTACACGGGTGTACATACACGGGGGGTACGACACGTACACGGGTGTACATACACGGGTGGGGGTACGACACGTTCACGGGTGTACATACACGGGGGGTACGACACATACATGGGTGTACATACACAGGGGGTACGACACGTACACGGGTGTACATACACGGGTGGGGGTACGACACGTACACGGGTGTACATACACGGGGGGTACGACTCGAACGTACACGGGTGTACATACACGGGGGTACGACACGTACACGGGTGTACATACACGTGTGGGGGTACGACACGTACACGGGTGTACATACACGGGGGGTACGACACATACATGGGTGTACATACACGGGGGGTACGACACGTACACGGGTGTACATACACGGGTGGGGGTACGACACGTACACGGGTGTACATACACGGGGGGGGTACGACACATACACGGGTGTACATACACGAGTGGGGGTACGACACGTACACGGGTGTACATACACGGGGGAGTACGACACGTACACGGGTGTATACATGCACGGGGGGGGCGGCGCGTACATACGGGAGCTGGGGGGGGCGGCACGTACATACGGGGGCTGGGGGGGGGGTACAGCGCGTACCGGGCCACCTACTCTGGTCGTTTCGCGCCGTACTTCGCTTTTCCGGCACTTTTTGGGTGCCGTGAAAATATCGCCGTCCGGACTGCTGTCGGTTCGAATCGTACTTCCTGGGTCGTGAAACGCTGCCTGAAAGCGTCCCGACGTCACGTCGCAGCATTCCCGGATCACATTCGTACGTATATTTTCGTCGGTCGGTGTTTTTTACGATTCGTACGGTGTTTCCGTGCGAATCGTAATTCCATGTTTGTAAAGTTTTCCGACCGGGTACGAGTCGGACGGAGAAAACACTCCGACCGACGGTTCGTACCCGGTTTTTACCGGATCGTAATCGGCACCTCAGTATATAGGAATCAATAGGCTTTTTCAGTAAACTGCAATTAAATTACTTTTCGGATTACTTTTACTAACACAGTGCTGGATCCTAGATTCAGCACCGGGGCATTTCCTGAAAACAGTTGAGTAAATGCGTTTTAGTTAGTTGTACGATTTTTAAAGAATATTCTTGCATTTCAAAAGTTGCCAGAAACATTTTCACATAGAATCACCAATGTTATCCTATGGGAGGGAACTCACTTAGCAGGTCATTTACTTTAACGATACTTTTCTTACTCAGTGCTGGATACCTAGATTCAGCATTGGGACATTTCCTGAAAACAGTTGAGAAATTGCGTTTTGGTAAATCGCGTGATTTTTAATGAATATTCTCAGTATTCAAAAGTCGACACAGAAACTTTTTGGGAGAAAAGGTGTCAATGTTATTCTATGAGGAAAAAGAGGTTATCGGTTTCCAGGTAGGTAATCGGTCTTTGGAGTTAGGGTCCTGGGGTTAGACTCAGGGGTCTCCCAGGGTCAGTGATGCACTGTTGTTGCACCCTCAGCAGCACTCGGGCGGCCGGGTGCAGTGTGTTGAGGTCCAATGTTATCCTATGGAGGATAAGGGGAATCCGGTTGGTGGCTGCTGGCAAGCATGCCACAGGGTTGTGGGTGCAAAGCTCCTAGGGTTAAGCTCAGGGCAAGTTGGGGACCAAGTTAGCACAAAAAGGGGACCCTCGGCATCACTATGGCGGCCGGGTGCAGGGTACTGTTTTAAGGTCGGGTGCCCTGTTGATTTCAATGGAGATTCTCCGGGACAAAGAAACACTGCAGGCTCGGGGATGAGGATCTTCCAGGAGCGACCACCACTTCGAGGGGTAAGTAGGGATGTAGAGGGTTGGTTAGGCACCGCTGGGTTGGGCACACAAGGCCGTGGGGCGTCGGGTGCAGGGGTGCCTTGGGACGTTGGATTTTCTTACCTGCTCTGGTCACGGTAGTGGGGGTCCTCTGGATTGAGGCTGCAGGCATCATCTGGAGGCTTGAGGCAGGTCAGGGGTTGCCGGATCTCGGGTCAGGGTCGCCGGGGGAACCTCCTCGTGGTATTTTTCCACTCGAGCTCAGGTCGGGTTCGGTGGGTGCAGAGTGGGCTGGATTCGCGGTTCCTGGCTGGCACCAGAAGCTGCAGTTCAAACACGTCCGGTGTTCACGGGACAAACAGCTTGGAAAGTGAAGGTAGGCAGGCCCTCCGGGGTTTTTGAGGTTGCTGTCCGCTGGACACGCCGGGGTTTTGCAGGAGCAGGTTCGAGGGGAGACAGGCCTGTAGGGCTTGGGCCAAGTCAGTGGGCGTCGTCCTCTTGTTAGCTCTGCATGACTTCTCGTCCTTCTTCTTCTCTTCTTTTTCTTGTGGTTGCTGGATCTGAGGAAGGAAGGTTCAGGGGGCCCCTAAATACTAAATTTAGGGGCGTTACAGGTAGGTAAAGGGCAGGGACCAATGGGTCCCTTCACTGGGGTGGGTACACACCCTATTCTGTCACTCTCCAGTGGGGGGGGGGCAGGAGCCTGTCCCTGGTTGGCTGGGTCCCCCCATCCTCAAGATGGCAGGGACTCGAAGTTATGCTTCACCTCGCCTCCCCACCCTAGGGGTGGAGTTGGCAGAGGTGGGCACATCTCTCTTCCTCACCTGTTTTTCCCGCCAGTTCTCCCACCCAAAGTGTGGGGTAGAACCAGTGGGGACCAGTTGCCGAGAGCAGCAAGTGGTCTGGATAGGCTCACAAAGGCGGTATGCCTTTGAAGCTTCTCCTTCGTGATCACTGCCCATCCTGGGGGAGGAGGCTTGGCACCGCGTCTCCGGATGTGCATTGTTTCAGGCCCCCGAGAGCGGCAAGATCTCGACCCAGGGGTCCAGAAACATGTCTGGTGGTGGCAGCCTATGCAGCCACTCAGTCAGGTCACTGGAGGTTGGTCGAGTTTCAGGGGGCATCTCTAAGATGCCCTGTGTGGTGCATTTTACATTAAATCCCACAATGGCATCAGTGTGGGTTTAATGTGCTGAGAAATTTTATACCAAACTTCCCAGTCTTCAGTGTAGCCATTATGGTGCTGTGGAGTTCATAATGACAAACTCCCAGCACCATATACTCTTAATGCCAGCACTGCACTTACAGTGCCCAGGAATGGACCTGGGTGCTGTAGGGGCACAGGGCTCATGCATCTGTACCCTCACCACTGGCATAGGGCAACCAGCTAGAGGGGTGACTGATGTATGCCAGGGCAGTGGTTTGTGGGCATGGCACACAGGGATGTGTGCCATGTCGACTCTTCACTTTGTTCTGCACCAAGACACGCAGCCTGCAAAGGCAGTGTGTGAGTGTCAGGGGCAGGGCCTGTAGGGGTGGCACAATAAGCGCTGCAGCCCTTAGGGGCCTTCTCTGGTCACAGTGCCCTGGGTACCCGTGGTACCATTTACCAGGGGCTGACCTGTGGCCAGAGATGCCAATTGGGTTTAGGCTTCAATGTAGTTTTAGGGAAGGAACACAGGCCCTGGGCACCTGATTGGCAGGAGCCCAGGGCACACTCAGTCAAAGCACATCAGCAATTCAGCAAAAAGTGGGGGCATACCATGCAAGAAAGAGGGCACTTTCTCACAAATATCAATCATCATCATTTATGTTCTTCCTTCCTTCTACCTGATATATTTTCGTATGTGTTGAGATTGACCCATTGGCAGACACATTGCTCTAAATTGCTGGCAGAACACGTTTATATATGTAGGACTAGGTCTGCAACATCAACTAACTTGCAACTATTTGTATTTTCTTTAGTCTTTTTTTTAAGGGCAGGTTTACTAGTCCTACACGGGATTGAACTAAGAACCACAATAAGGTCTGGCAAAAATGTTCAAACCAGCCACACACTCCTGGTGGCCAAAACTAGAATGGCGACATGGTTTTTGCTGGGTCCTAGCAGCATATCCAGCTCTCAAAGCAGCCAGCTAGACTGCAGTCCAATGCAAAAAACAGCCAGTGCTGTTCTGGTCCTATGTGGTAGCAGAAAAATAGTTCCCACTGCTGCTCAAGGCTGCAACTGGAAGCAGATGGACTGCCACAGCTGGATAGTCATTCACTGCTTGAACCCTCCCCCCCAACACCCTGTCACCCACAGGTTACCATTTTTCTGATACGTAGTGAGGATGCCCACCAAGTAGTCCTGTCACAGGATGTCCTACCATCCGATCCCAGTACATCTTGTGGCTGGAAATGATCACCCTCTTTAAATTTAGCCTTGGATGAAGTTGGTCAAAGTTAGCAAACTTGCCACGCCTTCACAAAGGGTGAAATTTCTTGAATCTGCCTGCACACTCAAGTAGAGTTTAAATGTTGTGCACCACTACCACGGACCTGAATTTGCCTACAATAAATGCCCACCTTGCAATGTTTTACTTTGTTTGAAACGTTCCTAATTACTTGGTATCCTTTGAATCCCATAAAACGCTAAAGTATCAGCTTCCTAGTAGATAAACACCCTAATGCTGCTCTTTGAGGGGTTGAGTTGCTCATGGATCGAAATTGGAGTGTGTGTACGTGTGTGCGTGTTTAGCGGGGTTATTTGTGGGTTGTGTGTGTATAAGTGGTGTGTGTGGGGGCTGGTGTGTGTGTAATAGTACAAGCCTGAGATACATTTCTGTGAATGTGTTACCTACTCCTGGACCATCATTCTAGCTCGAGGATGTGTTGTTGGGTTACAACGGTTCCTCTCTGAGTGTGTCGCTTTCTATTGGCTACTCTTTTCACATAGTTAGTATAGACACTCTTCTATTTAAGCTCTTCTTCCCTTTCCCCCATATCCCATCTGCTAGAGGAACCTTTTTTATAAAGAATTGGTTTTCTGATGGTCTGGCTTGGCGCTGGTATCAACTTCCAAATGATGTTTAGCAGTCAGTGGTCAATATAGGCTGATTTGGAAGGAAGTGTAACTCCGGTGTGGTCTAGAGCTTGCTACAGTCTCCCAATAAATTAATATATATTGCTCTCCTTGGTTCAGCACTCTGTAGCATCTTTGATCTTAAATTTGGTCTATGAGATCTGTGCGGTTGCTTTCTATATCTTGGAGTGTCCAGCAACCAATCCCTCCAGCTAGAAACAACGGGAACCACCTGAAGGATTAGAAGGAATCTCTGTAAAAGGAGCAAGTAACCAGCCCAGAACCACCAACTTGCTCTGTGCAGGGGTGATGTTTGAATGTGGACAAGGAATGTTGGTGATTCATTATCCCTTCTATGAAGACATGTGGGGACACTTAAACCACTGCCTAAACATAAAAGGCACACGGCAGGAAGGCTCTCCCTTAGCCCTGAATGATCATTAAGTTCCTTTGCCACAGTACCCAGAAAACATGTCTTAAAGAGGTTACATGTGCCTACTGGGACACACTGGAAAGATACATTATTGGCCAATAACTTGTGGTGTTCCAGATATAAACCTCAGGTTCTTGAAAAATATATATATTGGAGATGATAGATATTTAAGACACAGTCCTGTGAAGATACCAGTACTAAGAGGGTACCGGATGAAAAAAATTAATTCTTATCAGCCAGTTCTGGGTCACTGTTACCTTAGGCTCCTGGTCGCCCACTGAATGCACTCCATTGACCAGACACCTCAGCTCTTCCATAAACTTTGTCTTCCTAGTAGGTTGACACACAGGACATGTTCACACACTCATTCGCAGGATACCAACCATGTAAAGTACCTTGAACTGTGGCAGAGAGCTGTGAATGAGCTATCAGGCATCTACAGAGAGGTCTATTGTTGTAATGTTAATAGATCTGAGTCCTACTGAGGTGCCCAGACTTGAGCGTACAGACTAACACTGGTTTCTGCTTAGCCCCGTAGAAGACACTGGATTATTTTGGAGCCATATCTCAAAGCTCTAAATGAAGGCAACAGTATCGGGACTCTGGAACAGCCAAGAGAAATCATAGTACCAAACACTGATACTGTCCAGTACTGTCCACCTGTCTAAGGACCTGGGTAGAAGACTTGATATTCATGGTTGGTGGTGAGGACCTACGTCACAGACTTCAAGAAACACATGTACGATTTTTGATACAGTCCCAGTATATGCCTATTGAGGGTGTCAAAAAGGACAAATTGGTAAGAATATGGGATGCCTTCATGAGAATGATTCATTAATTAAAAAAAACTGATGCAGCACTGCAGCATTTTACAATTGGTGAAGGACAATGTTTACAATGAAATAGCCTACACAGAACGCTGCAATGCACAAAAGGTACTTCTGCAGGTCCCACAAATTTCTTAACCGTTGACAATTTTAGTGGCAGCAGAACAGGTAGAGGCATAATAACAAGATTGTATACAACTATTAGGAGTGACTTGAAAAACATGGAATTAAAGGTGAAACAGAAATGGGAATTTGATTGTGATACATTATTTACCACCGTCGAATGGATGAGGCATTGTCATTAATACGCAAAGTTTCTTAGCAATGCTAGATTTAGGTGACATTACATAAGAGAAATGCAACCCCTGCAATATTACATAAGTTAAACCCAAGCAAAGACTATATCCACCTAAAGTGTAGATCTAGTGATATTTTGGTTGCCAGATAAAGATCAAAAAGTAGATAGCTGGATCAAAGACACTGAGGAATGCACACTGGCTGAGGAAAGTTGTATGAAGACGTATTGAACTGATGCATAATTGTACAAAGATTTAACAGATTTAAAGGAATTTGTTAGTAAACAATCATTAGTAGAGACTGACATAACTGTCTTTAAAGCCATGAGACCAGGGGAACAGAGAGCAGTGTTGTCATAAGAAGATTAAATATGGGGGTGGGCAGACTAATACCTTCAATCACTGTCACACCATCAAAAATAGGGCAGAGGGGGGGAGGAGCCAAGATGGCGACCGGAGCAGACGCTTGAGCGCCCGGCTCCGCCGGCCCTTGGCCTCGGACTATCATCCTGATTCCTATCCTCGACGATTTTCGAGGTGCAACGTGCGCGACGACGCGCTGACCGCGCCGCCGCTTTCCCGGAGTCTGAGCCCGCCCGGATGCCGGAGCTCTTGGTGCCTTTGTTCTCCGCGCTGGACCCCTGCTCCATTGTGGCCTTGGTCGGCCCCCTGGAAGCTCCACAGTCACTGGACCCCCGGCGCAAATCAGAGCCCCGCGGCCCCGATCCCGCCTCACACCACGGACTGTCGCCAGACGAGCCGGGGGAGAGACGCCCGGACACCTCCTTCACCTTTCACCTGACGGGCTGGAGCTATAGGGTAAGCCCCGGTGTGGCGGGTCTCCTGCCCCGCTCTGTGGCCCGCGCTGTGGAAGGCTGCAGACCCCCTTCTTCTATTGCCTAGTCGGCTGCAAAGAGAGTCCGAGAGAGGGGAAGCGACTGTTGGCTTTCACCTGTTGCGGCGCAGACCTGCGGGGAATTGCCTCCTTGTTACGACCCCCCCGCTGGCCACTGTACCGTTCAGCGGTAAAACATGGCGTTGATTGCCTGCTCGCTGCTGGGGGGTGATGCTCCGGTCTCGCCCGCTGCCTGCTTCGCCCTCCCTCTACCAGACTCCAGCTCCACAGTGCCGTCCCGGATTGCTGCCGATGTGGGGGCGCAGCTTCCGCTGACATGCGGCTCCGTTCTGGCTGCCCTGCGGGACTTTCGTCTGCAATTGTGTGTTGGCTTGCAAACGCTGAGTGAGCGGTTCGACTCCATACTGTCGGCTGCGGGTCGTGAGCGCCCCGTTTGTTCTCAACAAGACGTGGGTCTGCCAGTGCTTCTGTCCTCTTGCGGGGACGCAACGACTGGGTATAACCGTGCTGCACTGGTGTCTGCATCTGGCTTTCCCGGCACCCAGGATCAATCGATCTCCTGCTCAATTGTGGACACTTTGTTTCCCCGTTCATTGCTGCCTGCTTTGTTGTTGCCTGCCTCACCGCGCCCGCAAGAGTATCCAGCTGAGCGACACCTGACGTCCTCGAGGAACTGTTCACGGTGGCCTACGGCTTCTTTTATGTGGAACTCCTGTACTTTACAGGCCAGGTCTGGATGTTATATGGTGCACAAGGGGACCTCAATAGATGATCGGCGGCCATTTTGTGACTCTACTTCTCCATCTTCTCCCAAGCGGCCATATTGTCTTTGTTTGCACGGGCTGCGGGGCCTTCATGTGGGGGCTAGTCTAATCTTACGCCCGCGATCGGGCCAGGGCTAGATTGCTTTCTATCACCATGGTTTCACGGATGGGCTGGACTGGGACTGGAACTGTCTGCATAGGTTGTGCGCACTCGTCGCGATTTGTCTGCCTTCCTTATATTGTTGTGACACGTTATCTTCACACGACCGCCTTTGGGTGTAGTGGGTTCTCAGTGTGTGGAGACGTAGTTGGCCGGTGGTTTCGGGCGCTCCGAGGTTACGTGGGCTCCTCCCCGCTTTCTTCTTTGTTTTCTTATTTTCTTTCCTTTATTCCTACTTTCTTTCTTGTCTATATTTCGGGTTCATTGGGCGACAGGCACTATGCTGGGGGGGGGGCAGGCCGTAGCCTCCGCATTGGTGTAGGGTGGGGGGGTAATTAACTGTTTCTTTTTAGTTCTATGGGCCTTTTTCTTCTATGTCTCTGCGCTATCCTTGTTTCCGATTCGGGGTCCGGGTGTGGGGTGGATTGAGTGGGGGCGGCTTTGGAGGGGTGCGTATTTACTCATGTGACTATCCTGTTATATAACTGCAACGCCTCACTGTCTGAGATTTTCTATGGCCGTTTCTAATGATGCTGCTGCTCTCCTGTGTGATGAAGCCATCTTGCGGACTCGAATCTCCTTGGTTCTATCCTCTACTGACCTTTTTTCTCGATAAAATTATTTTGAAAACCTTAAAATTAACCTTTACTTCTCCTTCCCCTGGTGTCAAGGATCTCTCCAGTGTATAACTCCTGAATCGTTGCTAATCTTGACCATTGATGCACAGGGGATGTAATGTTTGTCTCAGTGCTTAACCGTTTTGTGGCCGGCCTGATGGTTGTAGGCCCGTATTCGTTCTTTTAATATGCACAAATAAAGGTTTTAAAAAAAAAAAAAAAATAGGGCAGAGGTGCCCCAGTACATACAGTCAAAAACCATGGCTGCAGTCTTCGGCATTTCAACCAGCATGCACAGTCCTTCTAGCCCTCACTGCCCTCTAGCCCTCCAGATAAAGGAAGCAGAGACAGATCTATCCAGAACTATCCAGCCACCTGGAAGGAAGCAATTGTCTCACCTCTTCTTGAAAAACCCAACACAGATCCCTCGGGTGTTGAAGAACTTCCGACCTATCTCCCTTCTCCCCGCTCTGCCAAAATCCTGGAAAAATTCATCAGCTTAGCCTCACTCTCTTTAACCTCTATGTGACCCCTCTTGCGGAGTTGGGGAGATCATTCCGTTTCCAGGTGCTCTCCCACGCGGAGGACACACAAATCATCGTTTCCATAACAAAACATTTGCAATTAGTTGCCCAAAAGTTTAATAAATATATGTCCAGCATTCTATGCTGGATGAGGGAAAATTCCTTAAAAAACAATGTGGACAAAACCGAGGTGCTAGTCTTTGTATCACAGAACTCCATCTGGTCTAATGCCTGGTGTCCTGCAGATTGAGGTCCCCTTCTGGTACCGGTCAAAACTGAAAAACATCTGGGGGTCATATTTGATGAGGGTATGACCTTTGAAGCCCAGGTTAGCCAGACAGTCAGTACCTGCTATTGCATCTTAAAAACCCCGAGGAAAGGACTGCCATATATACCATCTGAACTGAATCGGCCTACTATCATCGCTTCTAATGATGCACCAGTCTTAAAAGAATTGGTGTTGTTTGCCATGCCCTCACGTAGCTTGCACAGCGGAACCTTCATAATGCAGCTGTACTGCTAGGTAGTTGCAGGAGACACGTCTTCATGTACCAGCAGCATCATTCTTCTCTGATTCTTTCCCCATAAGCAATCTTGGCTGCTGTAATAGACAGACTACCCCTTTGGTATTTGGTATTTGTCAAAACGGCCAAGCCATTCCCCTTCACCTGAGTGGCCCATTTTGGATTTCTGGATGCAGACTTAGGGCCGCCATCGACATGGATTACTCTGCCATCATTCCCACCCCTTCGCCCACTGTCAGCCAGCCGACTCTAAGCACTAAACCATAAGCACAGCAAAGAGGTGCATATCATTGGCAGCACATGCTCTCCACATTTGGAGTGGAGATTCACATCTGTCTATGTCACCACTTCCCCCAACCAGCATCGCCTTAGTCGGAAAACCCACAGGAACTGCCCTCTTTTTCCCAGCTTTGGCCATAAATGCCACAATTGAAGACATGACCCTTGCATAGGGTGTAGGTTAGCTACACCAAAAACTGAGGCACCCTGTGTTCCCATGAACAAGGGTAATTAACAACATATATAAATGTGCTCTGCCAGAAATTGTTCAGAGATCAATCTCAACACAGCCCACACTCTGGTTGGGTCACAGTCTCGTTTTTTCTGGGAGTGAGATGTTCGCGATGTTCTGGACATTGTATTTATGGCATGTTTGAGAGCGTTGGTGGAGCCATGCGTTGTCTGGTTTGGCAACCGGTAATTTCACATGTACATTTTTAGGTTTCTCTCTATTGAAGGTGATTGGGAGACATGGTTTACATTTTGATTTGTGTCTTAACTTTGCGCTTTTCTTTTACAGTGAGCTTTGATTCATCATGCTGTTCGACTAAATAGGTGGGGATGGAGTACTTTGCACTTCAGCAAGAGTAGAGCACAGTGTGTCATCAGTGTGGTGTGATACAGTGTTCACTTGTTTTTTTGGGGCGCTCCTGCATCGATTTTCACCCGACACCAATAAGATTTAGATTGGATTGCCATAGGATGATTTATGCTGCAGTTGGGGCAGTGTGTTTGGTGTAGTTATGTAGCTCATCGTGTATGGGAGTTTTTTTCAGTGCATTGTTGCTTGTCGATCCAAATATGATCTACAACTCCCATTACCACTCACTGACTTTGTGGTTTGGTGTGTGCAATGCAGTAGCATGCCACCAAGATTATTCTGAAGCACTTGTTTGAGCATGGTGTTCTCCACAGCATGCCGTTTTCTCCTACTTCTCTTGTTTCATGCCCACCTAATGTGGGTGTCACTCTTTTAAGTATGCCTCATTGTAAATGTATCCAGTGTGTATTCATCCTCATTATTGATCTGTATGGGTCTTCTTCTTTCTTGATTTAGAAATTGATACACACAAATATTGTGACATTCCGATCCAAATTAGTCTGATTAGGTAAGACATTATTGTTTTCTGTGTTTGTTTTGGATACAATATGGCTGACTGTGTACTCTGCTCTGTAGGTTGCTACCAGTAATTTGTCCTGATGAAGACCCCAGATGATTCTTTGTTAGGGTGTTCGAAACATTGACATTCAATAAGTCTACCCATATCTACTTTCAAACTTTCAAACTCTAATGCCAATATCATTGGGTGTGTCATTAATATGTGCATGTATCCTATGGGCAATGACCCAGTGTGCATGTTGTATGGCTCACTATACTACACTTGCACTGTGCCGTCACTTGGAGCGCCTATATTTGATTGCATTCTGATGATCAGTTTATATCCTGCCATTTGATTTTTGAAATAAATATTGTAAGAAACTGGCTCTATATATACTGTACCAAAGTGAGGTACAGTGTGTTTAGAGTGCAAGGGTCTCAAGAGGTTTGGCAGAGGTTAAAGTTAGATAGAACCTTACTCTCTAAAGTGGTAGCTTGGTCGAGCAGTAAGGCAGTATCAGAGGACTGTGTTAAGCATTTGATGTACACACTCAGTCAGCAAATGAATTCACACACTCAAGAACTGAACTCTAGGCTAATTGTTTTTGTATAAAAAAATATACTGTTGTTTTATTTCTAGAACCAAGCAAGCCTGGTACAGGTAAGCATGTAAATACTTTTCAGCTACAAGATGCTGTTGTTGAATACTTTCAAAATACAGTAGGACTTTGTACCAATTCGAGTTTACAGGGGTTACAATGTAATGCACAAACTTAGTAGACTCAGGTGCCGATTACGATCCAGTAAAAAATGTCCCCGGACAACTCGTATCCGGTCCTTTTACCGTACGAATCGTACAAGTGCCGTACAAACTGCCAACTACGATTCGCATGGGAAAAAGTCCATACGAATCGCATTGGGAATCATTCCCCACACGTCCTCGGGTCGGAAAATGTGTCCGACACGTCCTCGGAGGATTCACCGTACAAATGTGAAAAGTGAAGTCCGACCGCGGAATTACGATCCATCCTGTGCGTCCGATGTTACAACCGTATGGAAAAAACACCGTCCGCACCGAACTCCCATAGCAACCATTGAGACATGTGCCCACATATGTGCCGACCCCCCCCAGCCCCCGTACGTATGCGCCGACCCCCCCAGCCCCCGTACGTACGTGCCGCCCCCCCATGTATGTATACACCCGTGTACGTGTCGTACCCCCGTGTATGTACACCCATGTACGTGTCGTACCCCCGTGTATGTACACCCGTGTACGAGTCGTACCCCCCGTGTATGTACACCCGTGTACGTTCGAGTCGTACCCCCACCCGTGTATGTACGGTGCGTACCCCTGGTGCATAGTGCTGGGGGTACGCACCGTACATACACGGGTGGGGGTACGACTCGAACGTACACAGGTGTACATACACGGGGGGGTACGACACGTACACGGGTGTACATACACGGGTGGGGGTACGAAACGTACACAGGTGTACATACACGGGGGGTACGACTCAAACGTACACGGGTGTACATACATGGGGGTACGACACGTACACGGGTGTACATACACGGGTGGGGGTACGACACGTACACGGGTGTACATACACGGGGGGTACGACACATACATGGGTGTACATACACGGGGGTACGACACGTACACGGGTGTACATACACGGGTGGGGGTACGACACGTACACGGGTGTACATACACGGGGGCTACGACTCGAACGTACACGGGTGTACATACACGGGGGGGTACGACACGTGCACGGGTGTACATACACGGGTGGGGGTACGACACATACACGGGTGTACATACACGGGGGGTACGACACATACACGGGTGTACATACGCGGGGGGTACGACACGTACACGGGTGTACATACACGGGTGGGGGTACGACATGTACACGGGTGTACATACACGGGGGTACGACTCGAACGTACACGGGTGTACATACACGGGGGTACAACACGTACACGGGTGTACATACACGGGTGGGGGTACGACACGTTCACGGGTGTACATACACGGGGGGGTACGACACATACATGGGTGTACATACACGGGGGGTACGACACATACACGGGTGTACATACACGGGTGGGGGTACGACACGTACATGGGTGTACATACACGGGGGTACGACTCGAACATACACGGGTGTACATACACGGGGGTACGACACGTACACGGGTGTACATACACGGGTGGGGGTACGACACGTACACGGGTGTACATACACGGGGGGTACGACACATACACGGGTGTACATACACGGGGGGTACGACACGTACACGGGTGTACATACACGGGTGGGGGTACGACATGTACACGGGTGTACATACACGAGTGGGGGTACGACACGTACACGGGTGTACATACACGGGGGAGTACGACATATACACGGGTGTATACATGCACGGGGGGACGGCGCGTACATACGGGGGCTGGGGGGCGGCACGTGTATACGGGGGCTGGGGGGGGTACAGCGCGTACCGGGCCACCTACTCTGGTCGTTTCGCGCCGTACTTCGCTTTTCCGGCACTTTTTGGGTGCCGTGAAAATATCGCCGTCCGGACTGCTGTCGGTTCGAATCGTACTTCCTGGGTCGTGAAACGCTGCCTGAAAGCGTCCCGACGTCACGTCGCAGCATTCCCGGATCACATTCGTACGTATATTTTCGTCGGTCGGTGTTTTTTACGATTCGTACGGTGTTTCCGTGCGAATCGTAATTCCATGTTTGTAAAGTTTTCCGACCGGGTACGAGTCGGACGGAGAAAACTCTCCGACCGACGGTTCGTACCCGGTTTTTACCGGATCGTAATCGGCACCTCAGTATATAGGAATCAATAGGCTTTTTCAGTAAACTGCAATTAAATTACTTTTCGGATTACTTTTACTAACACAGTGCTGGATCCTAGATTCAGCACCGGGGCATTTCCTGAAAACAGTTGAGTAAATGCGTTTTAGTTAGTTGTACGATTTTTAAAGAATATTCTTGCATTTCAAAAGGTGCCAGAAACATTTTCACATAGAATCACCAATGTTATCCTATGGGAGGGAACTCACTTAGCAGGTCATTTTCTTTAACGATACTTTTCTTACTCAGTGCTGGATACCTAGATTCAGCATTGGGACATTTCCTGAAAACAGTTGAGAAATTGCGTTTTGGTAAATCGCGTGATTTTTAATGAATATTCTCAGTATTCAAAAGTCGACACAGAAACTTTTTGGGAGAAAAGGTGTCAATGTTATTCTATGAGGAAAAGAGGTTATCGGTTTCCAGGTAGGTAATCGGTCTTTGGAGTTAGGGTCCTGGGGTTAGACTCAGGGGTCTCCCAGGGTCAGTGATGCACTGTTGTTGCACCCTCAGCAGCACTCGGGCGGCCGGGTGCAGTGTGTTGAGGTCCAATGTTATCCTATGGAGGATAAGGGTTATCCGGTTGGTGGCTGCTGGCAAGCATGCCACAGGGTTGTGGGTGCAAAGCTCCTAGGGTTAAGCTCAGGGCAAGTTGGGGACCAAGTTAGCACAAAAAGGGGACCCTCAGCATCACTATGGCGGCCGGGTGCAGGGTACTGTTTTAAGGTCGGGTGCCCTGTTGATTTCAATGGAGATTCTCCGGGACAAAGAAACACTGCAGGCTCGGGGATGAGGATCTTCCAGGAGCGACCACCACTTCGAGGGGTAAGTAGGGATGTAGAGGGTTGGTTAGGCACCGCTGTGTTGGGCACACAAGGACGTGGGGCGTCGGGTGCAGGGGTGCCTTGGGACGTTGGATTTTCTTACCTGCTCTGGTCACGGTAGTGGGGGTCCTCTGGATTGAGGCTGCAGGCATCATCTGGAGGCTTGAGGCAGGTCAGGGGTTGCCGGATCTCGGGTCAGGGTCGCCGGGGGAACCTCCTCGTGGTATTTTTCCACTCGAGCTCAGGTCGGGTTCGGTGGGTGCAGAGTGGGCTGGATTCGCGGTTCCTGGCTGGCACCAGAAGCTGCAGTTCAAACACGTCCGGTGTTCACGCGACAAACAGCTTGGAAAGTGAAGGTAGGCAGGCCCTCCGGGGTTTTTGAGGTTGCTGTCCGCTGGACACGCCGGGGTTTTGCAGGAGCAGGTTCGAGGGGAGACAGGCCTGTAGGGCTTGGGCCAAGTCAGTGGGCGTCGTCCTCTTGTTAGCTCTGCATGACTTCTCGTCCTTCTTCTTCTCTTCTTTTTCTTGTGGTTGCTGGATCTGAGGAAGGAAGGTTCAGGGGGCCCCTAAATACTAAATTTAGGGGCGTTACAGGTAGGTAAAGGGCAGGGACCAATGGGTCCCTTCACTGGGGTGGGTACACACCCTATTCTGTCACTCTCCAGTGGGGGGGGGGGCAGGAGCCTGTCCCTGGTTGGCTGGGTCCCCCCATCCTCAAGATGGCAGGGACTCGAAGTTATGCTTCACCTCGCCTCCCCACCCTAGGGGTGGAGTTGGCAGAGGTGGGCACATCTCTCTTCCTCACCTGTTTTTCCCGCCAGTTCTCCCACCCAAATTGTGGGGTAGAACCAGTGGGGACCAGTTGCCAAGAGCAGCAAGTGGTCTGGATAGGCTCACAAAGGCGGTATGCCTTTGAAGCTTCTCCTTCGTGATCCCTGCCCATCCTGGGGGAGGAGGCTTGGCACCGCGTCTCCGGATGTGCATTGTTTCAGGCCCCCGAGAGCGGCAAGCTCTCGACCCAGGGGTCCAGAAACATGTCTGGTGGTGGCAGCCTATGCAGCCACTCAGTCAGGTCAATGGAGGTTGGTCGAGTTTCAGGGGGCATCTCTAAGATGCCCTGTGTGGTGCATTTTACATTAAATCCCACAATGGCATCAGTGTGGGTTTAATGTGCTGAGAAATTTTATACCAAACTTCCCAGTCTTCAGTGTAGCCATTATGGTGCTGTGGAGTTCGTAATGACAAACTCCCAGCACCATATACTCTTAATGCCAGCACTGCACTTACAGTGCCCAGGAATGGACCTGGGTGCTGTAGGGGCACAGGGCTCATGCATCTGTACCCTCACCACTGGCATAGGGCAACCAGCTAGAGGGGTGACTGATGTATGCCAGGGCAGTGGTTTGTGGGCATGGCACACAGGGATGTGTGCCATGTTGACTCTTCACTTTGTTCTGCACCAAGACACGCAGCCTGCAAAGGCAGTGTGTGAGTGTCAGGGGCAGGGCCTGTAAGGGTGGCACAATAAGTGCTGCAGCCCTTAGGGGCCTTCTCTGGTCACAGTGCCCTGGGTACCCGTGGTACCATTTACCAGGGGCTGACCTGTGGCCAGAGATGCCAATTGGGTTTAGGCTTCAATGTAGTTTTAGGGAAGGAACACAGGCCCTGGGCACCTGATTGGCAGGAGCCCAGGGCACACTCAGTCAAAGCACATCAGCAATTCAGCAAAAAGTGGGGGCATACCATGCAAGAAAGAGGGCACTTTCTCACAAATATCAATCATCATCATTTATGTTCTTCCTTCCTGATATATTTTCGTATGTGTTGAGATTGACCCATTGGCAGACACATTGCTCTAAATTGCTGGCAGAACACGTTTATATATGTAGGACTAGGTCTGCAACATCAACTAACTTGCAACTATTTGTATTTTCTTTAGTCTTTTTTTTAAGGGCAGGTTTACTAGTCCTACACGGGATTGAACTAAGAACCACAATAAGGCAAAAATGTTCAAACCAGCCACACACTCCTGGTGGCCAAAACTAGAATGGCGACATGGTTTTTGCTGGGTCCTAGCAGCATATCCAGCTCTCAAAGCAGCCAGCTAGCCTGCAGTCCAATGCAAAAAACAGCCAGTGCTGTTCTGGTCCTATGTGGTAGCAGAAAAATAGTTCCCACTGCTGCTCAGGGCTGCAACTGGAAGCAGATGGACTGCCACAGCTGGATAGTCATTCACTGCTTGAACCCTCCCCCCCAACACCCTGTCACCCGCAGGTTACCATTTTTCTGATACGTAGTGAGGATGCCCACCAAGTAGTCCTGTCACAGGATGTCCTACCATCCGATCCCAGTACATCTTGTGGCTGGAAATGATCACCCTCTTTAAATTTAGCCTTGGATGAAGTTGGTCAAAGTTAGCAAACTTGCCACGCCTTCACAAAGGGTGAAATTTCTTGAATCTGCCTGCACACTCAAGTAGAGTTTAAATGTTGTGCACCACTACCACGGACCTGAATTTGCCTACAATAAATGCCCACGTTGCAATGTTTTACTTTGTTTGAAACATTCCTAATTACTTGGTATCCTTTGAATCCCATAAAACGCTAAAGTATCAGCTTCCTAGTAGATAAACACCCTAATGCTGCTCTTTGAGGGGTTGAGTTGCTCATGGATCGAAATTGGAGTGTGTGTACGTGTGTGCGTGTTTAGCGGGGTTATTTGTGGGTTGTGTGTGTATAAGTGGTGTGTGTGGGGGCTGGTGTGTGTGTAATAGTACAAGCCTGAGATACATTTCTGTGAATGTGTTACCTACTCCTGGACCATCATTCTAGCTCGAGGATGTGTTGTTGGGTTACAACGGTTCCTCTCTGAGTGTGTCGCTTTCTATTGGCTACTCTTTTCACATAGTTAGTATAGACACTCTTCTATTTAAGCTCTTCTTCCCTTTCCCCCATATCCCATCTGCTAGAGGAACCTTTTTTATAAAGAATTGGTTTTCTGATGGTCTGGCTTGGCGCTGGTGTCAACTTCCAAATGATGTTTAGCAGTCAGTGGTCAATATAGGCTGATTTGGAAGGAAGTGTAACTCCGGTGTGGTCTAGAGCTTGCTACAGTCTCCCAATAAATTAATATATATTGCTCTCCTTGGTTCAGCACTCTGTAGCATCTTTGATCTTAAATTTGGTCTATGAGATCTGTGCGGTTGCTTTCTATATCTTGGAGTGTCCAGCAACCAATCCCTCCAGCTAGAAACAACGGGAACCACCTGAAGGATTAGAAGGAATCTCTGTAAAAGGAGCAAGTAACCAGCCCAGAACCACCAACTTGCTCTGTGCAGGGATGATGTTTGAATGTGGACAAGGAATGTTGGTGATTCATTATCCCTTCTATGAAGACATGTGGGGACACTTAAACCACTGCCTAAACATAAAAGGCACACGGCAGGAAGGCTCTCCCTTAGCCCTGAATGATCATTAAGTTCCTTTGCCACAGTACCCAGAAAACATGTCTTAAAGAGGTTACATGTGCCTACTGGGACACACTGGAAAGATACATTATTGGCCAATAACTTGTGGTGTTCCAGATATAAACCTCAGGTTCTTGAAAAATATATATATTGGAGATGATAGATATTTAAGACACAGTCCTGTGAAGATACCAGTACTAAGAGGGTGCCGGATGAAAAAAATTAATTCTTATCAGCCAGTTCTGGGTCACTGTTACCTTAGGCTCCTGGTCGCCCACTGAATGCACTCCATTGACCAGACACCTCAGCTCTTCCATAAACTTTGTCTTCCTAGTAGGTTGACACACAGGACATGTTCACACACTCATTCGCAGGATACCAACCATGTAAAGTACCTTGAACTGTGGCAGAGAGCTGTGAATGAGCTATCAGGCATCTACAGAGAGGTCTATTGTTGTAATGTTAATAGATCTGAGTCCTACTGAGGTGCCCAGACTTGAGCGTACAGACTAACACTGGTTTCTGCTTAGCCCCGTAGAAGACACTGGATTATTTTGGAGCCATATCTCAAAGCTCTAAATGAAGGCAACAGTATCGGGACTCTGGAACAGCCAAGAGAAATCATAGTACCAAACACTGATACTGTCCAGTACTGTCCACCTGTCTAAGGACCTGGGTAGAAGACTTGATATTCATGGTTGGTGGTGAGGACCTACGTCACAGACTTCAAGAAACACATGTACGATTTTTGATACAGTCCCAGTATATGCCTATTGAGGGTGTCAAAAAGGACAAATTGGTAAGAATATGGGATGCCTTCATGAGAATGATTCATTAATTTAAAAAAACTGATGCAGCACTGCAGCATTTTACAATTGGTGAAGGACAATGTTTACAATGAAATAGCCTACGCAGAACGCTGCAATGCACAAAAGGTACTTCTGCAGGTCCCACAAATTTCTTAAACGTTGACAATTTTAGTGGCAGCAGAACAGGTAGAGGCATAATAACAAGATTGTATACAACTATTAGGAGTGACTTGAAAAACATGGAATTAAAGGTGAAACAGAAATGGGAATTTGATTGTGATACATTATTTACCACCGTCGAATGGATGAGGCATTGTCATTAATACGCAAAGTTTCTTAGCAATGCTAGATTTAGGTGACATAACATAAGAGAAATGCAACCCCTGCAATATTACATAAGTTAAACCCAAGCAAAGACTATATCCACCTAAAGTGTAGATCTAGTGATATTTTGGTTGCCAGATAAAGATCAAAAAGTAGATAGCTGGATCAAAGACACTGAGGAATGCACACTGGCTGAGGAAAGTTGTATGAAGACGTATTGAACTGATGCATAATTGTACAAAGATTTAACAGATTTAAAGGAATTTGTTAGTAAACAATCATTAGTAGAGACTGACATAACTGTCTTTAAAGCCATGAGACCAGGGGAACAGAGAGCAGTGTTGTCATAAGAAGATTAAATATGGGGGTGGGCAGACTAATACCTTCAATCACTGTCACACCATCAAAAATAGGGCAGAGGTGCCCCAGTACATACAGTCAAAAACCATGGCTGCAGTCTTCGGCATTTCAACCAGCATGCACAGTCCTTCTAGCCCTCACTGCCCTCTAGCCCTCCAGATAAAGGAAGCAGAGACAGATCTATCCAGAACTATCCAGCCACCTGGAAGGAAGCAATTGTCTCACCTCTTCTTGAAAAACCCAACACAGATCCCTCGGGTGTTGAAGAACTTCCGACCTATCTCCCTTCTCCCTGCTCTGCCAAAATCCTGGAAAAATTCATCAGCTTAGCCTCACTCTCTTTAACCTCTATGTGACCCCTCTTGCGGAGTTGGGGAGATCATTCCGTTTCCAGGTGCTCTCCCACGCGGAGGACACACAAATCATCGTTTCCATAACAAAACATTTGCAATTAGTTGCCCAAAAGTTTAATAAATATATGTCCAGCATTCTATGCTGGATGAGGGAAAATTCCTTAAAAAACAATGTGGACAAAACCGAGGTGCTAGTCTTTGTATCACAGAACTCCATCTGGTCTAATGCCTGGTGTCCTGCAGATTGAGGTCCCCTTCTGGTACCGGTCAAAACTGAAAAACATCTGGGGGTCATATTTGATGAGGGTATGAACTTTGAAGCCCAGGTTAGCCAGACAGTCAGCACCTGCTATCGCATCTTAAAAACCCCGAGGAAAGGACTGCCATATATACCATCTGAACTGAATCGGCCTACTATCATCGCACTAGTCACCTTGCGGCTGGACTACTGCAACGCTCTGTACCTTAACATCAACAAAGGGTCCCTGAACAAGCTTCAGGTGATACAGAACGCTGCAGCAAGGCTAATTCTTAACATCCCGAAGTATCACAGTCAGCCAGGTAAGGAATTCGAGCCTTGCACTGGCTCCCCATCAGGAAGCGCATTTCCTTCAAGGTTTTGAGTATAATGTACAAGGCTATGCACAGCAATGGCTCTTCACAGTTAAAAAGCTTTTCCAGTGGTACAATCCGGGAAGGACCTTGAGATCCTTCACACAAAAAAACTGTATTCTCCCAGATTTCACAGGTCCAGATGGGGCGGTCGCTCCTTCTCTGTGGCAGCAACCAAGCTCTGGAAATCCTTCTCCCCTTCCATTTCCAAGGCAGACTCTCTTCCGGTCTTCAGAAAACTTCTGAAAACTTGGTTATTTGCTTCTTAGCTGGATGCTGGTCCTTTTCCTCCTCCCTCTTTCGCTTAGCGCCTACCGTATAAGTGCACTTTATAAATACTATCCTATCCTAGATCTGCTCAGCGTTCGGTCATGTGCAGCTGCATAGGAAATAAAGTATAAGTAGGAAAAGCTCAGCAAAAAACTGTAAATTTATTAGCTAGAACAAGAGAAGAAATAGAGATATGAAATTAGAGAAACCCTGTTGACACTGCAATCATAACATAGAAGTTAAAAAGTTACCAATAGCATAGTTGGCCCCGTCCAACCTACATTTACTACCCTCCAGCCGCTCATTCGCCCTGCCCAGGCGGGCCCCCGGAAATCGAGGACTAGCATTATGCTGGATCTTTGTGTTGACCATTGGTTCTTTTTCCTGCTCGAGACAACCATGTCTTTCATGGTGTTACTGGGCATGAAAGATATTCATCAGATGTCTACCATATATGGGATGAGCTTTCTGAAGCATTGATCCGGTGACCCTGTGGTGAGCGTGCCGTCGTGTCATAGAATTCTGACAGTAGAGCCAACTGACACTCCACTGGCAGAAACCTAAAGGCTTCCCCCTCCTTGATATGAGGTGGGAAGCCAAGGGGGATATTTACAATTAAATGTCGGAGCGCGGTGTTACTCGAAAATTGGTAATGCCGCGATCCCACAATTTTTTAAAGCAGGGATGTACCATATTTACAAAAATACCACACACACTTGCGTTTCAATTGCGCTGGCACAAAAAAAGCTGCCTAGCACCAGCGCATGCACCGTTGCGCCATGTTGCAAGGATCCCTGCACTGCATGGGCGATTCTTGCTGTGTAGGAAGGGACACTTTCCTGCACATAAACAATATTTAAAGGCGATTTGCTGTTTCTATGTGTGCTGCAGAACAGTAGCTGCTGCTATCGGACAGGGGTGATGGGGCGGAGGAAAGAACAAAAAAAGAAAAAAGGGCATGCCTGAAACTGCCGGCCAACATCTCTCCTCTGTCCCACACAGACAATGCAATGCAGCCAATGCAATATAGCATTGTAATTGGTCTGAGCGCTGTGGTTCGGCACTCAGACTTAGACAGGGTGCCTGTGCATGTTCCTCACCAGTCTGTGTAATGCAGCCTGGTAGGAAACATGCAAAGTGCGCATAACTGTTTGGCCGGCCCAGGAGGGCTGGCCACATAGTCATGCTCACTTAAGGAGTGCAAACCACTCCTTCCCTGCTCTGGCCAGCCCACCCGCCACTGACTGCAATAGGAAAAATAAAAAGATAGGTTATTATCATTTTATTTTTCCTTTTGAGCAGTGGGTCGGAGGAGCCACCAGTGCTGCAGAATATAGCACACATAGAAAGAGCAAGATACTAAGGATTTACCTGGTCTTAGTTTTTGGCACTGCCCCATCCTTGTACATATGTGGCATCGTGAAAAAGCAATGAGTGTTGCGGCAGAACGCCCACTGCAGCACGCATTGGAAACCCCTTTCACGCTAAGTGAAGTGTGAAAAGGGACCTTTTTTACAAGGTGCTATTAAGCACCTTTGTAAATAAGGAGAAGGGGATATCGCCACAAAATCGTCACTAAAAGTGACGTTCTGGTGGAGCTATCCCCTGGTAAATATGCCCTCAAGTGTTTGAGCCCTAATGAACCCATATGTCGTTAATGCACAGTTAAATTTGCAAAACAGTTATTATGCAAGACAACTTTTGAAACTAGGTCATGGATTAGTGAAGAATTTGGGACTTGTACTTAAGGCCTTTCCATCAACCAATAAGGACTCAGGATGTTTCTGGCAGCATCGGGAAGGAGTGCTACCACAGTCGCAATAATCCCCCCTAGATATTTCACCAGTTGCACCCGATACCATTAAAACCGGATGCAGTATTCTCAGTTTCAATGGAAACTACCTTCTCAAATTTGAGACCCCTGGGCGCTCCTGCATCCCAATATTACATATACATAAACACCAGTTATTTTGGGAGTGGGAATGTTGGAAAACCAATGCTGTATTCGAAGAGACCCACCCCTTAGTCTTCACAAAGCACAGGAAATCTCAGTGAGTTGCCTCTAAGGTTGTTTTCTCCTCACAAACAGACACCTTCAGGTGTCAGAAGACTTTAATGAGCAAATATTAAACTTTGGCAATTTCAGAACAAGAGCTGAAGTTAGTTATATTGAGAGTCTATGGGGCGCACAGGAGTGTTGAGAATATACCAAGGCCCAGATTTACAAGATTCACGCTGCATGAGGAGAAAGCCAAAGAGCGCCATATTTACAGAAATGTGGCACTCTCCTCCCCTCTCATTAGCGCTCGTGCATAAATGTGCTGCAGTGTGCCTTGGACACACATTTGCACCATAGTGCAAGGGTGTCTCCATGAGTTTAGCATGGGTTTTGTACTGGAAGTATACCTTCCAGTACAAAATACTATGCGTAGACTAACTTTAAACCTTTTCCCACTTTGTATGTGTGCTGCACAGTGCAGCACGCATGCCAAGTCATGAAAGCAAGGAGAAATAAAAGCATTTCTCCATGATAGCGCTTATCTGAAATGGGCGCTATTTTATGACGCTAAACATGGTCTACTTTTTTAAGTAACAGGACTTAGCGTCAGAAGCCTTGGGTGGTTACATGGGAACACCCATGCACCACCCATAGCACGCCCCCTTGGCGCTAAGTAATGCAAGGCAACACATGCGCTACTTTCAAGTGAATTTCCAGTTATAAACAAGTTTAGTGCTGGAAAGTAAATTAGTTAGAGAGAGAGAGAGAGAGAGAGAGAGAGAGAGAGAGAGAGAGAGAGAGAGACAGAGAGAGAGAGAGAGAGAGAGAGAGAGAGAGAGAGAGAGAGAGAGAGAGAGAGAGAGAGAGAGAGAGAGAGAGAGAGAGAGAAGCATTCTTTGTCTCTAGGTTCCATTTCAATCAATGGGGAGAGGTGGGTTCCGCCTGAAGGCCCTCCTCCAATGAAGGGAGAGAGCTGGTGTTCATCAATGAGCTGTTCTCCTACCTGGGTGAGACCTGCCTTCTTTAGAAAGACCTTCCGCCAACCAAGGGAGGAAGCCGCCCTCCACAGCAAGGTTTTCAAATCTTCAGGAAGAATTTAATTTCACTATGCAGGTCATTCCCCTCTAACAACAAAGCACTTTTCAGACCATTTCTTGCAATTTAAACACACAAATGGTGATTGGAGGAATTCTTGAAATAAGTCTAACCACTTAGGGTACCCCAGATTGGATTCTGGGGTACCCTTATCAGTCCCCAGTATATGGTACACCATGTACCCATGAACAACAAATTTGGGATGGATTGCACACCTTTGTGTTATCAGAATCTTCCTTCTTATTTGCCATAGAATTCGTTGTAGCGTGCTTTCTCACTGGAGACGTGCTTAGCCCAAACAACACGTTGAAACTTAATCACATCAAGTAGGGGCGACCTTTCACCCCAAAACCAGTGGCACTGCTAATATTGCATTTGCAATCTTCTCGCTTTTTGTTTGTATGTTTTTACTCATATTTAATCGTGTCATTCTTCAGTCTTTCACTCTTGGAACATCTTTTAGACCGCCATGCAACGAAAGCAATTTTCTTGGTTTCGAATGTTAAGAATGGGCCATCCGAACCTCTAATTCAGAACACGTACAAGCGCTGTATTCATCAGAAGCAGTTTAATTAACCCAATGCATTTCGGGCCCTCGTGGGCCCTTCGTCAGGGGACACTGAAATTAACAATAAGACATACATTAAAATACATCCTCCATACTATATTTTGTTTATCACATTTAAAAACTCAGTCTTTTAAATTGTCCTTCATTTCACCTTAATTTATCACATGCAGTTCAAAAAAGGATCATTTTTTGAAAAATTCATAATAATCCCCTACTATTACAAGTAACATTCTGTCTCCATCCTAGATTTCACCCGTTTCAATATCTCATACTTTTAGCTATTTAGACTACTTCACCCCACCTCACCTCTTCTCTTCCCCCTCGTTATTCAACTATGCTTTCCCTTTTCTACTCCCTGTCTCATTCCCTCCCTCGTCAGAACACCTTCCTTTCGTATTCATAGTTCTTATATCCCTTTCTCCCATCTACACATGACCGTGAATATATTTTGTTCTCCGTCCTGATTCCATACAATCAACCCGTGTTCGTACCTGCTAGCTGACAACCATCCTTCTCTCCCCATCTCCACACGAATAAATCCTTGTCTTTAGCAACCGCCTTAATTTAAACATGGTGTGCAGCCCACGTGACCCGTTTTTTTTGCCACGTACTATCTTTATCCAATCACCCGTTACTTTCCCGAAACTATCGACAACACTTCATCTCCCAAAATACCCTTCGCCATTACGTAAAGATATCGTGTTTCTCCGCTGGTTCTGCATGTGTCTCTGAAAATATTTTAAAATCCATGTACCCAGGGCATAGGTACCCCAGAGGCCTCCCATGGGCTGCAGCATGTATTATGCCACCCATGAGAGGCCATCCAAATTGACACGACAGGCCTGCTACTGCAGACTGTGTAAGATGGTGCTTGCACCACTTACTGAGATATAGGTTCACTATATCTCTCTAAATCACTACACTTCAATATCTATCAGTCACCCCTATGGCAGGCCTTATCAATTCTGAAGGCAGGGTGCTGGGTATTACATGAGAGGGTGCCCCTGCATGAGCAGAGCCCCTCTGCAGCCTTTGGAGACCATTCTCAGGGGTTTTCTGCGATGCAGCCAGACATATATGTGTAAGTGCATTATAACCTCGCGGTAAATGTTAAGTTTAAAACGGCTGCTTAGAAATATGTTGTGTTTGGTGTCAAACACCTTGTAATCATACCTCCACACCAGTAACTGCTGTGGGAGGTATGATTCCTCCCTTCTAGAACCACTACTGTGGGTCACCGGTCTACCCGGTACCAGCTTTCTCGACCTGGGCAGCACAAAATGGATGCTGCCAGCCACAGAAACGGGTCTGCCGTCCTGCTGCTGAGCCAGAGGAAGGCATGACAATAGGCATCCTGTCACAGGGAGGTGTAACCACCTCCCAGACAGGATTTAGTGTATTGGGGCTGGGTGGGTACACTCTCAGAGTGCCAGAAGTCTGCACTGGGGGCACATTTGGTGTCCCTGTGCATAGTGCAGCCCAAACCAGTTCTGGGGGCCATTGGCTCCTGCTCTGACGCGAAACTGGACAAAGGACATGGGTGTAGCCACCCCTCTGTCCTGCCCCTCCCCTAGGAGAGTCCACAGAATCTGTCCAACCCCTTTCCATGGGTATAAAGTCGGTTACCTGGCTACAGGACTTTAGATTTTACCTGGACAAGATTCTGCTAAGAAGAAACCAAGTACTTCGACTGCCTGCATGACGCTGCATGACTGAAGAATCTCCCTTGGAGTAAAGGCGTTACTCCCCTGCAAAAGCAGGCACCTAAACGCATCTACCCGGTTTGCTTCTCCCGAGCTCCTGAGGACTCTGAAGATTTCAGCAACACAGGAGGTGGGTTCCCATGGGTCCCTGAAGTCAATCTGCCCTCTCAGCAGTTCTGAGGGGGGGACCGTGAAACCCGAACCCCTGTGCACCTCATGGTTTTGCAGTTGCATATGCTTAGTGACGATTCCTGAGCCTGTGCATTGGATTCCGTGTAGTCCTGACCCGAGCAATATTAGCACTAAAGATTTCCAGCCTCCACTCCACGAGTGTCCTGTGGGCTGGTCCTTTGCTTACTTGCTCAAGCTCTCCTCGTGATCCCTGGTTCGTTGGCCTGTGGGTCCTGGCGAGGGTCACCTTGTGAATTCTTGGGCTTACCTGGTTTCTCCAGACGTGCCCCGACTCTCTATTGCTTGGAGAGTCCCCTGGACCTTGCTGGTCCACACCGTATCCTGTTTCCTCTGACCGCGTGGGTTGCAGTTGCCAAGGCTTGTTGGTGCTCCAGCCGGACATCGACACCTCAGCTCTCGACATCCTTTGTGGGACAGTTCACCTCTGGATTCTGGTAGTCCTAGACATCTCCTGGTCCCCGTGGCTGCAGAGTCAAACAACCCTTCTTCTCACCTGAAGCACCCAACATCGGTGGGCATTCGACTACCAAACCCCTGGTCACCAGAAGTGACCCAGACTCTGTCCCCTCTGCTTTCAGGTTCATCTCACCTTGAATCCAGGCTTGGATTCCACCGGACACTCTTCACCTTCCTGGCAGAAGTACTTCTTTGCAGCTCTCCATTGAAAACGACAAAATTTTCCGACAACTCTTGACACCTATGCACCTGGCTCCTCTGGGATAGGTAACACAGGTACCCCGGTACTCACGGGTGGGTTGGCCTTAGAACCTCCTATGTTCCAAAGGGTTTGCTTGAAGTCCTCTTAGAAGTGTCCTTAACTTGTAATTCTCCAACCGCGACTTGTAGGTTGTACGGAGCACGCGTCTGTGTTTCCTCACTGCACCCATCCTCCATGGACTCCCTGTGTCACTCCTCTGGGTGATTCCTTGGGGTCCCAGCGATTCTATGTGCTCTAGGCACTGTGTCTATTGAAGTCGTGATTGTTATACCATTTTTTTTAGTATATGGTTCGTCTCCCCCTGGAGCCCGCTGTGTATTGTGCTATTTACGAATGTTCTATTGATTCAGTATTGTGTGCTTTATGTTCTAATCTCTTGTAGAGATTCGTAGAGGTAGTTATATTAATAAATACATATTTTTATATAACTACTGTGTGGTTCTCCTTGCATTTAGTCATTTAGGAGGTGATATTCTGGTAAAACAAGCTGCTTTACATTCCTTCAAGATTAAGCCGGAAGGCTGCTCTCCATAGCTATCACTAGGATAGCCTTCAATAAAGGTTATCTTTGACCTCATACATCATAAGGGTCGTGTGGACTGGTACAAGGTGCCCACTTTAATTAGTGGACAGCATATACCAACCCACATTCTTACAAACACAAGCAACCCTGGACCACTTTCGCCCTTTTTGGGGCTCTTCACTCAGGTGTGGCGTGGTTCCAGGGGCACAATGAGCATGAGACCCACGTCTGGGCACACCCTTGGCCACTTAGGGCATTGCATCAAAACATGTCAAGGTGATGGGAGAAATTCTTGCAATAAGCATAAGGCAGGCCTTTGTCTAGAGTGGTATGGTGGGTGAAAAGCGATGGACTGGAATGCAGCAGTGAATGATTTCTAGTACTGATATTCATTGAAGCACTCCATCCATCACCTTGTTGCAGTTTATGTCTTAAATTCAACAGGTATGCCCAAATATGGGTTGCATACTCACTGTGACATAGGACTCAAACTATACCTCACTTATGAGAGCTACCTAGGTCGAAACCAGTCTGTGGTTGCTTGTGATTCCTTTGGAGGGGGCCTAGCCTGGCAGTTCAGAACAGACGATTCCCATGAGGATCAGGGTCGGTTCTAACTTGGATACGGCGAGCCTTTGTCTAGAGTGCCATGGTGGGGAAAAAACAATGGACTACAGTATGGCCCAAGTGATTGCCCATGGCTGAGATTAATCCAAGCATTCCATCCATCACCATGTTGTTGTTGCAATATTTCTTGCATTCGGGCACCATCATGTGGCCTCTTGTAGTAGCGCCCAAAGGAAGCTGCCTACAGTCAAATTATTGTGGCACCAGATCTGGTTCTGTACCAGTAGGCCTAGTTCCAACCAAGGGAGAGAGCCATCCTCATAAGCTCTGGCGCAAACATTTTCAGAGCCCAAGTCAACATTTTCCATTGGGGTGATCCTTCTCCTTTAACACAAGGGATTTCATTCGGCCATTTTTTTAAAATCTGGGGCTCTCTTGTGGTGGTACCCTAAGGCCTTGATGTTGCATCAATCCGGGTCATCTGCTAGGAGGCCCCATTCCAACTAAGGTGTGTGGGCAGCCTTCACCAGTACACCATGCTCTGGTTTTGTTGCAGGATCATCTTTTGTGGTGCTCTCTTAACCTGTTCCTGGTAGAAGCGATTAATAGGGTACCACTTCATCACATGGTGGTGGTGGGCGGGGTTTGTTCTAACTAGTTGATGCATCTGAAAGTGGAGTCGTAAGGCTACCATCAAACCAGTCTAGAGGCTCTGTGCACTTGCCCAGTAAGACGGATAGTGGTTTACTTGCCACTATGGAAGGATCCAGAAAAGGTATTACTTAATTTCATGGAGTTGTGTTAAAATGGAAAGGTAATTGGTCTGTATGAGGGACTAGAGAGACTGTGAAGAGGGAAGGAAAGATTATATTGGCAATCCCTGGTGATTTATTTACCTATTTGATGCTCTTAGTAAAAGCATCTCATCAGCCAATCATCCTTTAACATGCAAGAGGACTGTTATTATGCCAATTGCACTCTTCAGTCCACTTCTGGGGACAAATTTATAAAGAAGTGAAGCAGCGCAATGTTGCAACTAAAGTTGCTGCGTTGCATCAAGAGGAAAGAACAAAACAGAGCGCTGTCTACTAAGATATGGCAGTGTTTTTGTCCCCCTCCCGTGCTGGCACGCTTTTGCCTGCCTTGCGCCACACATATACCCTTGCATTATAGTGCAAGCGTGTGATATTTAACATAGGTTTTATACTGGCAGGTGCCCTTCCATTACAAATATTGTGCTTAGACATAGATTAATACTTTTCCAAGTGTACAGTACAGCATCCCTGCAAAGTCGGACAAGTGTGGAAAAAAGAAAACTTTTCGCCTTCTTCAACAGCATAATTTTTTTTGCCAAATCCCTGTCTACTAATGTTAATAGTTAGGGGTTTGAGTCAAAACCTATGGATGGTTACATGGGAACGACTATGGACTGCTCAGGGAACGCCGCCTTGACACAAAGTAACAGAAAGTAGCGCATAGCTCATACAATACTTTACGCTGTTACGCAATCGCAGCGTAAAGTGTTAGTAAATCTGGATCCTGCTGTTTGATCTAAGTTTCTGCTGGAAAGTCCGCATTCATTAGCAGGCATAGTTTGAAAGAGAAAATAAAATCATCTTTAATTAATACCAGTGCAGGACCTTTGTGCGCCTAGTGTGGGAAGGTCGGAGGGGGCAGCATGTGCCCAGAGGGGGTGGGACGAGGCGGGGCCACCACACTGCACCGCCCTGCTCTGCAGGTAGCTCAAGGACAGCAGCAGGTTAAGGAGGCTGTTTATACAGAGCATTGATCTGTTTCCACCACGGGTAAGCTTTTTATTTGCACTTTGTGCAATAGCTACCAAACATTAATTTGTTGGAACTTTTGCTACATTGCACAAAATCAGTTGAAGATACACATTCACAGCAGAAATAACTGAAAAGGAGTCATATGTACTTGCCATTGGCACTCTGGGGCATAAATACAAGATCCTATCCTCACAACAACGTCACTTTTATCAATGTTGTATTGGAAATAGGGGCTTCGCCTGATTTACAAGGCAGTATTAAGCCACTTAACGTGGCTTAACGCTGCCTTGTAAACAAGGCACCCTTTCACACTTTACTTAGCGTGAAAGGGGAGGGCAATGGGTGTTTTGATGGCGTTACACCGCAACACCCATTGATTTTGATGCTGCCCCCCATTTACAAGGGTGGCGTAAATAGGAGGGAAAACCAGGTCTAAAACAGGCAAAACAAGGAGAAATGCTTTATTTCTCCTCGTTTTTGCTGTTTCCATGTGTGCTGCGTTGTGCAGTGCACATAGAAACAGAAAAAGGCCATTGGTTGTTTATGTGCAGGAAGGTGACCCTTCCTGCACATAAACAATTTTCCCCTCAACGCAGACACCCGTGCACTATGGTGCAAGAGTGCCTGCGTTGGAGCTAGGTTGTTAAATTTAGCGGCAGCGCAGGGGGAAAAGCAGGGCTGCACCATTTTGTTGTAAATATGGTGCAGCCCGCGTTTCTGAAGTGGTGGAGCGTGGCGTTAAGCCAATGAGGCTAACGCCGCGCTCCGCCACTTCGTTGTAAATATGCCCCTCTGTGTGCTGCAATGCCGTAAACTCTACTGTGCCCCCAACATTGTCTTGTGTTTACAATGGGAACTCAGTCACTGCGTTTAAAATGTATTGTTTCTTTGTACAGCTACTTGCAACACTGATATTCATGCTCTTTCTATGCTAAATACATTCTTTAATGCTTTTCAGCTAAACTTCAAACGGTCCACTTAGCTCTCCAGGCAGTATGACAGCTTGGGAGCACTTTTAAGACTTGAATTTTGGTCACCACCCCAACAGGTCAAACTCTGCCACCTTTTCTGGCCACTTCTATGATTTGGCAATATTTGCCCTCTTTCCCATTCCCTTTAACTGGCCTGTCTAAGAAGATTTCTAACTCTACCGGGAGAGCGCCTTCTCGGACAGTGACGGCTTCTCCGTAACGGGGGAGGAGCGTCGCCCCACTGGTCAAAGTCAGTCACTGAAAAATAAAATTATATCATTTTATTATTGTGTGACTAACTGAGCCGTTGCCAGTGTAGGGTGGGGTGGGGCGGGTCATTGCAGGGGTAGTAGTGATGGGCACTGTAAAGTGCGCATGCCAGTTAGGCTGGCTGTCTTAGGCAGGCCATACTGACATGCCCACTCCTATTTCTCCAACCCACCTGTCTAGCGCAGCCTGGTTTGAGAAACAGCACAGACTCCCATGCACTGTCTAAGCGGTAGACCAGGCCACGCAGACCAATCCTGGCGCTGCTCTCATGCTAGTGAGAGCAGCGTCTTGATTGGGCGGGGAACGTGTGTTTTCGCAATGACCGCCAGGGGCAGAGAACCATAGTCGCCATCAGGTAAGTTTTTTAAATTATTATTATTCCTCCACCACCTCCTGTCCCCCCACTTTACTTTTGCAGCTGCCGCCACTGTCCTCAGATCAGTCCCAAATAGTCTCAGATGACCTGTAAGGAATGCTCTAAAACTGAACATCGGCAAGGACGGGATGCTCAGCGGGTCTTTGGCTTGGGTCCATAATTGTGGGGTGGGCAATTAACAGCAATTAACTCCCCATTCAAAGGGTGCCATCTGATCGTGATGGCCTGTGCAGTGGGCATTAAGGTTTACATTTCTGGAATGTTGGGAGTGTCACTGCCTACAATGGAAAGGCTTAAGGCCGAGGATGCCAGGAACAGTCATGCTCTAACATTCTGTTGTTTCTTGCTGTTTGTCGCTGTATAACACACCACCTGTTCTCAACCTTTAAACTTCTGGGGACCCCCACTGAACCACTACTGGAACCTAGGGACCCCGGCCTAAGCAACTTTTACGATTTGAAGCTGAAAACAACACACAAAAATACAGAAACAATTTAAAATCAAACTAAAATTAAGAAATATTTTCTTAATTTACAAACCAAAAATATGCAAAATTCGAAATTTTACTGGGAAAGTTAGATCTTTTCAACATTTAGTTTTATCTCTGAAAGACGATGTTATATGCTAGACACCAGCATATCACATTGTCTTTTTCGCTGCCACTGCACGCTCTCTCTTTGTCAATGCATACCAGCACTTCAGTTGAGGCCACCAATCGTTAATACTTGATTCTGTTTGTTACTTAATTTATCAACTCAATTACCTTAAATGGCAACTTAATTTTTAGAGTTCAATTTACATTTTCTTCACATATACACAGCGTTTTAAAATGTTCAAGTCTCAAATCTTTTTTTTTCTGTATATATACTTCAATAATCTACTAATATCAGTTGGGGACCCCAGAGCAGGCGCTGCGGACCCCAGGGGCCATAGACCCAGATTAATAACATCATTCGATCCACAGTGGGTGGAATGTTCGAACCACACCCTAGCCTTTCAGCCTAGAGTTATACCATTTGTTAAAGGCCCTTCCTTTTACAGTAGGGAGAGGGCCTTTAATGATGATTATACCCCTCAGCAGCAAGCAAGAGTGCTATGTTATTGCTTGCTTCATGAGGCTGCTGTAGATACCATGAACAAGCCTATAGTACAGCACATCATCAAGTATTTCCAAGAGCAAACAGAAGATCTTTGAAGGTCCTAAACTTTGATAGCAAGAATAAGAAAGAAATTGCACTGCTTCCCCTAAAGAAAGTATATTGAGGGCCAATCAAAAGAAGATCATGTTAGTGACTTGAGAAGTCATCACCATCTGAAGCGGTAACAAAGGGAGCTTTTTGAGCTCCACTGATTATGCCTTGTGCTGCTAATTTCCCCCATATGTCAGTAAAACTCATTTCTTGACTCATTGCTTGACATCAAGCTGGACTATATTAAGGTGGTCCACGTGGGCCTCCATGAATACCACCTACAAAAGAGGTGTTCAACACAGGTCAAGAAGGTCTGGATCCATGCCTGATTTTCAGGATAACCAGACAGCTATGCTTGGACATGTTGCCAAGTTAACTCACTCTGCTTTGTCCCAGGTAGACCCACAAATCCAGAACGGTAATCCCTCTTTTGACTTTCAAACGTGTTGACAGTCATTCTGCACTCCTGACAAGTATTCACAAGCCCACTCTTGCTTCCGTAGGCACAATTTTGCTGCAAGCAAGGAAATTGAACTACAACACCTCTTTCAAAATTGGCTTCATCTGTGTGCACGAACAATATTCAGACTCAGCTGATTTACCTTCAAAGCTTTCACCTGAAACAGACACTGTACCTGAAAGATCTGAAGTGGATCCAAATCACCAGGGAGCAAAGTACTGCTCCGGTGGACATCTCAAGGTTCATCCCACATTCCCACATTATTTCTTTTTAAAAAAGCCTTGAAAACTTTTTCTTGAAATCCTATATCTTGACCAGGATGATTATAGGCAATTTCTCCCAGCGTATTTACACTTTGTAGGTCTCGCCTAACAGACAGTGCAATATGGCCTATTGCCAGTTTACAGTGGGTTTAGAGCCCGCCCATTACTTACCACTGGTTGGTTTCATTGTGTTAGACCTGTCAGCCCATTGGCAGTTCCCTCCTCATTTTATTATTTTTGTCCCTTGTCCCCTTCTCATTTTTTCTCTGTCTACTGAAGCCACCCCCCCCGGGTCACGTGTGCCGGACCAACAGACAAGCACCGCCCTTCCAGCAGCAGGGTGATGAGGCCGCACCCCCCCACGAGTTGTGCAGCGAGTGGGAGAGCCTGACGAAATCAGGGCCGCGCCCCCGCAGGTCGCGCTGCAGTCGGCAGCGGCAGGAGCGCTTGTCGAGTGAGAGAGCCTGACGGAGTCAGGGCCGCGCCCCCGCAGATCGCACTGCAGTCGGCAGTGGCGGGTGCGCTTGTCAAGTGCAAAAAGCAGGAAGCGTCGAGGGACGGCCCGTGGCATCAGAGGACCTCCGCTGTAAGCGCCGGGTGAGGTATTTCAGCGGGGAGGTGCCTAGGGAGACGCCCCCGAACCGGATGACAGGAATTCCTCTTCAGTTGTAAGGACAGCCATCTGGGAACTGGTTCCTCTTGTGCAGGATTGTGCCCTACTACGCGCAGGTCGGTCAGCGCGACTACAGTATGCAGGGTATCCCGGGAGGGGGGAGGTCAATTCCTGGGGGACACCAGCCCTCGGACTGGCACGAAGAAGGTGACTGGAACTAACTATTGGGGGATACAGTCCTGTTGCTCAGTGTGGGGAGGGGAAGTCCCTCAACCAGCAATAATTGGGGATTGTATCTCTTTCTCTTGCTAACTGTGGTGGGATAAGCTAAAAAGGGCGACTCCAAGATTACAGTATTGTTTGGAGTGAATTGTTATTTCCTCTGCAAGTTTAAGTTACATTGAGGACATGTGGAATTGAGTAAGATAAGTTTACCTAGAACTGTAACGTACAGGTTTGACCTTAGACATTAGAGAGAGGTCCTTAAGCAAATGAAATGAACTGGTTCCAATTGTAATGTCAAAATGAAAATTGAATCCTGATCAGAAAAGAAATGTTATAAAGTACAATAACTCTTGTGCAAAAATCGGTGTAGTGTTCTTTTTGAGTGATGAGCTGAGTGGGATGCAGGCCTGAAAAAGCCAAATGGAGTGTTGAGCCAAGTGACCTGAGCCAAGCTACCCCCCTTAGACGTAGGTCTAACAAATTGGTGCTCAGCGGTGGGATTCGTTATTCAGTGCTTGCATCCGCTTGGTAGCAGTTTTGTGCGCATCACCACCTACACTGGATTGTTTTGACTGGAGTTTTCTCCAGATTGTTTTCTAATTGGAGGATTTTTGAAATTGTCCTGTGTATATTCCCTTTCTTGAGAAAAGTTCTTGTTAACTGTGTTGGGGTCCCATCTGGCAGGATGGAATTCGAATTGGGTAGGTTGGAGGAGTATACAGTGGGCCAATTGAAGGAGTTCTGCCAGGAACGGGGGGTATTCTTTAAGCAAGGGGCAAAGAAGACAGAGCTCCAGGCAAGCTTAAGAGCCTGGGTTATGGCCCACCCTAGCGGGAAACGGGAGGAAGAACCAGGACTAGATCTCCTAGAAGAACCGGAAGTCCTTCTTCCCCCTGGGAGCGGTAATATGGACGTTGGGTCCCGGGCCCCATCAAGAGTGGGAAGTAGCGCCTCAGGGGGGAGCCTGTCCTCTGCTGACCTAGTTGATCGAAGGGAAGAGAGACAGCTGAGAATGGATCTGGCCCGGTTAGAAAAGGAGAGGGAGGAGAGGAGGTTCCTCCACGAGCTTCACTTAAAAGAGTTAGAGCTCAAAGCCCTCCAACTTGGAACCCCCAGCAGTCCCAATGGTGGCAGCATACCGAGAGAAGTCCCGAGAGAGTCAGGCCCTACCTGCCCAAAGATGTGGTTGCTAGCTATGGTATAGGGGATGACATTGTAAAATGGCTGGCTGCCTATGAGGTTTCTCTAAGAGCCCATGGGGTCCCCGAAGCCCAGTGGGGGGGTGGCCTGTATAGGTATATGCCTCCGGTGGGGAGGGATGCCTTGTTGGCGCTAGAACAGCCAGATCAGACCAGGTACCCCGTCATGAAGGTAGCCCTAGTAAGGAAATTTGGACTGACCCCTGAAAAATTCAGGCATAGGTTTCGGGGCAGTCAGAAGTTGTCCACTCAGAATTGGGTGGACTTCTTGGACTATGCCAGGAAGGCCTTAGAGGGCTGGGTGCAGGGTAGTGATGTCAAGGACTATGAGGGACTGTACAATTTAATTTTAAAGGAGCACCTCCTAGAGAAAAGTTTTCCAGAGCTGCGTCAGCACCTAGTAGACAGCAAGCTCACTAATCCCAGGAAGCTTGCAGAGGAGGCGGATATCTGGGCAAGTACCCGGGTATCCTCAAAAGGGACTGGAGGGAATTTCCAAGGGGCTGGACAGGGCGCCCCGCAGAAGAAAGAGGGGGGAGACAAAAAGAGGGAGTTCTCTAAAGGCCCCCAAAAGAGTTCACCAGGGAAGGGAGTAGGATTCCCTCCTAAGGTTGTTCCCCACAAACCCCCTTATCTTGACCGTGGTCAGCAGCCTAGGGTTGTCCGATGTTACGAGTGTGGTGAGGTGGGGCACTATAAGGGGGATGCCAAGTGTCCCAAGAGACCACACCCTCCCATTGGAGGAAAGACCCCTGGGGTGGCGAGTGTAGTGCTCGGGGAGGAGTTGCCCCTAGATAAGGGAGGTGAGTGGGCAGGGCTAACCCTAGTGTCCTTAGGGGATTGTGAGATGGTTCCTAAGACCCAGATGCCCTCGAATACTACTAAGTACAGGCAATGGGTCACCATCAATGCCCAGAGGGTGGAGGCTCTGAGGGACACAGGAGCCAGCATGACTATCGTAAGGAGTCAGCTGGTGTCCCCAGAGCAGGTGGTCCCCGATGTAGTCCACCCGGTTGTGATGGCTGACAACCGAGAGGGTCACTATCCGGTGGCCCAGGTTCCCTTTGAGTGGGGAGGGGTTGCGGGTCCTCTACGAGTTGCGATCAGCCCTGCCATGCCGGTCGACTGCCTGTTGGGAAACGACCTTGAACACTCGGCGTGGAAGGAGGTTGAGTTCAGGGCCCACATGGAAATGTTGGGGACCCCTGAGTGGACGTGTGCCCACACTCGGTCCGTGACCACCCGAAGAGGGGATTCACAGAGGTTGGAGCCTGGGACAAAGGCCCAACCAGCTGCCGGAAAGGGTAGACGGGGACGGGGAAAGCCTGCCCCGGCATCTGACCCTCCAAAGGTGGATGGGGCCACTAAGGTGGTCCCGGAGACTACGGAGGGGGATGTAAGGTCCCTGGAGGGCTTGCCTACCCCTGCAGACTGGCAGGTGGAGGGAGGGCCTACTAGGGAAGAGTTTTGTCGGGCCCAGAAGGAGTGCCCTTCCCTTGAGGGTTTACGGCGGCAGGCCGAAGCCCAGGCAGCGGGTAACGATTCGGGGAACTTCCACATATACTGGGAAGATGGACTCCTGTATAGCGAACCCAAGGCTCCGGTGCATGGTTCATCCCGGGCCTTGGTAGTTCCCCAGCGTTACCGAGCCTTCCTATTAGGACTGGCTCACGAAATACCCTTGGCAGGACACTTGGGACAAGACAAGACCTTTGCTCGACTTGTCCCTCATTTTTACTGGCCTCAGATGAGGATTACGTCCGATACTTTTTGTAGGACGTGTGTAACCTGCCAAGCTAGTGGGAAGACAGGGGTGAAGCTGAAAGCTCCCCTGGAACCACTGCCTGTCGTTGGTACCCCCTTTGAAAGGGTGGGCATCGACATTGTCGGGCCATTGGATCCACCAACATCGGCCGGTCACAGGTTTATCCTGGTTCTGGTGGATCATGCCACACGGTACCCAGAGGCTATCCCTCTGAGGACCATTACTGCACCTGCGGTGGCACGGGCCCTGATGGGAATTTTTACCCGGATGGGATTCCCCAAGGAAGTGGTGTCGGACAGAGGTACCAACTTCATGTCGGCATACATGCGGGCTATGTGGAAAGAGTGTGGAGTTACCTACCGGTTCTCCACTCCTTATCACCCCCAGACTAATGGTCTGGTGGAAAGGTTTAACAAAACCTTAAAGGGCATGATCCGGAGTCTGGCCGAGAGCCTGCGGAGGAAATGGGACGTCCTCCTACCTTGTTTGCTGTTTTCGTACAGGGAGGTACCACAGAAGGGAGTGGGCTTCAGCCCTTTCGAGTTGTTGTACGGGCACCCTGTGCGTGGACCCCTCAGCCTGGTGAAGGAAGGATGGGAAAAGACTCCCAGAAAACTTCCCCCGGATGTGGTGAGCTACATGCTGGCCTTTCGTAGCCAAATGGCTAGGTTGTGGAAGCAAGCTTCTGAAAACCTAGAAGCCAGCCAAACGGTCATGAAGGAATGGTATGATCGAAACGCACACCCGGTGGAGCTGGAGCCTGGCCAGAAGGTGTGGGTGATGGCACCTGGAGAGCTTAGCGCCCTCCAGGATCGCTGGTCAGGTCCCTTTGAGGTGGTTGAGAAAAAGGGCAAGGTTACCTACGTGGTAGATCTTAAGACCCCCAGGCAGCCCCATCGGGTGCTCCATGTCAACCGCCTCAAGCCTCACCAAGAGAGACCCGAGGTCACGTTAATGATGGTGACTGATGGGTCAGAGGAAGAGGACAGTGAACCTCTTCCCGATCTGTTTGCGTCCCGAGAGAAGGATGGATCGGTGGAGGGAGTGATCCTTTCACCGTCACTAACTCCTGAACAACGGAAGGACTGTCGCCAGGTACTGGAGCAGTTTGCTTCCTTGTTCTCCCTTATTCCGGGAAGGACTCATCTGTGTACCCATGATGTGGACACAGGGGACAGCCCACCTGTGAAGTCCAAGTCCTACCGACTGTCGGATAAGGTGAAGGCTAGCATCCATGAGGAAGTTACCAAGATGCTAGAGCTAGGAGTAATTGAGCCTTCAGGAAGTCCTTGGTCCAGTCCAGTGGTACTGGTACCCAAAGCTGCCCCACCGGGCACTACCCCAGAACTCCGGTTCTGTGTGGATTACAGAGGACTGAATTCAGTGACAAAGACAGATGCTCATCCTATCCCGAGAGCGGATGAGCTCATTGACCGGTTGGGAGCTGCCCAATATCTCAGTACCTTTGACCTCACATCTGGGTACTGGCAGATTTCCCTAACGGATGGAGCCAAGGAAAGGTCAGCCTTCTCCACACCCGAGGGTCACTACCAGTTCTGTGTGATGCCCTTCGGGCTCAAGAACGCCCCTGCTACGTTCCAGCGATTGGTGAACCAGGTCCTCTCTGGTATGGAAGCCTTTTCAGTTGCGTACCTGGATGACATTGCTGTCTTCAGCCGCGACTGGGAGGACCATCTGAGTCACCTTCAGGCCGTTCTTCAGGCTTTGCAGCAGGCAGGTCTGACGATCAAGGCCAGTAAGTGCCAGATCGGGCAGGGGTCGGTAGTGTACCTCGGTCACTTGGTGGGTCGGGGCAAGGTGCAACCCCTCCAGGCCAAGATCGAAACCATCATGGCCTGGGAACCCCCCAAGACTCAGACAGAGGTTCGGGCCTTTTTGGGCCTCACTGGTTACTACCGACGCTTTGTCAAGGGATACGGTACCATCGTAGCCCCCTTGACTGAGCTCACTTCCAAAAAGCACCCTCGACGGGTGATCTGGACCGAGGGATGTCAACAAGCTTTTGATACCTTGAAAAAGGCCATGTGTGCGGCACCTGTTCTCAGGGCCCCTGACTTTGCTAAGGAGTTCATTGTCCAGACGGACGCGTCGGAGCACGGTATTGGAGCAGTGCTGTCGCAACTTAATGATGAGGGTCTTTGGTTTTCCTATCTAGGAGACTACTCCCCCGGGAGCAGAGGTGGAGTGCAATTGAGAGGGAAGCTTTTGCGGTGGTGTGGGCTCTGAAGAAGCTGCGGCCATACCTGTTTGGCTCGCACTTCCTGGTTCAGACCGACCACCGGCCCCTCAGGTGGCTGATGCAAATGAGGGGCGAGAATCCCAAGCTGTTGAGGTGGTCCATTTCCCTACAGGGGATGGACTTTAGGGTGGAACATCGCCCAGGAGTGAACCACGCCAATGCTGACGGTCTCTCCAGGTATTTCCGCCTTAGTGAAGAGGACTCCCAAGGGGTTGGGTAGCTCTCCCCACTTTCAGCTGGGGGGGACGCGTGTTAGACCTGTCAGCCCATTGGCAGTTCCCTCCTCATTTTATTATTTTTGTCCCTTGTCCCCTTCTCATTTTTTCTCTGTCTACTAAACTTTTTTTTGGGTACTGATGTAGAGGTTCTGGGCGCCTTTTTCCCCTTACATGAGGAAAAGGCGCAAGGTGCTCCACTGAGGTAAATAAAGGAGGAGGGTAGGATTCACAAAATGGTGGCTCCAACTGTCACCTCAGCACCCGGGCCATGACTGCCATGGGAGCTTCCAGAACCTTCTGGACCCCTCTGGCAAGTCCAGCCCAAGGTGATAAATAGAGGTGGCAGGAGGGCGGCCATTTTAGAGTCAAGCTGGGCTGTGGAGTAGGCAGGAGTGAGGCACCTGAGTGGTGAGGTGATTGCGCGGGATTGGGAGAGGACAGACCCTAGGGTCTGCGCGAACCCCCCTACCTAGTTGACATCACCCTCTATCATTTGACCGATCCCCGCACTCAGCCATCGACCCTGGGAGGCATTGTGTTCTGGTTAAGGATCCCTAACGTAACCTGGAGGCCTGAAGAGGGATACCGGGTGGGAATTGCAATTGGAACTGCCTAGACCTCCCTGGATGACATTTGGGAATCCAAAACTTTCCCCCAGTGGTGACAGCGACAGCGCCCCATCGTGGACTTCAAGGCAGGGAGCTGGGCTAAATACACCCCGGGCTAATGGTCCTGCCCATCTGAACTGCTGTGAACCAAGCCCCTTAAATCATTGCCTGCCCGCCTGGCTGAACTAAGTTCCTCACCTTCGTGTATGTGAGGCGTGGGCCTAACTGTGAGACCCCGGTGGAGTCCTGAGGGAGCAGTGAAGGCTGGAGGGGTGCTTGGACTCTCTGATGGGGCATCGCGCGCATCAGCTGAGTGTAGAGCTGACATCGCGCCGATCAATCGTTTGAAGCGGCGGCCAGGAAACTGACGGGCTGTGAAGCCACCCCCCCCGGGTCACGTGTGCCGGACCAACAGACAAGCGCCGCCCTTCCAGCAGCAGGGTGATGAGGCCGCACCCCCCCACGAGTTGTGCAGCGAGTGGGAGAGCCTGACGAAATCAGGGCCGCGCCCCCGCAGGTCGCGCTGCAGTCGGCAGCGGCAGGAGCGCTTGTCGAGTGAGAGAGCCTGACGGAGTCAGGGCCGCGCCCCCGCAGATCGCACTGCAGTCGGCAGTGGCGGGTGCGCTTGTCAAGTGCAAAAAGCAGGAAGCGTCGAGGGACGGCCCGTGGCATCAGAGGACCTCCGCTGTAAGCGCCGGGTGAGGTATTTCAGCGGGGAGGTGCCTAGGGAGACGCCCCCGAACCGGATGACAGGAATTCCTCTTCAGTTGTAAGGACAGCCATCTGGGAACTGGTTCCTCTTGTGCAGGATTGTGCCCTACTACGCGCAGGTCGGTCAGCGCGACTACAGTATGCAGGGTATCCCGGGAGGGGGGAGGTCAATTCCTGGGGGACACCAGCCCTCGGACTGGCACGAAGAAGGTGACTGGAACTAACTATTGGGGGATACAGTCCTGTTGCTCAGTGTGGGGAGGGGAAGTCCCTCAACCAGCAATAATTGGGGATTGTATCTCTTTCTCTTGCTAACTGTGGTGGGATAAGCTAAAAAGGGCGACTCCAAGATTACAGTATTGTTTGGAGTGAATTGTTATTTCCTCTGCAAGTTTAAGTTACATTGAGGACATGTGGAATTGAGTAAGATAAGTTTACCTAGAACTGTAACGTACAGGTTTGACCTTAGACATTAGAGAGAGGTCCTTAAGCAAATGAAATGAACTGGTTCCAATTGTAATGTCAAAATGAAAATTGAATCCTGATCAGAAAAGAAATGTTATAAAGTACAATAACTCTTGTGCAAAAATCGGTGTAGTGTTCTTTTTGAGTGATGTGGCGCAGGATTGCGAGCTGAGTGGGATGCAGGCCTGAAAAAGCCAAATGGAGTGTTGAGCCAAGTGACCTGAGCCAAGCTACCCCCCTTAGACGTAGGTCTAACAAATTGGTGCTCAGCGGTGGGATTCGTTATTCAGTGCTTGCATCCGCTTGGTAGCAGTTTTGTGCGCATCACCACCTACACTGGATTGTTTTGACTGGAGTTTTCTCCAGATTGTTTTCTAATTGGAGGATTTTTGAAATTGTCCTGTGTATATTCCCTTTCTTGAGAAAAGTTCTTGTTAACTGTGTTGGGGTCCCATCTGGCAGGATGGAATTCGAATTGGGTAGGTTGGAGGAGTATACAGTGGGCCAATTGAAGGAGTTCTGCCAGGAACGGGGGGTATTCTTTAAGCAAGGGGCAAAGAAGACAGAGCTCCAGGCAAGCTTAAGAGCCTGGGTTATGGCCCACCCTAGCGGGAAACGGGAGGAAGAACCAGGACTAGATCTCCTAGAAGAACCGGAAGTCCTTCTTCCCCCTGGGAGCGGTAATATGGACGTTGGGTCCCGGGCCCCATCAAGAGTGGGAAGTAGCGCCTCAGGGGGGAGCCTGTCCTCTGCTGACCTAGTTGATCGAAGGGAAGAGAGACAGCTGAGAATGGATCTGGCCCGGTTAGAAAAGGAGAGGGAGGAGAGGAGGTTCCTCCACGAGCTTCACTTAAAAGAGTTAGAGCTCAAAGCCCTCCAACTTGGAACCCCCAGCAGTCCCAATGGTGGCAGCATACCGAGAGAAGTCCCGAGAGAGTCCAGGCCCTACCTGCCCAAAGATGTGGTTGCTAGCTATGGTATAGGGGATGACATTGTAAAATGGCTGGCTGCCTATGAGGTTTCTCTAAGAGCCCATGGGGTCCCCGAAGCCCAGTGGGGGGGTGGCCTGTATAGGTATATGCCTCCGGTGGGGAGGGATGCCTTGTTGGCGCTAGAACAGCCAGATCAGACCAGGTACCCCGTCATGAAGGTAGCCCTAGTAAGGAAATTTGGACTGACCCCTGAAAAATTCAGGCAGAGGTTTCGGGGCAGTCAGAAGTTGTCCACTCAGAATTGGGTGGACTTCTTGGACTATGCCAGGAAGGCCTTAGAGGGCTGGGTGCAGGGTAGTGATGTCAAGGACTATGAGGGACTGTACAATTTAATTTTAAAGGAGCACCTCCTAGAGAAAAGTTTTCCAGAGCTGCGTCAGCACCTAGTAGACAGCAAGCTCACTAATCCCAGGAAGCTTGCAGAGGAGGCGGATATCTGGGCAAGTACCCGGGTATCCTCAAAAGGGACTGGAGGGAATTTCCAAGGGGCTGGACAGGGCGCCCCGCAGAAGAAAGAGGGGGGAGACAAAAAGAGGGAGTTCTCTAAAGGCCCCCAAAAGAGTTCACATGGGAAGGGAGTAGGATTCCCTCCTAAGGTTGTTCCCCACAAACCCCCTTATCCTGACCGTGGTCAGCAGCCTAGGGTTGTCCGATGTTACGAGTGTGGTGAGGTGGGGCACTATAAGGGGGATGCCAAGTGTCCCAAGAGACCACACCCTCCCATTGGAGGAAAGACCCCTGGGGTGGCGAGTGTAGTGCTCGGGGAGGAGTTGCCCCTAGATAAGGGAGGTGAGTGGGCAGGGCTAACCCTAGTGTCCTTAGGGGATTGTGAGATGGTTCCTAAGACCCAGATGCCCTCGAATACTACTAAGTACAGGCAATGGGTCACCATCAATGCCCAGAGGGTGGAGGCTCTGAGGGACACAGGAGCCAGCATGACTATCGTAAGGAGTCAGCTGGTGTCCCCAGAGCAGGTGGTCCCCAATGTAGTCCACCCGGTTGTGATGGCTGACAACCGAGAGGGTCACTATCCGGTGGCCCAGGTTCCCTTTGAGTGGGGAGGGGTTGCGGGTCCTCTACGAGTTGCGATCAGCCCTGCCATGCCGGTCGACTGCCTGTTGGGAAACGACCTTGAACACTCGGCGTGGAAGGAGGTTGAGTTCAGGGCCCACATGGAAATGTTGGGGACCCCTGAGTGGACGTGTGCCCACACTCGGTCCGTGACCACCCGAAGAGGGGATTCACAGAGGTTGGAGCCTGGGACAAAGGCCCAACCAGCTGCCGGAAAGGGTAGACGGGGACGGGGAAAGCCTGCCCCGGCATCTGACCCTCCAAAGGTGGATGGGGCCACTAAGGTGGTCCCGGAGACTACGGAGGGGGATGTAAGGTCCCTGGAGGGCTTGCCTACCCCTGCAGACTGGCAGGTGGAGGGAGGGCCTACTAGGGAAGAGTTTTGTCGGGCCCAGAAGGAGTGCCCTACCCTTGAGGGTTTACGGCGGCAGGCCGAAGCCCAGGCAGCGGGTAACGATTCGGGGAACTTCCACATATACTGGGAAGATGGACTCCTGTATAGCGAACCCAAGGCTCCGGTGCATGGTTCATCCCGGGCCTTGGTAGTTCCCCAGCGTTACCGAGCCTTCCTATTAGGACTGGCTCACGAAATACCCTTGGCAGGACACTTGGGACAAGACAAGACCTTTGCTCGACTTGTCCCTCATTTTTACTGGCCTCAGATGAGGATTACGTCCGATACTTTTTGTAGGACGTGTGTAACCTGCCAAGCTAGTGGGAAGACAGGGGTGAAGCTGAAAGCTCCCCTGGAACCACTGCCTGTCGTTGGTACCCCCTTTGAAAGGGTGGGCATCGACATTGTTGGGCCATTGGATCCACCAACATCGGCCGGTCACAGGTTTATCCTGGTTCTGGTGGATCATGCCACACGGTACCCAGAGGCTATCCCTCTGAGGACCATTACTGCACCTGCGGTGGCACGGGCCCTGATGAGAATTTTTACCCGGATGGGATTCCCCAAGGAAGTGGTGTCGGACAGAGGTACCAACTTCATGTCGGCATACATGCGGGCTATGTGGAAAGAGTGTGGAGTTACCTACCGGTTCTCCACTCCTTATCACCCCCAGACTAATGGTCTGGTGGAAAGGTTTAACAAAACCTTAAAGGGCATGATCCGGAGTCTGCCCGAGAGCCTGCGGAGGAAATGGGACGTCCTCCTACCTTGTTTGCTGTTTTCGTACAGGGAGGTACCACAGAAGGGAGTGGGCTTCAGCCCCTTCGAGTTGTTGTACGGGCACCCTGTGCGTGGACCCCTCAGCCTGGTGAAGGAAGGATGGGAAAAGACTCCCAGAAAACTTCCCCCGGATGTGGTGAGCTACATGCTGGCCTTTCGTAGCCAAATGGCTAGGTTGTGGAAGCAAGCTTCTGAAAACCTAGAAGCCAGCCAAACGGTCATGAAGGAATGGTATGACCGAAACGCTCACCCGGTGGAGCTGGAGCCTGGCCAGAAGGTGTGGGTGATGGCACCTGGAGAGCTTAGCGCCCTCCAGGATCGCTGGTCAGGTCCCTTTGAGGTGGTTGAGAAAAAGGGCAAGGTTACCTACGTGGTAGATCTTAAGACCCCCAGGCAGCCCCATCGGGTGCTCCATGTCAACCGCCTCAAGCCTCACCAAGAGAGACCCGAGGTCACGTTAATGATGGTGACTGATGGGTCAGAGGAAGAGGACAGTGAACCTCTTCCCGATCTGTTTGCGTCCCGAGAGAAGGATGGATCGGTGGAGGGAGTGATCCTTTCACCGTCACTAACTCCTGAACAACGGAAGGACTGTCGCCAGGTACTGGAGCAGTTTGCTTCCTTGTTCTCCCTTATTCCAGGAAGGACTCATCTGTGTACCCATGATGTGGACACAGGGGACAGCCCACCTGTGAAGTCCAAGTCCTACCGACTGTCGGATAAGGTGAAGGCTAGCATCCATGAGGAAGTTACCAAGATGCTAGAGCTAGGAGTAATTGAGCCTTCAGGAAGTCCTTGGTCCAGTCCGGTGGTACTGGTACCCAAAGCTGCCCCACCAGGCACTACCCCAGAACTCCGGTTCTGTGTGGATTACAGAGGACTGAATTCAGTGACAAAGACAGATGCTCATCCTATCCCGAGAGCGGATGAGCTCATTGACCGGTTGGGAGCTGCCCAATATCTCAGTACCTTTGACCTCACATCTGGGTACTGGCAGATTTCCCTAACGGATGGAGCCAAGGAAAGGTCAGCCTTCTCCACACCCGAGGGTCACTACCAGTTCTGTGTGATGCCCTTCGGGCTCAAGAACGCCCCTGCTACGTTCCAGCGATTGGTGAACCAGGTCCTCTCTGGTATGGAAGCCTTTTCAGTGGCGTACCTGGATGACATTGCTGTCTTCAGCCGCGACTGGGAGGACCATCTGAGTCACCTTCAGGCCGTTCTTCAGGCTTTGCAGCAGGCAGGTCTGACGATCAAGGCCAGTAAGTGCCAGATCGGGCAGGGGTCGGTAGTGTACCTCGGTCACTTGGTGGGTCGGGGCAAGGTGCAACCCCTCCAGACCAAGATCGAAACCATCATGGCCTGGGAACCCCCCAAGACTCAGACAGAGGTTCGGGCCTTTTTGGGCCTCACTGGTTACTACCGACGCTTTGTCAAGGGATACGGTACCATCGTAGCCCCCTTGACTGAGCTCACTTCCAAAAAGCACCCTCGACGGGTGATCTGGACCGAGGGATGTCAACAAGCTTTTGATACCTTGAAAAAGGCCATGTGTGCGGCACCTGTTCTCAGGGCCCCTGACTTTGCTAAGGAGTTCATTGTCCAGACGGACGCGTCGGAGCACGGTATTGGAGCAGTGCTGTCGCAACTTAATGATGAGGGTCTAGACCAACCGGTGGTTTTCCTATCTAGGAGACTACTCCCCCGGGAGCAGAGGTGGAGTGCAATTGAGAGGGAAGCTTTTGCGGTGGTGTGGGCTCTGAAGAAGCTGCGGCCATACCTGTTTGGCTCGCACTTCCTGGTTCAGACCGACCACCGGCCCCTCAGGTGGCTGATGCAAATGAGGGGCGAGAATCCCAAGCTGTTGAGGTGGTCCATTTCCCTACAGGGGATGGACTTTAGGGTGGAACATCGCCCAGGAGTGGACCACGCCAATGCTGACGGTCTCTCCAGGTATTTCCGCCTTAGTGAAGAGGACTCCCAAGGGGTTGGGTAGCTCTCCCCACTTTCAGCTGGGGGGGACGCGTGTTAGACCTGTCAGCCCATTGGCAGTTCCCTCCTCATTTTATTATTTTTGTCCCTTGTCCCCTTCTCATTTTTTCTCTGTCTACTAAACTTTTTTTTGGGTACTGATGTAGAGGTTCTGGGCGCCTTTTTCCCCTTACATGAGGAAAAGGCGCAAGGTGCTCCACTGAGGTAAATAAAGGAGGAGGGTAGGATTCACAAAATGGTGGCTCCAACTGTCACCTCAGCACCCGGGCCATGACTGCCATGGGAGCTTCCAGAACCTTCTGGACCCCTCTGGCAAGTCCAGCCCAAGGTGATAAATAGAGGTGGCAGGAGGGCGGCCATTTTAGAGTCAAGCTGGGCTGTGGAGTAGGCAGGAGTGAGGCACCTGAGTGGTGAGGTGATTGCGCGGGATTGGGAGAGGACAGACCCTAGGGTCTGCGCGAACCCCCCTACCTAGTTGACATCACCCTCTATCATTTGACCGATCCCCGCACTCAGCCATCGACCCTGGGAGGCATTGTGTTCTGGTTAAGGATCCCTAACGTAACCTGGAGGCCTGAAGAGGGATACCGGGTGGGAATTGCAATTGGAACTGCCTAGACCTCCCTGGATGACATTTGGGAATCCAAAACTTTCCCCCAGTGGTGACAGCGACAGCGCCCCATCGTGGACTTCAAGGCAGGGAGCTGGACTAAATACACCCCGGGCTAATGGTCCTGCCCATCTGAACTGCTGTGAACCAAGCCCCTTAAATCATTGCCTGCCCGCCTGGCTGAACTAAGTTCCTCACCTTCGTGTATGTGAGGCGTGGGCCTAACTGTGAGACCCCGGTGGAGTCCTGAGGGAGCAGTGAAGGCTGGAGGGGTGCTTGGACTCTCTGATGGGGCATCGCGCGCATCAGCTGAGTGTAGAGCTGACATCGCGCCGATCAATCGTTTGAAGCGGCGGCCAGGAAACTGACGGGCTGTGAAGCCACCCCCCCCGGGTCACGTGTGCCGGACCAACAGACAAGCGCCGCCCTTCCAGCAGCAGGGTGATGAGGCCGCACCCCCCCACGAGTTGTGCAGCGAGTGGGAGAGCCTGACGAAATCAGGGCCGCGCCCCCGCAGGTCGCGCTGCAGTCAGCAGCGGCGGGAGCGCTTGTCGAGTGAGAGAGCCTGACGGAGTCAGGGCCGCGCCCCCGCAGATCGCGCTGCAGTCGGCAGTGGCGGGTGCGCTTGTCAAGTGCAAAAAGCAGGAAGCGTCGAGGGACGGCCCGTGGCATCAGAGGACCTCCGCTGTAAGCGCCGGGTGAGGTATTTCAGCGGGGAGGTGCCTAGGGAGACGCCCCCGAACCGGATGACAGGAATTCCTCTTCAGTTGTAAGGACAGCCATCTGGGAACTGGTTCCTCTTGTGCAGGATTGTGCCCTACTACGCGCAGGTCGGTCAGCGCGACTACAGTAAGCAGGGTATCCCGGGAGGGGGGAGGTCAATTCCTGGGGGACACCAGCACTCGGACTGGCACGAAGAAGGTGACTGGAACTAACGATTGGGGGATACAGTCCTGTTGCTCAGTGTGGGGAGGGGAAGTCCCTCAACCAGCAATAATTGGGGATTGTATCTCTTTCTCTTGCTAACTGTGGTGGGATAAGCTAAAAAGGGCGACTCCAAGATTACAGTATTGTTTGGAGTGAATTGTTATTTCCTCTGCAAGTTTAAGTTACATTGAGGACATGTGGAATTGAGTAAGATAAGTTTACCTAGAACCGTAACGTACAGGTTTGACCTTAGACATTAGAGAGAGGTCCTTAAGCAAATGAAATGAACTGGTTCCAATTGTAATGTCAAAATGAAAATTGAATCCTGATCAGAAAAGAAATGTTATAAAGTACAATAACTCTTGTGCAAAAATCGGTGTAGTGTTCTTTTTGAGTGATGTGGCGCAGGATTGCGAGCTGAGTGGGATGCAGGCCTGAAAAAGCCAAATGGAGTGTTGAGCCAAGTGACCTGAGCCAAGCTACCCCCCTTAGACGTAGGTCTAACACATTGTCACTCTCATTTGCTTCTTTTTTATTTGTTAGCTTGTGTGGGATTACCTTCCTTTATAGTTTCTGCCCCCCCCCCCCCGGAGTTTAGCTTCATTATTTGTGTTCTTCCAGTCGTTACTTTTTAGGCACCACTTTTTTATTTTCAGTTAAGCACTCCATGAGAGTGCGTGTGTTTTACAGGTGTTTCCTTGGTTTACTTCTCTTTCTCCTCTGCCACGCTCCATGTTGCTCTCTCTCTTGACCCTGCACTTCTCCCCTGCCCCATCTATGTTGCATTTGTGTGCATCCCTCTCTTGCTTTCTCGCTCGTCTGCATCTTCCTTGATTGATTCCTCCAACCCACTCCCCGTTGCTGCCGACTCCTTCCCACCCTCCTGCTCCCCATTACTGACTCATCCCTCAATCCCTCTCTCTCCCCAGTGCTGCTCTTTCCTTCCACAGTCTTTTTTTATTTTTTATTATTTATTTTGTAGCGGACCAGGCAGCAAGTGACTTTGCGCTACTTCTATTTAATTTTTTTATTTGCAGGTCTATCGTGGATCAATAAAATAAAATGGTGTCTGCGTATTTTGGAAGCACTCATGCATAATAGAGCATGTACGCACCTACAAAATGATGCGGAACCGTCATTGCACTTTTTAAAAAAAATTTTAGCTTTTCACCATGCTGCACAGCATCTTGTTGTACACCATGGCTAAAAGACATTGGCAAAACCAATAGGCCTTAATGGTGAGACCTATTGGCTTTGCCAAAGCTTTTTTCATATTCCCTCAATCCATCATCCCCCCTTACACTTCTTGTAGGACTGTAAAATGATCCGCTGCTCTTTTTGCAATCAGCAATGCTGCCTTAGAGGAATACAGCAAGTGAAACAGTGAATACATAAACCAAGAATAAGCAATGAGTCACTATGAGTTTAAAGTCCACACTAAAGGGGCATAAACATAGACTCATGAGGGCCAAATCCATGTAAGATTCCCAGGATTTCCACATTAGACACATCTTCCTACACTGTACCTAAGTAGAATGCAACAACATTGTGGTAATATTTAAAATGTGTTGTGTATACAGACTACTGGATCTACACTGGACAACCATGCTCAAATGCCGACTTCTCCAACGAGGAGCTCGTGAGTCACTGGTAGCTCTCGAGCTTCCTGTAAGTAGCTCTCCTGTTTGTAGTCCAGCATTTTAAATCAGAAGCTTTTGCTTGGATTAATATATGTGTACAAAAATGCAAGGGTGTATTTGGGATGAAAATGTGTGTATTTTTAAAACTCATAAGCTGATATTAGGCAAAAAATTGGTTGCATTTGCAAGATATATATAAATCTGATATTAACTGATTCATCATGTGCAGCTGGAGCTATTTATTACTAAAATTGTTACCATGGTGCCAGGGCCGCTGCAGCTATAGCTGTTAGGTATTTCCCAAGACAAGGAATTCCAAATTGGCAACACCTTTTTTACAATACCGCTGGCAACTCTGCCTTATGCACCGACGTGTATACTGCTGGCAAATTCAATAGGGTGTTTACTAATGTAATCTTGCCTGATGTGTTCACACAAGAAGCTCTTATTGCAGAACAGAATGGAGTCTCCAGCTCTAATGCAATTAAGATGTTCTTATGACACCATAATACATGACACCAATGTTTATTTTATGTGCACACAGTAGTTCTTAGTGTAAAAATTTTTTTGTTTCTTTAAAAAGTTTCTGTTTTCAATAAGAGATGGTTTAGCTGATTCTGTTTTATTGGTTCGAAAGACTGGAACCTGTACTGAGATGGGGGCTTGGGCGAGTCTGTCCTCTGGCCATGTTAGGGGGTTGGTACAGTCCGGAGAACTGTTACATGTAGTTGGGCTCTTTTGGTAGGGTGGGATGGTAGGGAAGATATAAGCAGTGGGGATTTGGGCTACCAGCCACCATTTGAGATCAAGGTGTCACGGTGGCTGGTAGCGTTTTAGGCAGGGCTTAATTTGGCCCGCCTACCCACTCCTCTCTTAGCAGGGTTAGAATGGGTGTCTGGGGGATAATAGCTGATATGGTAAAGGTGCACAAAAAAGGGCTTTATTGCAAGAGGTTGTCGCTGATGAGCAGGTGCTAGGTGGTTGACTGAGGAGTTTCATGGTTTTAATTGGTTTTATTGTTGTTGCGGTGGGTCAGGCAGTTTGAAAGGGAGGGGAGAGTAAACTAGATGCCTGCAAAGGGCAGGAAGCCAAAGGTTTACAGTTTTAGGAAATAGTTAGTTCCGAATTTAGAGTAGAGCTATCAATCACAGTTGAGTTGGGGGCTATTGGAGGGGCAATTAGGGGCAGGGTTAGGACTATGTGGAGGCATTGAATGGATGTATAGTGAGGTTTATAGTTTTGTAAGGCTTTTGCCCAGGGATACATATATGAAATGCGATGTGTGCCTGTCTCATTAAAGCAGCCTTTTCTACACCTACAAAGTGTCAGTGGTCTGTGCTGTTCCCTATAGCCCAAAGATAATTAACAGAATGGGCCCACTCTTTGTTTATTTATAGCTCAGACAGAACAGAAGGTAAAGATAATATAATGAACAACGTGACTGGCGATGAATGAGTAGAGAGTTGGGGCGAGGTTCGGTGAAGGGAGGGTCAACACAGGGAACTTAGGGGCATATGTATGAGGAAGTGGCAGAGTAAGGCGTTAGCCGTCCTGGCTTAACGCCTCTGTCCGCCACTTTTGAAACGCAAGGCTGCACCATATTTACAAGGATATAGTGCAGCCCTCCGTTTCACCCTCCGATGGATCTAAATTTAGCAAATTAGCGCCAATACAGGCACCCTTGCACCATAGTGCAAGGGTGTCTATGTGGAGGGAGGGATTGTTTCAATCAATCAATCAATCAAGACATTTGTAAAGCGCGCTACTCACCCGTGAGGGTCTCAAGGCGCTGGGGCGGCGGTGCTGCTACTGCTCGAACAGCCAGGTCTTGAGTAGCCTCCTCAAAGTTAGTAGGTCTTCGGTCTGCCGTAGAAGGATGGGGAGGGTGTTCCAGGTCTTGGCGGCGAGGTGGGAGAACGATCTCCCGCCGGTGGTCGCTCTTAGGATGCGGGCGAGGTCGGCGGAGTTGGCGGTTTGGGGTGTAGAAGGTGAGACGTTTGTTGAGGTATGCTGGTCCGGTGTTGTGAAGTGCCTTGTGTGCGTGGGTGAGGAGCTTGAAGATGATCCTCTTGTTGACGGGGAGCCAGTGCAGGTCTCTCAGGTGGGGTGTGATGTGGCTGCGGCGAGGGATGTCGAGGATCAGGCATGCAGAGGCATTCTGTATGCGTTGCAGTCGTTTCAGTAGTAGTGCAGGAAGGTGCTACAAAGGTGCTGTCAAATACAATGGGTGTTGCGGTGAAATGCCCACTGCAACACCCACTGCACGCCCCTTTCACGCTAACCATAGCGTGAAAGGGGGCCTTATTTACAAGTCAGCGTTAAGCCACGTTAAGTAGCTTAACACTGCCTTGTAAATAAGGCAATGCCCCTATCGCCACCACAACATTGATAAAAGTGACGTTATGGTAGCGATTGGGGCTTGTACATATGCCCCTTAATGTATAATGAACCACTTGTCTCAGAGTCATGAAGGCTGGGCAGTATCAAAAAGTGAACAGGGTTTTGGAGCCCAGTTTACGGTCTGTGCTTTACATTCTGTGCTCTTTTCCTAGCACCTGAGGGTAGGAGTAGGCGTCAACCCTGTGATGTCTTCAGGGTTCACGGGATGCCATGTCGTCCAGCTATCCATGGAATTTCGATGAAATGACGTCGATGAGCGAGGCTGGAGTAAGCGAACCAGTTTAATGGAACGATTTTATTGGCGAGGAGTCAAGGAGTTATGACCAGGCAACTGATTACTAAATACATATGTTTGCTTGTATCAGTTCTGTGCTTTCGCGAATAATTAATCACAGTAATTCGGCCTGGAAGGTCCTAAATAGTTTAATATAACATTCATTGTGTGTTTTTTTATCTACTCTAATTACTATTGTTAGTAGTATTGAGACAATTGCAAATAAACTGCAAAGCCTTCTCTAGCCAGACCTAAGACGCTGCAGCCAGCAGGTGCAGCCCCTGGTTAGTTAGTAGTGCTCTGCAGGCCGGACCGAGGCCACAGAGGCTCGGAGGCGGCTGCAGACTCGGTGACCCCTCCGGGACTTCACAGGTGATAAGGGAAGCCTCTCATTTAGGGGCTGCGAAGAGGTGTTAGAATGTTAAACATCCTGGCACTTATCTCCTCCGCGAGGCCCTATCTGCGCGCGCGCTCTTCAGCTGCTAAACCGGGAGACGCCGTATCAGCCGGAATACTTGAGACGTGACAAGAGAACCAATTAATACAATGGGGACCGAGGACGGTGAGCGCCGGCCCTAGCGCTGCTGCCTCGCCGAGCAATGCAGAGGCGCTGGAACAATTTACACCCTAGGGGGTGCTGCCATCAGTGTTGTATCACTGAACCCATAGGGATTCTGAAAACTCTAAGCTTCAGAAGCAACAAGTGTCGTAAATGAGCCACAGCCACTCAGCAGCAGAGTTTTAAGGGGGTGCTGTGTAGCTGTTCTTTAGGAGCGTGCTGTGGCAAATATATTACTAAAGCATGGGTTGGTAGCGCACTGGCCTTTACAGAAAGCCCATTTTTCATTGAAATGACCTCCACATTTGTACAGACAGACAGTGTTACTGATAAAAACTAAACAGCCCCAAAACGATAATGGGTAAACATTGAGTTTCAGCAATTCTGTGTCATTTGCCATCACCAAGTAAAGTGTCGTGATTTGTTTGGATTTGATTATCTTTCTTTCCTTCACTCTTCGGAATTCGAAAAAAGTGCTTAATTATGCTTCCTTTTTAATTTATTTTGGCACATTTGTACAGTTCACTTATAGGTATTGAAACTTTGTTGTGTGTTAGAAGAAAACCACATTCATCCGTTTTTACGTCTCGGCTAGCGAAGGCTGCGCTTGCGCAGTCTCGCTCGCGAGATTTAACGACTTGGAGTAGTGGGGCTTTAACCCGCCCTTCTTCTCTCCTCTTCTCCATTGGCTGGCCTCTGAAATGCTGGTCAGCCATTGGAGAAGAGCGTTGTCGCTCCAAACAAGCCCCGTCTTTTTGCGATTCGGGGGCGTGTTTTTTCGATTCTTTCTCTGGGTGTGTTTAACACACCCCCGAATCCGAAAACACGCCCCCGAATCTGAAAACGCCGCTGCCTTTCTCCAAGGCATTTCTTCTTCACCTCGGAGAAAGGCGGCGGTGTGGGTGTTTTGGTCTTACTCGTGACTCTGCAAGTTTTGTTTCTTTTCTGTAAGTATTGTCTTTGTGCAGCGTTGGTTTTTATCGGTTCTGTTCCTTCCTGGTGACTTTGATGTCCGCACTTAACTTGTTTTGTGTTTTAGGGCTCTGACGCTCCTCTCCTGTTCGAGGAGCGTGTTTTTGGAGCGTTTTTATCGGTTCTGTTAATTCCTGGTGACTTTGGTGTCCGCACTTAACTTGTTTTGTGTTTTAGGGCTCTGACGCTCGTCTCCTGTCCGAGGAGCGGGTGTTTGAAGGGGAGCGGGCGAGCGCTGGTGGCATGTTTGTTTTATACTCTTCCTAAATCCTCATTTATTTTGAGTATTTTCGGGGAAGCGGATGCGGTCCGTCGGCTAGACTGCCGATTTTGGTGCTGAAACCAGAGTTCGACCCTCTGGGTCGCGTCCACGTCTTGTGATCTTGGGTAAATCACTTAATCCCCTCGTGCCTGAATGTGCAACGTAACCGGCGCGCATGTAAAGCGCTCCAATACCTTCGGGTCGAGTTCGCGCTATATAAATAAATAAATAAAAGTTAGGTAAAGTAATTTGCTATCTGGCTCCTCATACTCCTTAAAAGTTCATCAGCATCCCCCGAGGAGCGGGTGTTTGGAGGGTTTTTATCGGTTCTGTTCCTTCCTGGTGACTTTGGTGTCCGCACTTAACTTGTTTTGTGTTTCAGGGCTCTGACGTTCGTCTCCTGTCTGAGGAGCGGGTGTTTGGAGGGGAGCGGGCGAGCGCTGGTAGTATGTTTGTTTTATACTCTTCCTAAATCTTCATTTATTTTGAGTATTTGCGGGGGAGCGGATGCGGTCCGTCGGCTAGACTGCCGACTTTGGTGCTGGAAACCAGAGTAAGACCCTCGGGGTCGCGTCCACGTCTTGTGATCCTGGGTAAATCACTTAATCCCCTCGTGCCTGAATGTGCAACGTAACCGGCGCGCATGTAAAGCGCTCCAATACCTTCGGGTCGAGTTCGCGCTATATAAATAAAATAAAAAAGTTAGGTAAAGTAATTTGTGATCTGGCTCCTCATACTCCTTAAAAGTTCATCAGCATCCCCTCATTTCGAATGCACCGAATGTAAATGGGTCTCCCCTGAGCGGAATGCTAAGTGGGCGCCATTGGTGCGGAGCGCGCAGGAGTCAGAGGAACAGATGCAAGGAGTCTCTGGGCTGTGGCCTCAACGTTCAGGTCCCTAAAAAGATTTGCCATGACCCACAAAGGGAACTGCACACCTTTGCCCATCAGAGCCGTAATGTATGCGGCTTGGCCCGCCCCTCCTGCCCGAGCCCGATAATCACTGCCCCGGCAGCATCTGTGTTTGCTCCTGTGGAAACCCTGGTTCCCTGGGCTCGTGTTTCATTAACACACTAAGCACTGGTGACAAAACCGTGACTCGTCTCTCATTTCTAAGGCACAATAGACCAGATCGGGGCTTCTTAGCTGCGGACATTGCAACTTTTAATCTCCCCGTGCCTGAATGTGTAATGTAAATATTGTGCCTTTTTTCTCCTGCTGTCCCCTTTGCTGCCCCCGTGATTCTGTGCCTTTTTTTCTCCTGTCCCCTTCGCTGCCCCCGTGATTCTGTGCCTTTTTTCTCCTTCTGTCCCCTTCGCTGCCCCTGTGATTCTGTGCCTTTTTTCTCCTGTCCCCTTCGCTGCTCCCGTGATTCTGTGCCTTTTTTCTCCTGTCCCTTTGCTGCCCCCGTGATTCTGTGCCTTTTTCTCCTTCTGTCCCCTTCGTTGCACCCGTGATTCTGTGCCTTTTTCTCCTTCTGTCCCCTTCATTGCCCCCGTGATTCTGTGCCTTTTTTCTCCTTCTGTCCCCTTCGCTGCCCCCGTGATTCTGTGCCTTTTTTCTCCTTCTGTCCCCTTCGCTGCCCCCGTGATTCTGTGCCTTTTTTCTCCTGTCCCCTTTGCTGTCCCGTGATTCTGTGCCTTTTTTTTCTCTTTCTGTCCCCTTCGTTTCCCCCAGTTACCCTTTCCCCGGCCTGCAGACTTCCAGTAGCTGCCCCGGTGTCTACCCCCTGGGGATGTCATTCATTTGTTGACCTCTCGTGTGCGCTGCGAGGGCGCCCCTCCACAAAACGCTTGAAGTTGTGGGGTACTGGATGCCATTATACCCATCTTTCATTATGCCCGTCTGTCAGAGCCTCAGCATCTCTTTGCCCACAAGGTAAACAAGGAACACCCCCCACCCCCCCACACACCCCCATAGGCATACATGCCAACATTTCAGAAGAGCAAAGTGGGAGATTAAAAAATATAAATCGGGAGAATGGGGCCTTGAATCGGGTTACTGTCATGTATGGGCTTTGAAAGTATGGCTGTGTGTGTGTGGCTGTGTGTGTGTGTGTGTGTGTGTGTGTGTGTGTGTGTGTGTGTGTGTGGGGCTCTGTGTGTTTGCGTGTGGGGGGTGGCTCTGTGTGTGTGGGGGTGGCTCTGTGTGTGGGGGTGGCTCTGTGTGGGTGGCTTTTTTTGTAGGTGGCTCTAAGCGTGGTGGCTCTGTCAGTGTGTGGGTAACTGTGTGTGTGTGTAGGTGGCTCTGTGGGTGGCTCTATTTGTGTGTGGGTTGCTCTATGTGAGTGGCTGTGTGTGGGTGGCTTTGTGTGTGTGGCTCTGTGTCTGGGTGCAAATGCAATAGGTCTCACATTTGAGAGTGATTAAGCTATTGACATTGTAAATAACAATGCCGTTTCTTTAAATGTTTTAAAAACAAAAACATAAACCAAAATAATGTCAGGAGCAATTCCAATAGCTCTAACTTTAACAATGCCGAGACCATTGCATTGTAAATGCTTGTTGATTTGGCACCAGAATGATTGCCACTACAGTCAGGGAAAGAAAACTACAGTTTCCTTGTTAAAAGAATAAGTAGCAAGTTGTCAGAATAATAGACTGACATTTGACCTCTATGTTTGAACACAAAGGAAAAGTTACAAGTTAACAAAAACGTTTAAAGTCTTCTTTAATGCTCATTAACCTTCAGAGCGTCAGCATGGTTATTTTAGGGGTGCTGCATCACCTCTGCAGCCCAACTTCCAGCGCCTCTGCTGTAACACCCCTGCCACATTCCCCCTCATTGAGTGCCACATTATCACGCTGTTTATGCCTTTCCTCTTTACTTGTCTCATCTCCACCCTCATATCCAAGCATCAACTCATTATTCTAACCACCAACCTATGACTTCTCTCCTTCTTCCCATAGCCTCTTAAACTCAGTAATCCCATTTTGCTATGTCCTGCGTCTCATGCCCACATCTCTCCTGCATCCCATGTCCCTTTAAGGCACTGTCGCATGCTCCACTATTCCATGGTTTCTCTCCTTCATGCAATGTCTCCTTAATCCCATTGTACATTTTCCTCTGTTCTGTGTCCCTTCATTCCATGCCCTCAGCCCCATGTCCCTCCACCCTATGCCCCACTCTTTCGTCAATCCCATTTTGCTCAATATCGTACCACGCGCGTCAATAGAATGCCCCAATAAATGCATTCCACCCAGCACCTAGTTTTATGCCTCCCTGCCCACTTCTCTCCTTCGTCCTAAGCCTCATTAATGCCGGATCACTGATAAAATTTAAACTGACAAAATATTGTGTTCCCAAAATATCGGGACATAAATAACGATGTCAAAAATATTGACATTCAGCGGAGGAGCCAAGATGGCGGACGGACAGGACGTCTGAGCTCCCGGCTCCGCAGCCCGTCTGCTGTTTACATGACATCCTGATTTTTAATCCTGCCTACGGCACGAGCAAATGTACCCACGAATGCGCTGATACTTTCCGCATTCCTCCGATGTTCCCGCCGGCCTTTTTGATCGAGGATTCATAGAGTTTGCCGACTTTGGACTTTGCCCACGCATTCTGGCCCGACCACCACCGCCGGACACCGCTTATCACGTACGGTGAGACGACCTGGGGCTGGACCGGCGCCGGGGGAAATGTGACCGGACGTGGAGTGGGCGGCCTGGCGGAGCCTTCTTCGCGGCGGAGAGAATTCCCGTACGATTGGGTCCGGGCTGGCGAATCTTCCTTTGTCCTCCTACCAGCGGTCAGAGCGGTGACCGGTTGAGAGCGCCCACCACCCACATTGCAGTACAGCCGAGGGCTCTTTCATCGTGTGAGCCCCGTATAGCGAGCAGCAACTCCTCTTGCCCTCACTATTGTTCCTCCGTCCTATGGAGTCGCCCTCGCCCCTCCGAGGCGGGCTGGCGGCGGCAATGGCGTCGGTGTCGGTCTGCTTCGCCGGAGGGGCGGAGGCCGCCATGTCCCTGCCGCAGGTTTCACTGCCTGCTATCGAGCTGGAGGGTGTCCCGATGGGGCCTTTACATACAGTCGGCATGCTGCAGCAGGGAGCAGACCTGACCTATGGTGATATCCTTCTAGCCCTGGGGGACTTGCGGACGACATGGTGCCAACGCACTCGAGAACTGGAGTGGAAGATCTATGCTGCTATGCCATCCAGGGAACTACTGCGGTTGTCTGACCCCCCAATGCCTCTCATTCCCTTCGAGGCGGATACAAATTGGCGGCAGGGGGATACTATGGATCGTCCTCTCCCTGGTTACAGTGTCGAGGGTTTTTCTAATGCCCAAGTTGCAGATACAAAGCTCCCTTCCACTTTACAAACTGAGACTCTGCCTCTGCGGGTGTTGCCGTGTCCGCCTCAACATCGCCGGAGTGTGTGCCGTTCGGTGGGGAAAACTGTGTTTGTCACTATCGATGTGGTGATGGTCTATGACTGGGAACTCTCGCTTCTTCTCCCTCTGCGTCTTCTTTGCCGTGAGCGGCCATCTTGCTCCTTTGTTCTGCCTGAGGTACACTCCCAGCGGCGGCCATGTTTGGTGGGGTCTCCGCGTTCAGGCCAGGGTTGATGTCGCCTCCCTTGATGATCCTGCTTGACCGCCTGGCATGACCCGGACTAGAATATTTGCTTATGTATCGGTTGTGCCGCATGTGTGTAAATTGCTACTGTTTACCGCGGGGGTGGATCTGTGGGGCCGCTCAGGATCGGGCCGGGGCTGGGCGATTTTCTTTAGCTTGCTGTACGTATAGGCGGGCGGGGACTAGGATGAGGCTGCTAATTACTTGCCTTGCTCGCATATTTGGAATGGAGTCTCCCCACCTGCCGCTTTGCTTGCTTCTTCAGTTGTGCTGATGATTATCAGGGTGGGGGATGCTTAATGGGCTGCGGTGACCGGGAGTATGTAACATTTCCTCCTCCTGCCTTCTCTGGGAGTCGGAGACTGGGAGGTTATTTCCCACTCTCCGGACTCTCTTTCCTACTTGGGGTTCATTTGGGGCGACAGGCATGCCTATTGGGGGGGGGTGGGCCATGGCCTTCCGCTGGTATGCAGGGTGGGGGGATGGGATGTGTTCTATGTCTTTTTCGTCTCTATGGCCCTCTTTCTCTTTCTTTCTCCCTTCCTCTTTGGTTTCCTTTTCTTTTATGTTTCTTTGTTTCTTCGGGGTCGGGGTTCAGTGTTAGTAAGGAGCTTATTGTGTTTTATCATTCTGTGGTATAGTGTATGCTTTTAGTCCCTGGATGGTGGCCACCTGTCTCCTCACCAATGCCTTCCTATACAACGCTTCCTTCTGGGTGCTCCGTGAACGGTGATGTCTCTCCTGGTCAGTGATTAGCTTCGACTCCTTTCGATGTACACTATGTTGTACTCGATAAAACCATAAAATTAAACCTTTTCTTATCCTGACATTACTGTTCTATGTTCTCCAATGTCATAGCGGCCGGCCCCGAGGGGTTGTAGGCAGACGCTGTGTATTGTGCATCTACCGAAATAAAGGTTTTTAAAAAAAAAAAAATAAAAAAAAAAAAAATATTGACATTTTATCTTCATAATGGTAAGTACTAAAATATCGAGCAAATAAATATTTTTGTTAAAAATATCAAAGTAGAAAATATCATTTTTTTAAATGTATAAAAAATAATGTAAAATAATAAATTAAATAATACACATAACTTTAAAAACATATTTAGAATTATTAGAAAATGTTAAAAATTATAAGTAATACATATATTATCAAAATATTATCAAAATAAATTAAACATACATATATAAAATATTATATATATATATTTACTTAATAATAATTAATAAATGATTATTGCAATAAATTATAAAGGTGCCAATTCCGATCCGTTAAAAAAATGTACCCTTCCGACTCGTATCTGTATATTTTTACATACGAATCGTACAAGTACCGTACAAACTGCGAAGTACGATTCGTACGTGAAAAATACATACGAATTTGGTCGGGAAAATGGTCCGAGAGGGAGCCATTAATTTTTACGTCCGAATAGCGTCGGGAAAAGTGTCCGATAGGGAGCCGGACATTTTTACGTGCAAATCGTAAAACAGAAGTCGGAGCGCGCAAGTACGATCCGTACCGCCCGTCCGAATACACAACCGCATGTAAAAGGCCCCGTACGGAGCGAACACTGTAGCCTACATGTACACGGGTAAACTTGTGCCCGAATACGATTCGTACAGCCCCCCTCACCCTGCACTTGTCAGCACCGTACCCCCGTATGTCAGCACCGTACCCCCCCTCCGCACCGTACCCCAACACCGTAGCACAGCCCCGCACCTGTAAGCACCGTACCCCAACACCATAGCCCAGCCCCGTACCTGTACGCACCGTACCCCAACACCGTAGCCCAGTCCGTACCTGTACGCACCATACCCCAAAATCGTAGCCCAGCCCTGTACCTGTACGCACCGTACTCCAACATCGTAGCACAGACCCGCACCTGTACGCACAGTACCCCAACACCGTAGACCAGCCCCGTACCTGTACGCACCGTACCCCAACACCGTAGCACAGCCCGTACCTGTATGCGCCGCACCCCATCACCGTAGCACAGCCCGCACCTGTACGCGCCGCACCCCAATACCGTAGCACAGCCCTGCACCTGTACGCACCGTACCCCAACACCGTAGCCCAGCCCCGTACCTGTATGCGCTGTACCCCAACACCGTAGCACAGCCCGCACCTATACGTGCTGCACCCCAACACCGTAGTACAGCCCGCACCTGTACGCGCCGCACCACAGCACCGTAGCACATCCCCGCACCTGTACGCACCGTACCCCAACACCGTAGCACAGCCCGCACCTGTACGCGCCACACCCCAACACCGTAGCACAGCCCGCACCTGTACGCGCCGCACCCCAACACCGTAGCACAGCCCGCACCTGTACGCGCCACACCCCAACACCGTAGCACAGCCCCGCACCTGTACGCACCGTACCCCAACACCGTACCCCAGCACCCTCACCCAGCATCGCGTATGTACGGACCGTACCTACGCGAAAAAGACTCGTACAGAACCAGGACACAGTAAAACAGCACAAGGAGGGTCAATTCGACTCGCACAACACCACAAAACACGTCAACATGACAAAATACATCTCTATGACTGACCTGCCACATCCAAACAGCCAAACAGAGGACCAAATCACAACCACCTCTTATAACACACCCACCACAAATTCAAACACAGCCACACCCAAAAATGGACCAATAAAAAGGGCCCACACACACAACCCATGAGCCATTGCACCAGAACCACTGCTCACAGACACCACAGACAAACAACTGCACCTTACTCACACCTAAACTACACCTTCACTTACACACCTTCACACAACCTCCTTCACAAACACCCCCTCTTCACCGTCACACACACACCGTCACATTCACACCCACACACCCAACACCATCCACACCCACACCCCACACCATGCCCACCGACAAGAGTCCAAAGTTCACTACGGCGGAGCTGGAGCTCCTTGTCAACGAAGTCATCAGAGTCGAGCCACAGCTGTTTGGAACATTGGTCAGACAGACCAGCATAGCCCAAAAAACCAGCCTGTGGCAGAGGATCGTCGATAAGGTGAATGCTGTTGCGCCCATCCGAAGGACGAGGCATGAATGCCAAGCCAGGTGGTACGATCTGCGCAGGGCAGTCAAGAGGAAAATGAACGAGGAATACGCCCAGAGTAACATCACTGGAGGCGGGCTGCCCCGCAGACCCGTACATTACCATCCCTGGGAGGAGAAGGTGATGGCCAGGCTTCCGCCGGTGGGAGTACACGGAGTCGAAGGAGTCGCAGAGCCTGGTGAGTACACAAACAACTCACATAACATGGGGGGAATGGCATCCACACCCCAACTACAACAAATGCACTCACCTACCCCCAAGCCCTCACCGCACACAACCACACCCTAAAAACCACGCTCATGCCACTAACGTCTCCATGCCCCATTCACAAATAAAGGCAATGCCATATCCCAGGCCACACCAACCACAAACCCAAGACTGGATGTCCGGGATGCTGGGAGGGTGGGGCTCACACAACACATTGTGCAACTCAGAACCAGACACCAATGCCCACAGCCCATATGGCCTAGGTACATACCCATGCACCATGCCCAATGCACAGGGACTGGCAAAGCAATGACAAGGTAGCTGACACTTGGCCCTGCTGTAGGCAGCACAAGGCCCTCCTGTGACCACTGTACAATCAAAAAACAACTCCACTAGCTCACATACCCAGCACAGGAACTCACACACACTGTCATGCCAGCATGCACCATGAGGGGACAGACACATCACCTGGGAGACCCAATGACAAATCACACTGCACACAACAGCAGGCCTGGTCACACCCCCCACACCCCCCACACAAGCACACACACCCAGGGCAGGCAACGGATTTACCCACTCTCACAATGGACATGTGACACAACAAGACCAATCCATAGCCAAATAAGCATCCCAGCAAAAAACCTACTGGCAAACACTCAGGAGCACATACCAATCTTTCCCCCGCAACATACCCATCCCCAAGTGTACATTGAGAGGAATGCTAGGCACATCCAACCACCTGGAGGAACTGTGACTACTTGAATATGTATGAAACATGGATGTGGCATGAAACAGCATTAACATTGTCTCTCTCTCACACACAGGGCAACGTCATTGATTGTTCCCCCCCAATGGGGGGGAACAATCACAGTCCCAGGCTCAGCGTGAAGATGATCACACCGGCAGCGACGACTCTCACCACTCCGTGGATGACCCCTACCAACCTGGCCCCTCTGGTGCCCAAGCCCCTGCAGCACCTGCGTCAGGTACATCTGAGCCAACCACCACCCCCATTCCTGCCACATCCCAGGAGACACCCAGGAGCCCTGCTCGCACCGAACAACACAGCCAGTCTGACCAGGAGGTACAAGGTTCTCCGGGCACCCAGGAGGAGGCAGACGACCACGCTAATGCCATCCCTCAGGGGTCCCGTAAACCCGATGTGCCCACAATGGCAGGCCCGGCTCGTGTGGGCAGGGGTGGTGGGAGTGGAGGCAGGCGGAGGCAAGAACCTGACCAGCCAGCTGAGGGAACCGGTATGGCACACATGCGCCACATCCTGGACACATACCGGCGTGGCACCAGGGGCATCAGCCAGGTTGTGTCGAGCTTCACAGACATCAAGGGGACCCTCGACGAGATGAAGAACCTGCAGGCCGAGCAACATGCTAGTCAACAACAACACCAAGGACGGATGGAGGCAAGACTGGCTGAGCTCCTGGCGGTGCAAACGGACATGAGCCGTTCACTCCGTCGGATTGCCGACAACACGGGCAACCCTCCATGTGACACCAGGCGAAGACCAGCACCAGCCACAGGGAGGGAGGAGGAGGAGGAGGATTCCTCCGACGGAGCATCACAGACATCGTCAAGGCCTACATCTGAGGGTCCCCGGAGGAAGGTGGGTCGTCCACGGAAAAGACCGTGAGAGTCAGCGGACCATCCACATCTCCCAGGTCACCTGGCCTGGCACCTGGCCCTCTGGCGCAACAGCACCACCTCACCCAATGACATTCTCTGCCACATGGACTTGCTGGTCACAGTCTGACCAATGATGACCAACACTGTGGTCTGGACTCTGATGACTCCAAATGACAAGGATGCCATCTCCCCCTGTGAACTTTGGATTCTATGCACCCAGTAGAGCACCTTACTTCATCCACCAAAAGACTTACCCCACCAAAAATAAATACTTTATTTTGTCATGAGATGTTGCTGTCATTTGGCATTATTCACCAACATATGTGTGTGTAAATGTCAAACTATGCCTGAGTGTTGAACTAACTCCACACATCCATACCCTGGGAACGGAGTCTGGTACAGGACACACATGGGTCACAATGTATCATTCAATGCAGACATGGAGCACAATACTCACCTGTGATGGCCTCAAGCTGCTGAGGGGGTGCTAGGGAAACTGTGAGGACACACCTATTTGGAAGAGTAACATTAAGGCGTAGAGGTCATGCCTCATTTGGAGGTTCCCGGGGAGGGAGTCCCAGGTATGTGTTCCCAGGTGGGAGAACTATGTCCTGCATGCAGGAGTACGGTGGATCAGAAGAATGGTGGCCAGGTCAAGGTTGGATGCACGGAGATGGCACTACGGGGTCTCGGATGACAGTGGTACAAGGTTGGTTTTGGGTCAGGGTTGTGGCCTGCCTCCTGAGTGTGGGTGAGGAGTCTGAAGGTCATCCTGCAGCACACAGTGATCCATTGCAGCTATCTCTGCTGGACGGTAATGTGGCTGGGGTGCGGGATGTTGACGCTGAGGTGTGCAGATGCAGCCTGGATGTGGACAAGTGTCCCTGGAATTTGGATGTGGCTGCTCCGTAGAGGGCAGGGCAGTATTTGATACGGATGTTGTCGTGGACCTGGGGGAGGGTCCGTCTTACCTTGGAGTGGATCTATCTGGGGATCATGTGCATAATGCTGAGGGTGTTGCAGTGTGAGGTACAGATGCTGGTGATTACCATGGCAAATTAGAGCAAGCAATCCATGATGCACAACATCTTGTGTGCGTGGACACTGGGTGCCTGTGCGGGGCTTCTGTGGGTGGGACACAAGCAGTTGAGCCAGCTGTAAGGGGACAATCCTCAGATGTTGACCTTAGTCCTGTACAAGTCCAGCCTCAGGTGGCTGCTGTTCTGCCATTCATCTATGGATCCCATGCAATCTTGAATATTGGAACTGGAAATGTCTGCGTCCTTGGTGAGGGTGAGGAGCACCTGGCTGTCAATGGCATACGAGTTGATTGTGAGGGCGTGTGCGCATGTGATGGTGGATAGGGGGATCCTGGACACATTGTAGATTGACATGCTGAAAGATGATACCTGTGCCATGTGCCTCACGACGAAAGCATACTACATGCAGAAGCCTTGAGTCCCACTCCCATGGCCTTGCAGGGGTACAGATCCGGTGGGGAGTAGGAGGGACATGACCTGGTGGGTGTGACAGGTCCTGGAAGGCATGGCAGCGCTGTGTAGGCAGTCGGAGTTGCACACTCATCATGCAAAGGAGTTGTGTGTGCGCTCAGTGCATGCCTGAGAGCAGGCAGGAGATGTGTGGATGGACCTTGCTTGGAGGGTGGCTGCAACATCACACTGTAGTGCGATGTGGGTCATGCAAGGACCTGAGGGTCGTGCAATGTGCACGTTGCATGTGCAGACGGTCCAGCCTTTGGTACCGCGTGGCCGCAACTGTGGCACAGACAAGCCGAAGACAGCCAAATTAATGTGTTGAGGGAGGAAGGGAGGAACACCTTTGATGTGTGTGTGTTGCCAAATCTGGAAACTACGTGTGCCCTTGCTGCAGTGGCTGCAACAGCAGGCGGCATATCCTGGGAATTATGCCACAATATCCACACAAAGACTAGGTTGTCAGAAAGGACTACTGCAACAGGTTTATGTCAAGGAAGGAGTTACCGGTTTGCAATGGCACACACAGAGACAAAGGATGCACAATCACCAAAGATGACTGACACCGGATCATGAAACTGAAGGCCGAGCTGCGCACAGGAAACACACCCCAGAAGGTGTTGACGGCCCGTGGGGGGGACTAACATGCCAAAACACATACACAGCCATGGACATCATGAACAATAGTGAATCAAATACATAAAGAACAGCATGCAGGTTGCTAATCTACACATAGACTCATATGCACAATCCTTGACAACCATGCCAGAGATGCCGCATGCACAGTGGCAAGAGACCTGCATTGACAGAGATGAGGCACCTTGGAGGCTGAGGAACATCTTTATTACTCATGCTCACACCTATGCAAAAGCATCAACATTAACAGACTCACAGGTCTATTGGATTAACATGTGGGACCTACACCGGACACCCCCTTTGCACCACAGATGCTGTAAATCCATTGTACTGGCACACAAGTGAAGGGGTTGAGCCAAACATCCCCTGCTGCACACGGAGAGGCTGCAATTCCCCATTGAGCATCATATGGGGATGTCCCGCAATATGTCCACCCGTAGCCTCCCGTATGTTTCAGAGGGAAGTTGTACACACATTGATGCCTTCATCACAAACCACAATCCCATAACAGATGACTGTCACGAAGTGTGACTATCAATTCATGTGAGTCATGCCACATGTCATGTGCCCCATGGTGAGTCGACATGTATGCATAGTAACATAACCTACACAGGAGCAGTGCCCACACATTACAAACAACTACCACACCCAAAAAGCCTTGCTGCAATCCTTACCAAAAGGAGAATTTCACCATGTCCGTGCATGTAACGCTGATTCAGCACACGTTGCATTACTCATGAGGAATAGCAGGAGCACAACGATGCCACGAGCAGACAGCATGCGGAAATACCTGGGGATGAGAGACACACAAGAAGTCAGGAAAAACATAGTCATCCGCATGCATGGTCATGTACTCTACATGAATAAGGTTGACACCATGCCAGTTGTCAATTGAGTGTGTCAGCTAAAATGTGTGGAATGACATCAGCACTCGAGTGACACATCAGCACACACCTCAAAGTCACTTAGCATACAGTCAGCTGGACACACACATTGCAACACATGCCACACAAGGCTCAAAGCGTGCACACTCAGACCCAGGGACTCACCATTATGAGAAGAAGTTGTGTATGAGCTGACTCCGGATGTCCTCCTCCTCCTCCTCCTCCTCACTTGCCTCGTGACCAAGGCCGTCATCCTCCACGGGTGGATGTTCCTGCTCATCGGGATCCAGGATGAGTGACACAGCTTTCTCCACTGCCATGTTGTGCAGCATGCAGCACACGAGGAAGATTTTGCAGACCTTCACCGGTGCATATGGGAGGGACCCGCCGGTCTTGTGGAGGCACCGGAATCGGCTCTTCATGAGGCCAAACGTCCTCTCAATCACTCGCCTGGTCTGCCTATGGGCGTTGTTGTAACGGTGATCTGCAGCTGTTCTCGGGTTGCGGAGAGGCGTCACCAGCCATGGCATGTTGGGATAGCCAGAGTCCCCTACATGGAAACATCATGTAAAGAAGTGGGTCAGGAGATGCCGTCACATACTAAGATAACGCTGAATACTGGACAAACAGAGTCTACTCACCAACAAGACATGCTCGTTCGTTGTGCAGCTGCAGCATAATTTCTGGCACCCTGCTACGCCTCATGATGTAGGCATCATGTGCTGACCCTGGAAAACGTGCACAGTCATGGGAAATCACCATGTTAGCAAGACACACCACAAGGGCATTAATGGAGTGGTAATGATTACGGTTACGGAAGGCTACCTCCTGTGCCTGTGGTGGTACCAAAGCCACATGTGTCCCATCAATGGACCCAATTACATGGGGCATCCCTCCCAGGGCATAGAACTCACCCTTGATACCTGTCAACTGCTCACGAGTTGGAAAATGGATGAATTCATCTAGGTGCTCCAACATGGCTTCTAAAACATCATGCAGGACACGGCTGAACATGGTCTGAAACATGCCACCCACATCAGCTATGGTCAATTGGAACGTACCGGTGGCAAAGAAATGTAGGGCTGACATCACCTTCATCTTGGGGGTCAGCGCAGTCGGATAACTGTGTCGCGGTTGGAGGTGTGGTGCCAGCCTGTTTGTCAGGTCCACAATTAACCGTTGGGGGAATCGGTAGCGGCGTATGCTGTCACGTTCCCTCATGGCAGCCAAGTCTGGCATTGGTCGGGGGAGAGGCGGTGCCCTGCAGAAAATTGGAAGGAATAACGAAGATTGAGTACATTACTACACCAATGTCAATGAACTGAGCACATGTTCAACAGCTAATACACATATGCCACATACAGAGTCTGGTCTGTGCAATACATCCTCCACACGTATGCCAGCCAGGTGATACTCCTACCAAGAGCCAGCTACAAACATGGATTGTCAAGGTCTACATGACATGCCATGAAAGTAGATGTGGGCTAGTGTGAGTGAACAGCCAGACACATTACAGGAGTGACATACATCCACATATGTGCATTTGAAGGATGTCATCTCATACAGACAGCTGCCGGCAAGCTAGACGCACAGGTCACATGTCATGGAAAAAGGACAGACCACACACCTTGCCATGAAGGGGTACATGTCAAATATGATCACACAGACTATGGGCCCGATTCACAGAACTAACTTAAGACAAAATCCTAAACTTACTACCATTTTCGTATTCACAGAAGGCACTTACTCATTTTGGTATTCACAGAAGACACTTACTCACTTCGGTATTCACAGAAGTTAGGAGTCCTAACTTTAGGACTCCTAAATGCCTTCTGTGAATACCGAAAGTCTTAAAATTAGGATTTTTCTCAGTTTAGGAGTCCTAAAGTTAGGACTCCTAACTTTACTACTACTAAAGTGAGAAAAATCCTAATTTTAAGGCTTTCGGTATTCACAGAAGGCATTTAGGAGTCCTAAAGTTAGGACTCCTAACTTCTGTGAATACCGAAATGAGTAAGTGCCTTCTGTGAATACCAAAATGAGTAAGTGCCTTCTGTGAATACCAAAATGGTAGTAAGTTTAGGATTTTGTCTTAAGTTAGTTCTGTGAATCGGGCCCATTGAGACTACGCAGATATGTCCTGGGCTTGCAAGTCCCTGTTAGATGCATACAGACACACGTCACGTGTTATTCCACATGTGTCCTGGTGTGCGTAATAGTGTGACATGGGCATCTACACACAGACACATGTTGGATGCAGCTACAGCAGATGCCGTTGACGGAACACCAACAGCAAGCTCATGGGAACACATGACACACACATGACATAGTCACATCGTGGCACGCTGGTAGTGAGATGTCAGGTATCATCATCCGTGTACCTGGCATAAGGGGACATTTGCGGGTGTTGGGGACTGTGCCATGCCAGCGATGCAGTGCTTGACAAGTTTGAAATACATGCACACATGTAAAAGGTGTGAAGGGGAAGTGCGCCACATGGTGCCCCATCACACATTACATGTGTACACAGGTCATCACACAACTATTGGGTTAAAACATGAGGAGACATGTGCCAGCTCACTGCCTGACACACCTAGGCCCTACACATGATGCACTACACTGACAATGACTTGATGTCCATCCTTGTGCGAGTCATACACCTCCATTCCTTTCCTGTGCGCCTCCTATCACCAGTGTAAGCTGTGAAACGCACCGTACACACGCTCTGAGGGCATGTGTACGGTCGTATCACAATATGGGGTTTGGGTAGGAGTACGCGTGTGTGCAAGAACCGTACACACGTACGTGTACACACTGGTCCTATCCCCATGGAAGTGTTGGCGTAGGCGTATGCCATAGAGATAGGGCTCATACCCGCGTATGTATAGCGCGTGGCACTATGGCGTACGCCTACAGCAACACTACCATAGTGCTACGGGCCGTACCCGCGTGGGTACGGCCCGTAGCACTATGGTAGTGTTGCCGTAGGCGTATGCCATAGAGATACGGGCCGTACATATGCGGGTACGAGCCCTATCTCTATGGTGTATGCCTACGCCAACACTACCATAGTGCTACGGGCTGTACCCGTGCGTGTACGGACCGTATCACTGGAGTAGTGATGCCCTAAGGGTACGTGTGGAACGCACCCTACCTGTGTGTGGATAGTGAAATTACATAGGGGACACATGAGGGACAAGTATAAGGGCCTAAATGCTGGTTGTCATGGAGACCGAGTTTCCAGATCAAAATTTTGCATCAGGTGGCCAGCAAAAGTCAGTTGGAGACAATATATTAGGTTGCAAAGTGGTTGTTGACTTGACATCATGCTCAAATTTTGAACCATGCAAAGGCCCTCACTGGGGTAGGTTTAAAGGGATTGGAGGAAACGTAGGATGCAAATGAGATTGACCAATCACTCTGTACTCCTGTAAATGAAACAGCCCAGCAAGGGAGATATAAGGCAGCCAGGACCCATGAGAGAGCACTTGCCTGCACAACCTTTCATTCCACACCACTGCTGCTGCTCGTGGTTCCTCTGGCACCATGTCCAGGTCTGTGGAGAGGGCCCAGCCTTTCACCCAAGAGGAGAATGAGACGTCATCCTCCCACAGTACCCCTGCCTATATGGGAGACCAGGGGAGCAGGTGAGTGCTGACTTCACCAGCTGTGACTGTGCCCCTTTTTTGTGTCTGTCACTTCTGGCATTGTGTCCAGGTGTGACATACATGCAATGTTGTTCATGGTGGGTCCCAGGGGGGGGGAATGCCTTATGTCTCCCATGCAGAGCCTGATGTGGTTCATATCTGCACTCCTCACTTGCATTGTGCTTACTGTGACAATCACTGCATGGTGCATGCCACATTCAGCCTGGCTAATCCCCTTGGGAATGTTGTTTCCATAGTCCTGATGTGATTCTGTGGTCCCCCCAGTGTGACAGGTAACTGTACCCACAGATGTGTGTGAGTTGAGTGTACCTGTGGTGATAGTGTCCAAATGATGTGTACGGCCCCTGGACATTGGTGTGTGTGTAAGTCCCCTGTCATGTGGGTGAGTGTCTATGTGGAGTGTTGCACCCCAGCTGCATGGAGGATGCATATGCCCTACCCATCTGATGTGAGCAGGGAGCCGTGCTGTGTGTCTGACGTGCTGAGCTAGGCCCACACCTGTGACTCCCCCCAGTCAAGTGGCACTTGTGCAGAGTGATGTTTGTACCCGCAGTTGCCAATGGCAGGTGATTGTCCTGTGCCTGTGTGTGTCTGTGTACTCCGCTGAGGTTGCGTCAGTGGCCTGGGGCATGTGACTGCTTTGAGGTGCTGTCCATTATCCTGGTGTTGCTTGTGATGCACAGTGTGTGCCATGATCATTGATTCTGTAGCACCCCTCATGCCACCTGTGTACTTTAAATGCCACGTAGTGCATTTGGCCTTCCCCAGAGGATAATGTCCCTATGACAAAGGTGCAACGAGTTTGCTGCATACTATGCCCTGTTCAAACAAGCCCAAGTGTTCTAATGTGTGTCTCTGTGACATGGAGCAGGTGTATTGATGTTGTCTCACTTTGTTATCCTCACAGGTAGCCACCTACGCCAAGGGGGAGATTTGGAAGCGGGCAGTCAGGGCCGTGAGGTCGGTGGAGGATCGCAGTCGGCGCCTGGCCCAGGTGAGGAAACGCTGGCAGGATATCCGGTGCTGGACCAGGAGGATCGCCCGGGTCCTGCTGGAGGACTCACCTCCACGCAAACACGGCGGGCGCCGGCGCCTGACCCACCAAATGAAGCGTGTCCTGGCGGTGGTCTTCCTTGACAAGGATAGGCGGCTACAGGAGAAGCAGCAGCAGGAAGGGGGTAGGTACATGTGTGATTGTTGTGTGTCACCAGCTTTTGGAAGTGCTAAGTCGCATGGATACACTGCCAGGGTTTATATGTGCAGTGCATATCCTGTTCCCCAAAGTCAACCGGTCCTGTTCTTCCTCCCTTCCCCTCCTTGACATGTGTTCCGTGGTCTGTGTGTAGTCACTCTTGCCCAAGGTAATCTAGGCTGGCAGGTAATCCAAGTGCCCAATGCTTGCAGCATCATGTGTGGGGGTGGTCTGTGACATGTGTTGGGACCTTGCCTGTGCCCTGTCCAGTTCAGTCATTTTGGGGTCCATGATTGTTGGCATTGATGCAGAGTCTCAACATAGGAGTGTGAGGCTTAAAATTAACTGCCTTGCAGCATCCATGACCGATGTTGTGGCCACAGACATGATGTGCATGAGGGGGAGATATGCATAGTGCGGGGACGGTTGCTCCTGTTGCAGTCAGATCTATCCAGGACCATGGAGCAGTGTGGCCACTACAGTCCCCTGAGACGCCTTTTCCTAGGAATCATGTGTATCAGCCAACACTGTGGACATTCTCAGTGTCTTCAGCATAGGTTGGCCTCTGTGGCATTGTACCCTGGCCACATTTGTATTTACGTAAAGTGTGCTACATGTGTACACTGTACAGGGTGACCCAATGTGGCTTGTGCATCCTCACACTGGCCAGTGCCTGTGTGTCTGTGTACAACTATCTGATGATGGTTGTTTGTCAATATTATGTGTGGTCCGCCCCACGAGGGGTAGGTAGAGTGCAATTAGGATTTAATGGAGCCCATTTTTGTGATCCCTGATTAAGAGGTGTAAGTCCTTCCTCTGTCTCAATCACATTGTCTCAGGTGGGGGGGGTTTGTGCGGGCAAGGCCTACATGTCCAAAGCTTAGGTCTCCTTGCCAGGTCTGGCCTGTGTGTGATGATAGTCGGAACAGACACTCAACAAGTATTGACCCAGTCATGTTGTGCAGGGTTTAATGTTTGTGCTTTGCAGCATGTGTCAAAAGTTAAAAGACATGGCTCCTGCTCATCCATTGTTGGCAACGGTGTGTGGTCCAGATGCTGTGCTCGACTGTCCAGAGACACTAGCTTCTCTGTATAATTCGATATCAAGTTCTTTGCTGTTGTGTCATGCTCTCCATTGTATCAAAGTGGCATGGTGGGTCAACCAACTGTGTAGTGCAGGGCCTACATATGTGCGTAGTATTGTAGATGTTACTCATGATGCTTTTCATGCTATGCACTGTGACCTATGTAGTTTGGACTCATGTGTCATATGTATACAGGTGTCTGATTATTTCCTGTCTCTTCACCTTGCCCACAGCATCGTCGGGGACACCGAGGGAGACACCGGCACGGACGTGGAGGAGGGCTCCAGCACCGGTGCCACCAGTGCTGGGGAGTCTGGCGCAGCAAGTGGCACGGAGGGCGAGGGGAGTCAGGCGGAGGACCTGTCCAGTCCCAACACCGACTATGACGCTGACGGGTCCGAGGCTGAGCTCCCAGAGGGGGCGGAGGCTGCTCCCACAGCTGAAAGCAGCAGTACATCTCTCGCCGCCCCCTCCATTCCCATCACCGCCCTCCCACTTGCTCGGGTCCCTTCTGTCCGTGCTAGGCGACCACATGTCTCCTTCGTGCCAGGCACTGCACCCCCTGCCCCTGTCTCCCCTGCTGCCGTCAATGCCGAGTCTGTGGACATCCTGCGGCAGTTGCAGGTTGGTCAGACATCGCTGCTTAATGTCCTCCATGGGCACACCAGACTGCTGGCACAGATGGTTTTGTACATGGAGGGCATGTCATCAGCGATGTCTGACCAACGGATGTTGCTGAGGTCCATGGACTCGTCACTGACGGCAGCAGTGGGTCTCCTGCAGCGCTCCGTCCCCCCTACACCTGCCCCATCCACACTTCCCACTCCCATGCCTGTCCCAAGCACACCCAGACATCCCCATGCACGCACCCCACCAGACACAGGCAGCACAGCAACAGGGAAGGCCAAGCGCACACCTCCAGTCACGCACACACAGGGGGAAGTAGGCACACCCACTGGGTCGGGGGGCAAACGGCAGCCACGCAGCCACAGTGGGAGTCCGCAGTCCTCACGACCCACTTCCTCCAAAACCACTCCCCTTAGCTCCCCTGCCCAACAGTCAGACAAAGAGTCCTTCATGGCCAGTCTGTCCCTCAGCCCCAGTGTGACACCACCCCGCAAGGGGTCAAGGAAGTCCCCAGGCAGGGGAGTTGAGTCCCCCCCCCCTGTCCACACCCTCCCCCAGTAGCGCTGCAACCCATCTCTCTGACCCCCCCCCCTCCTTGGGGCCTGTGGTTCCTTCGGGTGCAGGGGAGAAACTGGCAGACCTTGCAACCGTGTGCAGCGCCATCCTAACCACCACCTTTGGTGCTGCCCCACCCCCTGTAGTGGAGTCGTCCGTCCCTGCACCCACAACACCTACCCTTGCCCCTCCTGTCCCTGTGGTGCCTGGTCCTTCCCCCCCTGTGGATGGAAAGGAACTCTGAACTGTGCAGACAAGGTAGGGGAGACGCGTCCCAATGTGTCCCCCCCCGGAATTTGCATATGGACTGGCCTATGGGCCTTGTATATAGTGTGCATTTCAAATCCACTCTTTTTTTATGCTGAATAAAGCATTTTGTTTTTCATTTGCACACAAATGCTTTTCTGGTATTGCTGTTGGTGCTGCTGCTCCCTGAGTTGGGGTGGTGATAATGTGTTAGGTGTCTGAGAAATGTTGTAGTGTGCTGCTCATGGGGAGGACCCTGGTATCTGCGTGCCATCACAAGGTCTCTGCAAATAATCTTTGGTCATGTTAGCTCTTACTGTATGGTTACATTGTCCCAAGGAGTGTTCCTTCCTCTGTGGCACCTGACTTCTTCCCTGCAGGGTGTTTCCCAATTGTTGTGCTGACCTGTGTCTACATTTCCTTGCTGTGTGAGGGATCCCTTCAACTTTGGCCATGCCTGCTCAGCAATGTCTCCGCCTGCATCGTCTGTGCCATCCTTGGTAGTCACTGTACTTGTGCATGGAGTATGTTGCCATGGCTTAATGTGGACATGGTCCCTTTTCCGCACTATGCATGTGTGTACTCCCAGCCTAGCACACATGTGTTACTTGTTCTGCAGGGTATTTGGGCACCAGACTGACAATTGTGGGCATTGTATCTGTGGGTACTCCACCCTTTTCCTTCCATGGGAGGCAACAACTTGTTGGCTGCCCCAGCACCTGTACATTCCTATCAGTCCTGGAATGTGGGTGACAGTGTGTGTTCCCTTGGCTCTCTTAGTTTAGTGGGGTTTCACATGAGGATACAGTCTTGTTGCATTATCTCAGTGTGTGTATTGTGCTGCCACCGCCAGGGGTGGGTATGCATGTGTAATTTGTCATCACACCCACATGTAGTGTGTCATGCAGCGGGGGAAGGACATCTATCCTCATGGGAGTGGGACACTGCTGTCAGTGATGTGTTGTCATGGCACTATCAATATAGTCGCACGGCCCGTACCCACGCTCTTCAGGCCTGGGTACGGGCCGTACCACCATTGTTGGGGTGACTTAGGGGTACGCGTGGTGCGACCCGTACCCACGCTCTTCAGGCCTGGGTACGGGCCGTACCACCATTGTTGGGGTGACGTAGGGGTACGCGTGGTGCGACCCGTACCCACGCTCTTCAGGCCTGGGTACGGGCCGTACCGCCATTGTTGGGGTGACGTAAGGGTACGCATGGTGCGACCCGTACCCACGCTCTTCAGGTCTGGGTACGGGCCGTACTGCCATTGTTGGGGTGACGTAGGGGTACGCGTGGTGTGACCCGTACCCACGCTCTTCAGGCCTGGGTATGGGCCGTAACACCATTGTTGGGGTGACGTAGGGGTACGCGTGGTGCGACCCGTACCCACGCTCTTCAGGCCTGGGTACGGGCCGTACCACCATTGTTGGGGTGACGTAGGGGTACGCGTGGTGCGACCCATACCCATGCTCTTCAGGCCTGGGTACGGGCCGTACCACCATTGTTGGGGTGACGTAGGGGTACACGTGGTGTGACCCGTACCCACGCTCTTCAGGCCTGGGTACGGGCCGTACCACCATTGTTGGGGTGACGTAGGGGTAGGCGTGGTATGACCCGTACCCACGCTGTTCAGGCCTGGGTACGGGCCGTACTCCCAATGTTGGGGTGACGTAGGGGTAGGCGTGGTACGACCCGTACCCACGCTCTTCAGGCGTGGGTACGGTGCGTACCACAATTGCTGTGGTGACGGGACGCGTCCACGTCCACTTCCGTTGTGGCGGGACACAGGCCTTGGTGGACACGCCCCCCCCCCGAGTGACCAGTCCCTGGAGGTACGGTATGTACAGGGCATGTATACATTTTGCCTTGGGTGGGGGTTATGTTTCCTGCCCCTGCCCCCCACCTTTGCCCCTGGGTGTTGTTCTGACCTTCTGCGGCGTCTGCGTCGGTTCCTGTGCACCAGGTCGTAGGCTATGAGGGCCGGGATGACACGTAGCATGGGGTCCATGGCTGTCTGTCACGTACAGGTGCTCCTTCCTCGCGTCGTCCTCAATTTCCCGGCAGTTTTTGGCTCCCGTAAAAAATGCTACGTGCGGAGTGACATAGGCACGAATCGTACTTGCTGGTTCGTAAAACGCTGCCTGACTCCGTCCGGACGTCACGTACGCGGTGTCCCAGATCGCAATTGTGGGTATATTTTAGCCGGTCGGTGTTTTGTACGAATCGTACGGAAATGGTATTTCTGTACGAATCGTACTTGCGGGTTTGTAAGGTGGTTTTCCCGGGTACGAGTCGGACGGAGAAAACGCTCTGTACGACGGTTCATACCCGGGTTTTACGGGATCGGAATCGGCACCAAAATGTTAGAAACATTATAAATTATAAATACATATACATATATACATACACCTGTAACATAAAAAAAAATATATTTTACATTAAAATATTAAAGTATTAATTAATTTTTTAAACTACATTTTACTCTACATTAAGTGCAACAGTAGGGAAAGTGTTGGATAGCGGACTTTGATTACTCAATCCATGCCGAGATCTTTTCGAGGGCTGGAATGGCGGCAGGATGAAGGCTTCTGGTTAAGGTAGTATTGTGCGCGAAGCAGTGGTGATTCTGGCGGGAACGAGGTCGCCACCCACTTGGGGAAGGTACTTACCCTGGATGCCTCAATCCATGCCACTCCCACCACGCTCAGCTCGCCTATCGGAGCGAAGCTGGCGCTACATAAATCTGGACACTGACAGCACCTGTTGTTGGAGGAGGCATCAGAAGAAGGAACTCACTCCGAAATGCATCATGCCCTGTCAATAAAGCTGCCGATCACCTGAAAGCCTGTGCGTGTGCGTAATCCTTTCATCAGAGGGGACTTGGTCTCAAATTGTTGGTGCTTCGGCCACTCAGCACCTGGGCACCCCATCCTACAGCAGCGCAGCAGAATAAGTGGCAGCTTTGGTGATTTTCAAAAACTTTGGCAAACTGCTGCACCGCCGCCATTCCTGCTTCCAGCAACACTTGTTGGGGCGGACTTTGATTACTCAATCCATGCCGAGATCTTTTCGAGGGCTGGAATGGCGGCAGGATGAAGGCTTCTGGTTAAGGTAGTATTGTGCGCGAAGCAGTGGTGATTCTGGCGGGAACGAGGTCGCCACCCACTTGGGGAAGGTACTTACCCTGGATGCCTCAATCCATGCCACTCCCACCACGCTCAGCTCGCCTATCGGAGCGAAGCTGGCGCTACATAAATCTGGACACTGACAGCACCTGTTGTTGGAAGAGGCATCAGAAGAAGGAACTCACTCCGAAATGCATCATGCCCTGTCAATAAAGCTGCCGATCACCTGAAAGCCTGTGCGTGTGCCTAATCCTTTCATCAGAGGGGACATGGTCTCAAATTGTTGGTGCTTCGGCCACTCAGCACCTGGGCACCCCATCCTACAGCAGCGCAGCAGAATAAGTGGCAGCTTTGGTGATTTTCAAAAACTTTGGAAAACTGCTGCACCGCCGCCATTCCTGCTTCCAGCAACACTTGTTGGGGCGGACTTTGATTACTCAATCCATGCCGAGATCTTTTCGAGGGCTGGAATGGCGGCAGGATGAAGGCTTCTGGTTAAGGTAGTATTGTGTGCGAAGCAGTGGTGATTCTGGCGGGAACGAGGTCGCCACCCACTTGGGGAAGGTACTTACCCTGGATGCCTCAATCCATGCCACTCCCACCACGCTCAGCTCGCCTATCGGAGCAAAGCTGGCGCTACATAAATCTGGACACTGACAGCACCTGTTGTAGGAAGAGGCATCAGAAGAAGGAACTCACTCCGAAACGCATCATGCCCTGTCAATAAAGCTGCCGATCACCTGAAAGCCTGTGCGTGTGCCTAATCCTTTCATCAGAGGGGACTTGGTCTCAAAATATATACATACACCTGTAACATAAAAAAATATATATTTTACATTAAAATATTAAAGTATTAATTAATTTTTTAAACTACATTTTACTCTACATTAAGTGCAACAGTAGGGAAAGTGTTGGATAGCGGAGGTGAATAAATTACTATTCCCACTCCAGGGAGTGCAACAGTAGGGAAAGTGTTGGATAGTGGAGGGGAATAATTTACTGTTCCCACTCCAATTAATGCAACAGTGGGGAAAGTGTTGGATAGCAGAGGAGAATAATTTACTATTCCCACTCCAGGGAGTGCATCAGTAGAGAAAGTGCTGGTTAATGGAAGGGTAAACATTACTATTCCCACTCCAACAAGTGCATCAGTAGAGAAAATGTTGGATAGCGGAGGGATAAAAATTACTATTCCCACTCCAGGGAGTGCAACAGTAGGGAAAATGTTGGATAGCTGGGGGGAATAATTGACTATTCCCACTCCAATAAATGCAACAGTATGGAAAGTGTTGGATAGCGTAGGGGAGAAAATTACTATCCCCACTCCAGGGAGTGCAACAGTAGGGAAAGTGTTGGATAGTGGAGGGGAATTATTTTCTATTGCCACTCCAGCGAGTGCAACAGTAGGGAAAGTGTTGGATAGCGGAGGGGATAAAATTACTATTCCCACTCCAGCAAGTGCAACAGTAGGGAAAGTGTTGGATAGCAGAGGGGAATAATTTACTATTCCCACTCCAGTGAGTGCATCAGTAGGGAAAGTGCTGGTTAATGGAGGGGTAAAAATTACTATTTCCACTCCAACAAGTGCATCAGTAGAGAAATGGTTGGATAGCGGAGGGATAGAAATTACTATTCCCACTCCAGAAGGGCAACAGTAGGGAAAATGTTGGATAGGGGGGGGGGAATAATTTACTATTCCCGCTCCAATAAATGCAACAGTAGGGAAAGTGTTGGATAGCGTAGGGGTGAAAATTACTATCCCCATTCCAGGGAGTGCAACAGTAGGGAAAGTGTTGGATAGCGAAGGGGTAAAAATTACAATTCCCACTCCAGCGAGTGCAACAGTAGGAATAGTGTTGGATAGCTTGAGAGTAAAAATTACTATTCCCACTCCAGCGAATGCAACAGTAGGGAAAGTGTTGGATAGTGGAGGGGAGTAATTTATTATTCCCACTCCAATGAATGCAACAGTAGGGAAAGTATTGGATAGCAGAGGGGAATAATTTACTATTCCCACTCCAATGAGTGCAACAGTAGGGAAAGTGTTGGATAGCGGAGGGGATAAAATTACTATTCCCACTCCAGCAAGTGCAACAGTAGGGAAAGTTTTGGATAGTGGAGGGGAATAATTTACTATTCCCACTCCAATGAGTGCAACAGTAGGGAAAGTGTTGGATTGTAGAGGGGATACAATTACTATTCCCACTCCAGGGAGTGCAACATTAGGGAAAGTGTTGGATAGCAGAGGGATGCAAATTACTATTCCCACTCCAGGGAGTGCAGCAGTAGGGAAAGTGTTGGCTAGCGGAGGGGAATTATTTACTATTCCCACCCCAGCAAGTGCAGCAGTAGGGAAAGTGTTTGATAGCAGAGGGGTAAAAATTACTAGTCCCACTCCAGGGAGTGCAACAGTAGGGAAAGTGTTGGATAGCGGAGGGGAATAAATGACTATTCCCACTCAAATGAGTGCAACAGTAGGGAAAATGTTGGATAGCAAAGGGGATAAAACCAAACATAACAGCTATTGAACCTAAATCCTCAAACAAAATAAAAACAAAACAATTTCCAAAAACATTTATCAATTAATAAATGAATATTAATAATCAACTAATGATTAATTTATTTAAACTAAATTACTTTCCACCCTCTACCCCAATAAACACCAAAACACACAACCAAATTATTTACACAAATTTCATAACTAATTTTACATTAATAAATTAATAACAATTAACAACAAATCACTAATTACTTTTTTTAATTTTCTACCCAATATTTACAACTATAAACCCCACAACTCACACATCAAAATTATTCCTCAATTAGCATATTTAATATTTAATTATTTCACATTATTAATCAATAATTAATAATGAAAATAATTTACCTCCCAACATATTCCCCTATAAATGACACCAACAATGTGGTAAAACATGACACAATTAAAATAATTAATTATCAATTAATTAATTAATTATTAACAGTTAACAAGCAAATTACAAACAAATAATAATAAATTAATTCACACAATTACCACTATAAAATAACATTAAATAAATAGTATATAAAAATATTTTAAAATATATCAAATTTAATTACTTCCAACCCTACTCCCCTTTCAACCCACAACCCGCTCCTAAAAAAATTACACTATTAACATAATTACCAATCAATTTTTAACAATTAACAACCGATTAATACATCATTTATAATACATTAATTACCACAATTAACACTATAAAATATTAAATTCATAAATATTAATTAATAAAAAAATATGAATTATTATTTATAATTAAGTCACTTCCAACCCTATTCCTCTATAAACCCACAACCCGGTACGGATCTAAAATGCAAAATAAAAAATAATAATAATAATAACTTCTAAAAATTATTAATAAATGTATTCTAATTAAATTACTTCCCACCCTATTCCCCTATAAACCCACAACCTGTTATGGAACTAAAAAGCTAAATTTAATTAAATAAAAATAATAACTTCAAAAATTATCAATAAATTTATTATAATTAAATTACTTCCCATATACACCCACGACCCGCTATGGAACTAAAACGCACAATTTACTTTAAAAATAATTAATAACCTCTAAAAATTTTACACATATATTAAGATAAAAATGCAATACTTAGACAACAAAATAGAACACATACATTTAAAATACATACTAAAATACATTCCACTAACTAAAACAAAGATATTTTTAACAACTATATTTTTGCAAACGATAGTAAGGACTTCGATATTTTTTAAAACAAAATTAATGACTTCGATATTGTTTAAAACAATATTACTTAGCTTAGACTCGATATTCTTGACCACGATATTCCGACAGTCGATATTTTTGTACAACGATATTTTGCACTCGATATTAGTGCAAGTCAACATAAAAAACTCGATATTCTGTCTATTTACCATTATTGCCACTGCACCACTACCCTCTGCACCAAGCACCACCTCTCTCCTTTATTCCATGCCTCCTTAAATCCCAAATGTACAATATCATATCCTCTGATCCATACTTCCACCTCTCCAGTAGCCTTATCACTGTGCTACGAAAATACTGACATGGCATGTTTCTGCATTGATATATTTTGTCTTCATTTTAATATCCGTATGCAGCTTCTGCTTCCCTTTTACATAAGGTATGAATCAAATGTTACAAGTATCCAAATGGCACAGCACTTGGCTGTAGACTAATAAGAAGGCTTTCAGGTGCGACAAGCGAGTTTTCGCCTATATTGTGGACATCATGTTTGGTGACTACTGACTTTTGGCACCATACATAACATTAAACCAGTCTAAAACAGAGGTTTTAAAGCCAGCCAGGGAATCCCCAATTTGACATACCTTTATCTGCCCTTTTCCAATGGGTCTTTGCCCCAATGCATCTGAGAAAGTCAAAATTCTGGGCCGACGATCAACAGCAGGCTGTCTAGATAAAGTGGTTTCAGAACTTAGGCATTAACACCTGCTGCCACAATGTACAACATTTGATTATTATTTGGGAAGAGTGACAACCTACCTCAAGGAACAATCCCAACCCTTATTTGGGAGAGCCTTCAGAGTCACTAAATTTAACGTGATCTCAACCCCCTGGTAGCTATGACCCAGAATCAACAAGCTTGACTTAGAGGCAATGTGTAAACTATTCAGTATCAAAACAGTAAAGCAGAAATGGAAAAAAATAAATCCCAAAATGAATTCTAAAAATAGGGTAAATGTAATAAACAAAATGGCACAGAAAGAACAAAAATCTAATAAGGGGAACCGAAGATCTGAATTTTTACATTTTTTTTTTTTTTTTGAGGCAGGACTTTGGCCTTTATTAATACTTTAAAAAAATGCAAAGAACAAGTCAACTCTTAAATTTACACACAAACCAACAAAAATATATATATATATATAAACGAAGCTTTTGACGACTGCTGCAGCAGGTCATTCTCTGACATATTGATTATCAAGTTCTTGGGGTTGTCTTAAGGCCCAGGTTTCTTTCTGCTCCAAAACGAACCTCCATTCTTAATGACGCAGCTCCTACCTGAGGAGATGCCATCACACAGGCTCCAACCAAGATAGCCCCATTGCCAAAAGATACACCAGTTTCTGTAGCCCAGTTTGTTTACGCTTTCAGTTGCTTTACACCTGGTCGTGTTTAGAAATAGCACAGGGATTCTGGTCTTTTTTAGTTGATTTGTTGATGTTAATCTATTTGATGGAGCCGGAATGCGGCTAAATGTCACAATGATCCACACCACAACACATGGCCTATAGGTCATCAGCACAGAAGGGCATGGACACTTTAGGCCTCCCTGACAATGAGGAGGTGAAACTGGCCGGGAAAGGTCTATGCTATACACCCTTCAAAGTGGATATGGGAGCGAGATTGACACTGTTCTGTTGGGGAAACAACGTATCTGGTCTGAAATGGAGTGTCCCTCACTAAGCCTGGACTGTCCCTATCAATTGATCCTCTGACGCAAAACCTCAGCTCACTTCCCCAGTACATAAATACTAGGACGTTAGAGCAGCTAAGGACAGGGCCAAAAGTCGTTCAGGCATCCTCTCATAGGCAGGACCCGCCTGGGCCAACCTTAAAGGATGTTTCTGTGGAAAAGGTGTCATTTTGTATCAGAACCTCTAGAACCTCTTTCTAACAGGTGGGAGATTTAAGACCTGTAACCCCGACCGGGCCCTGCAATCCCTTTCCTTGGTAAACACATAGGGGCCCACCCACAAGCCCAGTGCGCCGCCCGTACATCACCCCTTCCCATATTAATTAAAAGTGATGTACCGGCGGCGCAAGGGGCCTGCAAACAAGCCCCATAGTGCTTAAGATGTCAAGACCCACTTCTCCTACAACATTTTTAGAACTGTTCCTGATTCAGCCGCTAGATAGCAGGAGCATGCTAAACATGCAATTCCATAACTAGTGGCGTAGCTAGGCACTTGGCCGCCTGTGGCGGTCCCTGCCGTTGCCGCCCTGCAGAGCAGGGCTTGGTGGGTTTGCTGGCCAGATTTTTTGCGTTTGCCGCCCCTGCAGCAAACTCATGTAAGAGTGGGAGGGGGTCCACCACCCCAAAACTCGTGCCACCCGGGGCGGACCCCCCTTGCTACGCCTTTGTCCATAACACATTCTGGGCAAACGATTTTGGGTTTCTTTGAACAAAGGCTTTCATATGGGAAAGAGAATGGTGTGGTATGAGTATGCATATGTAGCTTACTACCCCCGACATGGCTCTGGGATGAGTAGCAAACTACTGCGTGGGAGACCGGCGTGGTTCTAATCTCTAAAGGCAAATGGGGCTTTTTTGCCCTAACTCCTGTCTCACATCTTTGATGAAGGACCAGACACCCGTCTTTCCTGAGTCCTGGGAATATTTAAATCACAGTGAACCTGGAGGAAAAGCAAAGTCCCTAAGAGCAACAGCGTCACTGGGAAGTAACCGGGTGCTTCCTGTGAAACCACTCTAGGCAGCCCATTGGAACACGATAGGGTGGAGTCTGAAGGACTGCCTCAGTTTCCACATGAACGCCTTGATGTATCCACTGAAACATGTTTTGCAAGGAGCTGTCGTTTACGCACAGGGCACGGATAGGGTCAGAATATCACATGTACGCTGTCTCTGAAGAGTGCAGAGATACCCTTCAGAGTCCATGTATACAAGCTGATCGAATACAGGCTGAATAGGTCTGCACCAGTGATTGACGTACAGGACAGCCCTGTAACCATGGTTCCCCAGTGGTGCTGCCTTTTTTGGATCCACAGGCCTTTAATTTGCAGCTGATGACAACATACCAAGGAGGGAGAACTAGCGCACGCATCAGAGGTTCTCCTTTCCTGGTATTTTATAAACAGGGAAGAAAGTCAGATCCAAAACAAGGTTGCTTCAGCACAGGCAGTTTCTAGGTGCGGATTGACTGGGCTCTGAGCTTCTGGCCGGAAGCTCCCATTTCAGCCCGAGCCCTTATACCGCCGGAATGGATGAACGGTACTAGCAAACAGATACATTAGTATTGTCTGTCCTGATGTTGAATGTTGCCTTATTTGGGTGTCTACACAAAAATGTCTGGTGATTGTGCCTCAATAAACATGTGGTTGTCACACTGGTGTGATGGGATGCTCTATCTTGTCAGTGCATGGCCCTGGTGTAAATTAAACCAACTGGGAGTGAAGACTGAGGGATTATTGATGACATGGGAGAGAGTGACTGGAAAGGTGGGGCAACCATGCGGAGGGGGCGTGGTCAAATAATACGGAGGTGCAGCAGACTGGAGGGTGAAATACACTTAAGGGAGGCCGCTTTGGGTGGGAGTGTGGTGGCAGCAAATCTAGGAGTGGCAGCAGTCCATTTAGGAGAGTGGTATGATACCAACATGGCTGCCAAAATGATGGCAACTTTGAATACAATCAACAAACGTATTTACAAAGAGAACAGTAATAGACATCTGAAAATTCTTAGCAGCCAGGAACTCCCTTTGTCTCCCACCATGTGGCTTTGTGCAGTCCCCTGTGATGAGAGAGCAGGCTGTAACTGCCGCTGACCTTCTAAAGGTGGTCAGGTGGCCCCAGGCCCTCAGGCACCCCTTCACGGTGCCCTTTCGGTGGTAGGGAGTTCCAGCTGTCTCTCTCTCCCTCTTGCAGATCTGCTTTGTGCTGTGTTTGCGTCCCATCTTCTTGCTGGAGGGTCATACTGTGTATCCCGGCAGCAACCCTTGCTTGCGCTCTCTCCTGGGGCAAAGCGGTGGTCTCGAGAAGAAGGGAACCGGGTAGGTAGGGCAATGGGGAGTGGTAAGTCTTTGGGGGGGGGGGGACAAGGAAAAGGCGTGTTGCTTTTTAATTTCTCAGATCAATGTATTTCTCTCCCATGTAACTCGAGGGTCTTTTCTCTCCGTTGGATCCTTGAAGAAGTTCTGTTTCCTCAGGCAGTCTGTCTGTTTTCATTTCCACTACAATATCGTCTTTCTGGTCATTTGGGTTCGTTATATTTTGCTTTCCAGAGCGGCCGCAGGCTATCTTGCCTTTCTTGTACAGGAAATAGAGGACGGCGCCAAGAATGGCGAGCAGCAGGATACAGACGATGATCACCACAATAAGCACGCCCTTGCTCTCCGCCTTCTTCAGCTCTGTATAAGTGACAGTGGGAGACGAGACGATTGTTGGTGGTGGTGGTGTTGTTGTTGTTGCAATAACAACCCTTGCTTCCAGGCGGAGGGTCCGGCTGCTGCTCCCCAGGCTGTTGGAAGCGTTGCATGTGACACCGGACTCAAGCAGCTCACTCGTGGCCAGTACACTGAGCTGGCTGGACACGCGGTGAGACTCCTGGCTGTGTATCACAGAGCCTTCTGCGTCCCACGTGATGACCGCTACTGGGTGTCCGAAGGCCTCGCATGTTAAATTCACCATTTCGTCCTTGTACACCTGCACCTCCTGCTGCTTCATCAACACCTGCGGCTTCCCTTTGACTAAGATGTCGATGTCTGCTGAACTGTTGAGACCAGGGACCTCTGGTATAGAAACCATACAGCTGTATCTGCCACCCATTTCATATGTCATGTTAGTCAGGCTGAGCTCAGGCCCCGGCATTTCAATCTTCTCCTTCTCCTTCCTTTTCCATTCGTACTCCCTCGGCAAGGACCCACCGGCATTGCAGTGAACGACCATGGCTTGCCCCAGCATCACTTCCACAGGCGACTCCGGGGATATTTCAATGGGTTCAAGATAGTTCACAGAGATCTCCACGTCAGCTTTAATGTCTTGTTCAGGGTTAGTTACATCGAAGGCTCTGCATCGGTACCGTCCACTCTGCTCCTTCTTCACATTTTCCAAGACCAGATATTCACCGGTAACATCTTCAATGTCTTCCTCCTCATCTTCACCATCCTTAGACTCCCAGACTCGGTGAAATGAATATTGGGGGGCAGGATTGCCATCACCTTCACAAATCATGGTCACAGTGTCCCCTTCTTTCACCGGCTCCTGGGGAGACTCCATGGTCAGGGTTACCGTTTCTGTTGGGTTGTACACTGTGATGTTGACCCGGTCAGACTCCATCATGCGGTCTGTACCCGGCATCCGGTAGTTCACCTCGCAGTAGAACTGCGCCTCACGGTCCTGCTTGTGCACCGGTGCGTAAAGGGCACTGCTGACGGTGAACAGCCCGCTCGACTCCGTCGTGGTGACGGTGGTGATATGGATCTTTTTGCTGTGCTGCAGGGGGGTCCGACCCTTGTACCAGGTGATATTTGGGGCTGGAAAGCCATTCCTGGTCGAGCAATCGGCGATCTTTTCGTCTGGTTCGTCTGTGACTAGCATGCCAACAATGTTTGGCTTTATCACAGGAGGCTCTGGAGATTTGAACACGCGCAGCTCAGTGCGGCCCTCTGCAAAGCCAAGCACGCCGGCGCCAATCTGGCAGACGAAGGTCCGCTCGTCTTGTACGGTCACCTCTGGGAGGACCAGCGTGAAGTTTGGGAGCACCGTGATTCGATCCTTATACTCAGTGTCCAGTATGGATGGGCTGTCTGGACCCATGTCTGGGCCCATGTAGGAGATCTTTGTTCGTCCATTTTTCTCATAGAACCAGTGCTGGTATGTATAGTTGGATGGCTCCGAGATGTTGAAACTGCAGTCGATGCGGGCAGTGCCTCCTTCCTTCACCTCCACCTCCTCTGGCACCGAGATCAAAACCTTGCCAGTCACACCGTCGCCGGAGCCCAGCAGGACGAGGAGCAGGAGGAGGCGGGAGCAGAGCGCGAGCCGAGACATCTTCACCGCGTGAGGCAGGGAGAGAAGTAATTTTTACATTTTTTAATAAAAATACCATAAAGGAAGAAGCACAAAGTTTCAATGATAGTCAATGATAGCCAAAGGTCACGGTAAACTGGGACCTAGGCACAAATTGGTGCTGACAAAGATGGAGCACGGGTCGCATACGCTAACAAAGTTCGTCCTGGTCAAAGATTTTACCTTCTGGCTTGAGTCCATTCCATCACAGGAGTACGCTTCTGAAGCACCGAAGGACCTCAGGAGAGGCCCTTAGGGGCCCATTAGGATGGCGGGCAGACTTTAGTCCACCTACCACCCTAGCGGTGCTGGGACCGGCTGCCAGCGGTGCAGCGGTCCCACACCGCCAATTAGGATGCGACCGCCACCCTGGCGGTCGCATTCCGCATCTTTGACAGTGCGGCAGGTGCTGCTGTTAGCAGCACCTGCCGCAATGAAAAAGAGGCATGTTGTGTATTGCCATGCACAACGTGGCAGGCACCGCACGGGTGCCTGCCACCTTGTGCATGGCAATGAAGGGGGTTACCATAGGAACCCCCCAAGTGCAGCCCCCCACACCTGCCAGGGGCCCGCAACTCCCCCAAAGCAATTCACCCCCAGCCTTTCCATGGTGGCAAAGCCGCCAAGGAAAGGCCTGTGATACCCAGCATAATAATAAGGATGGCGATGCATTCTAGGCACTGCCACCATATTATGGCCCTGCTCCCGATTGCCGACCGGCGGAAAAGCGGCAGACCCACTTTACGTCCACCGCGGCACCCTCGCCATAATAATATGGCGGGGGTAAATCTAGTTGGGATGGCAGGCGGATCACCATCGCCGAGCCGGCGGTGGCGATCCGCCTGCCAGCCTAATGACCTCCCTTAGAGATTAACAGGGTATCAAGCAGAGGCCAAACAACAGGTTCCAGTCCTGGGTTAGTTGCCACTGGTCAGCTGGCCAGTTGCATCTCTTCCCATTCAGGTCAGCCTGTTATTTGCTCCTCATAAGCATTTCACACCCATTTACACATATTCAAAGGCTAAATACTGACTGGCAGAAGTGGGAGAGCAACTGTAAATGGGCCTCCAGAGGCTTTAGGCAGGGAAAAGGTAACTTTCTTAAAGTAACGTTTCCCTAATATTTATCAAACATACAACTTCACCATGTAATTGGATTTTTAATAACTATTAAAAATAGTTGTCTATTTTTTTTAGCTGTTCTCTAGCCAAAATTAGCATTATTAAATGTAATAAAGTAACCCAGTTTTTTCTTATGGAACAGACTGCCTTGCTGCAGTTTAAACAGCATTGGGGCTTTACACTTTATGCGCATGTTTAACAATAAATTCTTACATGCCCTACTTTTATGTTGAACGGGGGAGCACACTCCTTTATCACTGTTTAGTAGGGGTAAAGTGCACAGAGTTCTGCAGCCAGCAAAAATATAGCATTCAGCAAAAGGCAAAAATTCCACGGCACCCTGCAGAAGGGGAACATTTCCTACACACCACATTAGGAAAGTCTGCGGAATTGTACCTTATTACCTGCACCATGTACATAGGATAGTGGTGAGTGCTCATATCTAGTCTTGCTTAGACTATGGAAAGATCATTTACCTAGCAGCCTCACACAAGAGAGTGGTCACTTACAGTTACTGACAGACAGATTTATAGGTGTGCATAAGAATGATCATGTATCAGACACCGATAACAGAATATCAACAACATCAATATTGACGTACCAAAATAACTTGTCGAAAATGTATATTTTTTTTTAATGAGTTTTACTCACTTAACATGGTAACTATCTAAATCTTGTGGCAATAATATTGTGGAACAGAGTATCCTCATATAGGTAAGTATATAGAAATGTTCCGATATATAGAATTAATAAGTAGTGTCAAACTGTAATAGCCTCTTGATGTGGTGGTAAGGCCAGTGGCGTAGCAAGGGATGGCAGGGGCAGGGGGTGGTACGCTCATGACGGCACGAGTATTGGGCGGCGACCAGCCTCGCCCCCAGCTCTTACCTGTGGCCATCGCTCGTAGGGGCATCAAGCGCAGGAATCACCAGCGCCCACTCCGCTCTTACAGTTGGCCACCGTGGGCGGTAAACGCAGGGACCGCCACGGCGCAAGGGGCCTAGCTACCCCACTGGGTAAGGCGCTCTGAGGCCTCATTCTCCAGCCCTTGAATAATCCAAGTTTATTCAGTCTACAGCGTCATTTTCAGTTTTAGCGTCGACACACGCCGGCCAACAAATCCCGCAGGTCTTGCTCTATTTCCTGAATATTTTGTGTTGAGCATATATATGTGTTAGTTTTATTATATTATTTGATGGAAAAGAAGCTATGCACTTTACACGATTTTTGTTCCACTAAGGGCAGCAGTGCCCTTTCTACAATCTGAATCGTCAAGTGGACTCCAATTTTTCCATTCCTTGGCTTTCATTTAAGTTAGCTGTGCTTTCTCTGAGCTATAGTATTTCTTTGTTTCCCTTCAACCAAGAGGACTCAGGTACCTAAGAATAATACTTTGTAGCCCCAAAGCATAGAACTTTAAAAGAAAGGCCCTTCGACCAAGCATTAATATGGCAACCGTTAATTCGAAGAGGGGTAGTATGTCTGCAATGAGTATGCAGAGCTCTCAAATTTCCCAGGTTCATATATGAGTTTATATGCGAGTGGCACATCCAATCCAGGTGGTTGCTGTGAAAAGTGAAAGCCTAGAGACAATGAGATGCCCACATAGAACTTGGGAAACTTGAGTTATTTGTGTATGTTTTCTGTTAAGGAACCATAGGTAGTAGCAATGTGGGGCTTCTTTGGAGAAACAGGATTTTGTCACTCATAGTGAGTGTGATATTAGTGTGCTGACGACGGGTGCTGCCTTTCTACTTTTTTTCATGTCAAATAAGATAAACTACCCCCATGCTCGAGACACTGGGAACGCAAGTGACATTGGGGCCCATTACGATGGCAGATGGACTTTGTCCGCCCGCCACCATAACAGTAAACGGGACCTACTGCCAGAGGTGCTGCGGTCCCACTATGGCAATTAGGATGCGCCCGCAACCTTGGCGGTCGCAGCCTGCATTTTTTACATTGCGGCGGACGCTGCTATTAGCAGCACCCGCCATAATACAAAAAATGCATGTTGTGCATTGGCATGCACAACGTGACAGGCACCACGCGGTACCTGCCACCTTGTGCATGCCAATGTAGAGGGGTACCATAGGTACCCCCCAAGTCCAGCCCCTCACCCCCAGGGGCCCGCAACGGGTCCCCAATGTTTATACATAGTAATATGGATGGCGGTGCTTTGCAGGCACTGCCACCATATTGTGTCCCTTTTCCTCCCGGCGGAAAAGCGGCGGACGGTCTTTCCGTTCGCCACGGTGCCCCTCGCCATACTAATATGGCGGGGGTGAACCAGGGACATTTGGCGGGCGGATCGCCACCGCCGGGCTGGCGGTGGCCACCGCTGGTCCGGCGGCGGCAATCCGCCCAATATACTAATGACCCCCAAGGGTTCACTAATGATCCCCTGGTTCACCCCCCGCCATATTAGTATGCAATAAAGTGTCACTCATAACGTCACACCTAAGGCGCTAAAATGTCACATATACACAGCGTAAAAAGATGAAAATGTCACACGTAAGCCCACTAAAACCAGGCAGCCACGTTACGGTGTAAACTTTTACGTGTAAGTTAGTCTACAGAATGCTTTGAAACTTGTTTGCGAACACCCACAAACCGGGGGTTAAGATACCTGCGTCACCTTCCTGTAAACACCTACTTCTAATTCAAGCACAGAAGAGCTCGAGTGTAACCTACACATTAGTAGCAAACACCACGCACACATAACCCACACCCCTGCACACCTAAAGTATTTTGGTGAATCACACATATTTATATATTTATGTTGATAGAATTGACGACTTTTTACAGGCATGACTAGCACGTGTGCCTGGAAAAAGCCATGTGACTCACCCTGTCCGTAATTATTTCTGGATGCCGTCAAGCTGGTGGGAATCGGTCGAGGGTAGCAGTGTTTACCTTGGAGTCCAGTAAGTTCATAACCTCTGTGTCCGTTCCAGGGAGGGGAGGGGCGGGGGGGGGGGCGCAGCCGCGGGTTTGCATCAAGCTCAGATGTGGGTCGCAGTGCCCCTAAAGCAGGAATGATGCACAGATTCGCAACACCTAATGAAGAATTGAAGTTTGCCAGCTGAAACTTCTCCCTTACACCGAAAGGAGCGAATGTCGGAGCCGTTTTCAGTAATTTGGCACTAGTAAAACGTGGCAACCTAATGCTGGTGACGTAGTGCCTAATGGAAGCACCAGTCATGCTCTGAAGTGGTATAGTCTTGATTTTTTGTATTAACATCAACATTCCGATGGTAGAGGCCTTGGTTTCCTTAAATGCATCCTCCTTCCAAGCATCCTGACCCGGGGCAAGCTTCACGCCCTCGGCTGCAGGTTTCAATCTGTCGTTCTCGTTCGATTGGGGGCCATCCGTGGTCAGCGCTCCATCGCGGAGACGTCACGTGCCCAGGCTTTGCTGGACCTTCATCTTAAGTGATGAAGAATCTCCATACCCACCCGTGTGTCCCATCATTTCATCTCAACAACAACCAATTGATCCTCAAACGATGCCTCTGTGCGCCGTATACTGAACTGCAGAACGCTGGTTATCTGCTTCATGCTTCCTCCTGCGGGCGCAGGGTTCAAAGACTCAGGAGAAGGCTCCCGCGAAAAACAAGCATTGGAAATGTCATCGGTCTCACGTTCGTTTGTTAGAGCTCTTCGCATTGTAAATGGCAATGTCTTTTACCTTTGTGTTATGGGGTGTATGTATGTGGTGTGTAGTGGAATTACGTGTGTTGTATAGGTTTAGTTAGTTGTGGGATTGTGTGGTGTGGAACTGTGTGGTGTAGAGTGGATTTGTGTAGTTGAATTGTGTGGCATGGTGTGCTGTGAAATTATGTGGATAGTAATTATGTGGCATTGAGTGTACTGGAATTATGTGGAGTGGGATTGTGTGTTATGGAGTGCAATTTCTGCCTGCAGCAGCTCTGCAAAGCGTCCCATATCTGGGGTGAAAGGCATGAATTTATTACACATCTTTACATTAAGCCTTATTTTGCCTGATGGTGCTGGGCTGCTATTTTCCCTCCGCCGAGAGGGCTGCATACTCCATTAATAGCCATCGATGGATCCAATGGTCACAAAAGCCAATTAGGGTAAAGCTTTGGTGCACCACGCGGCTGGAAAGCTCCAGACTGGGCCTTCTTTAGGTCCACCTGGGGCCCAGCACATCTTCACTGTGCCCTGGTGTCTCACAGACACTGCAACCAGTGGAAAGGGCCGGTGACTGACGCCACCTGTCACTGGCTGTTATTGCAGTTACCTGAGACTACTGAGCGGTCACCTTGGGACAGAGGCGCAACTAGAGCCACATATCGGTCGGGGGGCACTAAAAATGTCGGGGGGGCTGACTCTTCCAACAATATGCAGAGTGGAGATGCAGGGGCTCTAAGAAGGGGTGAAAAACAACAAAGCCTCGTTAACACGTAAATGGTCTTTTAAAGACCGAGGTGCGGGTGTGTGTTTGCCCGGTAAGCTTTCCCAGCCCGGGCTGCCACACACGCGGGGGGGGGGGGGGGGGGGCTGAAGCCCGTTGAGCCCAAGGGGCGTTGCACGCCTGCCTCGGGGGCAACCGGATCATTTGAAGGCCTGTCACTGCCCTGATGGCGGCTCTGCTGTTCTCTGGCCGGGCAAGAAGCCGCTCAGTGATAGCGGATGAGGAAGATGCAGCTCGAAACTGAAAGCACCTAGGGTGAGCTGTGGTAAGCGCGAAACCTTCAACCTATTACAGCCATCACGACCTCCGAGCTACAAGTCCAACTGCCTGATGCCGGTGCTCTCACCCACAGCATCCAAGCGCCCTAATATTCTGAGACCAGCAGCCACCACCACCAGTAGCAGCACCTGTCCCCGCCATCTCATACGGCATCAGTGCGTGCATCCAGATGTCAGTTTAGGCCTGCTAAACAATGGAGAAGAAAGGAGAGAAGGCAATAGGGGAATAGATAAGAGGAACTAGCTGAAGAGGGAGGGCGAACTACAGGAGAGGGTGAGGAGAAGAGGGAGAAATATCGAGTCTAGAAGAAGGACAAATGAGATGGGAGAAAGAGCAAGCAGATGAAAACCACAGTCAGAGAGGGGAGGAGAGGGAGAGAGAGAGAGAGATAGATAAAGGAAGAAGGAAAGATGGACATAAAAATAGGCGGAGACTCTGGAAGAGACAGAAAAAGAGGCTGGGTCAAGTGGGAGAGTGAAAGAGACAGCCAGATGGGACAGAGATGGGCTGATGACAAAGAGGGAGAAAGTAGGAGAGCCATAAATAAATGAGAAAGAGAGAGAGTGATAGAGAGTCCTGGAAACTGCCTGCTATAGTCGGGACAAGAGCCGATAGCTTGACTCCAAGGGCCACAGCTGCTTTAGCCCCGGGGCCGAGAGGGCTGGGCCAGTATCACTCCCCAGATTGACAGCTGCAGACTGCACAACAATGTCTGGGTTCAAAATATCATCATGTGGCGAAAGGTCAACTGTCACCATGGGGCCATAGGCTCAAAAGACAACAGTGATAAACATTTAAACACTGTGAAATCCAGTCACCTTCCTCCCGTTTTGTTTGTTGAATCATGGGGAAGAGGTGTGGCGCCGAGGCCAGGGCGACTGACTCCGGCATCTGGGGATCACGGTTCGATCGCCGGCGGCAGATTAGCCCAGTGACTCTGGGCAATAGCTTGCTTAATTTTCCCAACGGCCCCCAGCGCCTTGAGACCCTTACGGGTGATTGTTCGCGCTTTGCAAATGTGGATTATTATTATTATCCTGCATTCACCAAAGTATAATTCCATGTAAAAATTGCTGCAAAAATACTGCATTCTAGGGGGGCGTGGTCAAGCGCCGAAGATGGCGGACGCGTCTTACTAACGCTCCGTGCCGCATTCCCGGGTTATCCTGGGCATCCGACTCCTGCAGGGCCCGACTTGGCCCCAGTGCACGCCTGCCATGGCGAGCCAACCCTGTGCTGCCGGGGAAGAACTGTCTGAGCCCTGAACCCGCTCTGCGGCGCTCTTGGAAGTTGCGGCCTGCCACGCTGACGGACTCTGGGCCTTTTAACGTGGCCGTGCTGCTGCCCGTAAGGGGAGACTCTGCTGCCGCGGCGATCCTGACGCCGCCCGATGCCGCCGGCCCCTGCTCTAGTGGTGCCGCGGACTGCGGGGGGCGCCTCGTGCTCTCTGTGGTCCGGTGGCGGTGGAGGCTGGAGGGCGGCTCGCGGGAGAGGTCCGGAGAGGCTGACTGAGGCGGCGGAGTCTGTTGGTGCAGTGCTTAATTTGTAAAATATTAAGTGCCAGGACTGTTACCAGGAGGCCACTGGAGCTTGCAGCACCCATCGCCCCTGCCATTGCTGCCAAAACAGCTACTAACCATCTCTCTTGCAGGTAAATGCGACAGTGCAGATTATTCCAGGACCCCAAAGCTAAAGGAATGACTGGGGATGGCAGGTATTAGTAATGTTTTTAATGTATATTGTTTTCCTGAACAGCTGTTATAATGCTCATCACTAAATTACATGAGCAGCGCCACCTTGTGGCTGACTGCCCTAAGTGTGTTGGTTGACAATTAGGTGCCGGTGCCGAGCACCGGTAACCAATTAAGTGCCGGTGCTCAGCACAGGAAAGCTCCGGCTCAAATTAAGCACTGTGTCGGTGCAGCACAGGAGTGTGGCCTGCAACACGGAGGTAGGCCTGCAGGGGGAGCTTGGGGTGCCTGCTGGTGGCGGCGGCAGTGGAGAACCACGGGGGTCGGTCGAGCCTAGGGGCCCCCTACCTGCTCACAACAGGATTGCTGCTGCGGCCCAGACAGTTAGGGTGAGTCACGAGGGCCGGCCGGGCCTAGGGCTCCTGTGGAGGCTCCTAGCGGGGGGGGGCATCCCACTGCCTGGGCGCGTGCTGCGGCCCCTGCAGGTCTCTTGGCAAGGGTCGGTCGGGCCTAGGGGCCCTCACCTGCATGTGGCTGGAACTATGTGGCTGTACTTCCTGTGACGGGATCTGGCCTTCTGGTGTGATGGTTGGCGTGGACCACGCTGGAGCTGCTGGGTGTAGCAAACGCCACTGAGGTGGGCCTGCAGGGAGCATTGGGAGTGCCTTCTGGTGGCAGTGGGGGACCACGGAGGTTGGTTGGGCCTAGGGGGGCCCCCTGCCTGATTGCGAAGCGGCTGCTCCAGCGAGCTGGGTGACTGGTGAGGGCCACGGGGGCTGGTCGGGCCTAGGGCTCCTGTGGAGACTATTTGCGGGGAGGAGACCTGGGTGTGTACTGCGGCCCCTACAAGGTTCCTGGTGTTGCGGAGCCCGTGTGGGATGGGGGTCCACGGGGGTCGGTCGGGCCCAAGGACTTTCGTCTACACGGGGCTGGGACTGAGTGACCGCATGCACCGTGGCTCTGGAGAAGTGGTCGGGTTTGTGCCATGCTGCCCCTGAACCTAACATTGGCGCACAGTGTCACCCCTCCTGCTGCTGTGATTGTTGTCTGCTACACCAGCGGTGGCTTTTTTTGGAGCCTAGCCTTCTGGCGCGATGGTTGACGGAGTGTTGGTAGCGGCACCTAACGGTGTGACGCCGGGAGGTGGGACCCCATCTCGCTGGTGGGGAGCGGGCTGGGAGCCATCACGCTTCTCCCACTTTCCTGTCTATTGACCAGGGCATCACTCAGCAGACGCGCCCGCTCGTCCTGGGACTGACTTGCGGGCTCCTCTGCTGAGAACGCTGTGAAGGGGGGCCTAATCGTCTGGAGGAGGCCTGGGCCCACTGATCGCACAAGGGTGTGCATTGTTTTTTTAAGGTGCAGCTGTGCTGTGGAGGGTCCGCTCCCTGTTGCGCATGAGGCCTCTGTGTGGGTGGAATCACGGACACTTGCCAACCCAACCTTGCTGCCTGTGAGGAGGAGCGCTCAGCAGATCGTCATGGGCCGTTTGCGCAACAACCCCTCTCGCGATGCACCTCCTGGGGGCCAATCTGGGGCATTGCTCACAACCTCCGGGGCAACGGCAGAGATGAGCCCGTCTGACATTGCCACCAAACTAGATTCTGTGCTGGCGGTGGTGGAGCGCATCGGCAGCGCTCTGGACCTGACCTGCAAATCCTTGGAGGGCCGTATGGACACTATTACCTCAGACTTTACACTTCTCCGGGCTGACCAGCCCAAGCTCTCAGACCGAGTGCGTGATGCGGAGACCGCACTGGCAGAGCTTCGGCCCAGATCCCAGAATTGCTCCTCCGCACTTCAAGATCTGTTGGATCGGGTTTGCACCCTGGAGGACAAGGTGGACGATGCGGAGGGTTGATCACGCCGGAACAACGTGCGAGTGGTCAATCTTCCGGAAGGAGCAGAGGGGCGGGACCCGGAGACCTACACGGAGACCTGGATGAAGGAGCTCATGCCCCCCGGATTGCTCTCCCCGCAGTTCGTGGTGGAGCGAGCCCACCGAATACCTGCCCGCAGACCCCCTTCCTGTTCAGGGTCATGAACTTCAGAGACAGGGATGCTATTCTGCGGAAGCTGGGCAAGCATCCAGGCCCTAAGGTGCAAAACGTATCCGTTTCTCTCTTTCCTGATTACACGGCTCAGGTGCAGAGGAGGCGAGCCACCTTTACGGCAGTAAAACAACAGCTCCGGGATCTGGACCTCCGCTATTCCTTGCTCTTCCCGGCCCGCCTGCGTGTCATCAGAGAGGGTGCTACGAAATACTTTGACTCCCCCGCTGGGGCATGGGAATGGCTCGAGGAGCAGGGGTTGGCGCCGGCGCCCAAATCGCCTGATGAGTCCCGACCTCGTGAGCGCCCCCGCAGAGGCGGAAAGGCCAGAAGTGTGACACATGCTGTGACCATCCCCAGTCCTGATCAAATCAGATTGGAGCGTCAGGGGGCCTTGCGGGCGACGGCAGCTCTCCAGCCCTCCAGATCTCCGTCCCCGCCCAACTCTGTTACCTCTCCGCCTGGGTCCGGAGCCCCTGAAACCACACCGGAATGGTCACTGGACGCAGATTTCCACCTACTCCGGGGTGTCACCCCACAAACCGCAGATGACATTATCTGATGTTAACTTTACGGACATGTTGGACTATCGCACTGCTCCAGGTCTTGTTTGTTTCATTCTAGCAGCTGCGTGGTGGCCCCCCCTTCACCTCCCCGCATTTGGCAGGGGCAGGTCTTACATTGGTTACCTCTTCTTTCAGGCCATCTTTCCCCCCCGAGATTCCGGCATCAGTTACCTGGGGCCTTATATGCATGCTAGGACACCATAGTGGCTCAGGCTATGTTTCTTCTTATACTTTTGTTTGAGATGCTTTACCTCCTGCTTATTGGCGATAACTGAAGGGGAAGGTCTATACGTTGCCTCCTCTTACTCGCTGGTCTACTTTCTACCCACAGTCGTACGACGATGATAGTTCCATAGCCATGTCTTGGAATGATAGTTTGGGAAGTTCCTCACGTTGGGGAGGAACTCTCTTCCTGTTGCACACTGTTACATTACCCCACCTTCTTATTTTTCTTCCCTTGTACGAGTCGCCGCCCTTGCAGACCTGCCGCCTTCCCGTCCTTTCTGTCCGAGGGAGTCCTTCACACAGGGAGCCCTGCAGTGCCCGGGTTGGACACACTGACCTTAATAGCCCTGATGACTGACTTTAACGTTCTGACTTGGAATGTTAAGAACATCCAGACACCTTCTAAGCGCTACGCCATCTATGCCTATTTGCAGCGTCACAAGACAAGTATAGCACTTTTGCAGGAAACACACCTAGTAGCCGCTGAAGCCGCACGCTTGCGCCGGCGTTGGCATGGCCAGGTATACAGCACCAATTACTCATCCATGGCTAGAGGGATGATGGTATGGGTTAAGGCTGGGGTCCCGTGGGAAGAAAAGGAAGTTCTGACAGACCCAATGGGGCGGTACGTCCTGATCAGCGGTAGGCTGAATGGTCAACCGATTCTGCTAGGCTCCTTATACACCCCCAACGTTGCTCAGGGACCCTTTCTGAGTGACCTCTCAGAGATATTGCTTCGATGGAGGGCTGTCCCATGGCTCCTGGGTGGGGATTTTAATGCAGTGCTTGATGTTTCCCTTGACCGTTCCTTTCCCCCCTCACTAGCACCACGGCTTCCTCCAACGCTCACCTTTTAAACACATGGCTATGACACTGGGCCCTTTCAGATGTTTGGGGGAACATCATCCTCGTTCCAGGGTATACTCTTTCTATACCTCAGTCCATAAGCTACACGTACACCTAGATCGAATACTCGTATCCGCAGTCCTCCTCCCCTTGATACAAGCGACGGATGATCTTGGTCGGACGCACTCTGATCATAACCCCTTGTTGATGCACCTGGCCTGGGAGGCGCCACCCCCGCCGTTCCCGAACTGGCATCTGCAGACTGCAGCCCTGGAGGACCACCTCTTCCGAGGCTCACTGGAGGCAGCAATAGCTAACTACTTCTCGGTTAATACCGGCTCTGCAGGCTCGGTCTTCACTGAATGGGAGACCTTTAAGGTGGTGGTTAAGGGCCATTGTCTGGGGCGGACTTGGAGTATTCACAGACAACTAGACACCTCCTTGACCCTCATTGAAGAACAATTACTTCTATTCGAGTCACAAGTTGTCACTATCCCGACAAGGCAGCGGCAACTTGGTGCTGCCTATGCCGAGCGCGTGGTCCTTCTAGACCGTCTGCGCTGCCATAACTTTTTAGCACACTCGATCCGCTCCCACTCGGCCGCGGACAAAGCCGGGAGACTACTGGCCTATCTGATTAGGCAGGAACACCCCCAGTGCCTCATACATTTCTTAATAGATGACCTTGGTCGGGAGCGCAGCACCCAGGGAGACATTCATGCACTGATGACTGAGCAGTACACCCGTCTGTATGACACTCTACTAACAGGTAATGCCCAAGACGTGGGATCCTTCTTGGACACAGTGGAGTTACCTACTCTGACGGTGGATAAGTCCCTGGAGCTGGACTCCCCTATAGTGGAAGACGAAGTGCGGGACGCATTACGGGCCTTGTCCTCGGGTAAAACTCCAGGGCCGGACGGTCTTCCGACAGAATTCTTTAAGACCTACGTGGAACATCTGGTACCACAGCTGCACTCGATGTTTCTGGAGGTAATCTCGGAAGGGACCTTGCCTCCCACCATGCGTACCGCTAATGTGGTGTTTTTATTGAAACCTGGTAAGGACCCCACATCACCTGGTTCATACCGACTGATTGCCATATTAAATTCGGATTATAAGATCCTGGCAAAGATCCTCGCCAATAGACTGGCTCCGTTAGTCCCTGATCTGGTACACCCTGATCAGAATGGCTTTGTTCCACAGCGTAACACGGCCCTAAACCTGCACCGCTACTTTCGAGTGGCGGAATATGCCCCAATCACCTGGCCGCATTCCGGTTGTATGGTATTAGATTTAGAGAAGGCTTTTGACTCACTGGCCTGGAACTTTCTATTTGCTGCCCTTGTTCGCTTTGGAGTCGGCCCCTATTTCCTCTGCTTGGTCCGATTGCTATACTGTGAAACGTCGGTTCGGGTTCGGACGGGCCCATATATTTCCGATCCAATTTGAGTGCGGCGTGGGACCCGGCAGGGATGCCCGCTGTCCCCGCTATTGTTTGCGTTAGCGGTGGAGCCGCTGGCGGCTCATATCCGCACCCATGTTGATATGGGAATAGCACTAGGCGATGGCATTCACACCATTTCGCTCTACGTGGATGACTTGTTAATATACGCCAGGGATCTTCATGATATTCCCCCCTCCCTTGATCGAGCCCTTACCCACTTTGCGCGGGCCTCCGGGTTGAGAGTCAACCCGACTAAGTCCATACTCTCCCCGTTCCTGGGGGATACACCGGATCCAGGCTTCACACTCGGAGGAACACCTGTGGCCTGGTGCACCAACCCTTTTTGTTACTTGGGTGTTCAGGTTTACTGCACTAAAGCCGACCTCTTTGACGGGAATGTGGTCGGAGCTACCACGGCGATCCGATCTCAGATGAGCTTCTGGAAGAATCTCCTGTTGGCAATCTCTGGTAGGGTCATGCTGGTTAAAATGGTGGTCCTTCCCCGCCTCCTTTATTATTTTGCCACGCTACCCCTCATTATCTCCCCCCCTTCTTTAAGCAGTGGGAAAGGGTAGTACGAGATTTCATATGGGGGACTTCACGCCATAGAGTGTCCATGGGAAAGCTTTATCTACCTGCCGATCTGGGCGGACTCGCGGTGCCCAATTTTTAGCATTACTACCTGGCCTCCCAGCTGCAGTGGGTCACCAGGTGGATGTCTTCCCGTTATCTACCAGACCCCCGCTACTGCTAAAAACCTTGCTTCAGATTTTCCACCCCTGCTCCTCATTTAAGCCTCCGGATATTTTCCTCCTCACTATAGCACACAAATACTTTCGTAGGTGCCTTTTCCTCACTAGAGCCACCATTCCATATGGACCTGCCATCCCTCTTTTGGGGACTCCACGGGGGGACACCTACACGACAGCAGCGGAGTTACATCACTGGACCTCAGAGGGGGTACAGGACATGGGGGACCTCTTTCAAGAAGGCGCTCTTATTACATTCCAGGACCTTATAATAGGAGAAAATATACCTCCAGGGCAGTTCTTATTACACAGAGCACTCATAGCCTCATTAGCGTCCAAATAGGTTGCACTCGTCCAAGAGCCTCCCATACATCATACCTTGCAGTACCTTCACGTGATGGGGAGGGGAAAACACCTTACGCGCTGGTTCGCATCCTCCCTTCGACAACACATGGAAGCAGATCTTACTCATCTTCGGCTTCACTGGGAGAGGGCCCTGGGTAGAGCGTTTACTGATAGGGAATGGCTAGCTGCCCGTAGCGGTCTGTCCTGCATCCCACGGAATCAACGGTTCCGACAGATACAATTTTTCATACTGCACCAAGCCTACCTTACCCCAGCCCAAATAAACAGGTACTTCCTCTGCATAGATGCGGCTTGCCCCCACTGCCGACAATTAGATGCCGACTTGATACATATGCTTTGGGGATGCTCGGTCCTGACTGACTACTGGCGCACCGTGACAACAACTCTCATATGTTGCACAGCCCGCATTATTCCCCCGACATGGGAAGCTCATATACTGCACCTCTTTAGCAGGAAGAAGAAATATAGAGCTGCTACACAGTTTCTTGACCTGGGCATCATAACAGCCAAGCCCCTGCTCACCAAGCGCTGGAAATTCCCCCTACTGCCTCACCCTCTTGCTTGGCACCGGTCCTTCTCCAATTGGGCGAGGGTGCGGTGCTGCGCAGAGAAGATCTGCTTGGCATCCGTATGTTCCCCCTTGCACCTCAGTGGGATGCAATGGTCTCCAAGCTTTCGGGAGCAGACACAGACGTGGGATCCCTGCCTGCATCACAAAGGGCTCCCACTCAAGGTGGCCCCCCCGCCGAGGCGACTCAGGCCTGACACCAATACCCAGACTGCCATTACCCTTCTGTTATGACACCCCGCTGCTGCTGAATCTTAGGGGAGTTTGAGGTCCTCCAGCAAATTTACCTGTGGCGGCAGGTCTTGCGCGACTATATCCTATCCTTCGTTCGCTTTTGTTGCCCTCATTTTGTTGTGCCCTATGTCCCTGTTGGAAGGCGGACCTCGGGGGAGTCGGAGAGACCACCCAGAGGGGCCCCCACACTGCACGAAGTCGCCGAGCGCTGCTGAGAAGCCTCCTAGGAGAGGTCCTTCTCCTATAACGTACTAGCACAGTAACACCACCACACAGGACTCGAGGATGTTTATCAAGACGAGCAGTTCTTTATCAGCATCTAAGAAGTTACGGTTTTCGATATGTACAAGGGGGATCGAGGGATCCACAAGAGTCTCAAAGTCTCGGGTAGGGACAGGGTAGCGTGACAGTCTTTAGTAGCAGCTTGGTACGAGAGTACCCTGGGCCCAGTTCTTGATCCTCAAGCTGGAGGGACTCCGGATCTCGGAGTGGTCGAGCCGCGACGGCGTCAGCAGGGCTCTGGCGATCAGTTCGTGGAGTTCAAGCCGCGACCAGGTCAGCAGGGCTCTTAAGGTGTTTCAGTTCAGCTCGAGCCGCGACGACGTCAGCAGGGCGCCGAGGGAGGTTTCAACGAGGTTGGGCCGCGACAGCGTCAGCAGGGCCCCGATGTTCCGTGAGGTTCCTTGTCTCAATAAGGTGGAGCCGTGACGCAGTCAGCAGGGCTCGTGGTATAGTCTCAAGCAAGAGTTCTTCTCCGTAGGGTCAGCCGCGATTCCATCAGCAGGGCTCTTGACTCCGGGATACAACTCCTGTCCCATTGCGGGGTTGCCCCAGATATAGGTCTGGAGCCCTTTGATGTCCGGACCCTTGCGCTCGGGGGGCGGAGAGGCTGGGCTGGGAGAGGCCAGACGCCCAGCGGGAGAGGCGCCAGGCCCGGGGAGGCCGGAGGACGATCGTACCTAGGTGTTGAGGGACGGTGGGGGGTCCCATCGAAACTCTCCTCCTCCGGGAGTGGTGAAGTGGCCATGCGGTGCCCCCTGGCCCGATCTTGGTGCCTCGATGTCGGGGCTTCGCTGGGGCCGAAGCCGGAGGGAGCCGGGCTGCGTGGGCTGGTGCGTGGAGCAAGCATGGGGGGGGGGACCCCGAAGGGATGAGGGGTCCCTGTGCGGCCTGGAAAAGGGGGCCGCTGAGGCGGGTGTCGGCAAACGGGTACAATCCAAAGGGGGCCTCGAAGGGAGGAGGGGTCCCTGGCGGCCTGAAAGGGTGGCCCGTGTAGGCCGGTGCGGGGGACGAGCACAATCCAAGAGGGTTAAGACCACGCCACGAGGCCGGGTCCAACAGGCGTCCCCCCCAGCCGAAGGCAGGGAGAGTCACCCATTTCCTTGGGGGTTCTCCTCGTTGAGGCGGAAGAAGCGGGACAGGCCGTCGGCGTTGGCGTGGTCATTGCCGGGCCGGTGCTCAACAGAGAAGTCCATCCCCTGCAGCGAGATGCACCATCGCAGCAGCTTGGGGTTCTCGCCCCTCATTTGCATTAACCACCGCAAGGGCCGGTGGTCGGTCTGGACCCGGAAGTGGGTGCCGAAGAGATAGGGCCGGAGCTTTTTGAGGGCCCACACTACAGCGAAGGCCTCCCGCTCGATGGTGCTCCACCGCTGCTCCCGGGGCAGCAGCCGTCGGCTGATGAAGGCCACGGGTCTGTCGAGTCCCTCCGAATCTACCTGGGACAGGACGGCCCCAATTCCATATTCGGAGGCGTCCGTCTGCACCACGAACTCCTTGCTGTAGTCAGGGGCCTGTAGCACGGGGGCAGTGCACATCGCCGTTTTGAGAGTCTCGAAGGCCGTCTGGCAGCGGGGGGTCCAGTGTACCTTCTTTGGCTGCTTTTTTGACGTGAGCTCTGTGAGGGGGCCGACAATGCTCCCATAGTCTCTGATGAATCGCCGGTAGTACCCGGTGAGGCCCAGGAAGGCCCGGACAGCTGTCTGGGTGGTGGGGGGTTCTCACGCCTGGATGGCATCAACTTTCGGTTGGAGGGGAGCCACCTGACCGCTCCCTACTTGATGGCCCAGATAGGTCACCGATCCTTGGCCTATCTGGCATTTGCTGGCCTTGATCGTGAGCCCGGCCCTTTGGAGGGCGGCCAGGACTGCTTTGAGGTGCCCCAGGTGCTCAGCCCAGTGGCTGCTGTATACGGCAATGTCATCTAAATAAGCCGCGCTGAAGGCCTCTAGCCCGGCCAGGACCTTGTTCACTAGCCTCTGGAAGGTGGCCGGGGCGTTCTTCATGCCGAAGGGCATCACCCGAAAGTGGTAGTGCCCATCAGGGGTGGAGAAAGCGGATCTCTCTTGGGCACCGGGGGTGAGCTGGATCTGCCAGTATCCGGCGGTGAGGTCAAAAGTGCTCAGGTAGCGGGCTGCTCCTAAGTGGTCGATGAGCTCGTCGGCTCGGGGAAGAGGATGGGCATCGGTCTTGGTAACAGCGTTCAGGGCCCGGTAGTCCACACAAAATCGTAGCTCCTGGGGGGTGCCTGGGGCGGCGGCCTTTGGCACCAGGACGACGGGACTGGCACACGGGCTGTCGGAGGGCTCGATGACCCCGAGGGCCAGCATCTTCGCCACCTCAGCCTGGATGCAGGCCCGCACCCGGTCGGGTACTCGGTAGGCTCTGTGTCACACGGGGGGACTGTTCCCAGTGTCGACGTCGTGGACACACCATGGAGTCACCCCCGGAGTGAGGGAGAAGAGGGCCGCAAAGGGCCGCAACAGTTGCTGACAGTCGTGGTGCTGTTCTGGGGTCAGGGAGGAGGCGAGTCGGACGCCTTCGATGGTCCCGTCGTGGTCGCTGGTCCGCAGGAGGTCGGGTAGGGGCTCGGAGTCGCCTTCGCCCCCGTCGTCGGTCGCCAGCAGTAGGCTTAGTTCGGTCCGGGCAAAGTGGGGTTTGAGACAGTTAGCGTGTAGAACCCGGAGGGGGTTCCGGGGAGACTCCATGTCGATCAGGTAGGTGACTGGGCTCTTCTTCTCCACCACCTTGAAGGGCCCGGTCCATTTGTCCTGGAGGGCGCAGGGGTCAACCGGTGACATGACCCAGACTTGCTGGCCCGGCTCAAACTCGATGGTAGAGGCGTTTTGATCGTACCATCTTTTCATGTCCTCTTGGCTGGCCTCGAGGTTGGCTTCGGCCAGGGCTCGGAACCTTCGTGTCTGGTTTCGTAGGGTCAGGAGGTATCTGTAGACGTCGGGAGGGGCATCTCGGGGCTTCGTTTCCCAGCCCTCCTTGACCAGGCTGAGGGGTCCTCGGACTGGATGCCCGTACAACAATTCGAAAGGGCTGAACCCCAGGGACTTCTGCGGGACCTCCCGATAGGCAAACAGGAGGCACGGCAGCAGGACATCCCATCTCCGCCGTAGGGGTTCTTCCAGGCCCTTGATCATGCCTTTTAAGGTTCTGTTGAACCGCTCGACCAGTCCGTTCCCCTGAGGGTGGTATGGGGTGGTGAACTTGTACGTGACCCCGCACTGCTGCCACAGGGACCGCATGTATTTAGAGATGAAGTTCGTACCCCGGTCGCTCACCACTTCTCGGGGGAACCCTACTCTCGAGAAGATCCCCATTAAGGCCCGGCCCACTACGGGGGCTGTCACAGTTCGAAGCGGGATGGCCTCAGGGTACCTGGTTGCGTGGTCTACGAGGACCAGGATGAAGCGGTGACCCAGGGCGGTCCGGGGGTCCAGGGGGCCTACGATGTCTATTCCGACCCGTTCGAACGGGGTGTTGACTGCTGGGAAGGGCTGGAGAGGGGCTTTGACCCGTCCCCCCGTCTTGCCGCTGGCTTGGCAGGTCTGGCAGGACCGGCAGTGGTTGTCCACGTCCCTCCGCATCCGGGGCCAGTAGAATTGGGTCACCAGGTGGCTGTAGGTTTTGTCCTGCCCCAGGTGCCCGGCGAGGGGCACATCATGTGCCAGGTTGAGGAGGAACTCCCGGAATCGGAGGGGGACCACCAGCACACGACTGGCCCCCAGTTCTGCAATCTTCTGCTCGCTGTACAGTAGTCCTTCTGCCCAATAGACCCAGTGTGTTCCGGTCTGGTCACCGTTGGCCTGCGAGGCCGCTTGCTGCCGGACTCCTTCAAGGGAGGGGCAGGTCTTCTGTTCCTGCTGGAACTGTTCTCTGGTGGGGCCCCCGTCATGGCGCCATTGGGCAAGCTCCGGGAGGGCGCCGAGAGAGGCGATCTCGCCCGGGGAGGGTTCTGTGGGCCTGGCATCGGTGCCCGCTTCTTCCTCGCGGGAGGCAGGTGGTGGCACGGGCCCCTCGGGCTCGACGGTGTCGGCTGTCATGGACGAGCGGGGGGCCTGGGCGGCCATGGACCGGGTGGTGGCGCAGGCCCATTCGGGTAGTCCCAACATTCGGAGATGCTCTCGCCGCTCCACTTGAGCCCAGGGGGAACTCTCTAGGTCGTTCCCCAGGAGGCAATCCACTGGAGCGTCGTCGCGGACAGTCACCTTCAGCATGCCCGTCACCCCTCCCCATTCGAAGGGGATCTGGGCCATCTGGCACATGCTTTCGCTGTTGTCGGCCGTCCGGACGGGGCATAGCACATTTGGCAGGATCTGTTCGGGGGTCACCAGGTGGCAGCGGACAACGATGACACTGGCTCCGGTGTCACGGAGGGCTTCGGCCCGTCGTCCATTGATAGTGACCCACTGTTGGTACTTCTGGGTGTTGCTCGGGATGGGTGTTCGGGGCACCATTTCTCGGCTGCCCAGGCAGACCAGGGACATGGCCGCCGGCTCCCACTCAGTGGACCCCCCGTCGAGGGGTTCTTCCTCTTCCTCCCCTTCTCCCAGGGCGGCAGCCGCCAGTTGTCGGGGTGGGGGCCCGCTGGTCCCACCTCGTCGGTTCATGGGGCAGGCAGGGTCGCTGGCATAGTGTCCTGTTTGTTGGCAGCCGTAGCAGGTTATCGGGGGCCGGGGGCCGGTTTTGGCTGGCGCCGTCCCTCTTCGGGCTAGGCTCGGGGAGGGGTGTTGCTGAGGCGGCCCCCGAGGCGGACTCCGGGGCGGCCCGGCTGGGATGTCCCGATTCCGGTTCGACCCTCCTCCTCCGCCGCGCTGGCGGGGGGGTCCGGTGTGGTTTCGCTGGTACTCCCCCATCGGGTTCCGGGGGACTCGGGTGTTGACCCATCGATCGGCCTCGGCGGCGAGCTTCCGCGGCTCGGTCAGCTTGCTGTCGAGGAGGTGTTGTCTTAGCTCCACGAAGCAGTTGTTGGAGAGGTGTTCCCAAATAATGAGGTCGACCAGCTGCCCGTAAGTGGTGACCTTGCTACCCTTGATCCAACCTTCTAGGGCCCTGCTGAAGAAGTCAACATACTCTACCCACGTGGTACCGGGGATTTTCTTGCAGTCTCTGAAACGCTGGCGGTACATTTCCGCGGTTAGTCCGTAGCGGGTGAGCAGGGCCTCCTTCATATGGTCGTACGAGGTCATCACCTCTTCCGGGAGCTGGAGCAGGGTGTCTCGGCCCTCGCTAAGGAACCGACCCCATAGGCCGGCACCCCAATCCTTCCGGGGTACCCGATGGGAGGTCATGGCCACCTCGTACGCCTTGAACCATTGCTGGATGTCGTCGTTTTTATAGTACTCCTTGACGACATCCTTGGGAATATAGACCTTGGCTTCGGTGGGCGGCAGAGTGTCTCTATTGCTGGGGGTGCCGGTCTCCCCCTTCTGGGCCTTGAGTTCGAGTTCTTTGAGGCCCCGCTCGTGTTCGAGGGTCAGCTTTTTCTCTTCTAGTTCTCGATGCCGTTTCTTTTCTTCGCTTTCCTCCTGCAGCCGTTTCTCTTCTAGTTCTCGATGCCGTTTCTTCTCCTCTATCTCCTCTTGTAGCCGTAGCTGCTCTATGGCCCATTTCTTTTCGGCCAGCCGGAGTTCGCCGTCCAGCCGAAGTCGTGCGAGCTCTAGCTCATGGGTCCGGACCTTCTCCCGCTCTCGTATTTCTTCCGCGGAGAGGCCGGTTTCCAGGCTGTTTCTCCCTTCGTTCGCTGGGGTCGGTGCTGGTGGCGTGGCTGCATTCAGGGGCAGGGGACCTTCCCCCTGGGAGGGACCCGCCTCGGACTCTATCCAGGTTCTCAGGGCTTTCTGCATCTCTTCCTTGGTACCTAGGCCGGTGGTCGTAATGCCCTTGTCCTTGCAGAACTGTTTTAACTCTTTGTGCGTGTACTCTTCCAATCGTTCTGGTTGGAACTCCATGGTCTCTGTTCGTCTGGATGGATAGCGAGTGGGTTACTTGCTTGTACGATCTGCGTTCGGCTCGGATCCCGTCGCTGGCCACCAAATGTTGGAAGGCGGACCTCGGGGGAGTCGGAGAGACCACCCAGAGGGGCCCCCACACTGCAGGAAGTAGCCGAGCGCTGCTGAGAAGCCTCCTAGGAGAGGTCCTTCTCCTATAATGTACTAGCACAGTAACACCACCACACAGGACTCGAGGAAGTTTATCAAGACGAGCAGTTCTTTATCAGCATCTAAGAAGTTACGGTTATCGATATGTACAAGGGGGGGGATGAGGGGTCCCTGTGCGGCCTGGAAAAGGGGGCCGCTGAGGCGGGTGTAGGCAAACGGGTACAATCCAAAGGGGGCCTCGAAGGGAGGAGGGGTCCCTGGCGGCCTGAAAGGGCGGCCCGTTCAGGCCGGTGCGGGGGACAAGCACAATCCAAGAGGGTTAAGACCACGCCACGAGGCCGGGTCCAACAGTCCCCGGTTACGTTTGAACTGCACTGCTCCTACATTACTCGCACATTACTCGATGCCGCGACTTGTCAACACCACTCTGTCTTTCCTGAGATATTGTCGCAAGCTTTGATGTAATTGCTGCGCACTCAATGTTTCATTGTCATGTAGCTATTAACTCGGCTGTACACTGTTCTTTTTTCATCTGTTACATGAGTGCTATTCTGACTGTATGTTTTATTGACTAATGTGCAAAAACAAACAAAAGAAAAAGTTAATAAAAACGATTTAAACTAAATACTGCATTCTAAAACTAATAGCAAAACAATATGTTTAATGTGATAATAGAACTTTGCATAAGTAACATAGGATTTTTTTCAGCTAATTCTGAACGAAAAGTCCAACCACACTTCACCACCAGTGCTCTTTGATCATAAACGTTAGTAACATATTGCTTTATGTAGGCTGAGGTGTGTGTTACACATGCTCAGTAAATTATGACATTTTAGCCCGTCACCTATGCAAAATGTAAAACTACAAGTCCCAGAATTCAATGTGCTGTGGGCTTTAAAAAGAGGTACTGGCTGTAGTTACGACTCATTGGTGGGCAGGTGTTATTTCTGGAAGCCAAACTGGAAAACAGTTTTTTTCTGGTCCAATCATGAGGATAAGGAAGCTGCAGCAACTGAGTATAAAACTACTTGCACTGCAACAAGTGAGTCACACATGGCTGTTTCTTGTGTAATTGATACCTTTGGCCACACCTGGCTTTTAGGGAAGACTGAGCACTTTGCATTCTGGGACTAGTGCTTCAATTTTGACAGTGGTGCACTGTCTTACAAGACCAAATCGATTGCATGTTGTTGATAATAGACCACAAATATTTTCAATACGATCATGTTAGAAAAAAGATTTAGGTGAGTGGTACTGTATAAACACTACAAGGGTTGTTCCAGCCCCATTTTGTAACAAATGTGCTAATTTTAATGACTGTCATTGAAAGTGACACACATTATCTACGTTTATGTCACACATAAGCATGCAAGAAACATTCAAATGTCACACATAAGCAGGCTGCAATCTTGCCAGCTATGCTGCAGCAGTGATTCTGCACCTCCTTTCAGCCACAGGCATTTGCAACTACAGCACGAAGGGCAGCATCATGTCCTGGTCTAGCAGCCATAACGTGGTTTTTGTAGTCAAGATATGCTGTATACCCCACACTGCCCATAACTCAGCTTCCTCGCGGAGGCCCTAGTGGTAAAATGTCCTGCTTTTTCCCTGGGAAAGTAAACACTGGTCTCGCCTGTAGGAGAGTAGGGTCTGCTATCCTATGGTCACCCCACATTTTTGCTTTTTGCTTCACTGTTTTTTGACATATTGAGGCTGTGGGCCTGCTAATCAGACCCCCAGCCTGCTGTTCTCTCTAACTAAATTGACACTATGCACCCTAGGTGCATAACCAATTGGAATTGGATCACCCTATGTGCCCCTGTACCAGTGTACACTAGGTACCCAGGGCATTGGTGTATCTAAGGCCTACCAGGGGCTGAAGCATGTATTATGCCACCCCAGGCCTGGCCTAACAAATTTGACACAACTGGCTGATCACTCAGCTGGGGTAACCGACATGCCTGAGGCTCACAAGGAGCCTCGGTGCATATGCCAGTTCAAACCGGTCCTGGGGCACACCAGCCCTGGACCTGGGGCGAGCTGGACAAAGGATTGGGGGTGTAACCACCCCCCTTCCTGGTCCCACCCTTAGGGAGGGACCTAGCAGGTAGTCCGGCCCCTAGAATCCGCTTAAAGGTAGGAGCTGTGTCCTAAGACTTCAGACATCCTGGAATCAACTTACTACAAAGAAGAAGACGGGAACTTCGACGCTCTGCTGCACAGAGGACAGAAGGAAATCTCCCCTATGGTCAGGGAGTGACCATCTTGCTAACGCAAGCACCAACCAGCTATTCGACATCTGCTTTGCCGCCGCCTCCCGCCAGAGCCCAAGCCCAGAGCCCGACAAGACCAGGACCTCCAGACCTCTCACAGCCCGATCCACAGTGGCCCCAGCAGCACTCCAAGACAAATGATCTGGACCCCATACAATCCTGGAAAAAAAGGGAGAGGTTACCTACTTGGTGGACCTAGAAACTCCCAGGAGTCCCCACAGGGTACTCCATGTTAACAGGTTAAAGGCATATGTTGACAGGGCAGACATGGGCTTGCTCATGGCTACAGATGAGGGACAGGAGGAAGAGAGTGACCCTCTCCCAGACTTGTTGTCTCAGAACCCTGAAGATGGCTCAGTTGAAGGAGTGACCCTTGGAGGCAACCTCACTGATCATCAGCTGACTGAATGTAGACAGGTTCTACAATCATTTCAACATATGTTTTCATTGATACCTAGTCAAACTGACTGGTGTACCCATGTGGTGGACACTGGTGACAGTCTGCCTGTAAAGAACAAACGTTACAGACAACCTGACCACGTCAGGGACTGTATAAAGGCTGAGGTACACAAAATGCTGGAACTGGGTGTCATTGATCCCTCAGAGAGCCCCTGGGCTAGCCCAGTGGTTCTGGTCCCCAAACCTCACACCAAAGATGGCAAGAGAGAGATGAGGTTCTGTGTGGATTACAGAGGACTCAATGCTGTCACTAGGACAGATGCACATCCTATTCCAAGGGCAGATTAGCTCATAGATAAACTGGCTTCTGCTAAGTTTTTGAGCACATTTGATTTGACAGCTGGCTATTGGCAAATCAGGTTAGCTGAGGAGTCCAAGGCCAAAACAGCATTCTCAACCCCAGGTGGGCATTATCAATTTTTGGTGATGCCCTTTGGTCTGAAGAATGCACCTGCCACCTTCCAAAGGTTGGTGAATCAAGTCCTTACTGGGTTGGATGACTTTTGTGCAGCATATCTTGATGACATTGCTGTCTTTAGCTCCACCTGGGAGGACCACCTGATCCACCTGAAGAAGGTACTTGAGGCTCTGCAAAAGGCAGGCCTCACTATCAAGGCTACTAAGTGCCAGATAGGGCAGAGTAAGGTTGTGTATTTGGGCCACCTTGTAGGTGGAGGCCAAGTTCAACCACTGGAGAGAAAGATACAATCCATCAAGGACTGGTCCCCTCCAACCACCCAGACTCAAGTTCGAGCTTTCTTGGGCTTGACTGGGTACTACTGGAAGTTTGTTAAGAACTATGGGTCCATTGTGACTCCTCTTAATGATCTGACATCCAAGACGATGCCCAAAAAGGTTCAGTGGACAGTAAGCTGTCAAAAGGCATTTGATGACCTGAAGAAGGCCATGTGCTCTGCACCTATCCTGAAAAGTCCTGACTACTCCAAAGAGTTTATTGTCCAAACAGATGCTTCTGAGTTGGGTGTGGGAGCTGTGCTGTCACAACTTAATGTAGATGGTCAAGACCAACCCATTGCTTTTATTAGCAGAAGGTTGACCCCCAGAGAGAAGAATTGGTCAGCTATTGAGAGGGAGGCCTTTGCTGTGGTGTGGGCCCTGAAGAAGCTGAGGCCATACTTGTTTGGCACTCACTTCAAGATTCAGACCGACCATAAGCCCCTCTTGTGGCTAAATCAGATGAAGGGTGAAAACCCCAAACTGCTTAGGTGGTCCATTTCCCTACAGGGGATGGACTTTACAGTGGAGCACCGGCCAGGTACAGACCATGGGAATGCAGATGGTCTCTCCAGGTACTTCCACTTAGGACATGAAGACGAGACTGGTCAAGGCTAGTTTAATGTCCCTGCGTTTGGGGGGGGGGGTTGTGTAGGAGAGTAGGGTCTGCTATCCTATGGTCACCCCAAATTTTTGCCTTTTGCTTCACTGGTTTTTGACATATTGAGGCTGTGGGCCTGCTAATCAGACCCCCAGCCTGCTGTTCTCTCTAACTAAATTGACACTATGCATCCTAGGTGCATAACCAATTGGAATTGGATCACCCTGTGAGCCCCTGTACCAGTGTACACTAGGTACCCAGGGCATTGGTGTATCTAAGGCCTACCAGGGGCTGAAGCATGTATTATGCCACCCCAGGCCTGGCCTAACAAATTTGACACAACTGGCTGATCACTCAGCTGGGGTAAGTTGTTGTAACCACCTCTTACTTAGGTGTAGTATACCTATACCTATCCTTAAATGGGACACATGTAAACCTATAAGTCACTCCTATGGCAGGCCTTGACAATCCTGAAGGCAGAGTGCTTGGTTCCATGTGAGATGGTGCTCTGGCATGAGCTGAGCCTGTCTGCAGTGGTCGGAACAACTTCCTTCTACCGTTTCCAGATATCGTCATACCATATACTCTTAAGTGCATTATGAACCTCGTGGTTAAATGCTATATTTGGTTTGGCTTTATCAAAACATGTCGAGTAAGGTGTCATACGAATCGGAATACTAACCCCTCGCCAATTCTGGCGACGGGGTTAGCATTCCACCCTTCTAGAGGGACACGACATGTACAGTACCTGAAACCCGGGTAAAATCAGACATAGCCTCAGCTCCACAAAATGGATGCTGCCACCACAGACACAAGTCTGCCCTCCTGCTGCTGGGAGTCCTTCCAGCTTGGGAGACGTGGACAAAGGGTTTCCTGCCAGGGGAGGTGCGAGCACCACCCCAGTCAGGATTTTGTGTATTGGTCAGGTAGGGCTTGAATGGAATCCGACATGCCTGAGGCTCACAAGGAGCCTCGGTGCATATGCCAGTTCAAACCGGTCCTGGGGCACACCAGCCCTGGACCTGGGGCGAGCTGGACAAAGGATTGGGGGTGTAACCACCCCCCTTCCTGGTCCCACCCTTAGGGAGGGACCTAGCAGGTAGTCCGGCCCCTAGAATCCGCTTAAAGGTAGGAGCTGTGTCCTAAGACTTCAGACATCCTGGAATCAACTTACTACAAAGAAGAAGACGGGAACTTCGACGCTCTGCTGCACAGAGGACAGAAGGAAATCTCCCCTATGGTCAGGGAGTGACCATCTTGCTAACGCAAGCACCAACCAGCTATTCGATGTCTGCTTTGCCGCCGCCTCCTGCCGGAGCCCGAGCCCAGAGCCCGACAAGACCTGGACCTCCAGACCTCTCACAGCCCGATCCACAGTCCCTACAAAGAAGGAACCCGTGGAGGCACCGAGACACGTGGAGCCAGCCATCTTGAAAGACCGACGACAAGCTGCAAGCGCGACAACAGAGGCTCCCTCCAAGTTGTGCTTTGGGTCCTGAGAAGCCCAACATCCGAGCAGCATCTGCACCAAAGGTGAGCCCTCCAGCATCTCCACGATCTGCGTGGGGCCCCTCTGCACTTTGCATCTCGACGCGCCTGCCCGGTCCCTGGCCCGTTGGCTAGTGGCCATTTTGGCGACGAACCTTGAAATCTACGACACTGGTCTGATTGCTCCAGACTGGCCCCAGCTGCTCTCCAAAAGAGCAGCCCCTCTGACCTTGCTGGTCAGAACAATCAGCTTTCTTTTCTTTCCACAACTCCTGCCTTTGCCAAGGCTTGTTTGCTTCTTTCAAGTCACCGACACCACCGACAGTGAGAGCCTGCGTGGGACAGCTCGTGAACCAACTCCTGGACGTCGTCGACCTTCAGGGACCACGTGGCTGCGGAGACGAGCTACACCTCATCACCTGTTTGCACCCGACATCGCCTGGTACCTACCTGGTGCCACGCCGGTCACTGGCTAGTGACTGTGAACACTGTCCCCTCTGCTTTCAGGTCTTCTACAACTCCGATCCACTCTTGGATCCATCGCATCTCTTCTGGACCGACCGCCTGCAGCATCTTTGTCGACAGGCTCCATTGAATCGATAGACGAAACCCGACGCACTTCGAGACCTATGCACCAGCTTCCTGTGGGTGAGGTAAAGCTGGCACTCCAGTGTCCAAGTGTAGATAAACATCTCTAGTGTCTGTGTTTTGAATCTTAAATTCGTAGTCCATCCAGAAGACCCTTCTAGCAGTAACTTTTGAACTTTTACGCACCCATTGAAAACCTATGGGAGCACGCGTGTAACTTTCCTCATTGCACACGCGACCCGTGGAGCTCCTGGTCACTAACTGAAGTTAGCTCCTTGTAGGCCCAGCGATTCTAGAGGCCCTAGGCCTTTTCCCTTTCCTGTTCGTGGTACTTATACCACTATTTTAGTATATGGTTTGATCGGCCACCAGGGCCTATCCATATAAAGTGCAACTTCTGTATATTATAACACTGTCTTGTTTAACGATTTGTGCTCCTGTGCTCATAAAGAGTCTAGGGGATACTTTGAGTAATAAATACATATATATTTTGAATATATATCTGTGTGGTGTCCTTTCATTGGTATAAAAGGGGGTTACATATGGTAAAACAGCTTGCTTAGCACGCTTTAACGAGTTTAGCCTCAAAGACTGCTTAGCCTACGCTACCACTAGGGCAGCTAGTCCGAAAAGGTTGACTTACAACCACACCATAAGGGTTGCTTGGCATGGTACAAGGTGGTCACTTTAACTAGTGAACAGCATATACCAGGCCAACTTCTCACATCACCCTTCTACGACAATGTTGCACATTCAGTAAGACAGTATGTGATGCCCTCTTCTGCATCAGCAGTACATGATGAACACCACCAGCGTGCAGTCCGATGGCTTGGGGCGGTGCTTCACTTCATCAACGCCCAAAAATAACCGTCATCCTCATTACCTTTTTCTGCTGTTTTCGCAGATTGTGTACTTTTGTACAACACTTTAGATGTGATGGTTTTAAACACACAAACACAGCAACAGGCACACGCTATATACAAATTATGCTATATACAAATTACCATTTACAGTTTGAGTGGTAAACATGATTAATATACTGGGTTTGCTCCAAGAATGCGATGAATATGGGACAATACCCTAGAAAACCGTGGCATGCAGTATCACGATGGTGCTTGTCAGGCCACAGCCCCTGTGACGTAATTTGCTAACGCTTCCTAGCAGTCCCTGGGACATTCCTGTAGCATTTAAGAGCACCAAGCCCAGACCCCCCACGTCTAACATGGTTTTCACAAGCTTTCCCACTCGCAAACAGCTTAACTAACCCCCAATGTTGAGAGTCACAAACTCACTCTTATTCTGTTTAGTTACCTTTCACTCGCCACCCATGCACTTCCGGTAGATTCTATACCACCCCAACATGGCGACTGTATATACGGGTGAACGTGGGCTAGAAATCTCAATAGTAGAAGTAGACATAGAAGAGAGGCACGTTTTGCTCTGGCAGCTTCAGTCCCTGCGTTGGAGTCGCTCAACCGTCATCAGCAATGGAAAGAGGACACAGTGACTAGGCGGTGGCTTGGGGTTTCCCATTTCTTGCCTTCAAATGCGCCCCAAGGGCAGCACGGCCTCTGATTGGTCCACATTATAGCTGCTCCTATTGGCTACAGCTGCACCAGGCTCACGTTTGCAGGACAGCTTGCAATTTACTGCAAGTATACCCATATATAATAACTACACTGGAGGCACCGGCATGCACCTAGTAGACACTGGCACCTTAAAAAACAAGCTAGCAATGTGGTGTAATAAACAGAGTTGATGACTTTGGGCCTGGGTAACCAGGCTCGAGTCTCAGCGTGGGCTCTACAAAAAAACATATAGATGGTAACACATACATTTAAACTCATAACAAATTTAATTAAACAATGGTTGAACATGTACAATTACAGGATCGGGGGCACAAGCATTGCAGGAGCAAAAGAAAACAGGCAAGAGGGGAAAATGCTTGGAACAGGCGCCTCAGACCGCATCTGATGAGTAGAAAACAAAGAAATGGAAATGCTGTGCATGTTTGTTAGCTCGAAACCCAATGCAGGAGCAGGAAGTGCAGAGAACCGATGACCTCGAACCGCATCTGATGAGCAGGAAACAAAGAAATACAAATGCCATGTGTGTTAGCTCAAAAGTGAAAAGTCAAGAAAAAAAGAGTGCCCACAAGGTATCATAAATAAAATGAAAGAGTAAGAGCACATGTAACAGGAGCGGTCCTTATGGAAGGTTACAAAAGTGCAACTGGAGGGACTACTAAGTGCATTCACCAATCAAAAGCTGGCATTTACAAAGGACAGTAAGAGGAACCAATGAAAAAGATGGGCGACTCTATAAGCCCATATTCTAGATACAGCATCTCTCGAAGAGACAGCACATGCCCGCCTAGGTGAGACCTAAAAAGGACCATTGGGGAAGGGTCACAACGGGCCTCTACTGTGATCCTTATATGGAATTCATAAAAATAAGGCAGATTACCTTGCAAATGTTTAAACATTGTGAAAGTACTTTAAGGTTAAAAAGAGTTTTTGGGTAGTCAGCCAACCCAGCCTAATTGTCTAACTTTCTATTATGCCTACTGGCAGAGGCGTAGCTTAGTCTGTGAGATTCAGGGGGTGTGAATCTCAAATTTCCCAACTAAAAAGCAGTGGGCCGCAGGGTGAATGGGTGAGGTGACCTAGGTTTAGGCTGGTCTATTCTCATGAGGAGCAGAGTCAGTTCTGATTGCATTAGGTGGGCTTCTGGGTCTGATTAGAGTATAACACACAGGTACTCTGTGTTGCAACTCAAGATCAGCCCATCTAATTTTGAGCTTGGCGGATAGGAAAGTTTTACGCTGATGTAGTAAAATGTACTTTATTAATGTAAAACTTCCTTTGACGGGCCGATGGAGTTGGTATCATAGTAAATAAGCCATCCGGCAGTCCACCCTATTTAAAGTGGACAGTCAGACAGCTCTTTTTTTACTGACCTCACCGCCAGGTGTATCCTGTAAAAAAAGAAAAATGACTCCCATACCACTGATAACTGCTGTAGGGCTGTATAGTAGTTTTGTTTTTCCAAAACGAACCTGTGCTTCAGGAATTTGTTTTTGAAAAATGAAAAACTCTGGAAAGGTTTCACAGCCAGCCTTCATGTTTGACAGGGCCATCCGTTAAACTTTTCCTACATTGAGAGAAATCGCCATGATGGAGGTTCCTGCCAATTTATAGACGGTGTACATCTCTAAATTTGGCTGGGAGAGTAAAGGCAGTAAAGTCCTCCATCACCATGTCTGCCTTTACTCCATCTGCTGAATCTTAATTAGGCCCTTTGTATAGAGTGGCACAGTGGGCGCAAAACAGGTGGATTGGCAGTGGTTAGGACTATTTACAAGCATTCCACCCATCACCTTTGGAGTGTTAGATTTCTAGGAGTATGCCTCGAAACATGAGAATGCTGTAGCTTTCCAAGCCTACTAATGTTTGTGAATTCTAACAAGTAGTTCATTTGCATCCATTGAAGGAGTACTTACATGGGTGCAGATATGCTACTTTTTTGGTAAACCAGTCAATAAGAGGCATATTTACAAATTAGTGGCATAATGCAGCACATCAAGCAAAGGTGTTGCACTGCATCACCTGAAGAGAGCAGAACTACACCATCATTTCAAAGAAATGGCACAGTTTTGCTCTCTCCATACGCTAGTGCACTTAGGGCTGCCTTGCGTCAATGCAGGCACACTTACGCCATGGTGCAAGAATGCCTTTGTTGTGATCAGGATAGTTTTTGTTTTTGTGCAGGAAGGGATCCTAGACTCCAACACCCTCCCCCACACACACCTTCCCCTGAAGCTGTGCCTCGGCCCATTGGTCGGGTGCCTAAGACTGGTATGCCCCTTCCACCCGGCTGGAAATGCACATTATCTCATCAACATTGCACTGTAGGATCAATATACTGCAGTTTGCCGCTCAAATAACCACATGTTCACCCTCTCCAAGGCTCTGTGGCCACTAAATGGGTGATCATAGTGTAAATAAAATGTTCAAAAAATAAGTTTAAGTCCTTCTGTGCAAGCTAGTTTAAAGAGATTGTGTAGCCACGAGAATATTTGCAATTTTTGATGAACTACAGCGAAGTACCAAATACATGCAGTCAATTGCAGTCATAGTCTTGAACATCTACAACAACAGAAACTATCTAATAAAAGAAAATGAAACATCTTTAGAGTATTTTGCGGACCATGCCTGTCCTTCTAGCCTGGACGCAAATTCTTCACATTAGAGCACACTCTCACCCAAGCTGATTTTTATATTTCCTCTCCCAGTTCCAAACTTCAGTTTTCATTCTACCTCTCCTTTTCTTCATAATAGAGCAATAGTTTTCTAAACATCCGAAGCACTGTAAAAGAATTGCATTTTGCCTTCGCTTAAAAACAGATTTTAAAACAGGGGCATTTCTCTCTATTGCACCTGAAAAATTAAATTCAAATTAATTCAAGTGTTTCATCTTCCTGGATACAGATTCAGTTCTGTTTTCAGTTTTTCAAGCAATCTAATCTTATAATCCCTACGTACATGTGTTGTGGTGACTATTCTAGATGGATACCAGTTTTTCCACTTGAATGTTCTACCACTGCCCTAGTTGGTTATAAAGCTGGATCATCTTTTAAATTAAGCATAACATTTCTATTCTTAGGCACTTTCCTGACGAGGTCTAGAAGGTAGTTAACGTTTAAAGTCTTCCACAGCCCAAGGTCTGGAGCAGACAGTGTGCATATATTGTTTGTAGTACACAGATCTACATTTTTTAAACAGATAGGTTTTTCTTTTTCTGGTAAATTTATATAACATATAATATGTCGCAGTATAAAAACCGAAAGAAATGGATAATGAGTCTTTTGGCTGCTCAATTGCAAGAAACTTACTAGCACATGCATCAACAATGCCATTTGCGATTCCTTATTAGCGAAAAATAAGGATTCGCTAATAAGGAATAGCAAAAGGCTATGCATGTACAAATCGCTTAAAAAATAGTGATTTCTAAACATTCCTTAATTGCGACTCGCAAATTGCGACTCGCAATTAAGGAATACCTCCCCATTAGGAATGAATGGGAAGACATTCTCAATTTGCGATTCTCAATTAGAATGAAACATCCATGGAATATGATGCTGCCCCAGATTTACAAAAAGTGTTGTAAACCTGGGGGAGCGTCAAATCCGCACATCTCAAGAGGTGAGGCGTAACAAGGAGAAATATGTTAATTTCTTCTTGTTTTTTCCTCTTTTTATGTGTGATGTATTCTGCAGTACACATAGAAAGAGATAAACGCCTCATGAGATTGTTTTTGTGCAGGAAGGTTCCCCTTCCTGCATAAAAAACAATCCTGCCTGCAAAGGAGGCACCCTTGCACCATTGTTCAAGGGTGCCTTAGTTGGCGCTAGGATGCCAAAACGGCACCAGTGCAGGCAGAAAGGACAGGAATGCACCGTATTGATGAAATACGATGCATTCCTGCTCTTCCAATTTGGTGTAGGCAGCACAGCAAGGTGCCTTGTTGCGCTGCCCTACGTCAAAATGCCATAAATGAGTACCTGAGAGTTTTCACAAAGTCCATGTGGTTTACTGCTTCTTTTTCCTGTCACATGCTCCTTGGTTTACATATCAGTCACGAACAGAAAAAAGGTGCTGGAAGACCCACGTTAAATGGGGCGGTCTTTAAATGCGTGGAAGGCGGTGAACCTTTGGCAAATGGGAGGCCACATAGCAGTGCTTAATTTGAGACTGTGGTTTACGGTGCTAGGCACCGCCACTTAATTGTCAGCACCTGCACTTATAACAGTCTACCACATGGCTGTTTCCTTTGTCTAATTTAGGAATGAGCATACTAAACAGTTGTTTTTAAATTAAATACAGCTTTAAATGACTAATACCGCCCACCCACACCATTCTTACACCTTTGGAGGCCTGGAATAGTCTAAAATGTTGTACTTGTGGGAGTGTGATGGTTAGCAGTTGTGTTAGTAGCACTGGTAGGGGCAGTAGGTGGTGCAAGCTGCAATTGCCTCCTGACGAGGGCCCTGGAACTTATTTTATTTACAAATTAAACACTTCCACAAAGGAGTTTCTAGCACTAGTGCACAGTGAGGTTCTGTCATCAAAAAGTTAGTGATCCCTTCCAACTTGAAATGGGGAGTGGAAACTACAAGTTTGGCATCCATTCATTTAATGTTGATGCCAATATGTAAATGACCCATTTAGAAGTCACTGAATCTAAGTTAAAAGAATATAGGTTTTGTAACCCCTTGCAATACTGAATGCCAAATGTTTTACAAAATGTACTACATTAAGCAAGATTGAAATGCATAAATTGATATATGCGTGTGTTCAGGACAGGAGGTGACACGCCTGATTTGCTCCACTTAATTTGGTAGCAGGTCACAAAGCTAAACAAAGGAGGTAATGCAGTTTCCAGCTTATCAAAGCCAAGATCAAAATCAAAATCATGTCATCTGAAAATGATGATAGTTTCAATTGCTGATGCTCAACTTTGATTCCAGCAATTTCTGTATTTTCCTTGCTAGTTGCTGCAAATTATTCTAATGATAAATCAAAAAGAAGTGAAGGAACCCTGTTTTGCTCAAAACCTTCCTTAATTCAGAGAGAGACATATTTGTACTAACATGCATTCACTTGTCATAGGACCTTCTGAAGATTTCTCCAAAGCTCACATGTGGCAGAGTCAATTGTTAGATTAACTAATAAATTTCCGCTTTGCACTCCACAATATACAGCACTTGTTACAGTTCTCTTACTTTGTTTCAATATTACATCTGATTTTTCTTTATGAACTGAAAGCGATTTTATGGCATCTCCTATTCTGATTGTTTGTGTTTTACCTTTCAGTTTGTTGTCCACATTTATCCTTAAGATAAGCCTGTCATTAAAGCCCTCTTGTGAGTCTTTACCTTCTTCAGGCATTAGCATCACTTAGGTGTCTTTAAACTATCAGATGGAGACCCATCTCCAGTATCCTGATTCTACACTTTCATCAGTACAATCACCAAAGAGTGATTAAAGTTTTATGAAAAAGATAGGACAAACCAACAGATCCTGAAAAGTTCGGAAGAGTTGGAAAATTTACAGAAGCAATGAGTTTGTTAAAGTAAATTGTGCTTTCCATCCTGTATTTTCATCTTCATACCATTTTTAGGTTGATATTTCGGCAATAAACTCTTCGCCATTGGTATGTTCCAAACAATTGCTCTGTGCAGTAACTGACGTTTAGCAAAGCAGAAATCCTTCACTGTACACCAACAATTTTGCAGGGTCTTCCCCCATCCACAATGTTTGATAGGTTCTGAATACAATATTTTGATAACCATTTTGGTACACAATCACCATGTATTGTGCTTTTATTGTGTTATTCTTCTCTCTACATCTGACGTTTGTTTATGTTTATCCTTAAATATTTCAACTTTTTCTTGAGGTTATTGCAGTTCTCTGAACTTTCTTTTGAAAGCCGTTATGCTTATCAGCTTTCCTCCCACATCAGAGTAAAGGGCTGTGCGAGAGTGAATACTGTTCTCTTAAAGAAAATGGGTGTAAAGGGACTGGACGGCGTTGCTAGACCATTCCTTGTATCCGATAAGGATGCGGCCACAGCAACATTCACAGCAGTCTTATATGTAGTTTAAATACTACAATTGATCTGTTCTGCATCCTTTTGTTAGGCTCTGACCATAAGCAGACTCTGAATCCTACCTCTCATGGTAGATGATAAGGAAAAGAAAAAATAATGTGTGTTTCTACCACTCCCTCTTCCAAGGTATACAGGAATTCTTTAATATGCCTCTCCTCCCAATACGCTACTCATCAAACACATTGGGGCATATTCTCAAGGACTTATCGCCAAGTTAGCGGCACTTCATCGCAGCCAAAGTGCCGATAGATTTATCACCCTATTCACAAGCTGGTGCCAACAGCCGATATTGCCAGTTTTCCTGCGATAGCAGGCGCAAAAACCTCGCCATGGATGACACCGCTAATGAGATGCAGAGTAGGCGTTCCTATGCAAAAAGCCACGATAACACCACCTCGCAATATTCTCAACAACCAGCCAGATCGGCGATAAGATCCCAAAACAGGTGATAAGGCGCGTTAGCAGCAGGGATTTAACACCTGCTCTTACCTGGTGTTAAGTCGGACGACAACCTGCACCTTAAAAGGGAGACCAGCCCAGAGCCACACCTGAAGAATAACAGATGCCATGGAGCCACTGATCATGCAGCTCGGAGCCCCAAGCGGGACACAACACCCACCGCCACCACACCCAGGTACGCCACCCACCCTCCCCCCCCCCACCTCCCCCCCGGAACCATCCCGGACTACCACAGAGGCAGCGCAGACAAAGACAGCATACCTTCAGGAAATGCACCAGCCTCACAGACTTAACGCCTGAGGATGTCATTGCCCACTACAGGCTCAAAAGGACAAACAACCATCCTCCGCATTCTGACCGTCATTGCCCACAGGCTGACGGTACCAACACAGCGGACAACCAACATCCCTCCGCAGACAAAGCTGCTGGCTGTGCTGCACCTGTTGGCCTCTGGGACCTTCCAACCAACAACTGCCAGAGTTGGAGGAGTCTCACAGCCAGCCCTATTCAAGTTCATCACACCTGCCTTGGATGCCATCATCAGCTTGGTACCCCAGCTCCTTTACTTCCCATACACTGCGCAGGAACAGCTGGAGACCAAGCAAGGCTTCTATGCCATAGCTGGCTTCCCGCACGTGTTGGGGGCAATCGACTGCACACCTGTACTCCTCGTGCCCCCTGCCTCCACTGCACACAATTACTGCAACAGGAAGCACACGCATTCCATCAATGTGCAGGCAATAGTGGACCACCTGGGACTCTTCACCAGTGTCGTCGCCAACTACCCAGGCAGTGTGCATGATTACTTCATCTTCCGACAGTCCATCATCAACCAGCGCTTTGAGGCTGGCACCTATGGGAATGCATTGCTCGTTGGTAAGTACCAAATGAACACACCACACACCTCAATTCCACAATCATGCAACTCACAACTCTGGGAATTCACATGTTACAAACTCACATACAACATGCCAAACAACATGCCCACCTACTAGACATGACAGCACAACTTACTGTGGTAACCTGGGCTAGCCATGTACACAAGCCATCAATGGCATGGCACCTCAGCCACACAATAGCAGAATGTGGGGAGAGGTGGGAACCAGGCATGTACGAAGGAGGCAAGTGACCCATGAATGAGAATGTACACAATGCCAAGTGTGGCATGGATGTGCTGGCCAGACTGCAGTATGCAGACCACAGACATGTCCATGTCGACATATACTGCTGGTGTTTGGAGTGTAGTGGACAGTGGACGCAACCATGTTACCACAGGCAGTGGGGAAGGTCGCAGAAATGTAGCTTGTTACGTCCCCCCCTGTAAGCGTGAGCGGAGTGGGCTGGCCCGGCGTACGCCAGGCCAGCGTAGGGGTGTGAATTAAAAGCCCGTTACTCTGGGTGTGGTTCTCTTCCGGAACGGCCTGCGTGTCTGCGAGGGCAGCGCCTCTCAGCCTTCCATGAGGCCGACGCTGTGAGCGGCGGTGCTTGCGATCCTGTGCGCCTTCTGCACCCCAGGCCACTGGTCCCAAGACCCATCTTGGCCACCCCTGCGCAACCAGGCCTCTCTGCTCACCAGCCGACACCGGCGTGTGTCAAAGAGGGCCCACCACGTGCCGGTGCAAGCTCCAAGCCTGAGGCCCGCGACCTTGGCAGCCTCCTCAGACCATCACGGTCTCCGCGACACAGGCCCCCAGCACTCCTTTCTCGTTGACGTACTCCACCGCTGCCTCCGGTCTACACTGCGGTCCAGTAGGTCACACATTTGGAACTGAGTCTTGATTTCATGATGGCCGAGTTCATATGTTAATGGCAGCATTTATATCACTGTACTCCCTTCGATCTGGTGCCGCCAACTCTGTGCATCGCAAGCCAACGACACGTGTCTGTGGGCCCTGCTGACTACTGCCTCCGGCCTACACTGCGGTCAAGTAGGTCACACATTTGGAACTGAGTCTTGATTTTTTTAATGGCAGAGTTTATACCATTGTACACACCTCATTGCAGACTGCATCCCCTTTCAGCTCTGGTGCCACTAACTCTGTGCACCGAAAATCATGGACACTCTCTGGTTGAACTTTGGTGGCGTCTGAGTCTATGGCCTGGGGGTTGTCTTCATCATCATGTGGCTGGTACTGACTTGGTGTTAAACATGAGTCTGTAGCATTTATCTCCTCCACATTGCCTGTTTCAGCTTGGTTCTGCCCTCTGCATCATGCCCTGGAAGAACACCTTCCACTGTCCCCCGAAACACTCTGCAACATTCAGCTTCGACATCGATGAGGACCTGCTCAGCTCTCGTGGCCATACCTCAATACACCGCAAGTCACCGTCCCGTGGCGGTGTGCCTGTGCCGGCCGCAGTGCATCTGGGGCCACTAACTCTGTGCAGCTCAAATCATGGACCCTTGCTGTTTGAACTTTGAACTTTCTGATTGTCTGATCACAGTTGTAGTTGTTGCCAGCACCAACTGATCCCTGAGGGCTGGCTTACACTCACCCCACACCCATCCAGCACAGGTGTCACTGGACATGTGACCCTAGCAATAAAAGGGGCAGGCTCACGTGCCCGTAGCAGTTCCACAAACTATCTAAGTGTGTCGGTGTGGTCATTATGTATGCATGAAGGCCTGGGCCCTACCACATTACATTGTGGTGTGTACAGCGGACGCAACCATGTCACCTCAGGCAGTGGGGAAGACCTGGGACATGTAGCTGTGTCGTACCCCCCTGTAAGTGTAAGCAGAGTGGGCTGGCATCTGACAGTCTAGCGTAGGGGTGTGGATAATCAGCCCGGGGCTCTGGGCGTTGCTAAGTTTTGGCCTTGACAAAGAAGTGACTTATGCGTGAGTCTCTGTTGTGTCGGCGCCACCCGTCCCACAATGGACAGTGTTGCAATGTAGCATGCATCCGGAGTGCGGGCTCGGCCGAAGGGATAAATGAAGGAGCGCTAGCCCGCTCGGGGCTCAGGATCATACATGCCAACTGTTGTGTGTGCCGCTATTACCGCAGCATAAGCCAAAGGTCTACCCTCAACCGCATCGCGAGTTCAGCCAGCCATGAACTCTACATCTGTGTCTGCCCTATTCTTAATATAAGCCTACACACACTTGGCCGCCCACCTTCAACACACAACATCACAGTGTCGTTGTCAGGCTTGTGGACATGCGCAGAGAGGCATGACAATGGTGTGCTGTAGGAGTGCAAGTGATGCAACCACGCTGCGCACACTAGTAAATAGGCTCGGGGGAGGGAGGAGTAGCAGTGAGGCTACGTAATACACATTGATGCCGCTCATTTGCTACAAGCAATACATGTCAAACAGGAATCACTAAGTCACACATATCACACACCAATGAACTAGTGAGCCTGCCAACACATCATGCTGAACCAACTATTGACTCATGTCTCTCTGCTCTGTTACAGGTGGTCAAGGATATGCACTCTGACCTCGGATGATGACACCCCTCCGAGCCCTGAACACACAGGCCCAGAGTCAGTACAATGCGGCCCACAAATGCACCAGGGGTGTCGTGGAATGCACATTTGGCATGTTGAAGTCACCTTTCAGGTGCCTGGACATCACAGGTGGAAGGCTCCTGTACAGCCCAGACATCGTGTGCAAGATGATCGTTGCATGTTGTCTGTTGCACAATATATGTGTATCCACCAATGATAGAAAATACAACAATGTATCTCGGGGTCTCATAAATCACCTGGCGCCTAGGCATCCTATACACAAGCCTAAATAATAAAGTATATGTTTAAAACCGTGACCTCTCAGTGGGAAGCCCTATCTAAAGGATGGAATCCCATCACTCACCCAAGGGTGACATGCTTCATCATCTGTGATCTCCTCTCGGCTGCAAACCTAGTACAGTTGAGGGCTACAACCCCCTCAGCTGCGAGGGAGTAGCTCAGGGATGTTTCAATGTATACCGCTGGATACACTAAGATCCAGCAGATGAAGAGCTAGCTATCACACAAAGTGATGGGTGCAGTGCTTAAGTGAAAAAGTGTGAAGTGTATTAAAACAGGCTACTATGAGAAAACTACTTTAATATCTATCTCATGGTGTCAGAGATTAAAAATAGTGCTCGTGCAGTTCGAAAAAATAACTGCCACTATCAAGTTTATGAGGGTACACACCAATGCCCCATGGCTACAAGTGCCAGATGCACCGGACGATGATGAGGAAGATGAGGCAGGTGGACCACACCCCACTGCAGCTGCAGCAGGAATAGCCCGTAGGAACACCATCATTGACAATTTCTTCACATGAGCAAGTCACATTGTCACAGTCCTTAGCAATCATGGGACAGTACAAAATGACCACAGGCACAGCATGTGCAAATAAATTAATTACAACACACATTCCCTGAGTGCATGTCACTCCTCTGTACAAGCACATCACTCTGACAAGTGTAAGTGCAACATGTAGTGCAAACAATCTCAAAAATTGAAAATAGATGGTGGGTGTGTCACCTCTGTACAGAGAGGCTGTTTAGGGTGTCACGTATTCGAAATGTCATTTCTGTGTGTCAAAGATAGTATGAAATCCCACTCATCAGCGTTTCACATGTGTCCCAAATCATTACATATAGGCTGTCATTTGTGACCTAGAATTGACAACAGGGCTTCTTTTGGGGTCAAATATGTAACACCATGATGCAGGGATGCACCCCGTGACTCCAGTCCCACAACATGAGCAACATGGACGTAAGGGGGAATTACTTCCCCTACATTCGTCCATGGTTTCATACTTGATTAATCATAGACATGAAACATCTGTGTGTATTAGAATGTATTATTCACGTTCAGTGGCGTATTGAAGCTGTCTTAGTACTGGGCCATGCAGACAACACTCTACAATGTTGCCCCGTGGAGGGCCAACCATAGTCCTTTAGGGATTGACAAGTTACTCAGAAGGGGAAGAGTCAGTCCGCAGGATGATTGCTGTGTCATTGTTAAGCAAACAAAATATGGCAGTCCATGTCGAGGTCCAAGGTTTGTGTCGCAGAGTGTATCGGGGAACAGTGGAAGGTGTTATTCCAGGGCATGATGCAGAGGACAGAACCAAGCAGAAACAAGCCATATGGCGGAGATTAATGCTACTGCTTCCTCCTTACCACTAAGGCAGATTCATCCTCATCTTTGTCCTCTGACGTTTCATGTGCCTAACATGTGGCTGGTGGTGTTGGGTCTGCAGCACTGTGTAACATTGACACATCAGGGGCCGGAGATGTGGATGTAGAAGTAGCAACAGCATTCATCTGCACAATGTCTTGTGGCATAACTCTCATGATGAGTTGGAAGGCATGGAAGATCTCATCTACAGCTTTCTCGTGTGCATCCGTGGTAACCATTCTTTGCGCCTGCATCTGCTCCATGTTCTCCATGACCCTCCTTATGTTTCCCAAATCACAGATGACATCGCTGTAGCCACTCTGACTAGACAGTTGTTGTTGTCTCCGAGTCATGACTCCAGCGACGCCAGCCATGGTTTGTTGGAGGGCATGGGGCAGACTGTGGGTGTCAGTTAGTGTAAGTGGTCCCTGATGGGACTTAGACACCCACGTATGGCATCTAGTTTGGCTGCCATGAGGTAGAACCCCACCCGCACCTGTTCAGCCAGCTCCTTCTGGCAGTCTAACACATGGCGTTGGAACACCATGTGTTCTTCGGTGAGGTGCTGGGAGCCAGACGTGGTGGTGGGTGCTTCCTGCTGTGTGGTCTGTGCAGGGAGTGGGCTCACCTCGATGGTGCTGGGCTGCCCTACTACTGGAGGTGGGGTGCGGAGGTTGTCCATGAACCGTTGGAGTTCCTCATAGTCGATGTCCTGGGGGCCGTCTCCATCATCACTGACGTGATGTAGGGTCTGCTCTGCAGGAGGTGTTGATTGTCCCTCTGCAATGTAAAGGGGAGATGCAGTTTCAAAGTGTGTTCCATGTATGTTGACGCATTGGCGAAGTTTGCATACAGACTGCACAATGATGTACATTGTGGCTGTGAGGAGATGCCTATTTGATGCGGGACAGTGGACATTTGTACTACATCACGGATGTGAGGTTGTATTCGTACATTGTCCTCTCACAGTTTCCTGCTATGCCAGATGTGATTGGCCATTTTGTACACACATGCAGCACCAGTTGTGCCCTGTGTTCTGTTGTGAAAGTATTGCAGTTTATACCACATTGTTGTCAATGTTGAGGTGCTCTTATTCTTATGTGTGTGTGCTGCATTGTGGGTGAGTCTCCCCTGCAGCTCTGATTTGGCTGCCCCTTATCCCTTTCAGGCGGTATGCCTTTGACTTCTGTGCTTCAACAGTGCTGAGATGTTGCGGACTTGGGTAAATTGGGCTCTTGGTCAAGTTGTGACTCTTGGGCATGGTCTGTCTGCAGATGTGTTGTTGGCGTCAGGGGTTGTTTGTGTACGTGGATGTGTCACAGTGTGGCCTGCTCCTTTCCGGATGTGGTCCACACTCAGCCACCTCAGTGTCGTGGCGTGCACAATGTCATGATGATTGGACTGCAGCCATGCTAATCGTCATGTACTGTCACTTGCATTGTCAGTGTGGCTCACAAATACGCATCTTTGCTGGGTTTCGCACATGTGCATGTGTTGGTTGTGAGATTGGTGATGCGTGGGGTGGGACCCCTTTGCGCACATAGTGGACGGGGGCCTAATGGTGTTTGTATGAGTGCTGCAGTGTGCCACGGGGATCAGGGACATGATCCAGAGTCATTGTGGGTGTGCAGTGTGCTCAACTTAATTGTGCATGTGTGCCATTGTGCCCATCTCCCCCCGTCCCTCCAGTCCCTGGTCGGTACTCACCCTGTTAATGGTGTGTCAGGTCATGTTGAGCAGTGTCCGGATTTACAACTCCTGGCACCGTATCCCGACTGATGACTATGGCCACCATTTTCTCCATGTCATCCAGCTCCTGGTGTGCCACTGGACCCCCACCTCCAATCTGCGTTGCTGCTTTCAAGTTGGCATTGTGTTTCTTCTTGGTTTTGCCCTTCGCATCATTACAGCGCCTCTTGACCTCTTCCATTGTCCTCCTCAACACTGCAACTGCATTCACATGGTCCAAGATAGTCTGCCATATTTGCGTCTTTGTTGCCAATGACACGTTGGAGGTGGCGAACAGTTGTTGGTAGTGTTCTATCACCTCCGTAACGATGATCCTGTTTTCCTGCGGACTGAACCGCTTCTTCCTCTTCCTCTTCTCCTTGGCCTTCCCCGACCCGAGGTTCTTTGCTGGTTGTCTGTGGGGCTTGTGGGGTTCGCATTGTCCTCTGCACTCGGTCCGGGTGCATCCATGGTGCTACGCAGTTTCTTTTTTTTTGTCTTTTTTTTTCTTCTTCTTTTATAGTGGATTTTCCCGCTTGACGTGTGGGAATTGCAGGCCTGTCGCTGGTTATTGCTGATTTTTGTATCGCAATTTGAGGCATCGCAACTTTTTTCGCATTCGTGTTTTGCATTTTTTCAGCATCGCGTTAATTTTAACGCGGTCATTTGGCGCGTTATCGTGAGACTATCGCATGGTGTCGCCGGGTTGAGAATACAACGTTAACTCAGTGTTATTTTCCCGCGACAGACTGCGATGTGTAAAGTTGCGTTAAGCTAATTTGGCGATAATTATCACACGTTCTTGAGAATATCCCCCCTTTTGTAGGAGGAAAATAGTGTTGAGATAGCCCTCAAATCTATGCACCCTATTAAAGGTGAAATAATATATTTTTAAAACAGTATCTGATGCATGGCACAGGCTCCTGCTCTCAGCTTCCGGCTCGAACTGTAAATGGAGCACTGGCAGCTGTGAGCTGAAGGGACTTCAGTCATGCAGCTGAGCATAAGTAAAAATGCTATTTTGTGTGCCTCAGTGGGGTGAAAGTGTATGTGTGTGTGTGTGTGCATAACAATGAGGATGAGTGTGAATGAGTGGGTGAAACAGTGAGCGGGCAGGAGTGTGAAAGTGAGAGAGACAGAAAGTGAAAGTGCGAGTATGTGAGTGAGCATATGTGTGAGAACGTGGGTGGGAGTATTTGATCAAAATGCAAGAGAATGTAGAGAGACAGTGAGAGTAAGACAATGTGAGACAGTGTGCAACAGTGAGTGAGGCAAAGAGACAGTGACAGTGATTGAAACAGTGAGTGAGCTAGCATGTGAATGAGACAGTGTGAGACAGTGACGCAGTGAGTGAGAGTAAGACAGTGACTAGGAAGGACACTGTGAGACAACAAGAGCATTTGAGTGACAGTGAGTGAAACGATATGCAGACATACTATCAAGTTTTAATTATCGATATACCATAATATGGATGTTTAAATTTCGATGTGACAGAATATCGGCCTGCAAGAATATCGTCAACAAGAATATCGACATGCAGATAAGAATATCATTTTACTTAATATCAAAGTTAGTAATATCGTAAGTAAAAATATCGTTGTTTTTAATATCACATTTTTTGGGGGTGTTCTGTATGTTAATACATGTGCTAAAAGTATAGCTTATTTTTCTAATGTATGTTTGAATTTTTTACAAGTAATTAATTTTATATTAATTAATTTTTGCGTATTTTAGTTCTGTAGCGGGTTGTGGGTTTATAGGGCAATAGGGTGGGAAGTAATTTAATAATAATATATTAATTGATAATTTTTAGAAGTTATTAATTTAAAAAAAAATATTGTGTTTTGTGTTTTAGTTCCGTAATGGGTTGTGGGTTTATAGGAGAATAGGGTGGAAAGTAATTTAATTGAAATTAATAAATAAATAATTGTATTAATTAATATTTTGTATTTAATAATTTATAATGTTAATTGCGTTCATTCATTTGTTATTAATTATTTTCCATTGGTTATTAATAACTAATAATTAATTGGTAAATATGTTAATTGTGTAATTTTTTTAGGGGCGGGTTGTGGTTTTATAGGGGAATAGGGTGGGAAGTAATTTAATTAATAAATATTTATGTAGTTAATGTTTTATATTGTTAATTGTGTTAAAAATGTTAATAATTAGTTATTAATTGGATTTTAATTATTAATAATTAATTGGTAAATATGTTAATTGTGTAATTTTTTGGGGGAGTGGGTTGTGGGTTGATGGGGCGTAGGGTGGAAATTAATTTAATTTTAATACAATTTTTATTTGGTATATAATATTAATTTAAAGTTATTTTATAGTGTTAATTGTGTGATATATTTATTTTTGATGGTTTTTAAATTGCTTGTTAACTGTAATTAATTAGTTAATTAATTAATTGTTAATTAATTTTGTTACTTGTGTATTATTTTACAATATTGGTGGTGTTGTTAATAGGGGAATATGGTGGGAGGTAAATTATTTTTGACCAATTAATTATTTCTTAATTAATGTTAATTATTTAGCAGGAGTGGGAATACTAAATGATTCCCCTCTGCTATCCAACACTTTCCCTACTGTTGCATTTGCTGGAATGGGAATAGTAAATTATTCCCCTATGCAATCCAACACTTTCCCTACTGTTACACTTGGGCGCCGATTTCGATGTCGGACGGACTCAGGTCTGTCCGACATTGGTCAGGAGCCATAACCGACCGACCTGCTGTTGTCGGTTACGGCCCTGCTAGTACGATGCGACCGAACAGGGTTCGGTCGCACTCGTATACAACACAATGCAAGCATGCATTCCGAGCGGAATGCATGCTTGCATCATGGAAAGCAGGGGTGCAGTTCATCCCTGCAACCTGTGGGCAGCACCCCAAAGGTGCCTGCCACTGGGTGCAGGAATCCATGGAGGGGCACCATAGGTGCCCCCAGGCTGCCATACGGCAGCCTCGCTCCCTACTGGGGACTCCCAAAGACAGTTTCCGACTGCCTTCTCGTGCCAGAAAAAACGGCACGAAAAGGCAGTGGAAAACTGCCATCGTACTCCCTCGGTCGCAAAGAGGCGGCCGGGGGAGTACTGAGGGTTTTCCCGACGGCGGACGGGCTCTCTGAGCCTGTCGTCCACAATCTGGAAATCCGTGTCGGATTCCTTTCAGACCGAGCCCATCAGAATGGCTCGGTCGCTAAGGAATCCGGCCTACATGATCCGAATCGGTCGGAAGGGCTCCGACCGACGGTCGGAGCCCTCACGACCGAAAACGGAATCGGCCCCTGGGTGGAGTGGGAATAGTAAATTATTCCCACCCGCTATCCCACACTTTCCCTACTGGCAGACTGCAGTGAAGTGAGCAGGGAGTGCTGCGGTGTTGCTGCCAGGGGCCGTGTGCTGTTTCCCTTCCACGTGCGACTACTCCATCTGGGGCAACCTGTGCTTTTTCGTATGTAGCGGCTGGTCCGGCCGCGAAGTGGTCCCGCCGCATGAAGTGCGGATCCAGTGCTCGCAATCGTGGGCACCTATCGGAGTGGAGGGGGCCTGACCCCTGGATTGATATTGGTGGCAGAACAGCTCTTTCACCTGCCATTTCCGACCATGTGCAATTTTGAACATCACTCCACTTGGTTTTAATTGCAAGCGAGGACAGCATTACCCATAAAAGGGCTGGTATTCAGGTCCGTTATCATGTGGACTACCGCTACCATCATGCCACAGTGTTACGCCCAGATGGGCGGGACTTATGATGCAATAAAATGGCTACCTAGCTGAACTATGCTGTTTTCGTGTGCTTTCATGCAGGTCAGTGATCAAGAGCCATTTGGGCTCGAAACGCGTTTGGCAGACTGCAGTGAAGTGAGCAGGGAGAGCTGCGGTGTTGCTGCCAGGGGCCGTGTGCTGTTTCCCTTCCATGTGCGACTACTCCATCTGGGGCAACCTGTGCTTTTTTATATATTTATATATATATATATATATATATATATATATATTCCAATCGCAATTGCCCCGCAATTGAAGACACCCACACAACGCTCGATTTTTCCTTGGTTTATTCGGGAGACAGCAGCGGAGTCAGGGAGAATCCCACAGCATGGTAAAGCGCCTTCAGCCTACGCGTTTCGAGAGTTTTCCCTTCATCATGGCACGGCGTTTGGTGGGGAGAATGAAAGCAAGCATGAGTTTCACAGGTGATATAGTTTGTTTGGTCCCGCCTTAGTGGGCGTGTTCTTGCAAAGCACTCTGGTTCGTGTAGTCCAGGGCAGTTTCTAAGATCCAAAATTGGTGCTGTTTCCCATAGTCCCTCTGTAGTTTTCACCCAGTGGGTTGCTGGCGATCCCCTTCTGTTCCCGTTGCTTTAGTGATGCTCCTCGAACAGGCACGTTGTTCCGCATAAGGTGCCCCAGCCTGAGACACACGGACCTGCAAGAAGCAGTGGGGTTGTCTTCGTGACCCTGGCTGGCCACCACATATTCCAATCGCAATTGCCCCGCAATTGAAGACACCCACACAACGCTCGATTTTTCCTTGGTTTATTCGGGAGACAGCAGCGGAGTCAGGGAGAATCCCACAGCATGGTAAAGTGCCTTCAGCCTACGCGTTTCGAGAGTTTTCCCTTCATCATGGCACGGCGTTTGGTGGGGAGAATGAAAGCAAGCATGAGTTTCACAGGTGATATAGTTTGTTTGGTCCCGCCTTAGTGGGCGTGTTCTTGCAAAGCACTCTGGTTCGTGTAGTCCAGGGCAGTTTCTAAGATCCAAAATTGGTGCTGTTTCCCATAGTCCCTCTGTAGTTTTCACCCAGTGGGTTGCTGGCGATCCCCTTCTGTTCCCGTTGCTTTAGTGATGCTCCTCGAACAGGCACGTTGTTCCGCATAAGGTGCCCCAGCCTGAGACACACGGACCTGCAAGAAGCAGTGGGGTTGTCTTCGTGACCCTGGCTGGCCACCACATATTCCAATCGCAATTGCCCCGCAATTGAAGACACCCACACAACGCTCGATTTTTCCTTGGTTTATTCGGGAGACAGCAGCGGAGTCAGGGAGAATCCCACAGCATGGTAAAGCGCCTTCAGCCTACGCGTTTCGAGAGTTTTCCCTTCATCATGGCACGGCGTTTGGTGGGGAGAATGAAAGCAAGCATGAGTTTCACAGGTGATATAGTTTGTTTGGTCCCGCCTTAGTGGGCGTGTTCTTGCAAAGCACTCTGGTTCGTGTAGTCCAGGGCAGTTTCTAAGATCCAAAATTGGTGCTGTTTCCCATAGTCCCTCTGTAGTTTTCACCCAGTGGGTTGCTGGCGATCCCCTTCTGTTCCCGTTGCTTTAGTGATGCTCCTCGAACAGGCACGTTGTTCCGCATAAGGTGCCCCAGCCTGAGACACACGGACCTGCAAGAAGCAGTGGGGTTGTCTTCGTGACCCTGGCTGGCCACCACATATTCCAATCGCAATTGCCCCGCAATTGAAGACACCCACACAACGCTCGATTTTTCCTTGGTTTATTCGGGAGACAGCAGCGGAGTCAGGGAGAATCCCACAGCATGGTAAAGCGCCTTCAGCCTACGCGTTTCGAGAGTTTTCCCTTCATCATGGCACGGCGTTTGGTGGGGAGAATGAAAGCAAGCATGAGTTTCACAGGTGATATAGTTTGTTTGGTCCCGCCTTAGTGGGCGTGTTCTTGCAAAGCACTCTGGTTCGTGTAGTCCAGGGCAGTTTCTAAGATCCAAAATTGGTGCTGTTTCCCATAGTCCCTCTGTAGTTTTCACCCAGTGGGTTGCTGGCGATCCCCTTCTGTTCCCGTTGCTTTAGTGATGCTCCTCGAACAGGCACGTTGTTCCGCATAAGGTGCCCCAGCCTGAGACACACGGACCTGCAAGAAGCAGTGGGGTTGTCTTCGTGACCCTGGCTGGCCACCACATATTCCAATCGCAATTGCCCCGCAATTGAAGACACCCACACAACGCTCGATTTTTCCTTGGTTTATTCGGGAGACAGCAGCGGAGTCAGGGAGAATCCCACAGCATGGTAAAGCGCCTTCAGCCTACGCGTTTCGAGAGTTTTCCCTTCATCATGGCACGGCGTTTGGTGGGGAGAATGAAAGCAAGCATGAGTTTCACAGGTGATATAGTTTGTTTGGTCCCGCCTTAGTGGGCGTGTTCTTGCAAAGCACTCTGGTTCGTGTAGTCCAGGGCAGTTTCTAAGATCCAAAATTGGTGCTGTTTCCCATAGTCCCTCTGTAGTTTTCACCCAGTGGGTTGCTGGCGATCCCCTTCTGTTCCCGTTGCTTTAGTGATGCTCCTCGAACAGGCACGTTGTTCCGCATAAGGTGCCCCAGCCTGAGACACACGGACCTGCAAGAAGCAGTGGGGTTGTCTTCGTGACCCTGGCTGGCCACCACATATTCCAATCGCAATTGCCCCGCAATTGAAGACACCCACACAACGCTCGATTTTTCCTTGGTTTATTCGGGAGACAGCAGCGGAGTCAGGGAGAATCCCACAGCATGGTAAAGCGCCTTCAGCCTACGCGTTTCGAGAGTTTTCCCTTCATCATGGCACGGCGTTTGGTGGGGAGAATGAAAGCAAGCATGAGTTTCACAGGTGATATAGTTTGTTTGGTCCCGCCTTAGTGGGCGTGTTCTTGCAAAGCACTCTGGTTCGTGTAGTCCAGGGCAGTTTCTAAGATCCAAAATTGGTGCTGTTTCCCATAGTCCCTCTGTAGTTTTCACCCAGTGGGTTGCTGGCGATCCCCTTCTGTTCCCGTTGCTTTAGTGATGCTCCTCGAACAGGCACGTTGTTCCGCATAAGGTGCCCCAGCCTGAGACACACGGACCTGCAAGAAGCAGTGGGGTTGTCTTCGTGACCCTGGCTGGCCACCACATATTCCAATCGCAATTGCCCCGCAATTGAAGACACCCACACAACGCTCGATTTTTCCTTGGTTTATTCGGGAGACAGCAGCTTGCTTTCATTCTCCCCACCAAACGCCGTGCCATGATGAAGGGAAAACTCTCGAAACGCGTAGGCTGAAGGCGCTTTACCATGCTGTGGGATTCTCCCTGACTCCGCTGCTGTCTCCCGAATAAACCAAGGAAAAATCGAGCGTTGTGTGGGTGTCTTCAATTGCGGGGCAATTGCGATTGGAATATGTGGTGGCCAGCCAGGGTCACGAAGACAACCCCACTGCTTCTTGCAGGTCCGTGTGTCTCAGGCTGGGGCACCTTATGCGGAACAACGTGCCTGTTCGAGGAGCATCACTAAAGCAACGGGAACAGAAGGGGATCGCCAGCAACCCACTGGGTGAAAACTACAGAGGGACTATGGGAAACAGCACCAATTTTGGATCTTAGAAACTGCCCTGGACTACACGAACCAGAGTGCTTTGCAAGAACACGCCCACTAAGGCGGGACCAAACAAACTATATCACCTGTGAAACTCATGCTTGCTTTCATTCTCCCCACCAAACGCCGTGCCATGATGAAGGGAAAACTCTCGAAACGCGTAGGCTGAAGGCGCTTTACCATGCTGTGGGCTTCTCCCTGACTCCGCTGCTGTCTCCCGAATAAACCAAGGAAAAATCGAGCGTTGTGTGGGTGTCTTCAATTGCGGGGCAATTGCGATTGGAATATGTGGTGGCCAGCCAGGGTCACGAAGACAACCCCACTGCTTCTTGCAGGTCCGTGTGTCTCAGGCTGGGGCACCTTATGCGGAACAACGTGCCTGTTCGAGGAGCATCACTAAAGCAACGGGAACAGAAGGGGATCGCCAGCAACCCACTGGGTGAAAACTACAGAGGGACTATGGGAAACAGCACCAATTTTGGATCTTAGAAACTGCCCTGGACTACACGAACCAGAGTGCTTTGCAAGAACACGCCCACTAAGGCGGGACCAAACAAACTATATCACCTGTGAAACTCATGCTTGCTTTCATTCTCCCCACCAAACGCCGTGCCATGATGAAGGGAAAACTCTCGAAACGCGTAGGCTGAAGGCGCTTTACCACGCTGTGGGATTCTCCCTGACTCCGCTGCTGTCTCCCGAATAAACCGAGGAAAAATCGAGCGTTGTGTGGGTGTCTTCAATTGCGGGGCAATTGCGATTGGAATATGTGGTGGCCAGCCAGGGTCACGAAGACAACCCCACTGCTTCTTGCAGGTCCGTGTGTCTCAGGCTGGGGCACCTTATGCGGAACAACGTGCCTGTTCGAGGAGCATCACTAAAGCAACGGGAACAGAAGGGGATCGCCAGCAACCCACTGGGTGAAAACTACAGAGGGACTATGGGAAACAGCACCAATTTTGGATCTTAGAAACTGCCCTGGACTACACGAACCAGAGTGCTTTGCAAGAACACGCCCACTAAGGCGGGACCAAACAAACTATATCACCTGTGAAACTCATGCTTGCTTTCATTCTCCCCACCAAACGCCGTGCCATGATGAAGGGAAAACTCTCGAAACGCGTAGGCTGAAGGCGCTTTACCATGCTGTGGGATTCTCCCTGACTCCGCTGCTGTCTCCCGAATAAACCAAGGAAAAATCGAGCGTTATGTGGGTGTCTTCAATTGCGGGGCAATTGCGATTGGAATATATATATATATATATATATATATATATATATATATATATATATATATATATATATGTATTTATTTTTTTATTATGTTTCTGAGATGTTTTTTTTATTTTTGGTCACATCAGTTATTCATTTTACATTATTCTGTTATAACAATGGTTTTGCTAAATAAAAAAAAAAATGAATTGACTCTTTTTATACAGTATACAAAAAACAAAGACATTGCAATGGCAACAACAATAAAACACATGAAACAAGCTAATTCAGTAAGACGAAAGGCAAAAAAAGCAATATAAATCTGTCTGCACTGAGGCAAAATTGACACACTATGGGGCTATGCTGCCATGATTCTTTAGCCATACAAATCCTTGGCCCCATTTCTAGTAAATTATTACAGCGCCTCTTAAATAAATGCACCAGTAAAGAAATCTGATGTCAAATAGTAACTTCAACCTCTTCTCAGTACTGTCGGTCAGCACTAGAAATGTTTTTCGGATATAATTTATACTTTAGACAGCATTTCAATTCGTAATTTATACTAGATAACTACTCTCATTCCTGGTGGCTTAAACATCAAATCGAGCATCTTTCTAAAAAAATACCAGGAGTATACAGCATATCAAAGTGTTTGGAGAGAGTAATCAATCTAACACAGCTTCAAGAATAAAGGACAGAGGTCATTAAGCATAATTCGATTAGGAAGCTCTATTATTATTACTCGAATTCTCAATTGATTCCCAAATCCTAATACCTTGAGCTCTCGCCTTCTTCCCTTTACAGGCAAAGATCGCCTTCTCTTGACTGTACATACCTAACAGCCGGGTAAGCCAAACCTGAAAATTGGGGGGATCTACATCCTTCCAGCGAGCTATCCTATATACAGCCGTCTCCAAAAAGAGGCATGTTTCCTCCTCCTTGGTATGCCTCAATGTATTATCATATCCCATGATGTAAAGGGTAGGAGATTCAGCTACTAAGTGCCCAAACACTTCCAGCCAAAAACCTGCTATCATACATATCAAAACATAAAGTTTATCACACTCATATAACATATGGCGTAAATATGCCGCGGTTTTTCCACATCTCGGGCATTCTGATGTAGCTCTTTTCCCCCCAAGAGTAAAGTTTGGCAGGTGTAAAATAGAGATCGTATACAGTCTTATACAGCTGAGCTTTCGGATTAGAAGTCACGAACAGCTTCATTGAGAGGATTAATGACATATCAATATCTACATTAGGATTATTCAGTTTTCTTGACCAGCTTGCTTCAATAGACTCTACGTCATCCCGTTGACTTTCAATTAAAATATCATATATAGAACCGATCTTAGTTGTAGATTTGCCCATACAATCGAATAGGGGAATATTATCCAATGAAATATCAGCACTTTTTACATTAAGAATCGTATTAATTTGAATAAATTTAAATACACTAGTATTAAGAATAGAAAATGTATTTTGCAGTTGTTGAAATCTATTACCGTAGCCAGGCAATAAGAAATCTCCTACCGTTAACACTCCTAAATATTCCCATCTTCTAGAAATATCATCATATAATTGTGCTGGCAGCAGTGTAGAATGCCATAGCGAAATATACTTATTATATTTAGGAATATTGAGATGCCTGACAGTTTTCTTCCAAATTCCCCAGGCACTCGATATAATCTCAAACTTAACTTTCTTAAAGTATGAGGGTTCTAGTTGTTTTACAAGGAGGCCATTAGCCTTATCTCCAATGACCAATTCATATACTGAAGGTATATAATTATCCCCTATCACTATTTCAGGTGTTTTGATAAAGAGTAATGACGTCATCTGCTGGAGCAAGGTAGCCCACAAATAAAATCCTAAATTGGGGATTGCCAAACCCCCTCTTATAACTGGTAAAGAGAGGTACCGGATGGATCTCCTTATCTTCCCATACCCCCATACAAATTTATTCATCTGGAATTCCAGGGCCTTAATAGTTTTATCATCCACCAATAGCGGGATCGCGCGGAACAAATATAGGACCCTGGGTAAGATATTCATTTTAAGAAAATTACCTCTTCCAATAATTGAGAGATGCAGGCCATCTATCCTTTTTAAATCATTCTTAACCTTTTGTAGGAGAGGATCATAATTTATTTTAAAGATTTCATCCATCTTGGGAGATATATGAACTCCTAGGTATACAGCACTTGACACTTTTCTTGGGTCTTCGAATTGAGTATTCTGAGTACATATACATCGTTTTATCCCTATTTAGGGAATACCCCGAAAACTGTCCAAAAACTTGGGTAATCTGTTCGATTTCCATTATTGCCTCCGTGGGATGAGATGTTACTACCGCGACATCATCGGCATATGCTAATATTTTAGTATCGAAGGGGCCTACTGTAATTGGTTTGATTACCTCTGCACCTAACAGTTTTAAAATGAGGGGATTTATATATAGGGCAAAGAGAATCGGGGAACATGGGCACCCCGGCCTAGTCCCACGAAATATATCAAAAAGCTTAGACTCCTGACCCATTACCAGTACACTAGCCTTAGGTGTGTAGTACATAGCGTTAATGGACCCATTTTATTTTGATCTAAAACCGCCCACAAGAATTCCCACGAAACCCTGTCAAAAGCCTTCTCGGCGTCCAGGAGGACCATCGACATCCGGCCCCCCGCGACACCCACGGCATCAAACAATGCTATAGTCCGACGGGTATGGTCCGTAGTGCCCTTGCCCGGAATGAAGCCATGTTGCCATGGGGAGACCAGATGACCCCCTTGAGCCGGTTAGCTAAGATCTTAGAGTATAACTTCGAATCAGAGTTTCTGAGAGAAATTGGGCGGTAAGATGAGGGTAGGTTAGGTGGTTTATCTTTTTTGGGGAAAATCACTATGTTAGTTTCCATCCATGACCTAGGAGGGGTGCCACTCACTTGAATCCCTATAAACAAATCAAGAAGTAGAGGTGTTATAACATTGCCCAAAATTCTATAAAGCTCCAGTGGTATTTTGTCAGGCCCTGCGGCTTTACCCGAGGCTAGCTCTGCGAGGGCCATTTGCACCTCCATCTGAGTTATGTCCCTTTCTAAATCTTGCCTAGTAGCCGTATCTATTCCTAGACTATCTTCTAACTCGATTGCCCATCTAGCAAGTGCTTCTTTAATTGCTACAGGATCTAACGTATCCTCGTTTTGATACAACTTCTGATAATATTTTTTAAAAACTTCTATGATAGTCTCAGGTGTTGTGATAAGGTTGAGAGATTGTTTTTGGCGAGAGCGGAAAGCCAACTGCTTACCACACTTCTCCCCCGCTTCGTAGATCTTATTACGATGAGATTGATATATCTCAGCCGCCCTCTGAGAAAACCTACTATTTATCTCAGTTTTGAGAATTGTCATCTCTCTAAAAGTCGGCCCCCCATCCCCGCCCTGCATTATTAGAGTAGTATGCTTCTCCTCTATTCTAGCTAGTTCTTGAAGCTGTAATTCATTTATCCTAGCAAGTTCCTTCCTCTGTCTGGCCACGTAACTTATTGTCTCCCCACAGATTGACGCCTTAAAGCAATCCCAGACCATATCTCTCGAAGCGCTGTACCGATTACAGTCGATAAATCCTTGCGCCCATACCTTAATATACTCTATGTATTCTTTATTAACAAGCAATTTCCTATCAAAGGACCAACTTGAGCAAGGTCTAGACATATTGTTAATACTGAATGTAAGTACTAACGGATTGTGATCCGAGATAATCTTCGGCAGTTTACTGATTTGTGTCCTCTTAGCACAATTGCTTGCCATCCAAATATAGTCAATACGAACATATTTATTATGCGGGTGTGAGAAATGCGTATACCCTGGATCCTGATGCTGCTTCAAATCCCATATATCAACCAAGCCTAGGCTTTCGTTGAGTTGTGAGATAGCTCTGTATACCTTCGGTTTACGACCACCATATTTATATTGACCTTGATTGTGTACTAACCCGTTTTGGGTCAAAGAGATGTTGAAGTCCCCACAGAATATCAGTGCCTGAGGCCAGGATGCAAGCTCCATTTCAAGATCAGTAAAAATAGAGGGATCCTCCTGATTGGGAGCATAGATAGAGCATATTGTAATTCCAATTTTAAGCTCCACAATCACCCACCTACCCATAGGATCAGCTGCCTTGTGTATGGCCTCCCCCAAAAAGGATTTTGTTAAAATAGCAAAGCCTCTTGTTTCGGTAGTATGGCTTGTACATACCATTAAATTAAACCCCGGGACCCTCAATACATCTCTTTCTGCCCATGGGATGTGGGTCTCTTGAAGACATATTGGGGCCGATTCCGATCCTGGAAAAATATTCCGCGTACAAATCGTATCTGGAGTTTTTTGCGACCGAATCGTACAAGTCCCGTACAAACTGGCAAGTACGATTCGTATGGGAAAAAGTCCATACGAATCGCATTGGGAAAATTCCCCCACACATCCTCGGGTCAGGAAAAGTCTCCGACACGTCCCCGGACATTTTTACGTACAAATGGGAAAACTGAAGTCCGAATGCGCAAGTACGATCCGTCCCATCCGTCCGATTGTACAACTGTATGGAAAAAAGACCGTCCGGAGCGAACTCCCATAGCAACCATGGAGATGTCCAAACAGGTGCCGGGTACGCGCCGAACACCCCCCCAGCACCCCATGTGTATGCGCCGTACCCCCAGCCCCCCGTATGTACGGAGCGTACCCCCAGCCCCCCCATATGTACGGAGCGTACGCCCAGCCCCCCGTATGTACGGAGCGTACCCCCAGCCCCCCCGTATGTACGGAGCGTACCCCCAGCCCCCCGTATGTACGGAGCGTACCCCCAGCCCCCCGTATGTACGGAGCGTACGCCCAGCCCCCCGTATGTACGGAGCGTACCCCCAGCCCCCCCGTATGTACGGAGCGTACCCCCAGCCCCCCGTATGTACGGAGCGTACCCCCAGCCCCCCTGTATGTACGGAGCGTACCCCCAGTATGTACGGAGCATACCCCCAGCCCCCCCCATATGTACGGAGCATACCCCCAGCCCCCCCGTATGTACGGAGCATACCCCCAGCCCCCCCATATGTACGGAGCGTACCCCCCACCCCCGTATGTACGGAGCATACCCCCACCCCCGCTGGGGGTCCGCACCGTACATACGGGGGTGGGGGTACGCTCCGTACATACGGGGGGCTGGGGGTACGCTCCGTACATACGGGGGGCTGGTGGTACGCTCCGTACATACGGGGGGGCTGGGGGTACGGCGCGTCCATCCGCGGGGGGGCTGGGGGTCCGGCGCGTACTTACGGGGGGGGCTAGGGGGGTGTTCGGAGCGTACCGTGCCCCCTTTTCCTCACGCTTCGCGGCGTACTTCGCTTTTCCGGCACTTTTTGGGTGCCGTAAAAATATTGCCGTCCAGAGTGCTGTCGTTACGAATCGTACTTGCTGGTACGTAAAAAGCTGCCAAACTCCGTCCGGACGTCACGTCCGCGGTGTCCCGGATCACATTTGTATGTATTTTTCTGTCGGTCGGTCTTTTTTCCGATTCGTACGGAAATGGTGTTTTCGTACGAATCGTACTTGCAAGTTTGTAGGGTTTTTTTCCCGGGTACGAGTCAGACGGAGAAAACGCTCCGACCGACAGTTTGTACCCGGTTTTTCCAGGATCGGAATCGGCCCCATTATGTCTAATGTATTTTGGGTAATTATCCCACACATTTGGTCCCTTTTCCCCCTATCATTGAGCCCCGCTACATTCCAGGAACACAGTTTTAACCTAGCCATATTGTGTTATATTTGTTTTCCAATCAGATTCTACTGTGTGACCCTACTTAACATTAATCTTATGATTTCCATTTTTATTTCCATTTCTACAATTATAGTTGCCATTTTTATGTGCTTTCTCCCCCCTTCCCCTTGCCCCCTCTGCCCTCAACCGCCCCAACCCTCCCCCCACCCTCCCACAATTGAGGCAAATAGACTCCATAAGAGTCTATAATGATGGACGTGCAGTGCCAGTCAAGTGCTCCCAAAATACGCCATGTAATGTGTACGAGGAACCTCTTCTTATCCCTATATTTTTTCCATATTTTATGACTTTTTCTTTTACTTTTCCTTTTTAACCCCTTTAAAAAAAAAAAAAAAATGCCACACCCAAGAAAAGATAAGTCTTAATAACACAGAAGAGAGAAAAACATATATAAAGGCAAAAAAAAAAAAAGTATCACTAAAGGCTATCCAAATAGTCCTTTGCCTTAATTTCGGAGGTAAAAAGTTTTATCTAGTCTCCATTACTAACTTTCAGCCGAGCTGGGTTGTTTAGAAATGCCTGAAGTTTCTTATCTTGAAACGGTTTGATGAGCTGATGCAAGCGCCACCTCCGTTCAACCGTTGCATGACAAAAGTCGGGACGTACAAAGTAAGTTATATGTCCGCTGGTTTTTTTAGCCTCTGGTCTCGCTTTTTCCCAGATTGCCTGCCTCAGTAGAAAATTGCCGAAGTACACTAATATGGCCCTCGGATATGCTCCATGTTTGGGTGTACTTTTTATGGTGAAGGGTACCCGATGTGCTCGCCGCACCTCTATATCCCAGTTCCAGGCTGACAGTCCGGGGAGGGAGTCTTGAAATAATTTAACCACGAAGGAGCGAACATCCCCCCCTTCCACCCCTTCAGGAACTCCCAGATCCCGTAGGTTACTTCGCCGTAGTCGATTTTCCATCTCTTCGAGTTTCCACATCATATCCGAGAGTTCTACCTCATGGGCATCGATCCGTTCACGATTTGAGGATGTTTCTGACTCGTTCACCAGCACTCTCGACTCCATCTCAGTCATTCGATCACTAAAGGAACCAATTTTCCTCGAGTGTTTGCGGACCACACCCTGCACCTTACGTAGCTCCGCTTGGGCCTTACGACCATCGTGGGATGTCTCCTCCCTGTGCGCAGCTATGGCTAGCAAGACCGTTTCAATCGTAGGTGCGACTGTATCTTGGGGAATTCCAGGCTCTGACATTTTATAATAAAATTAATTAATTAATTATCAATATTATTAAGTTAATATATATATTTTTTTTAAATGTGATTGTTTATTTTTTTTATATTACATTTATTATTTATCATTTTTAACTTTTTAAAATAATTCTAACTAAGGGGCCTATTACGATTCGCCCGCCACCATACCGGGAAACTGGACCAGCCACCACAGGTGTGGCGGTCCCACCATGGGAATCAGGAAGCCACCGCCACGGTGGCGGCGGCATTCTGCATATATTGCATTGTGGTGGGCTCCGCCACGGAAAGCCCTGCACCGCCGCCCATCCAAATATGGATGGCGGTGTCCTGCAGACACCGACACCATATTGGAGACCTTTTCCGCCCAGTCGCCTGTCCAACCAGCGGAAAACTAGCGGACGGTCTTTCCGTCCGCCGGGGACACCACCGCCATCGTAATATGGCAGGGGAAATGGTAGGTGGGCGGTGGAAAATGGCGGGCGGATCGCCACCGCCAGACAAGTGGTGGCGATCCACCCGCCATCAAAATAGACCCCTATGTTTTAATTAATTATATTTATTATTTAATTAATTTTATATTATTTTTAAGACATTTAAAAAAAAATGTTTTGAACAACGATATTTTAAACAACGATATTTTGGTTTCGATATTTTTGTACTTACCTTTGTAGAGATAGGATGTTGATATTCTGTTCATCCATATTCTGTACTCAATATTCTTGTAGGTCGATATTCGGTCCGTCAATATTCTGTCAGTGATTCGAGTGAAACATAGTGAACCCCCTCCTGCCTAACCTTTCTAAAAGAAGCTGGGTTTGCTCATTTCATTCACCCACTGAAATTTCAGGAAAGATTTCAAACTCACCAGCCACCACTGAAATGCAAAAAAGCTTATACTGACCTCAACAACATCTAATAGCAAGCATTGGCATAGCCAATAGGTCTCGCCTTTGGGACCTTATATGTGTTTAGCCATGCAACAGTTGATGTTGTTGCACCAAGGATATTGTGCTGCATAACTAAATACTTATAAGGTCCAAAAGGTGAGATCTGTTGGCTATGCCAATGCTTGTTTATACTGTTGCATTATGTACGAATAAAAGTATATGTCTGTCTAATGCATTTTGTGCAATAAGAGAAACAAGACTTGAGAGGACAGGGAGGTGAAATAAGTAGAAAAATGCCGATTCATGTGTAGGAAAAAGGAAGCCCCTGCAGCTTTACTTCTACAGACTGCCTTTTATGGAAATATCGGAGGCATGTTCGCTGCAAGCAGTACTGTATTTGCCTTCGCAGGCAGGGCCACGGTGGGGCTTCTGTGCACTGGTGGGAGAGGCTTTTGTGTCAAGCCGGTTATTCCCATCTGCAGCTCCGCAGTTCTGTACAGTGGAGCGGATTAGGTCACTGAAATAAAATGTTCCCGATTGCAGCATACCGTTTTTTTATTGTTTTTATTGACACGGTTTCCTCTGGTTGTGAGATCACTCAATATGTATGCTGTTAGTCAAGTGTGGGCAGGATTCGAGGTATGAAAAATTGGGGTTAGTTCACTGCATGGGAACTTTTACGACAAGGCATGCAGAGGCGCAGTCTAGCCCTCCAGGATGACAAGAATGGAATTGATGTCCTGACAGGATGGTACCTCTGAAAGGCAAGTAGGAGTGGGGCAGGGTCAGTCCCCAGACAGTTTATCTGTGTAAAGGCGCTGGTTTTGAAGAATGGCACATGTTCAACGCTGGCCAGTTTGTCTCTGGTTCTCACAGTAAGTGATAAAGTGTAGCTATTCTAGTGTATGAAGTTCGGGTTTGTCTCTCTCTCCATTTACTACAATGTTTTCCTGTGATTAAGGCTTTTTGTCCCTCTCGGGCTCTCATGCAGCTGCATGCACGCACCCAGCAGCGCAGCATGACTCAGCACGGAATTACCAGCAATGCTGATCTTATCATGAATTCCTCCCACTTCAATGTTCTCAATCAGTCACAAGGTGGATACGGGTGGCACTTCCCCAAAAGTGGGTACGCGCAGATAGGCAGGAGGGAAGCGGCTCTGCTAATCTTGCGCACTCCCTAGATTTTAAACGGAGCACAGAGTTCTGCTGATCACATTGGGATGCCCGCTGCTTTCACAATAAAAACACAAGCCCGGGTTCCCATTTCTGGTTACTGTACCACAAGTAGCGCTAGATACATCCGTGTCGCATGTAAAGTACAAACAAGCTTCGCGAGTAGCGGTGAAAGTGAAAGCGACTGCACTAATTCGTAACTTGATCCATAACGGATGGCACCCTGCTCGCTGCTGCTCGCTCCCGACATCTGGATGCCGTGTGAGTAAACATTTACAGAAAAGGTGGGACATACAACCTCCTTTGTCCAATTGCGTACTTTCATTTTTGAAAGCCACACGCAAAGGCCAATAGGATGTGTGGAAAATAAAAAAAACACACACACGAGTTTAGAGAAAGTCTGGAGTGATTCCAAGAGGCCTCTCCATAGAGCAACGCATGCGCGCTGCTCTAGACTTGACCTAAACAGCATAGCTGCAATTTTAGGGAAGATTTCAAAGATCACCAACCAGCACTGAAAAGCAAAAAAATCTTACAGTGACCTAAACAACAACACCGAATAGGAAAGCTCAGCACAGATCTGATCTCTTCTCCCCGGATTACTGCTATTCAGTATGGCTACGGACGGCGCAGAGACATACAGCGTGCTCGAAAAACAAAACAAAAATCACTCTGCAAATGCATCCAGTGCATCAGGCTCTGCAATTGTTGCAATTGAACGGTGGATTTAGAAGATGCTCAAGGCGGTTAGTGCCAGATATGTCCTAAATAGCTTAATATTGTGTTCATTCACTACACTCTAAATAGTGTTGTTGCACTCTAAAGCTACTATTTAAAATACAAGCATGCCTTGGGGATCCTTGGATATAAGTGGACAGCTTACACCTCTGGACAAACTTGCCTCTTCCTCAATGTCAAACACAAGATCAAAGGAAGTTCAAGAAGAAAGTCAAGACAGTCCCTTCAAAATGGCCAGTGCATTAGGGTTTATTAATCTGCAGCTACTCTGAGGGCATAATAAGTAGACTAAACTGGCTTTCTGGCAACCGGTCTCACTTTTATTTTAAAAAACAAAACATTATTTTACCTTGCAATATTTCGCAGTCAACAATACCGATAACATTGTCACTTGTGTTGGATCCATCAAGAAGTTTTTTGATGGCTGAGCTAGCGGGGGTTCCACTGTCAGAAATACTACCATCCTCTGCACTGGGGCAACTGTGAGGAGGCCTCTCATATGAACAGACATCTCACTTTCACTGCAGTGAGTGAGCCTGTACATGTTTGGTACAAGTTTAATCACAAATTGCACTACATGTGATCTCGCGTCACGCAGGTCAGTGTGACACTAGAGTGTGGACACTCAGCCCCTCCAATGAGGCTTTATCAGAGGACGGCACATTAGCTAAGAGTAGGAGTAGCAAGCGCTTGCTAAAAACATGGACGTGAAGCACAGAACCAGGAATGACTCCCAGCATCCTTCTTACTACTGAAATATTTCAGATGGGATTTTCTTCATGGGAGCAGCAGCTCACAACAATGTACTGCCAGTGTGTGCTAAGTGTCATCTCACAGGGTCCAACAGTGCCTTTGTCTTGAGGTGCTCCAGCTACGCTGCAAGCTCCTGGTCCACTGCCTGGTAGGTGGACAAACAACCATAACGCTTCTGAGGAGCTTCATGCCACCACAGATGAAGAGAACTGCAAGGACTCCCTGGTCCTATTGTTACTTGGTTAAAGGGAAAGTGAACCTCAGAGTATATTACCATGCAATGTCATGCTAGTGACACAGACTATGGAATAACGCCTATGTCCTCTAAGGTAGGGAAAGAGCAGAGACTGAAACAAATGGACTCCTGAGCATGCGTAAGTGTGTGCTCAGGATGAGGTGCCAGAAGCAGAAGCACAGAATGTACATCCAGGGACAAATTCGGGTCAATCCTCGTAGTCTTGTTGAGAACATCAACACTGACATCACAATCTTAAATACTTCCTTCCTATTCTTATCTATCAACCCCAAAGTAACAATTCTTAGGCTTAAAACAGTAGGGAGAAGCACTCTTATACTAGTGTGTAATCAGAAATTATTTGAGGTACGAAAAAGGAGCCTAATATCCCACAGACAGTCCATAAGCAGAGTTACATCGAGCTTCACTCAATGGTACAAACATCATAAAACAAATGTAGTATGGATGTTTATTCTTTATTTCTTGCAACAATTTTAAAATATTGACAAGGACACAGCCAACGCGTTATGTCCAAAAACACTGGGACTTCTTCAGGGCAAAGATGTCAATTTATTTATTTATGTATTTAATGGATTTGTAGAGCACCTGAATCACCCCCGAGGGGTATCTCCGCATTTAGGATAAGGCTGCTGGCAGGCTGAATAAAAGGAGTTAAAACAAAGTGGATTTAAGAAGTTTCCTAAAGCGAAGGTAATCAGGACAGAGCCTCAAATGAATGGGCAGCTGGTTCCAGTAGAGGGGAGCGAGGTATGAGAAGGATCTACCACCTAATCTTGCTTTCCTAATTCTGGGGATATGTACAAGTGATTTGCTTCCTGATCTGAGAGTTCTTGAGGGAGCGTAATTCTTAATCTTGCTAGAAATATAGGATAGGCCTTTGTTATGTAAGGCTTTGTAGACTGTGCAGCAAACCTTGAACTTTACGCGCTTGCGAATTGGAAGTCAATGAAGTTTTTGTAGTAGAGGGAGGGACGGGGTTTTGAATGGGGAGTTCGTAACATGTCGCGCAGCAGTATGCTGAACCACCTGTAACCTGCTGAGGGATGACTCATTGGCAGAGACCAAGAGAGCATTGCAATAATCGAGACGGCTCATGACCATGGTCTGGATGAGAGTTTTTCGCGTATAGTCAGGCAGGAGAGGAAAAACTCTCCTAACAGACCCAACACATAAAAGCAAGTGCTAGCAGTGTGAGTGACATGCTCCTTTAATGTTAACGCACGATCAAGGTGAATGCCCACGTTTTTGACTAAGGATTTGGGATTAGGGAACGAGTCGAGCGCTACCGGCCACCAATTCGGGGGCCAAAGAAGAGAGGCGTCTCCAAAGAGCATTATCTCTGTTTTACCAGCGTTAAGCTGCAAAAAATTACTTTTCATCCATTCTGCAATAGCAGCCATTCCTCCCGAAAAGGTGGACACGGCCCGGGAAGAAAATTTCTCAAAAGAGAAGCTGAGTGTCATCAGCATAAGAGATGGGCAGAAAACCATGGGACCTAAGAAGGTTGGCCAAGGGGGCAATATAGATGTTAAACAATGTAGGGCTTAAACAAGAGCCCTGGGGAACACCCTTGGTCAATTCCATTGTCTTTGACCTGAAAGGACCCAGATTAACAGTCTGAGTGCGATCGGACAGGAAGCTGGTCATCCACTGCAAGGCCATTCCACTGAGTCCAATCTCCTTCAGTCTCCTCAGCAGAATCAGATGCGACACCGTGTTGAATGCTGCGGAAAGGTCTGACAGCACAAGAATGGTGGAGTGGCCACTATCTAAGGTCATTCTGATGTTATCCGAGACCTCAAGTAGGGCCAACTCTGTGCTGTAATTGGGAATAAAGCCAGATTGAGAGAGGTCCAGACAGCTATTGTTTTCGACATGGGCGGATAGATGTTGATTGATGTACTTTTCCCAGATTTTGCTGAGATGAGGTAATAGAGAGATGGGGCGGAGATTGGATAGTTCTTCCATGGAGGCCTTGGTATTTTTTTGAATGGGGATGACCTAAGATGCATTCTAGGCCCGTGGAAGATGTCCTTCTTCCATAGAAAGGTTTAGTAAGGTGCCTACTGGTGAGGACAGTTCTTTGTAAAGGGAGGAGGCAACTTTTGCTGGAACAACATCCATGGGAGAGCCAGATTTGACCACACGAAGTAAGGCAGCTGCCACCTCATTTGTCATAGGGGGAAAACTGTCAAGCAATTGTGGGGTGGTAAAATCATTACAAGTAGGAGCAGATGTAATCAGTTGTTGACTCCCCAAGGGGGCGATCTTATCATAAATAAGATCTATTTTTTTTAGAAATACTGAGCAATGTCGTCACAAAGGGCTTGAGAAGCAGTCTCAGGATTTTCACAGGCTTTTGGACAAGTTAAGGATTTCAGTATCTGAAATCAATCAATCAATCAATCAATATATTTTTAATGCGCACTACTCACCCGTGAGGGTCTCAAGGCGCTGGGCGGGGGGGGGGGGGGTGCTGCTACTGCTCAAAAAGCCAGGTTTTGAGTAGCCTCCCAAAGGTGAGTAGGTCTTGGGTCTGTCGTAGGAGGGTGTGGAGGGTGTTCCAAGTCTTGGCGGCGAGGTTGGAGAATGATCTGCCGCCGGTGGTCGTTCTTCGGATGCGGGGGACGATGGCGAGGGCGAGGTCAGCGGAGCGGAGCTGGCTGAGTCGTTTATTGAGGTATGCCGGTCCGGCGTTGTGGAGTGCCTTGTGTGCGTGGGTAAGGAGCTTGAAGGTGATCCTCTTGTTGACAGGAAGCCAGTGTAGGTCTTTCAGGTGGGGTGTGATGTGGCTGCGGCGTGGGATGTCGAGGATCAGGCATGCTGAGGCGTTCTGTATGCGTTGTCGTCGTTTCAGGAGTTTGGCCGAGGATCCTGCGTAGAGGGCGTTACCGTAGTCTAGTCTGCTGCTGACGAGGGCCTGGGTGACTGTTCTTCTTGTTTCGGTGGGGATCTACCTGTAGATCTTGCGGAGCATGCAGAGGGTGTTGAAGCAGGAAGACGAGACGGCGTTGACTTGCTTGGTCATGGAGAGTGTTGAGTCGAGGATGAACCCTAGGTTGCATGCATGGTCGGTGGGTGTCGGTGCTGCTCCCAGTGCAGTCGGCCCCCAGGAGTCGTCCCATGCCGAGGGGGTACAGCCGAGGACGAGGACTTCTGTCTTGTACGAGTTCAACTTCAGACAACTGTTCTCCATCCATTCGGCGATGGCTTTCATTCCTTCGTGAAGGTTAGTTTTGGCGGTGAGGGGGTCCTTGGTGAGGTAGAGGATCAGCAGGGTGTCGTCGACGTAGGAGATAATGTTGAGGTGGTGTAGTCGGGCTACGTGGGCGAGTGGTGCCATGTAGATGTTGAACAATGTCGGGCTGAGGGATGATCCTTGGGGTACGCCCCAGATTATCTCGGTAGCTTCGTATCGGAAGTGGGGGAGGCAGACGCTCTGTGTTCTGCCGGAGAGGAAGGAGGTGGTCCAGTTCAGTGCTTTGTCTTGGATCCCTGCGTTGTGGAGGCGTGTGCATAGGGTGTGGTGGCAGACAGTGTCAAAGGCGGCTGACAGGTCCAGTAGGATGAGGGCTGCCGTTTCGGCTTTGTCCAGTAGGATCCTGATGTCATCGGTGGCAGCAATGAGGGCAGTTTCGGTGCTGTGGTTGCTGTGGAACCCGGACTGGGATGGGTCCAGGATGTTGTTATCCTCGAGGTAGCGGGTCAGTTGTCTGTTGACGGCCTTCTCGATGACCTTCGTCGGGAACGGGAGCAACAAGATGGGTCGGAAGTTCTTGAGGTCCTTTGGATCAGCTGTGGACTTTTTGAGTAAGGCGTTGATCTCGGCGTGCTTCCAGCTTTCCGGGAAGGTCGCGGTCTCGAAGGAGATGTTGATGGCCTTGCGGAGATGGGGTGCAATGGTGGAGCTGGCTTTGTTGAAGATGTTGTGTGGGCATGGGTCTGACGGAGAGCCGGGGTGGATGGTGTTCATGATTTTGATGGTGTCGTCGTCGTTTATGTTGGTCCAGGAGAGCAGGGGATCTGTGAGGGTGGTGGCTGTGGGGTCGAAGGTCTCGGTGGATGTCGGGGCGGTCAGGGTGTTGAAGCTGTCATGGATGTCAGTGATCTTGCCGTGGAAGAAGGTGGCGAGGGCGTTACACAGATCTTGCGAAGGTGGGATGTCGTTGGTGTTGGAGCTGGCGTTGGAGAGCTCCTTCACGATGTTGAAGAGCTCTTTGCTGTTGTGTGCGTTGTTGTCTAGGCCGTCTTTAAAGGAGGTTTTTTTTGCGGATATGATGAGGTGATGGTGTTTGTGGATGGTGGTCTTGTGGGCTGTGTAGCTGTCCGGTGTATGTTCGTGGTGCCATTTCTTCTCTAATTTTCATCAGGTTTGCTTGGAGGCCTAGAGGTCCGCGGTGAACCAGCTGGCTTTCCTGTTGGTGTGTCTGTTGAAGGTTTTCTTGATCGGGGCGAGAGTGCTGGCGCAGTCATCTATCCACTGTCTGAGGTTGTGGGCGGCGATGTCAGTGTCGGTGGGGTCAATGGGTGAGCATCGGGCGAGGGTGGTGTTTAGCTGGTCTTCGGTGACTTTGTTCCAGCAGCGGCGAGGGATCTGTTGAGTGCGGTGGTGTGTGGTGGGTTTCCAGAAAGTGAAGTGGATGCAGCGGTGGTCGGTCCAGTGGAGTTCGGTGGTGTAGCTGAGACCTGGGAGCTTGCGGAAGAGACGGGGTCAAGCGTGTGGCCAGCAGAGTGGGTGGGCTTTGTGACGATCTGTCTGAGTCCGAGGTTGGCGAGGTTGTCAATAAGGGTGGTTGAGTTGGTGTCGTTGTTGTTCTCAAGGTGGAAGTTCAGGTCCCCGAGGAGGATGTAGTCTGTGGAGGCGAGGGCGTGTGTACTGACAAAGTCAGCGATGGCGTCGCTAAACTGTGGCCGGGGTCTGGGGGGTCTGTAGACGAGGGTTCCTCTGAGGGTGGTGTTGGGGTCAGTGTGGATCTGGAAGTGCAGGTGTTCAGCGATGTTGAGGGTGTCGTCGGTGGTGGTCGAGACTCGGAGCGTGTGTGGAGAAGTGTGGCTCAATGATTAGAGCGGCAGACCCTGATGCAGAGGTCTAGCCCGGGACCAGGGTTCAATTCCCTGCCTCGGCGGGTCTTGGGCTCAAAAATTCCACGGACCTGATAATTCTCGCCTCGGTGCCTATTCCAATCATGGAGTCCCACTCTGCAACTCTGGGCAATAGCTTGCTTAATCTCCACAACGGCCCCCACAATGCTAAGGATGCCTGAATATAAAAATATACTCTTGTAAAAATATTGTTTTTCGGAATAATGTCCGCTGCAGTATAGAAATATCTTTTTCTAGGAAGCGTTTCTCATGGCCTAACACCCATAACCCTCTGGAGCCAGGAGCCAGCTGGTGTGTTTGTAGACATCGTTCCCGCCCCCCCCCCCCCCGCAACTTGTAGCTCACTGTGGAATGCAGACAGGTCCATTAGGCCTGGAGATGTTTTCGAGCTGTAAATTGTAAAACTGTGTATGTTTTCCAGTGCAGCGCTGATAGACACTTAGATCAGAATGTACTCTTTTATACTTTGTTTTAATGGCCTCGCAGGACCAGAGGCCGTACTACTCTCTGTTATGTTTTATATTTTATTTTGTTTCATAAGTTTCCCCTATAACCTCTTAGGCAGAATTGTTCGGGCCGGGAGAGAACGCTACACACATTTCACACTAAGTGAACAATGTTTATGTCGTTCATTCCTTTAATAATAATAATATATACACACTTAATTCTAGTGTATTTCAGGACACGAAAAGTTTGCTTAGGGCAGCCAGCTGGCCATTGGCTGAGCACAAGTGGAGTAGGGGTTGCATGTTAAGGGGTGGGGGTGCCCATCAAGGCATGGTCGTAAGAGGCAAATTTTACGCCCTGGAAACCACGGCCGCTTTTAAAATATGTTTTTTTACTTTCAATAGAGCAGTAATGGGCGGGCAGTATGCTGATTTGCTGGTGATGGTATCAGACTTTGCAGGAAGTGGCATTATTCATAGAGAAATCCAGCTCATAACCTGGAGCACCTTCGCTAAGGATCAAAGACACAAAAGCACTGCAGCTGCTGCAATACACGTGAATTGAAGAGGATGAGATTACAAACCTGTTCCGCGGATGCAGTAGAAGCGCTCCCTGGATGAGCAATGCTGAAGGAAGACGAGTTGCCAGGAGAGAGGCTCTAAAAACAAGCGCGGCCCCGGTGAGTATCGCATACAGGAAGGGGAGTGGCCACGTGTAGAGGTTGGTGCACGCGCGCGTGCCCTGGGGAGAGCAGTCTGCTCATTTTCAAGCACGCTCACGCAAGGTGGATGCCGCCACGAGTGCAGTGCTTGAAAATGAGCAGAGCGACATCTAAAGGTCCTCCTATGCAGCGCATGCGCCCTGGGTAGGCGAGACCTAAAAAGGGATAAGTATCTTTATATGCAATCTTAAACACTTCCTTCCTATTCTTATCTATCAACCCCAATTCTAAAAGTAACAATTCTTAAGTCTTAGCAATGTTCAAAGAGAAATCTTTAAAATAGTTCCAAGTTTGTTTTAACAAAGCAATTTAAATTTCAGAATACTTCTCTGTATTCACATATGACTGCTAACACATTTTTTTTACCAAAACGAAATCCTAAACCAGAGTAGCAACAACATTGTAGCTGGGATGCCATGAAACAAGAGGAAAGTTATTCCTGATACTCCAAGGTGACTGTCGCCATCTCCATACAAAATAAGAGTTCTCGGACTGCTGGGTAATGTAGTTCATTGTCGGCGTGCCGATGTGTAGTGTATTCTCCACACACAAGTAGCCTCACACAATATGGCAATGGCACTCTGTGTAGCCGCCCACCTTTCCTTCCCTGCAAAGGGTTCAACATGAGCAGGTTTGGAGTATTGCAACCCACACCCACCAAGCCATAAGCAGTAAGTCATACTTCCTAACATGCTTACTGAAAATCACTTCTTCATAGCATTGCATGCTTAGCAGTTGTACACTCAGCTCCTCCAAGCGTACAATAGTCAAACCTGTGCATTTATCTTCTTTGAAGACACAGTGATGCCACTGGTACACCCAACTCCTCTGAGCACACAGTATTCACACCAAGCAGTTCATTGTGCAGACTGATGCCTCTAAGTTAGAGATAGGAGTGGTCCTATCCCAGACCAAAGATGAAGGCCAAGACCAACCTGCTGCTTTTTTAAGCAGAAGGCTTCTACCCAGTGAACAGCATTGGAGTGCCATTGAGAGGGAGACCTTTGCTGTGGTATGGTCCCTGAAGAAGCTGAGACCATACTTGTGTGGTACTCACTTCCTACTTCAAACCGATCACAGACCTCTCAGATGGCTCATGCAGATGAAAGGTGAAAATCCTAAACTGTTGCGGTGGTCCATCTACAGGGAATGGACTTTGTAGTGGAACAGGGAATGGACTTTGTAGTGGAACACAGACCTGGGACTGCCCATGCCAATGCAGATGGACTTTCCAGGTTCTTCCACTTAGAAAATGAAGACTCTCTAGGTAAAGGTTAGTCTCATCCTCTTTCGTTTGGGGGTGGGGGTTGTGTGAGAAAGTGCCCTCTTTCTGCATGGTTTCCCCCACTTTTTGCTAAAATACTGATGTACTTTGACTGAGTGTGCCCTGGGCTCCTGCTGATCAAGTACCCAGGGCCTATGTTCTTTCCCTAAAACTGCATTGAAGCCTAAACCCAATTGGCATCTCTGGCCACAGGTCAGCCCCTGGTAAATGGTACCACAGGTACCCCAGGGCACCGTGATCAGAGAAGGCCTCTAAGGGCTGCAGCACTTATTGTGCCACCCTTAGAGGTCCTGTACCACTAAAATCACACACTGCCTTTGCAGGCTGTGTGTTTTGGTGCAGAACAAAGTGAAGAGTCGACATGGCACACATCCCTGTGTGCCATGCTTACATCCGACTGCCTGGCACAGATCAGTCACCCCTCTAGTTGGGTGCACTATACTAGTGGTCAGGGTGCAGGTGCATGAGCCCTGTACCCCTACAGTGTCTAAGTCCATTCTTAGACATTGTAAGTGCAGTGCTTCCATTAAGAGTATATGGTGCTGGAAGTTTGTCATTGCGAACTCCACAGCACCATAATGACTACACTGAAAACTGAGAAGTTTGGTATCAAACTTCACAGCACATTAAAACCACACTGATACCAGTGTGGGATTTATTGAAAAATGCACATCGAGGGCATCTCAGAGATGCCCCCTGCAAACTAACCCACCTCTAGTGTCCAGGCTGAGTGGCTGCTTTCAGCTGCCACCACCAGACATGTTTCTGGACCCATGGGTCGAGAACCTGCTGCTCTCTGGGGCCTAAAACAATGCAGATCCTGGGATGAGGTGCCAAGCCTCCTCCCCCAGGATGGGCAGGGTTCACGAAGGGCAAGCTTCAAAGGCTTACCGCCTTTGTGAGCTTCCCCAGGCCACTTGCTGCTTTCAGCAACTGGTCCCCACCGGTTCTGACCCCCACTATGGGCGGGAAAATCAAGTGAGGAAGAGAGGTGTGCCCACCTCTGCCAACTCCACCCCTCAGGTGGGGGAGGCGAGGTGAAGCACAACTCTTAGTCGACGCCATCTTGAAGATGGGGGGACTTAGCCAACCAGGGACAGGCACATGCCCCTTTCCCACTGGAGGGTGGCATAATAGGGGGTGTACCCACCGCAGGGAAGGAACCCATTGGTCCCTGCCTTTTACCTACCTGTAACACCCCTAAATCTAGCATTTAGGGGCACCCCTGAACCTTGCTTCCTCAGATCCAGACAAGAAACAAGAAGAAAAGAAGAAGAATGACCGAACAGCCGTGCAAAGACTAACAAGAGGAAGACGCCCACTGACTTGTCCCCAGCCCTACCGGCCTGTCTCCCCCTCAAACCTTCTCCTGCAAAATTCCAGTGTGTCCTGCAGCCAGCAACCTCAAAAACCCCAGAGGACCTGCCTGCCTTCATTTCCAAAGACTGCTTCTCCCGTGAACACAGGATTTCTTCAACTGCAACCTCTGGCAGCAGCCGGAGACCACAAATCCGCCCCACTCTGCACCTGCCATCCACAGCCCGAGATCCGGTAACCCCTGACCTGCCTCAAGCCTTCAGCCGATGCCTGCAGCCTAAATCCAGAAGGCACCCCTGCACCCGACACCCCACGGCCTTGTGTGCCCAAACTGACGGTGCCTAACGAACCCCTAACTTCCCAACTTACCTCTCGAAGTGGTGGTCGCACCCAGAAGTACTTCGTCTCCCCGCCTGCATTGCTTTTGCATACCGTAGGTTCTCCATTGGAAACAATAGGGCATCCAACCTTGAAACAGCACCCTGCACCCGGCCGCCCTAGTGCCGCTGAGGGTACACCTTTGGTGCTAATTTGTTTGCCCATTTGCCTGAGCTAAAGTCCAGGAGCTTTGCTCCCACAACCCAGTGGCCTGCTTGCCAGCAGCCACCAACCGGAGGCCCCCTATCCCTCATTGGATAACATTGAGCCTCAACACTCTGCACCCGGCCACCTGAGTGCCACTGAGGGTGTAACAAGAATGCATCACAGAACCTGGGGGACCCCTGAGTCTAACCCCAGAGCCTCAACTTCAAAGACCAATTACTTACCTAACAAGCATTTGCAATGCAATAGGTCTCGCATTACTTAAAGTTTGAGCTATTGGTGTTGCAAGTAATAAAGCAACGCCACTAGCTCAAACTTTCAGCAATGCGAGACCTATTGTATTGGAAATGCTTGTTTCTTTCTGGGCCAGGCAAGGTGAAGCAACACAGAAAGGTTGCGGACAGCAATACGGAAAGGCGGTGGGACGCAAAAACCATGGCACGGAAAGCAACATAGAATGCCGGGTTGAATGATGCAACACCGAAGGTAGGTAGGGCGGAAGCAACACCAAAGGTAGGTAGAGCGGAAGCAGCATAGAGGATGGGGAACATGAATAGCAACATGGAGGATAAGGTACACAGATAGCATCACAAGAGGCAAGAGCGAAAGCAACACAGGGGGCAAGAGCGGAAGCAACACAGAGAGCGGGAAAAAGTATACAACATGGGCAGCATGAAGAGAAAAGTACCACACAGGCTAAAGAGCAGGGCGACAAAACAAAGAAGGGGCATTAACACATGAGGGTGAGTGCAATACATAGGGGGTGGGAGAAAAGTACACATACAAGAGCCGAGTGAGAGCATTACGGAGCACAGAGGGCTAGAGAAGTACATGAGGGAGACAGCTGGAAAACACTTGTATTGTATTGTATAAATTCTTGTAACGCGCAAGTCTGCCACCCAACGGGTATCCTGGCGCTCTGAGACACAGTAACAAAGGACAATACAGAGACTGCTGGTCAGGAGTCAGAGTTAGTACCATGCTATTCCTGACAAAAGAGCCAGGTCTTTAGAAGCCTCCTGAAACCCAGCAATGTTTTAGCCTGGCGCAGTTCAAGAGGCATCTGATTCCACAGACGAGCTGCCGTCGTGCTGAAAGCCCTACCTCCCAACCTGGCACGCTTTACTCTAGTAACAACTGCCAGACTCTGGCTAGAGGAGCGGAGGGACCTCGTTGGTTGGTACCAGGAGAAGCTATCTCGCAGAGGCAACGGGCCAAGATTGTGTAAGGCCTTATAAACCATAACTAGCGACTTGAACTCAATCCTCCTCTTAACCGGAAGCCAATGGAGGTCCTTTAGTGCCAGCGTGACAGATGAATCACGCCGCCTTCTGAGAGCCAGTTTTGCTGCCATCGACTGGACTCTTTGTAATCCCTGTACAATGAAAAGGGGAGCACCCAAGTACAGAGAATTACAATAGTCCAGTCTACTCAGGATCACACTCTGGACCACCAGAGACCTAGTCTCATCAGGGAGGAACGGGAGGATTTGGCGAAGAGCTCTCAGCAAAACGATACAGGAGCCAGTAGTTTTGTTGGCCTGGGATTGCAACTGGAGGTCATTGTCCATCATAACCCCCAGGTTGCGAACTGATTTTACTGCAGTTAAGGGAGGGTCCTCCGGCCAAAGTCGAAACTCGGACAGAGGAAACTTTGAAATTTTAGCTGCACCGCAGTGTAAGAGCTCCGTTTTCCCGGCATTCAACTGGAGCGAGTTGAGCTTCAGCCAATCAGAAACCCTCCTCATGCAAACCTGGAACGAGTTTAAGGAGACTGCCTGCTCTCCTTCTAGGGGGAACATCAGTTGTATATCGTCCGCATAATTAACTACCTCGATCCCATGGGATTTTATCAGGGGGATCAGAGGTCCCAAGTATGCATTAAAGAGGATTGGGCTGATGGCTGAGCCCTGAGGTACTCCATGGTGAACCGGGAGCCAGGAAGAGACGAAAGGTGTCAGGGTCACTGCCTGTTGACGATTAGACAGATAGGACTTCAGCCATTTCAGAGCCCCGCCCGTGATCCCCAGTCCTTCCAGTCTTGCCAGTAGCACCGAGTGGCTAACCGTGTCGAAAGCGGCCGACATGTCCAGCAGCACCAAAACTGAGGAGCTGCCGCCGTCGGCCCGCATTCGAAGTTTGTCCATGACGGTCACCAACGCGGTCTCTGTTCCATGCCCTGGTCTAAAGCCAAATTGGTCTCTATCCAGGAGCTGATGTTCTTCTAGGAAATTGGACAAGGATTTACTGACCAATTTCTCCAGAATTTTGACTGGAAAAGGTAAAAGGGATATTGGGCGGAAATTGGCTGGCAGTGAGGGATCCAACAAGGGTTTTTTTAATAGCGGGGTGACTATCGCCTGCTTCCAGACGCTAGGTACGGTACCCTCCGTCAATGATTGGCAGCAGATATGCCACAATTCAGGGAGTAGGTTAAGGCCAGGTTCCTTCCAGATCTTATGTGGAAGGGGGTCAAGAGGTGACCCGGACGAAATCTCCCGCGCACTGTTGATGAAGATTTCCTCCGTGGGAGGTTGAAACCTACTCAGGGAGGGGCCCTTCCTGGTGACTTCTAGCATCGGGAGGGTCTCCGGACCATCTTGATCAAACCCGCTTACGATGTTATTAACCTTGTCAATGAAGAAGGTGGCAATTTCATTGCATAGGTTTAATGAGGGTTGGACAGTACTAGCCATGCAGCCTGGATTGCTAAGATCTTTAACGATGTTAAATAAAGCCCTAGTTCCGTTGGATGCCTGCAGAATGGAATTGGCGAAGAATTGGGACTTGGCCTCCCTAATAGCCCTCTTATATTGATGTTGAATAATTTTTAGCTCTTTTTTATCTGTATCCAGATACCGTCGGCGCCAGCTTCTTTCTGCCTGACGACGCACTAATCGTAGTGCCTTGAGCTCCTCACTGAACCATGGGGCTGATGGAGGATTGCGCATGCGAAGCTTTTTTTTTGGAATGAGATCCTCCAGTATTAGATGGATGGAGTTACTGTAGCTATTATAGTTCTCTCCAGGTGTCTTTCCTGGGTCGAACCGATCCCATTTGGAGAGGAGTTGGACATTATCCTTCCCCAGGAGCTTGGCCCAGTCCCTTCCCCACCTGAAATTCGTAGCTTTATTTACTGCTAGGTTTCCTTCACATAAAGATAACCTAAATTGAATTAGGAAGTGGTCTGTCCAATTTAGAGGGGAAATACTGAGTATATCTGTCTCCAATGCATTTGCAAACACCAAGTCGAGCGTGTGACCTCCCTGATGCGTAGCTTGTTGAATAAGTTGATGAAGGCCACAGTTCTCGCAAGTGTGGTTTAGGGTTTGCAAATGGCTTCCAAGGCTTTCCGATCCCCACAAATTAAAATCCCCCAGGATCAGCAGTCTAGAGTGAGTAGCTGCCAAGGCGACAATAGTGTCCAGTAATGCCTGATGGTTAACATCCGAGCCAGGGGGTCTGTAACAGACCATCCCTGTCAGCATTCTCCCTTTAGCCTCCTGAAGGGTGAAACCCATGATTTCATAGCCCACTATATCGTTGATAGAGAATAGGGCACAATCCCACTTCTGCTTAAAGATAAGTCCTACCCCGCCTCCTTTCCCCGTTAAACGAGGCTTGTGAAGAATCTTGTAGCCTGCGGGACATGCCAATCCTAGTTCCACACTGGAGTTCGGGTTCAGCCATGTTTCAGTTATGGACAGTAAATCCAAATTAAGGTCTTCCAGCAGATTGTAGATATCTTGGCGATGTTTCACGAGGGATCTGCTGTTAATTAATCCACAAGACAAAACATACTGGAATTCCTTTTGTTGCCTGTGGCCCAGTTTAAGAAGGGTAACAACGCCTACCTGATCCCTTTAGGGTAGCGTTAGTGGCACTAGGCACGGCCGGCGCGCGGACGGGCGCAGACGGGCTTGCCTCTGGCGCGCCTCCGGCGCGCCATCGGCGCGCCCGCTGCGCGCGTGCGCTGCGCGCTTGCTTTCCTCTCATTTAAATACCGTGAACCGCTAGAGCGCGAACAAAGATGGCGCCCGGATATGTCCCTACTGTGATGAGGTATCGCCAAGGGCGAAGTGAGGGAGTATTTTTATGGTGCAGGTATGAGGACACAATTAATCATAAAATATCCATTACAAATTTTCCTTTTATTAAATTTTTTAAAAGATTGTCGCCAAGCTAGCTGTACGCTGGAGTCACCCCCCAATAAAGTGCACGTACTTCTGCCCCATACAGCGAGTCTTTCTGCAGTCACGTTAGATGGTTACAGCGTCTCTAAGATACTGCGCGCTGCTTTCCTCCCGTTTAAATACCGTGGACCGCTAGAGCGCGAACAAAGATGGCGCCCGGATATGTCCCTACTGGGATGAGGTATCGCCAAGGGCGAAGTGAGGGAGTATTTTTATGGTGCAGGTATGAGGACACAATTAATCATAAAATATCCATTACAAATTTTCCTTTTATTAAATTTTTTAAAAAGATTGTCGCCAAGCTAGCTGTACGCTGGAGTCACCCCCCAATAAAGTGCACGTACTTCTGCCCCATATAGCGAGTCTTTCTGCAGTCACGTTAGATGGTTACAGCGTCTCTAAGATACTGCGCGCTGCTTTCCTCCCGTTTAAATACCGTGGACTGCTAGAGCGCGAACAAAGATGGCGCCCGGATATGTCCCTACTGTGATGAGGTATCGCCAAGGGCGAAGTGAGGGAGTATTTTTATGGTGCAGGTATGAGGACACAATTAATCATAAAATATCCATTACAAATTTTCCTTTTATTAAATTTTTTAAAAGATTGTCGCCAAGCTAGCTGTACGCTGGAGTCACCCCCCAATAAAGTGCACGTACTTCTGCCCCATACAGCGAGTCTTTCTGCAGTCACGTTAGATGGTTACAGCGTCTCTAAGATACTGCGCGCTGCTTTCCTCCCGTTTAAATACCGTGGACCGCTAGAGCGCGAACAAAGATGGCGCCCGGATATGTCCCTACTGGGATGAGGTATCGCCAAGGGCGAAGTGAGGGAGTATTTTTATGGTGCAGGTATGAGGACACAATTAATCATAAAATATCCATTACAAATTTTCCTTTTATTAAATTTTTTAAAAAGATTGTCGCCAAGCTAGCTGTACGCTGGAGTCACCCCCCAATAAAGTGCACGTACTTCTGCCCCATACAGCGAGTCTTTCTGCAGTCACGTTAGATGGTTACAGCGTCTGCACTGTCATTGAAGACTTATACAGAAAGATAAAATTAGTGCCTGAAAATTTAACAGTGAAAGGACACGAGTAATGAGGACATGATCCAGGGTTGGGCGAAGAACAGAAGGGAAGGCAGGTCAACACAAGAAAATGAATACAAAGTAAACAAATGAGAGTGAGGCCAAAAAAGCAAACCGTGGGTAAGCAATGGCAAGCTCTAAGCTCACGGTAAGAGGACAATAGATCTTTTCGCACACAGCTTGAAGTGACTAGTAGGCACGACCTAAAAAAAAGCAATTGTTGGGCCAATTAGGGGATTACATGGGATGTGAACAATCACTAAATGAGGAGGGTATCGCAATACAGACTATCGACTAAAGAAAGACGAGTGATAGCTCGGAGCACAAACTCGAAATTGAAGTATACAGACCTAGATGCACACGCTTTGCTCTTAAAGTAGGGAGAACAGAGGACAACGACATTGAGCTAATAAAAAGGAAGAGAAAAACGAAGGCACAGACCACCTACACTGTGAACATACATTAAAAGGGGAAGTCCAGCATCGCTTACCCTACGCTGTAGGTAAAGAGGGTTAAGGGGAAACACAAGACTCACTAATGAGAAAGTAAAATTCAAAAACAATTGTATCAAAGACGACCTCACTGCGGATATACGATTTGCCTCCCCTCGAAAGGAGGTTAGGGTAAATGGCTACAGGTAGCAGGAGCAATGATGCTGATGGTCCTAGAGGCATAATGCTCACCCGGCATCGGAAGCAGGAAGAGGACCAATACAGTGGTGCACTGACACACCCTGCTCCATCTCCCTATCGCCTCTGCTGTCATCGTCCTAATACTCCTAGCAGCCATAGTTGAGTGTACTTCCGGCTTTGAAAACCCAGTTCCGGAAACAACCCAGCTTCTGTTGCTCTCTGGTGAGTAGGCTGAACACAAGCTCGTCTTTTGTTTCAATGAGCACTCTGCTCTTTCGTCCCTTTTCTATGTCAAGAACCGAGGAACTACATGGAAATAAAGAGACCCTGAAAACAGACAAGCTCTGAAGGCACAGTTTTCTTTTTGACTAGTCTGCGATGTGGGCGTCCATCTTCCATTGGAGTAGATTTATACTAACTACCACCAAGCTTCACATAGAAATTAAACTTTCCAAAGACTTTTTTTCTATGCGCCAAATTATATATGTTATAAATAATTATAATTGTGATTATAATGTGTATTTTACGATTCTTGATCTTCTTTAAAATCGAGCCCATATAATTTACACGGTGCGTGCATTTTCAGAAACAACTACTTTAGCGATTGTTTTGAATTAAAAACGTCGCAAGCAAATAGGTGTCATTGTGGCTTAGGTTACATTAGAGTAACAAGCAAAAGAGAAAGCAGCTCCATATCCGGGCCGGGGAGGAGACCTGCCAGGGAGAGGGCTGCCCGCGCATGCGCTGTACCTGTAACTTTCGCGTGTTCTGCGGCTCGTGCCCAGTGGCGGCATGTGCGGACTTCAAAACCGCCGGACTTTAATGAGTGCTGCGCGGCTCGTGCTTCCCAGGGAGGTGGCCACCAAAGTGCCCAAGGCAAAAAAAAAAAAAAAAACACAATACAGGAAGTCCGGCGGGAGCCCACCCCGCCTTCGTGAATGGTGCATGGTGCGGCCAAAGCAGGATTTCAGGCGGGGCTCCGGTGAGCAAAACGGAGCCCCGCGTGTTGCTGCAGTGACCGGCAGGAACAGCAGAGGAGCAGTGCAGAGTCCCAACAAGAGCCGGTAAGTGCTTGGAGCGCGCGTGCGCATTTTTAAAAAAAAAAGAAATTGCATGAGGCTGCTCAGGACGGAAGAGGACAGGAGATGTGCACACCGCGTGGCTGTACGTGCGCGTACACCAACTCAAATCTGCCAAAGCCTGCGCGTGCCCATCTCCTGTCCCACTTCCGAGGCAAGTCAGCAATAATAGATCTCGCTGGCGACAGTAGCGCTTCGCGCTGAGTTCGCACGGCAAGACCTAAAAACCGATAACCATATTTTCCTCCATAGGATAACATTGACACTTTTTCCTGAAAAGTTTGTCTAAGTGTGGAGTTTTGAAACCTAAAGAAATTAACTTCAATTGTACGATTTAACAAAAACGCTTTTACTCACTTGTTTACAGGAAATGTCCCAGTGTTGCATCCAGGCATACATCACTGAGTAAGAAAAGTAATCCAAAAGTAACTTACCTACTATTTTACTGAAAATCCCATTCAAGTCTATGTACTGTATTTACAAGTGATTGCATTTCTCTGAAACAATACTGTAAGTCAAACCATAGTACATTTACAGTTGCAATTGAACTGTTTTACAATCAGCATTCACTACTGTAAAGTATTTAGTGCTTACCTGTGCCAGGCTTGCTTGGTTCTAGAAATAAAATAACTAAAAGAATATTTTTGATACAAAAACAATTGGTCTGAAGTTCAGTCTTTGAGTGTGTGAATTCATTTGCTGACTGAGTGTGTACAACACATGCTTAACACTGTCCTCTGATACTGCCTTACTGCTCGACCACACTACCATAAATAGAGAGTAAGGTTCAGTCTAATTTCACCTCTGCCTACCTTTGGGGTTCCACTGGACTCTGTGCACACTATACCGCACTTCGGTAAAGTATATACAGAGCTAGCTTCATACAGTGTCTGCATTGGCTTTAAAGGTTGTGCCCTAGAGAAGCCTCGGAACGTGTTGTACTTTTGGTGGAATTGCCAGCCAGAGAGCCACAGACATTATTGAAGTCCTCCAAGGAGGAGCTGGTCTTCTCAGCAAATGTCTAGTACCACATTTGTCACTTGACAGCTTGCCATGCAAAGAGCAAACTTCACCATAAGTTTGACTTGTATCAGCAATTTCCTCTGCAGAACTTATGGAAATGTCAGCCCTTTTGAAGATGGGAATGGTTTCCTGATTTTACTTACAGTGGCAATGAACAACTATTTGGTCTCTAATGTTTAAATCAACGGTGCCATCAAATTTGCATTGAAAAGCCAATACTCTAAAAGCTCCTACATAAGATTAAATGGATTTGTTGAGAGGCTGTTATCTAGTATAAAATGTGTGTGCATAGTGTCCACAACAGAAAGGAACTTGGGGCCAGATGTTTGACCAATTTCAGAATGCGCAAACAGGTTAGCGACCCGTTTGCGCATATTAAAATTGGTATAGCCATGTTGTCCCAGGGACCACTACCTGCCCTTAATAAATGAAACGATAACATTTCATTTTTTTTTTAATGCATACCATTTTCTGTTAAGGAAAACGGGCTGCATTAAAAAAAACTGCTTTATTTAAAAGCAGTCCCAGACATGGTGGTCTGCTGAGCCCAGCAGGCCACCATACCTGGGAGGGCCTGCCATTCCCAATGGGCTTGCAAATTGCGAGAGGCTCATTAATATTCATGAGCCTGCAATTTGCAATCCCATTGGGAACCGTAAACAGTGGAAAACACACTGTTGTACAACCAGTTTTGCAAGTCGCAATTACGATGCAATTTGCGAATCGCAAAATTGCTGGTTGTACATCTGGCCCTTTGTTTCATTGATGGGCCTTGGGTCCCAAGATGATTGGTGCATGAACTCACAGAAAACTAGGGCTCTTGCCTTGATCCAAAGACTGCACACATTTATGATAAAGCGTTATTAAACTCCCTTCTATGGGGTTCTTTGGGCTCCACTCACTGGTTATCAAGGACTGGCTGAGACTAGAAGTTCTTGCGGGATATCAGACTCATGCAAGAACTTTTGACGTATTAGGCACTGCGTAGTATTTAGTCTGCGCCGCTAACTGAAACTTTTACTTGTTATCGATAATTTGGAAGAGAGAGGAACCTTTCTCCGAGAGCTCTTGCGTTTACTTGATTATCCTGAAATTCGATGGAGAACTCTAGTTGCACAGCAGTGACGGTGGATTCTCCAAGCTTTGCACATCTCAAAACAAGAGCGTACTTTTAGAACAGGTTTGAGACTAAAGAACAATTCAGGAGGTAAGGTGCCAGCGCCATACAAAAGACTTACCTGCCATGGGAAGAAGTATTGCTGCTGTCTAGGGAACCTGCAAGAAAAAAAGCAGTTTGGAAACATCTAGAGACTATTCTAAAGAGACTAGAAAAACACCTCTAAGAAGCTGGATTTAAGTGCAACATATTACCTCATAAAAGTTTGAAGGGGTGACAAGTAAAAGACAACCTTCCAAATTATATTTTGATTGCATGACTGCTTAGTCATTTTGTAAAATCCCAGCAGTGTTCCACTTCTTCATCAGTGAGGTACTCCAGGACTATATGTATGTCCAGCTGCATACATCAATTACATACCTATCTATTTAGATCCCATGGAAAAAGATTTCAAACAAGCTCGACCAATACTTCAGCATTTGAGAGACAACCAGTTATTTGCAAAGTTGGAAAAGTGTGTTTTTCACACCACCTCAGTGGAACTTTTAGGATTCATAATAAAAATAAAAGGAAACTAGATGGATCCTAAAAAGGTGGAAGCCATCATGAGGTGGGTGTCTCGAAAACCAACTAAGAATGTGCTGAGGTTTATGAACTTTTATAGGAGGTTCATAGATTACTTTGTATCCATTGTAGCCCCAATTACCAGTCTGTTGAAGGGGCTACAATTTGAATTGTCAGGAGAGCCAGGAAATGTTTTCTAAGGCATTGAAAATGAAATTGGAGATTTTACTGTATGTGATTTACTAACAGACGTTTATAAAAAGCACACTGAAAAAGGAGAACAACAAGAAACACAAGATCATGGGGGAACCGTTCACAATAATCTTTGCTATATCCAAAATACTTTGTAATTACCCATTCATGATCCACAGAGGACATTATTACAATGGTGTCACTCATCACAATTCGCTGGTCACCCAGTTGAGAAGTAAACACTACTAATTGTACAGCATTATTATTAGCCGCCTTCCATTTCTCAGCATATCCAGCAATATGTAGCACATTATGGAGAGTGTGCCCAATGAAAAACTTTCCATGAAAAGCCTGCTGTGTTGTTACAGACATTACCAGTCCCACCTATGTCTGGCATACCATACCATTTCCTTTCAGTTTATAGTAGAGCTACCAATAGCTCCCAAAGGGTATAACACCATTCTGGTCATTGAAGACCACTTCACATAACTAGTCCATTTTGTCCCACTCAAGCAGCTGCCCAAGACAGCAACCCTGGCCTTGGAGTTTCTCAAATCTTCGGTAAGACTGCATGGATACCCTCAGTAATAATCTCAGATTGTGTCCCACAATTTGTATCACCATTCTGGCAATCCCTTTGTACCTTGATGAAAATTGATGTATGCGTGTCATCCAGTCACCTCCCTCAAACTGACGGAAACACAGAGCAATATTTGTGCTATTATCTGGTTTAAGCAAATGATGACTAGACAGCATCCTTCTGGTTAGAGTTTGCATTTAAGAATGCTCCTCACACATTGTTAAGTTTCTCCTAATTCTTCGGTTCCAACAGTTTTAATCCTTGGATGATAAAATGGTACATCTAGCTGTCTACTGCATCACAAGCACCAGCCATTCATGATCTCTGTAGTCACTTCTGTAGAATTCATAAATCTGCACAAGGTCATTTAGTGCTAGCCAAAGAACAATATAAGCTATCCACATTCAAACACTGCTGCTCTGAACCAGAATACTAACCAGTGACACTGTCTGGCTTTCAACTGAGTACCTGCACTTGAGCAGACATAAGAAATTCCAACCTAAATTAGTTGGCCCGTTTGCCGTGACAAAAAAATATCAAACCAGTTGTGGTAAAAGTAGACCTACCACTGTTGCTACCAATATATCCAATGTTTTATGCATCACTATTGAATAATCAAAGCCTATCCCCTCCATTACCCCTGTTAGCAGAAAATCAAACAGAGTATGAGGTAAGGCAGATCCTGGAGGCCAAACGCATTTGGGAATGATTAATTTACCTCATAGACTGGAAGCGATATGGCGCCAAAGAAAGGACTTGGGAATTAATCTGTAATCTTCATGCTCCACATCATTTGATTCTCAGGACATGTTATACTCAGGTATAACATGTGTCCTGGGAATCAAATGATACAACATTAACAACAGTGACATTCAATTGTTTGCTGTTGATATTATATGTGTTCATGTGTTAATTCAAACTTAGATGATCTTATGTATTATTCTGTGATTGTCCAATTGTTAGATTTTATTCTAAATTGTTCCATAGTAGTAATGGTATTTTCGCCATTCTAAGATGGCCGTCTGATAATCTTTCTCGCCAGCTCCCTTTGCGCATGTGTGACAATACAGGAACTCAAGATAAGATACTTCCGGGCAGCTAGCGGTTCCGCAGTTCATCGTGGAGGAGTGTGGCTCAATGGTTAGAGCGGCAGACCCTGAAGCAGAGTTCTGGCCAGGGACCAGGGTTCGATTCCCGCCTCGGCGGGGTTCGGGCTCAATTTCCTCGGACCTGTCTATTCTCGCCTCGGTGCCTATTCTAATCACGGGCCCCACGCTGCAACTCTGGGCAATAGCTTGCTTAGCCTCCACACCGGCCCCAACAGCGCTAAGGATGCCTGGCTTCACCCTGGGGGCGCCCAGGAGTGGACACTTCACAGGGAAAGCCAGGAGGGGTTCCACAGCGGTATGAGTATCAGCGCCAGGAAACCGCAAAGGCGACACCGCAAGGTGGCCGTCTGGTGACAGTGCGCTCTATAAGTACCTTGACATTTACATTTATCGTAACCCTCCATTGAGAACTCTGACCGTTTGACGATTAAGTGAGTAGCTATAAGGTACCTCCACTAATTTCCGTTATTTCTTGGTCCTATATTCTTGAATATTCATTTTTATATTGCCTTTCAGTTCGTTACCCTCAGTAACCTGCCCTCGATGAGTCAAATTGAAACTCTAAAGAGAAGCGCTAACGTAAGTGGCGTTAATATTGATTTATCTTAACATCCTTATTGACAAATAATTGTCGTCTACCCTTGACCCCTTAGTAATTTCTCGCATTATCTTTTGCAGTATATTATTCATTGTACGCTGCTCTTCAATTAATTTAATCGTCAGGGACACGCCAACTCGAACGTGTAAGTGACGTTCCCTTCAGCATTCCGTATTGTAACAATTTTAATTTGCGTGACTTGATTAATTGCTACACAGTCACGGTATTGTGTGTGGGTTTCGACTCAGTCTGAGGCGCCAGGTATACAGCTGGACATGTGCCTATTAGTAGGTTGTTACTATCATATATTTTATGGGACCATATCCCTACCAAGCCTATTCAGTTCTACCACGCGCAGCAACGGTTAGACATGCTTATCCTTCTTAAAGATACGCGCCATTATCGACCTGGTAGTAGATGTCGTGTATAGAGCCTGATAGTAGCCTATGATTAGTGTGCCATTATTAATATATTTTTGAGGCCACATTTCCAAGACAGTTTCCATCATGCGTAGTAGCGTTCATACTGATGTGGTCCTCTTTAAAAGACGCGCCATTACTGCCATAGTATAAAGGGTCATACATATAGCTGGAGAGTTATATATGAGTAGGTTGTTATTACTGATATATCTGATGAGGCCATATTCATTCTAAGCACAGCCAGTTTTTACCATGCGCTGTATTAGTCACACATACGGTATCTTACCATCCATAGACTAATAATCAGACTCATGTTAGGAGTTAATACCCAATTGCTTGTCTGTTCTTATTAGGAGTCTTATGTTGTGCACGTATCAATACGTGAATTAATAAATACTTACCTTGTTTCTTATGTGTTGGCCACTTATTAAATCGGTTAAAGTGCTGGCCGTAGCCCTGCATTGTCCAGAGGGTCCTGTCCCCAGAATTTTGAGCACACAAGACTAAGTAATTTATAGGTAAGCTAAGAAGCGCCTTGAGCCCATTAATATTAAAATTACTATCTTCACTACTCGCACTGATTCCTTCTTACATTAGTCCCTAGATAAGCTGTCCTGAAGAGACCCCATATCAAGAGTGGGTCGAAACGCCGTAGACATTTACAAAGAGAGGGGCGAGAAAGATTGATAGTATTATTGGAAGCTCCTCCTTGTTGTTTTTAAAGACCTTTTTCTCATTTTTCACTTAGTTTTCACTTTCTTAGGCTAAGATCACTTCACTGGGACTCACTTTTTCACCCTTTCACTATGTTGTGCTTGAAGTGCAATAATATAAAAAAAAATTTACTGTGTCAAGATCGATAACCACAGTTTAATTTTTGAATAAGAAATACATCATATTTACTTCAGCTGAAGTAAATAACTTTATCCTGGGCTTTTGTGTATTAACTTACAGTTATTATATATGGTAATTGATTTTTGCTGTGACCTAATTGATTTAAGGTCCTATTTAAAACATTTGAATGTTAATTTGATTTAACCAGTTGCAAGTAATTTTTGCTTGATCTATTGACAATGTGTTATGAAATGTGTTCCTTGTGAACATTGTTTCTTGCTTCCTGCAAATACCCATTTCACAAGGACATATGGGTCGCTCTTGTTTTTTGAAATATTGATTGCACTATTAACAGGGCGGTCACCACTTGTCTCCAGTAGTTATTGATAACTGGACAACACCACACAGTGTGTAAGACATCTACATGCCTTGTCGACAGCGTGGGCACTCCCCGGACCATGATGGAAATGTTTTCTATAGGACCTGTGGGGTGAGATAAGCACTATGCAGTATTTTGATCAGAGTGAGGTGAAATCATGCATTGCTAGGCACCTCCTTATCTTTCCGTATTTTATTCCAGTCAGCATCTGTAAATCTCATTTCATGGTCCTGTTCCCTTCTATTTCTAACAGTCAAGTGAATTGCAGCCAAAAAGTAAGAAAATGATTTACATCTGGTATTATTTTTTTCAATACTTAGATTAATTTTATCTTTACTCATGTGAGCTATATCTATTCCATGCCAAGAGGCGCTGGCATGATGTGACAACCTCAATCAGGCACACACCCGCTGCTAACATTGCAAACAGGAAGGCTGCAACGGCGACAGGAGGTGGCAGTCCTGCGCCACAGGAGGAGCTGGAGTAAACCAAGGCCACAGTCATCAGTGTGGAGACGGTGCAAGGAGCAGGGAGTACGGGCAAAGCTCGAGAGGACCTGACACAACATCAACAGGGTGAGTAACGCCCAGGGACTGGGGGGACGGGGGAGATGGGCACAAATGCACACATGCACAACGAGGTGTAGCACACTGCACACCAACAATTACCCTGGATCATGTCCCTGATCCCCTTGGCACACTGCAGCACACACACATAGCAAAAACAGCACATCCACATTGACGACAATGTGGTACAATGCGCAAAGCCGACACTGCAGAACAGAGGACACAACTGGCTCCGCACACGCACAGAAACATGCCTACTACATCTGACAGGAAAACTGTGAAATGTAAAAGTACGCGTACAACGCTACATCCGTCATGTAGTCCAAATGTACTCTGTCCCACAGCAGTACTCAGCACCTCCCAAACAGTTACAATGTACATTGTCATACAGTCTGCATGTAAACCAGAACAATGCGCCAACATACATGTCAACACAATGTCAACATGCATCTCCCCTTCACATTGCAGAGGGGCTCACAACACCTCCAGCAGAGCACAGAAGACAACACATCTGTGATGCCAGAGAGGACCACCACACCTTTGACACCGAAGCCCTACAACAGCCCATGGACATCCCACACAACCCACCACCAGGACCCGAGCAGCCACGCTACTTAGAGGAGAACACAAAGCCTGCAACAGACCACACAGGAGGAACACCCTCAAGCACAGCTGGCTCACGACACTTCACCGACCCACCCATGGCACCCCAATGCCATGTGTCAGCACGCCAAAGGGAGGTGGCCGAACAGGTGTGGGTGGGGTCCGAACTCATGGAAGGCGAACTAGATCACATACGTTGGTGTCTATTATCCTTCAGGGACCACCTACAGCCCACAAAGGAGAACCACACTACCATAGACACATGCAGATGCACATTCACAGTATAGAACCACACCCAGGGACACGCAAATAGCAGTCTCACACCCACGTTGGCTCTGCATACGATGGCCCAGGCCACTCCCCTTATGAATTGAGTGGGTGACGACAAAGCTACATGTCCAAGCTCTAACCCGCCATCTACGGTGACATGTCTGTGTCCGCTGTAGCCAGCACAATGCAATGTCGTAGGGCCAAGGGCCCTCATGCATACAACTAGACCACAGGGACACACGCATATATCATGTTGAACTGGCTACGGGCACGTGCACCCGGCCTCTTTATTGGCAGGGCCACATGTACAGTGATGCCTGTGCTGGATGTGTGTCGGGTGAGTGTAAGCCAGCCCGCACAGAATGCATGGTGCTGGCAACCACTTAAACAGTGGACACCAGTGCAACGTAAACTGAAAACACCTGCATAACAGAGTTAACTGCTGAGCAACATGGAGGGAGCTGGAGAAAGTCCAGAGGACACCCAACATGCAAACAGAAGTGTCCGTGAGCTGCAGTGGACTGAGGTTGGGGCACTAGAGATGAGCGCGCTCATGTGAAGAAAAAGTCTCAGATTGTGTCCCTTCGAGATATTCCTGATGCAGATGCAGTGGGGTGTGTTAGACCTGCATCATCTTCCTCATCAACGTCCCAGGTCTCCCACACTGCTTGAGGTGACATTGCTGTGCAACCTCTGCACAGCACAAAACTCAATCAGTAACGGACGATGGCTTGCGGTGACTGAGTTAGTGGCACCTGGACTGCTGAGCAGGGTATCAGGCTGATGATGGCATCCACGACAGGTGTGAGCAACTCCGTAAGTCTGTCAGGACCACCGTTTCGACTCTGGCAGATGGCGGTTGGAGGTGGTCCCTGCGGTGGTGGCGTGTGCCTCCTGCGGTGATGCGACATCCAGGCCGGTCAGGACTCGATTTGATGTGTGAGCTCTGGTGGACCGCTGTTGAGTCCGGAGGCAGCGGACAGCACAGGGCCACAGACACATGGCGTTGATGACCCCAATGCCATCCCCTCAGAGGCCATCCAATATCTCAGAAGAAGGTGTCCTGGAGCTGCCCAGCACAGAGCTATTGGCCCCAGATGCACAGCGGCTGGCACAGGCACCCTGCTACGGGATGGTGACTTGCGGTGCACTTGGGTAGGGCCTGGTGCAGTGAGCAGGTCCTCATCGATGTCGAAGGTGAATGTGGCGGAGGCTTGCAGGGGACAGAGGAAGGTGTCCTCCAGGGCATGATGCGGAAGGTCTGATGTTATCTGGAAGCAGCAAATGGTGGAGTGGAAAGTGACAGCCTTGTTTTCACCACCAATTCCGTATCAGCTACATGAGGCTGAAAACTACCCCCTAGTCCATATGCTCAGATACCACGAATGTACGACCAGAGAGTGTCCATGAACGTTGGAGAACAGACTTAGTTGCACCGGGGATGAGAGGCGATGCAGTCTGTGATGATGCCGGTACACTGATATGAACTCCACCATCACTAAATCAAGACTCTGTGACCTACTGGACCAGTGTAGGCCGGAGGCAGTGGTCAGCAGTGGCCCACAGCCACGTGTCATTGGCTCGCAATGCACAGAGTTAGTGACACCAGGGCAGTTGTCGGGAGTGTTCGATCACCTCTGTAACGATGATCCTGTTCCCTCCGGACTGCTGCGCGTCATACTCTTACGCCTCTCCTTGTGTGCAATGATATGTATTCTGCCTTTGAATAATCGATGTTCAGTTCCAATTCTGTGACCTACTTGTGCGCAGCGTAGGCTGAGGGCAGTAGTCCGCGTAGGCCCACAGACACGTGTGGTTGTAATGCTATACACAGACTTGGTGGCACCACATCGAAGGGAGTATAGTGACATAAACTCTGCCTTAAATAATGTTCACTGCCATGGTGTAATCAAGCCTCAGTTCCAAATGTGTGACCTACTTGACCGTAGTGTAGTTCGGATGCAGCAGTAGAGTACGTCAACGTGAAAGGAGTAAAGTGGGTCTGTGTCGCGGAGGCCGTGATGGTCTGAGGAGGCTGCCAGTGTCACGGGCCTCGGGCTTGGAGCTTGCGCCGGCACGTGGTGGGCCCTTCGTAACACACGCAGGTGTTGGCAGGTGATCAGTGTGGCCTGGCTGCGCAAGGGCGGGCCTGACAGGTTCGGGGTCCATCAGGCCGGGGTACGGCAGGTGCACAGGATCGCAGGCAACTCAGCTCAGGAGAACGGCGTCGGCCTCGTGACGTTGGCCATTCCAGAAGAGGACCACGCCCAAGGCTACGTGCTTTTTATTCACACCCCTATGGTGGCCTGGCGTACGCCGGGCCATCCCACTCCACTCACGCTTACGGGCGCAACGTAACAGGCAACATTTCCGAGAACTCCCCCACTGGCTGGGGTGATGTGGTTGTGTCCTCTGTCCAGTACACTCCATACACCAGCGGTGTATGTCGCCATCGAGATGGGTGTGTTATGCATACTGTGGTCTTTCCAGCACATCGCCGCCACTCTTAGCATTGTGTACTTTCTCAATCATGGTTCTCCTGCCTCCTTCTCACATGCCTGGTTCCCACCTCTCCCCACATTCCGCTATTGTGTGGCTGAGATGCCATGCCGTTGATGGCTCATGTTCACGGCATGCCCAGGTTACCATTGTAAGTTGTTCTGTTGTGTCTGGTGGGTGGGCATGTTGTTTTGAATGTTGTATGTTATTTTGTGATGTGTGCATTGCCAGAGTTGCATGGTTGTGGAGTTGAGGTGTGTGGGGTGTTCATTTGGTACTTGACAACGGGCAGTGCATTCCCATTGGTGCCATCCTGGAAGCGCTGGTTGATGATGGACTGTCGGAGGATGATGGAATCATGCACACTGGCTGGGAATTTGGCGACGACGTTGGTGGAGATTCGACGGTGTTCGGATGTTGCCTGCACATTGATGTGAGACGTGTACTTTCTGTTGCGGTGATTCTGTCCTGTGTCACCAGGGGGCACAAGTAGGACATGTGTGCTGTGGATTGCCCCCAACATGTGCGTGCATTCAGCTATGGTGTATGGTCCTTCCATGATCTCCAGGGGTTTCTACGCATTGTGGTGGATGTATGGATACTGGGGTACCAGGCTGATGATGGCATCCAGGACAGGTGTGAGGGACTTGGATGCGGCTGGCTGTGAGACTCCTCTGACTCTGGTGGGTGTGGGTTGGGAGGTACCAGGGGCCAACAGGTGCAGCACCGCAGGCAGCTTGGGGTGGGGTGAGATGTTGGTTATACGCTGTGTTGGTACCATCAGCCTGTGGGCAATGATGTTCAGGATGCGGAGGATGGTTGTCCTTTTGAGCCTGTAGTGGGCAATTACATACTCTGGTGTCATGTCTGTGAGGCTGGTGCGTTTTCTGAAGGTCCACGGTCTGTGTCTGCGCTGCCTCTGTGGTGGTCCTGAGGGTGGTGGCGGTGGATGTTGTGGCCTTGTTGGGGCTCCGAGCTGCATGATGAGTACCTCCATGGCATCTGTTGTTCTTCAGGTGTGGCTGTGGACTGGGCTCACTTTTGTGGTGCCGGCTGTCGTCCGACTTTACACCAGATCAGAGCAGGTGTTAATTTCCTGCTGCTAACGCGCCTTATCGCATGTTTTGTGGTTGTATCGCCGATGTGGCTGGTCGTTGAGAATGTTGCGAAGTGGTGTTGTTGCAGCTTTTTGCTCGGGAATGCCTACTCTGCATCTCATTAGCGATAGTTGCCAGGGTCATCCGTGGCGATGTTTTTTGAGCTGCTATCGCAGGTAAACTGGTGCTATGGGCTGTTGGCACCATATTGGGAATGGGGTGATAAATTTATCGCGACTTTGGCTGCGATAAAGTGCTGTTAACTCGGAGATGGCTCCTTGAGAATATGGCCCTAAGTGTCTAAATACCTCTAATAAGTTTAACATTTGTGGAACTAATCTATTCAGTTCTTTCGTATATACTAGTGGTCTATCAGCATAGAATGAGACTACGTTATTTGTGGGTCCTAATTCAATGCCCTTGTGTCCATTTCCTGTCAAAATATGCTAGCCAGTCGCTCAACAGTGAGAGCGAGAACGGGGTTGACAATGGGCATACCTATCTCGTGCCCTTACCCACCTCCCATTTCACTGAGATCTTGTCACTGTCTTGCCTTGGGGCAAGTGTATAACAGCTTAATCCAACGCAACATGTTTAGTCCAAAATTCATCTCTACCAGTACCCTAAACATGAACTCCCAACCCACATAGCTAGAAACTTTCTCTATATCAGGAAATACCAATGCAGAGTCTTGGCCATCTGTCTTTTGGCAGTTTTTCACATGTGCTAGCCCAGCGGTTCTTAACCTTTTGACTGCTATGGACCCCCAATAAATCATTACTAGAAGCCAGGGACCCTCAACTAAGCAACTTCTACAATTTGAATCCCCAAATAATACACAAATATACAAAAATAAGTACACATCGAACAAATACACAAATTATGGAATATTTTAATTCACAAACAAAAACAAATGCAAAAATTTTAAATTTAAGGGGAAGGTTGGAGCTTTTCAAAATGTTGTTTTATTTGTAAAAGTGGACATTATATACTGAACTCAAGCACACCACTTTGTCTTTTTTGCTTCTAATGCATGCTCTCTCTTGGTTGGTGCACACCAGCACTTAAGTTGAGTCAACCAATCATCCATACTTGATTCTGTTTGGTACTTTATTTACCAACTTAATTGCTTTATATGCAACTTAATTTTGGGACTCCAATTTCAAAGTGCTACACATATACTTTTACATTTTTTAAGTTTCAATTCTGCCTTTTTCTCTAAATATACTTTAACAACATATTAATATTATTTAATTTGCTAAATATTTAGGGACCCCCAGAGCTGATGTCGAAGACCTCAAGGAGTCTCTAGACCCCAGATTAAGAACCGCTGTGCTCCCTAGCCCCCTCATAAGACTTGTCTGACACTCTCCAGGGTATGCCCCCCCTCCTTCCCCTCCCGAAAGTCTCTCTCGAACCCTTCCCCTTCTTTCCCAGTTGTGATATTTTGCCACCTATTGGGCCTTACCCCCAGCTATCACTGAGGATACATTTATGTACCTTTCTATGTGCTGAGACCCAGATTTAACTATGCCTTGAGGCACATTGCATCTGTCCATGATATTCCTAATTTACGAGGCCTCACAGTCTCTCAGTAACATCCAACTGTCTTATGCTCTGTATGGTGACGATTGTTTGTCTTTCTCATTTTTAATTAACAGATTTGACATAAAGAACCACTGTGCTAGCGGATGGAGATTAAATATGGCGTTTCTCTGCGGAACAGGGACCTGTAGGGAAAATCATTGACTCAGTTGGGGAAACCTGCAAGAAAGTAAGTACTCTAAAGGCATCTAGAGACTGTTCAATCAATAAACTATATATTGCGAACTAACATTTGTCTAACTGTTCTCAGGTTTGTGTGTGTGTACACTTGTAATTAGGAAAAGATTAGAAAAGAGAACATGCAGCAACCAGAATCCACCTCATGCATTGAAATATCTTCCTAGAACATACCTTACCAGGCATAAAAATTGGCAGATCGGGTGGTGACCTCTCCTACTTGCCTCCGATGCGGGACTCAGGAGGGAGACCTTCTACATACTACATGGTCATGTGGGAGGATGGAGCCAATCTGGAGTAGGGTGATCTCCTACCTGGGAGGGGTTCTGGGGAGGACTATCCCCTCCATTTCAAAGTTAGTCCTACTACACATCACCACGGACTTTGGGGATGATCAGTATAGCCTATCACTGCTACGTCTGGGCCTTTCCGTAGCCAAGTGAGGCACTGCTCGGACGTGGAAAGCCAGCGACCCTCCTTCAATGGAGCAGTGTGCAAGAGCCTTTACTGGTGCACGAGTAGAGAACTCTCCATGTATGAAGCAAGGGGATGCCCACAGAAACACACTAAGATCTGGAGGAAATGGGCAGATTATAGAGGAGTCACCATTAACACCAGGACATCATAAACTACCACCATAGAATGAGAAGTTACTGGAAAACTCTGGCCTGGTGAGGGTCCCCTCTCTACTACTCTCTACTACTCTCTACTCACTCTCTACTACTCACTCTCTACTACTCACAATCTACTACTCTACTACTCACTCTCTACTACTCTCTACTATTCACTCTCTACTACTCTCTCTCTACTACTCTCTCTATACTACTCACTCTCTACTACTCTCTACTACTCACTCTCTACTACTCACTCTACTACTCACTCTCTACTACTCTCTCTCTACTACTCTCTCTCTACTACTCACAATCTACTACTCACTCTCTACTACTCTCTACTACTCTACTACTCACTCTCTACTACTCTCTACTATTCACTCTCTACTACTCTCTCTCTACTAACTCTCTACTACTCTCTCTCTACTACTCACTCTCTACTTCTCACTCTCTACTCTCTACTACTCTCTACTACTCACTCTCTACTACTCACTCTACTACTCTCTACTACTCACTCTATACTACTCTCTCTCTACTACTCTCTACTACTCACTCTCTACTACTTACAATCTACTACTCTCTCTCTACTACTCTCTACTACTCACTCTCTACTACTCTCTCTACTCACTCTCTACTACTCTCTCTCTACTACTCTACTACTCACTCTCTACTACTCTCTACTCTCTACTACTCACTCTCTACTATCTACTACTCACTCTACTACTATGTACTACTCACTCTCTCCTACTCACTACTACTCACTACTACTCACTCTCTACTACTCTCTCTACTACGCTCTACTACTCTCTCTACTACGCTCTACTACTCACTTTCTACTACTCTATACTCTCTACTACTCACTCTCTACTCTCTACTCTCTACCTCTCTCTCTACTACTCTCCACTACTCACTCTCTACTACTCTCTACTACTCAATCTACTACTCTCTCTCTACTATCTACTACTCACTCTCTACTACTATGTACTACTCACTCTCTACTACTCACTCTCTACTACTCACTACTCACTATTACTCACTACTCACTACTACTCACTCTCTACTACTCTCTATCTACTACTCACTCTACTACTATGTACTACTCACTCTCTCCTACTCACTACTACTCCCTCTCTACTACTCTCTCTACTACGCTCTACTATTCACTCTCTACTACTCCCTCTCTACTACTCACTCTCTACTACTCACTCACTACTCTCTACCTCTCTCTCTACTACTCTCTACTCTCGACCACTCTCTACCTCTCTACCTCTCTCTACCCGTGCACACACACACACACACGTATATATATATATATATATATATATATATATATATATATATATATATCTCCAATCGAAGCTGCCCTGAAATTGAGGCACCACACACGAGCGTTTCTTCACCTTTTTATTTTGCAGGTAGCCGGGACATAAGATCCATCACAACAGCAGGATGAAAACCAAACGCGTTTCGGGCTGCATTCAGCCCTTGGTCACTAGTATTGGCTGGAGACACAGCTGCACAATTTTGCGCTGTGTTCAGAGCACTTCCTTTGAACTCTGCCGTAGTGGGCATAGCTAAATTGCATTATGGTCTCTGTAGTTCGTGAATTAAAAATCCATATTGGAATGCCACTATGCTTACCACAAAGTCTTAAAATCCTTTAGTAGGTTGCTGGAAGTGTTGAAAATCCAAGTCCCAGCTCAGTTGCACTGCAAAAATAGGTAACGCTATTCCAATCGAAGCCGTCATCCTTCATGGCGTCTTGGAGCTGCGCTTTCTGCAGTGGGGTGCCTCGCGACCTGAGCCGGGCCACTAACATATCCAATCGAAGCTGCCCTGAAATTGAGGCACCACACACGAGCGTTTCTTCACCTTTTTATTTTGCAGGTGGCCGGGACATCAGATTCATCACAACAGCAGGATGAAAACCAAACGCGTTTCGGGCTGCATTCAGCCCTTGGTCACTGGTATAGGCTTCCTTTGAACTTTAAGACTTTGTGGTAGGCATAGTGGCATTCCAATATGGATTTTTAATTCACGAACTACAGAGACCATAATGCAATTTAGCCACGCCCACTATGGCAGAGTTCAAAGGAAGCACTCTGAACATGGCGCAAAATTGTGAAGCTGTGCCTCCAGCCTATACCAGTGACCAAGGGCTGAATGCAGCCCGAAACGTGTTTGGTTTTCATCCTGCTGTTGTGATGAATCCGATGTCCCGGCTACCTGCAAAATAAAAAGGTGAAGAAACGCTCGTGTGTGGTGCCTCAATTTCAGGGCAGCTTCGATTGGAGATATATATATATATTATATATTATATATAACATCATGCTCCAAGTTGCCCAAAGGTCGGGGATGCACTCAGGCGACAATTAACATCCTGCCCTCCATTACACTTGGACTGCCTTGCCGACGCGTTTCGGAAATGTGTTCCTTCTTCATAGGCTTGCGGCACAAAGTTTGCTGCTATACATCACGGCTTTATTTAAATCAAGCCTTCTGATAGGCTGTCGTGATCTGTCTCTTGCCTCCTGATAGGCTCTGCCTCCTGATAGGCTCGTGATCTGTCTCTTGCCTCCTGATAGGCACTTTCAAAAGAGTCATAGGCATATTGCCTGCTGGGAAATGTATATTCCTTTTTGCAGCCATCTCTAAAAACTTTATTTGTCCTCCAATGGACTCCAAGGCAAGGAGAGTAACAATCCTCGGTGTTGTGGCCTCACGGCGTCCGTGCTCGCTGTGATTGTGATGGTGCACTCCCCACGGCGTAGGCTGCCGTTAAATATCATGCTCCAAGTTGCCCAAAGGTCGGGGATGCACTCAGGCGACAATTAACATCCTGCCCTCCATTACACTTGGACTGCCTTGCCGACGCGTTTCGGAAATGTGTTCCTTCTTCATAGGCTTGCGGCACAAAGTTTGCTGCTATACATCACGGCTTTATTTAAATCAAGCCTTCTGATAGGCTGTCGTGATCTGTCTCTTGCCTCCTGATAGGCTCTGCCTCCTGATAGGCTCGTGATCTGTCTCTTGCCTCCTGATAGGCACTTTCAAAAGAGTCATAGGCATATTGCCTGCTGGGAAATGTATTTTCCTTTTTGCAGCCATCTCTAAAAACTTTATTTGTCCTCCAATGGACTCCAAGGCAAGGAGAGTAACAATCCTCGGTGTTGTGGCCTCACGGCATCCGTGCTCGCTGTGATTGCGATGGTGCACTCCCCACGGCGTAGACTGCCGTTAAATATCATGCTCCAAGTTGCCCAAAGGTCGGGGATGCACTCAGGCGACAATTAACATCCTGCCCTCCATTACACTTGGA